>NC_080189.1:177136161-177761161 GCF_030028045.1 Hippopotamus amphibius kiboko
TGATTGATTTCTGGTCTAGCAGAAAGAGAACAGGCTTTCATTACAGACAAAAACCAGTGGAAGTTTCAGTTTTCATGCTTTACAAGTTTGGTGGCCTTGGGCAACCTTAAGGAGCCTCAGTTTTCTCATCTGTTGACCAGGAATAATAGTACCTACTCAACTGTGAGAAGTAAATAAGGCAATGTAAGTAAATATCTGATATAGACTGAAACATTCATGTCCCCCCAAAGTTCATATGAAACCTAATCTCCAGTGTGATGCTGTTAGAAGGTGGAGCCTTTGGGGGTGATTAGGTTATGAGGGTGGAACCGACATGAAGGGGTTAGTGCCCTAATAAGAGAGAACACAGAGAGCTCCCTTGCCCCTTCCACCATGTGAAGACACAGCGAGAAGCTGGCTGTCTAGGAAGTAGGAACAAACTCTCATGGGACACTGAGTAGACATGGGACACTTGATCTTGGACCTCCCAGCCTCCAAAACTGTGAGAAATAAACCTCTGTTGTCTATAAGCCATCCAGTTTCTGGTGTTCTGTGATAGCCGCCCTAATGGATAGACAACCTCCCCACCAGGTGCCTGGCACAGAGAGGGTGCTCAGAAAATGCGAGTTCTCCAGGATGGAGGGGCCAGGGTGCAGGGGCTGGTGCTGCCTCCACCCTGAGGGAGAGCTGGCGAGCAGCTCTGACACTGCAGAGCTCTCGAAGTCATGCTCCCTGGAAGCCTGGACCCCGCCAGCAAAGCCGCCGGCTCGCACAAGAAAAATATTTGTGTTTGCAAATGGACTCAGCCCACAACGGGAACAGACCCTGACTCAGGGTGTCAACAGCAGAGCTGGGCAGATGTTCAACGTTGGCCGGTTCCCCTCGCCCGCTGAGAGCCCTGCCCTTTGCCCAGCCTCCTTGCCTGGCTCCCAGGACCCTGCCTGTGCCCTTTTGTCCTCAGGCTGCTCAGCCCAGATTTGTCCCCAGCGGCAAGGACATGCCCTGGGTCTGTTTTCCCAACGGCTCAGGCACGTGCTGGTGAGTCGGATGCTTACCCAGGCCGAGTCCCAGGATGGAAATTCTCGACGCCTGGGGCGGGGCGGGTGGAGTGTGAAGAGCACGCAGTGTGGAGTCAGATGGACACAGTCGGAATCCAGGCTCTGACTGTGACCAAGCATGTAACCTCCCCAAGCCTCAGTCTCCTCCTTGACAAAATGGCACCAGGACACGCCCTACCTCATAGGCTATGGAGAAAAGCCCACGGGTCTATTCATGTGCATGCTTAGCGCAGTGCCTGGCACACAGCGGGTCCTCAACAAATTATTGCAACTCAGCCCCGAGGCCTGGCTTGCCTCTGGGTTGTCTGTTGCTCAAGTGGAAGGGCAACATCCCATGGAGGGAAAAAAGAAATCAAGAGTGTTTTTAGGGGAGATCAGAATATAATGCTCTTTAACCAAAAGAACGTCTGCCGTTATGCTGGAGTCTTCTGTTACTGGGACATCATAATGCAGGCAATATTGTTTTATTCTGTCCCATTAAGTGAACAAAGATTTTTTAGAGGGAAAGAGTGTGAAGACCAGGGTTCAAATCCCAGTTCTGCCACTAATTTACTGTGTGACCTTGGACAAATCACTTTCCCATTCTGGTTCTTGGTTTCATCACCCGTAAAGTGAGGTGACCTAAATGTTGTCTGAAGTTCCATTCTGGCCCTGAAGTGTGACATGATGGAAAGAGAAGTGGCTCGGGTGTCTGTCAGGAGACTAAGATTCTGGCTAGTTTTACTGCTAATTTGCTATGTGACTGTAGATAGATAAGTTACTTCCTCTTTCTGGGCCTCATTTGTAAAATGAAGATGTTGGGCTAGGTTAGAGATGGCTAATAGGTGGCACCTGTGCCACTCCACTCCAAGTTTGTGCCTAATTGTAGGTGTCATTGGTGGATCTCAACACATTTCTGGCTGAGCCTACACACAGCCTCAGAATCCTTCTCAACACAATACTCCTGGAAGACACTATCACTCAATCAGAGTATGTCCATAGAGGACACCTAAACTTGCTTCCCCTTAGAGTTGATCTCTGAGGTCCTTCCCAGCTGTGCCCCTTGGGAACTTTACAATCCGGGGACCCTTAGCACTCACCGTGTTTGGCCAGGAACCTCAGTGCCTCCAGCTGCCCACTCTGCGCAGCCACGAACAAGGGGGTGATGCCATAGGTGTTCTTGGCTTCCACCTTAGCACCTCCGCTCACCAGGATCTCCATGACCTCGAGGTCATTGCGAGCAACAGACTCGTGCAGAGCCGTCCAGCCTCGGTTACAGCGATGGTTAGTGTCCGCTTTGTACTGCACCAGAATTCTCACGGCCTCCACGTTCTTGCGCTCACAGGCTATGCCCAGGGAGAAGCAAGATGGTCAATGGGACCTGGCAGGACCTGGCCAGCCAAGACTTCCTTCATTCATTTTTCCATCCACCCATTCACTCATCAGCTGTAAGTGAATTTACTCAACAAATATGTAGTGGGTCTGTACTAAGTTCCAGTTCCTGCACTAAGCCTAGGATATACAACTAAAGGTAATAGTAATACTCATCAGGAAAAATATTCGCTGACACGTATATAGCACTGCTTATGTGCCAAGCACTCTGTTCTTTTTTTTTCCTGTAGGAACTTTTATTGAGATACAATTGACATACAATAAACTGCATATATTTAATGTATACAATTTGATTTTTTTTCTTATTAATAATGTATATATGAAAATCCCAATCTCCCAGTTCATCCCCTCCAGGCACTCTGTTCTAAGCACTTTACATAATTAACTAATTTAGTTCTCCCAACCACCCTTAAAGGATGTAGTGTTATCCCATTTCACAGATGAGGAAAGTGAGGCACAGAGAAGTTAAGTGACTTGCCCAAGGTCGCACAGATAGTAAGTGGCAGAACTGGGACTCAAATCCAGGTAGTCAGGTCTGGAGTCTCTGTCGCCTAGAAGGTTCCAGAATGCTTCTAATTCGTCTCCCTTTCCAGTGTCCTCCACGAGGCCAGAAGAGGAGGAAGAGGGCAGTGTCATATTCCTGCTCAAAACACTTCCTCAAAAGCTACTCACTTAATTTGGGCTAAAATTTATCTTCTGAGTACAGCTTGTCAAGTCTTTCTCAGCCTGCTCAAACCTTCCTTATTAGCCTCATCTCACTCTAGACCCTAAGTGCAGCCTTAGCTCTGGCACAGCCAGTGCCAGGGAGGCTGAGCACTTGTCCAAATTAACCATCCCTGGAAGTTTCTCTGAGCCAGTCGGGGGGTGGTGAGAAGGAAGGGGGGCTGCCTGTGTAGTGTTTCAAACAGGACCCCAGGCAAAGCTCCTCATCTCTCTAAGCCTTAGTCTCCTCACAGATAAATCACAGATAACAAAACCTTCCCAAGAGGATGCTATGGGAGGGTGGAATGAGGTCGTGTACGAAGGCCCTAGGGTGGAGCTTGGCACAAAGTGGAGCCCTTGCAGGACCAGGGCCCAGGCTTCAGCTGTGAGTCACCCAGCTTCCTGGGGTCTCTCTCTGGGTCAGCTGAGGCTGCAGGTGATGGCTCCACTGCCCAGGGGACATAAGTTCTAGGGAAGACACTTCCACCACAGGTCTGCAGTCGACCCTGTTCCTGCTGCCTATGGAATGTTCCAGGTGCTGGATGCCAGACACATGGGAACTTGGGGATTTCTGTAGTTTTTCAAAGTGTAAAGGTCCTATCATTTTTGCAAGACCCAAAGCTGATTGCTTAAGCGTGTAGGCATGAATTAGACACTTGACAGTGGAGTAGATCAGTAGAGCGGGCATCCAGCTCCCGGAGTTTAGATCCCAGGTCTGCCCTTGCTGGCCGTGTGATCCTGGGTGCCTCACGTCAGCTCCCTGTGCCTTAGGGCCTCATCTGTAAAATGGGGCTCGCAGCAGTGCCTACCCCATATGTGGATGGATATGAGGCTTACATGAAAGAACAGAGCCTGGCACATAGTAAGCACTCAATAAATGCCAACTGTTATGATTATTTGGATTCTGACTCTGGGCGCTGCCAGCGCAGCCAGTGAATGTCCTTGGATGAGGTATTGAGTAAGCCAGGAGATTTTCATTTTCTCAAACATCCTGGAGGTACAAATTTCCCTCTCATGCCTCTTTGCTTTTGCCTATGCTGTTCTCCTTACTTGTCCAGCTGGTAAATCCCTCCCATTCAGGCTCAGCCCCAGGACCCCCTCCTGCGGGTGCCCTCCCCCACATCAGGGCCCCTGCCCCATGCTCCCAGGTGTCTTGTGCTAAGCTCTTCAATGCCAGTAGCTGACTGTTACATCATCTGTGAATCGACACCCACCAGCCTGGGAGAGCACATGGGTGTGGACCATATCCCTTCATCTTTGAGCTTTCAGCGTGCCTGGCCCATGGGAGGACTTGGGAAATGTTGACGGATTACGTGCACAAATGAATGGTTCAGTTATATATCTGAACGAGGCTGCACCATCAAAGTAGGCCCCCTTGGGGGACTGTACACTTTGCAAGCAATCCTCCCTATCACCCGCCTAGTTTCTGGACCCTTCCTCAGGGAAGCCCATCCCAGTGGGCTCACCTTTGTAGAGTGGGGTCTCTCGGGACTTGTTGGAGATGTCAGGCTCAGCCCCAGCCTGGAGCAGGGATTGGAGGCAGTCCAGGTGTCCCCTGCACGTCGCCAGGTAAAGGGCCGTTTCCTCCTGCAGGGTGCGCTGGTCGATGACTGCCGGGTATGCTGGGGAGGACAGACCAGGAAATCCATGAAGGAGGAAGATACCCACCTCCTCTCCACGCAGGGGTGGTCCCAATTTCCTCTCAATTCCAAGGATAGACATGTGTGGCCTCTGCCTGAATTTACCATCCAGACTGCCTTGGCCCTGGATTCAGTCACTTTCACAGGGCTATTTCAGCTTCCCAGTCATATTAATCCAGCTTAGATGCCACCTCCTCTGGGAAGCCTTCCCTGGTTGAACCCCCTCCTCAGAATAACCCTGTCCTTCCCTTACACTTCCACTAGCCTCTGCCAGAAGTCAATCTCATGTAGCTGTTTCTGCCCTGGAGTGTGGTGGGCTGCCTGGGGTCCATGCTTCTTGAGGGCAGAGGTAACCCCTGCCTGCAGGCATTACCCATCCACATTTGGCCTGGGGGACAGCTGAGGCTCAGAGAGGAGGTATGATTTGCCCAGGGTCTCACAGCTGTTGGAAATGGCCTTGGCAGGGCAGAGGCACAGCTGCAGTATTTTCCACACCAAATCAGCCCCTGGAACATTCTAGAATAAGCTGGCAGTGGCTCTCCCGAGAGTCCGCCCTCCGTCATTTCTTTTCTAGGAATTAGGCTCTCCTGGCCTGGGAGGCCTGGAGAGGTGGCGGACTGGGTGTGGCTTTGCTGGGGGTGGGGGTGGGGACACGTCACTTCCCTGCTTCCAACTTGGTGACTGTAACTCTGCAAGGGGGGTGGTAACTTCACCGTGGGTGCGGTGGGGCAAAGCTGCAGAAGGAGTGTGCCCTTACCCGTGCATCCCACTCCCACCTGCGGCTGCGCCCCGCGCCCACGGCTCACCGTGATGCAGGGTCTTCAGGCAGCCCAGCTGGCCATAGTAAGCCGCCTCGTGCAGCGGCAGCCAGCCCTCCTTGTTGGGCTCTGCGAGGTTCTTCCCCGCCTTGATCATAGCCTTCAAGGCCTCCTCATCGCCTTCCTTGATGGCCTTTAGCACAGGGTCCACGGGCCTGTGAGAGCAAGAGGCATGTCATTCCGCAGGACCGGGGAGGGCAGAGGCAGGGCCAGTGGGCCTCTCACCCAGAAGGAAAGCAGGGCTGCTGGGGGCCAGGAGCAGGGCCCGGCCGTGGGATCACACAGTTCTGTTTGTCCCCGAGGCTCTGGGGCAGGTGCTCAGTCCCTGCAACTGTGTCCTCTCAACAAGGAGAATAATCCTTCCTAACCCACGTGGGCGTGCCCTGGGAACTCTGCCCCAACCTCGGCCCTGACCTTGGCCCCTCTGACTCTCAGTCCCATCACGGCTTCCTCAGCCTGCCTGTGTGGGTCAGCCTCTCCCTGCCTCTAGTCCTAAGCCCTCAGCCAACCGCTGGCCTTTATATGTGCTTGATTGTTTGCCCACTGTCCGTCTCCCCCACCGGACTATGAGTTCCAAGACCACAGGGCCCATGTCTTTCTTTTATCCCTCATGATTTGATTCCCAGGGCCCAGCTCAGTGGCTGGTCCATAATAGGTACTTAATAAATATTTGCTGCAAGAAAGAAAGGAAGGAAGGAAGGAAGGAAGGAAGGAAGGAAGGAAGGAAGGAAGGGAAAGAAAGAAAGAAAAAAGAAAGAAAAAAGAAAGAAAGAAAGAAAGAAAGAAAGAAAGAAAGAAAGAAAGAAAGAAAGAAAGAAAGAAAGAAAGAAAGAAAAAGAAAAAAGAAAAGAAAGAAAGGAAGAGAAAGAAGGAAGGAAGGAAGGAAAGAAAGAAGGAAAGAAAGAAAGAAGGAGGAAGGGAGGTGGGGAGGGGGGAAGGAGGAAGGAAGAATTCAGAATTTAAGAACCCCAATAGGGAATTCCCTGGCGGTCCAAGGATTAGGACTCCACACTTCCACTGCAGAGGGCACGAGTTCAATCCCTGGTCAGGGAACTAAGATCCTGTATGCCGTGGGGCCAGGCCAAACAAACAAACAAAAAACAGAACCCCAACAATTATTTCACTCTTTCATCCCTTCTATTTCCCAAAAGACAGCTTCTTCCCTATTAGAATTTTGCTTGTTTCCCAGGAATTTTATTTGTATCTCATTCAAAACAATCTTTGCAATGGCTTTCTTTGAGCATTTGGAGGACACATCGGTCTATGAAGATAAATGTGGGGACTCTGGATTGGGCCTTGCCAGGGTTCCATCCCGCTGTGAGCATCCCTGGGCCTGGAGTGTTTCCATATATTCATCTCCACGTTGGGCACCACATTGGGAAACTCTACTAGAAACATGGCAAGCTCATTGACTTACACAGATGGAAACCAAGGGTCCCCTTTAAACAAAGCTCCCTGGTGGCCAAAAGAGAATTAAGGGACCCCTCTGTCCCTTCAGCTTTCAGTGGCCGCATCTGCTACACCAAGACCATTTCTACCAGGATTTGGGCTTCCAGTGTCAGCCCCCAGAGGGATGGATAACTAACCCCACAGGAGGTTTTAGCGATAATCAAACGCCTTCCCTGAGCATAGGGCTCCAGGGTTTACCAAGCGCCTCCATCCTCGGGGCCTGTTTGCACTAAGACAAAGGCACAGACCCTTCAAGAGGGGGACCCTTCACAGTGAGCATCTCTCTGGGGTCTTCCCAACCCCTTTCCTTACTCAGGACCCTTCTCCTCACCTCTAGAACTTTAGCTGCTGAAAGATTTAAATACCTGAAGGACTAAAACATTTGAAGCCTTCACAATTTAAAACTTCTGAGTGTCAAAAAGATTTCAGGGCTAACGTGAAAGATCACTTCTCAGCCTGGCTCATCCAAGCCACTTCATTCATTCACTCATTCATTCATTCGCTGAGCTGGCTTCCCCCATCCTTGGAGAGTCAGTGAGGACCACGGACTGCTGTGGGTCCACTCTTGGGGAATGAGCTGCATAAATGGTCCCATTTCCCAGATGGAGGAGGTGACACCGGAGGCCACACGGGAGGCAGGCCTTGTCCCAAGGCCCTCATCCCCGTCAGGGGCCGTGATAGGCCAGGAGTGTCTCCAGGGCCGGCCCCTTTAACCCTCCCAGCTGCTTCCTCCAGCGTGAGCGGCACTTCCTCCTGACTCTCAGCCTCTCTGGTTATTAATAGCTTCAGAGCACAGATGCCGGTTAAGTTACAGACCCAGCAAGGACGATGGGTAACAGACCAGATAAGCCCTGAAGTGCCCATCACTGCCATCACTGCCACCTTGATGAGTTCCTCTTACGAGCGGCCAGGAAAAGCCCCAGTGGGGTAGGTGTCCCGTCTCTCCTGGAAGGTGTCCTGTGGGACCCAGCTGAAGTGGAATTGGGGAGGGCTGCCTGTTCTTGAGGCCTCGGCGGGTGTGTGGTGTCATGAGAACATTCTCAGGTACCACCGCCCACGAGCTTGGGTCTCATCCAGCTGTGGTGCAAGGACCCTGGAGCACATACACACCGCTGGCCTATCTATAAGCTTAGCCAAAGTGCCCGTGCCGAGGGTGGGGGGAGCTGCTGGGGATGTCAGGCCATCAGAGATAGGACCTTGGGGGCCACTCTGTCCTCTCCAACCTTCTCTACAGAGAGGGGAGACTCAGAGAGGGACAGCGACTCATGGGCAGTTGCACAGGAAGTGACAGCAGCGCCGAGACCAGGACCTGGGTCTCACTTTTCCAACCTGTCAAAATCCTACCTGCAGCACCAAGGAAGAGGGGGTGGCAGGGCTTGAAAAGGGCTGGGAAGAATAAATAAAACATTGGCCAATTGCCTCCTCCCTACGATGTAACCGATCGAGGAAATAAGGGCTCCAGCGATGGGGCCCCTTTTTTGCTTTTAGCTGCTTCTAGGGTCGAGCAGAGACGGAAACAGCACAGAGCTGTTTTCCAAGGACACGCCTAGCCCAGCACCCTGGTACCAGGCAAACAGAGCCCCTCCTGCAGCTCAGATTATTTTTCAGTTTTAGCACCTGACGCTTAATAAATAAAGGCAACAAAGCAAAACAAAACTTGTGGGTGTGGGCGTTGTGGATGTGCTCGGAGAGACCCATGGTGATGGTGGTGGGCGAAAGTGAGACAGAATGGACGGCTGGCTCAACAGCCTCAGCTCTGTGCCTCTGGGGTTCCAGGCCCATCTCCCCAATCTCCCTCTTGCTGGATCCCCAGGTTCAGAGCCCCATGGGGCTACTCCAGCACACAGGGCGCATTCTGGGGGAACTGAGAGGTTAATCACAAGCTCAGCCTGGCTGGCAGTTCCTTGAGGATGGAATCTGTGACCACCAAGCCCAGCTCGGCAGGAGACGCTAGATCTCAGGGGGACACACCTGGGAGGGGTGTTCTGGAAGTCCCTCCAGAGTACCCCTCTTCCTGGGGGCTTTGAAACCTCCAACCCCCAACCCCCAACCCCAGTTGGGAGGAGAATGAACTTGGATGGTCTGGGGGCCACGCGGCGGAGGGGGGGGCACTTACGCCAGCTGGGAGGACTTGCTGCGGTTGTATTTCTGCATAACCTCCTGGAACAGGCCCTTGGGGGCTGAGGTCGGGGCGCTCTCAGGAGACACAGCAGACCTGGAGGGTGCAGGGCAGGAGTGAAAGAGGGAAAAATACTCTGCATATGAGAAGCGGGTCATGGCCGGAGGCAGGAACGAGGATGGAGGGAGAGTGAGGGGGAGAGACTGACAGACAGACACAGGGCTCTGAACCAAAGCAGATGGCCGGGTCCTCCCTGTGCGCTGGACACAGCTGCTGTGTCTCCAGATTATTTTTGGCCCTTGGAGGAAGCCCTGGGAGATTTAAATGACCATATAAGACAACAATGAGGTTAACCTCACCCCACCCCCGAGGTCCCCCTTCCCAGCCAACCACGCGGGAGACAGATATGAAGCAAGGTGACATTCTTCCCCCAGGAGGATGTGAGAGGTAGTCAGCAGCAGGATGAAAGCGGCTCAGTCTCAGGGTGGGCCAGGCCGGGTCCCCACAGGGATGGACAAGAGATTCACGGGGGTGGAGGGAACAGGAGAGAACAGCTGGGGCAGCAAGCCAGGTCTGTGCCCCCACCCCCACTTCACTGGTTCCTCGTTAGAAGGTCCTGCCGTCCCTGGGTCGGGAACAAGTAGTACAAAGGGTAGAGCAAAAGGATGCACCAGGAAGGTCAGAGGCAGGGCTTGGAGTCAGAATGATGCGGGTTCAAATCCGGGCTCTGGTGCTTCCTGGCTGTGTGACCTTGAACAAATGCATCTTCTCTGGGATTTAGTCTGGTGAGCCCTGAATGCCTGAATGGTGTAAGGTGCTTATCAGAGGGCCAGGCGCACAGGGCTCAATATGTGTCCACATTCATTGCACCAGTATTTCCTCTCTCTGAGCTTAGTTTTCCCACCCCATCGGGTGGTTGTGAGGACAGGAGGGGTGAAAGGAGGGGTGGTGGCCACTGCACAGATCTGGATTGGTTGGGGCTGGAGTGGGAGCCAGACATGCTGGCCCCTCTTCCAGCAGGTTGGGGGCCCGGCCTGGTCTCCTGCGCCCCTCTAGGGGGTGCCCTGCGGATCGGGGAGGATGTTGCTACAGGTGACCAGCACCCCGTGGGCCATGGAGGTGCTGGGACTGTGACCCTGAGGCCCTGCAGGTTTTGTGGACACCCTCAGCCAGGCCAGGGCATGGGGAAAGGGAGAGGAGTGGAGAGAGACGGGCAGGACGCCAGCCCCCTTCATCAGACGTACTGCGGTCATCACCCTCCACTGTCCTTCTCCCCCACCTGCTCCTGAGCACCCACGAGTCCAGACGTGATGCCATGAACGCTAGAGCGGGTGCCAATGCCGCTGCCTTTTCTAGATGCAGAGACTGAGGCTCTGAGAGGCGGAAAGCTGCCCCAGGGCCACACGAAGCTGCAGAGCCGACGCTTGTCTGTCTGCGGAGCTCCCATACGTGCTCTCTCCTCCAGAGGCTTGGTCTCTCCCACCCCATCATCCCGTCTCTGGCTCTCAGGCCACCATGCTGACAGGCCCTGCAACTGGGAACCACCCCCCACCCCTCTTTGTGCCTCAGTTTCCTCCTGTGCAAAATGAAGAGGCGAGACCAGACTGGGGGTTTCCTCGTTTCTGTGGTAGCTGTGGAGGCTTCACTGCAGTGAACTCACCTGGACACTCAGGATTTCATACAGATCTCAGACCACATCCTGGGGAGGGGGTTGCAGAGCCTGGCCCTGCCAGGGCCCCTCTTCCCCAGGCCTGAGAGCTGCTGGTTCAGTGTCATTCTCTGCACGTGCTCCTGGCCCTGAAAAGGGGAGGATGCTGGGCAGGATGGAAGCAGCCTGAGGCCGGGCCACCTGGGCAGTCACCCCCCCGCCCCCAGTGGGGGCGGTTGACAAAGCCCTGGGCTTCTGTCTCTACGTGGTCCTGGGGACCCAGTCACTTTCATCACTGATCCACGTGCGGCCTCCCATCGCTTTTTGTTGTTAGAATATTTTTAGCCAGGTAAAACGCATTGATAAAAACCCACCCACCACCCTCAAATTAAGATGTATGTCTGATGGTATAATAATAACCATAGCAACGGAATGGTGAGGGCGGTGGGGATGCCAGTGAGGTGGTGATGATGACATTCCCTCACGATGGTGCAGGGCATCGCCCTCTTTCCATCCTCTCTGCCACTTGGATGGAGGCAACAGGTGTATTGCTCCCATGTGCAGAGGAGGAAACAGACAGACCAGGTTCCATTCAGCAAGAATTTCCCAGCTCCTACTGGTCCCACACCCCGCTCTATGGCCTGGGGATGCAGGTCATGGCTTTGATCCTCAAGATGTTCAGAGGCTGACGGGGCGGGTGGGTGAGGACACACACAAAGCCGCAGGGCAGGGGCTGGGAGAGAAATAGGAGGGCTCGCTCTGGGGGCTCGGAAATCAGGTGCGTTAACTGGGCTTTAGGGGCAGGCAGCGTGACTGCTCAGAGCTGGAAGGGGAGCCAGGCCCCTGACTGGGTTCCGTGCTCTTTCTGATCGAGGCTGCAGGCCCCACTTCCCCTCAGGTCCGGAGCAGGGAAATTCCCAGCAGAGAAAACCACCAGGGCTGAGTCATCAGAGGTGAGAGGAACCTGGCAGGATGTGGGCGCAGGTCATGCCCTGGAAGGGGCCCAGGTAGGGCCCTACATCCTCTGTGCAGATGGGCAGCTCGGGGTCAGGAGTATGTCCCATCACCAGCTCCCAATGGCTCTGTCCTGGAGTCCAGCTGGTCCCAGCTTCAGACACGGGTCAGGCTTGGTGAGAGTGGGGAGCAGGGCTGTGATGACAAGGCCCCCTAACTTCTCAGTGAGCCCTATCTTACTGAGAAGTCCAGGCCAGCCCCAAGAAGGGTGTTACATTGGCCTGGACCTGGCTGAACACAGGTGGCAAGCAGGTGTCTTAATAGCAGAGGGAACTGACAAATACAAGAGTCTTCCCATGCCTGCCAGCAAGAGCATCCTATACCTGTCTCCCATCTGGTCCTCACACGAACCCCACGTTGAGCACAGGTGTCTTGAGTACAAGGGCCTGGCACCGTAGGTGCTTGATGAATTTAAATGAATGACACAAAACAAGCAAACAAAAGCCTTTGAAGGGGTAGTATCCCATATGGTAAACTTGGTGTTGTGTGGTTGTATGCCAAGACCTCAAATTTGTGCAGAACCAGCCCCCTGCCCTCTCGGCTGGAGAAAGGAAGAGCTTACACGGGATTGCGACCTCCCTGCCTATTCTCCCATGAGAGTTCTCTTTCCCCCTCACCCACTGGCCAATCCATCCTTTCTGGGCTGGCCAGAGAGGACTCACATGTAGAGAACATGAATTCCAAGCTGCAGAATTCCAACTTCTGCCTTCCCATCCATGGCTAAGATTCATTGAGAGCTTGATATGTACCAAGTCTTATGATAGTCACATGGGACAAATCATCCCATTTCATCCTCTAGTCCATTTTGTGAAGGAGATGTAACTGGCTTCCTTTTGCAGATGAGGAAACTGATCTCAATTTCTCAAATTGGCTCAAAGAAGTTTGCCTCCCCTAGCCTGCTTGGCAAACTCCTATTCATCCTGCAAAGCCCACTTCCTTGACTAAGAAGTAAATCAACCCTTTCTGTGTCCCTCTGACACTGAAGCAAGCCTCTTTGCTGCATCCGTCCTGTTGGATCATTATGTACCTTTGGGCCTTTGCCCTCATTAGGCTGCAAGCTTAGGGAGAACAGGGACCAGGCCTGATTCACATCCAGGTGAGGGGAAGGCACCTGGCACATCGTCAGTGTACAGTAAGTGTACGTGGCTTATTTGAATTGTTTGCAGCTGTGCGCACATCAGCCCAGGCAAGTTCCTGCTTCATGCTTTCTTCTTTTATCTACTTAGAAATGTAACCTTAAATAAAATGCAGAAGTTTAAAGACTAGAAGACCCAGCTTCCTAGACCCACTCTGACTGGTCTATTTTGGTAACCCCGGGCTGCCTGTTTCATGAGTGCATGAAACGTGCTTCTCCATTGGATAGGAAGTTGGTCTGCCTTTCAGGGATCCCTCAGTGGGCCAAGGCTTGGCAAATGATCCCCATATATGTTCAAACGTCACCTCTTACCTTGTGGTGGGAGAGGAGCAAATTGGAAAATGACTGTAAAAGGAAATATTATATTTTCTCTGGGATGCTGAGCTGGCTTTCATGTCTAGGACCCCAAAGACCAGGTTGATCTCTATGTTCACACTTGCCATTTTGGTCAAAAACTGCTAACAATGAATTGTATTTCTAGAGAATTTTATTGAATTCAGAACGCACTGATTTGCCTAAAAACATTCACTGGGCATCTACAATGATCCAGGCTCTTTGCCAGGTACTGAGGATACAAAAGTGAATGATATCTGTTCCCTGTCTCCAAGGAGGTCACACGGTGTCATTGGGGACACTCTCAGGAGGCCAGGTAATGCCCTCCTAGGGTGACACGAAAGCTTGTCCACGACACAGAGGCAGTCATGAGATGGACACTCAGAGTCCTCAGGGAGGAAGTGGGGGGAAGTCGTTTGGACTGCAGGATGTAGGGGAGGCTTCAACACCTACCTCATCTGATTAGCTTTTCTTAAGAATACTGCGGGGTGGGCCTGCGCAAGTTTTTGTGATTGCCATTTTAGGGATAAAGCTGCTTGGGCTCAGAGAAGTCAAGCAACTTGCCTAAGGTCACACAGCCAGTAGGTGACAGAGGAAGGAGCTGAACCTCCAAACCCACTTCTCTTTCCACTCTAGTCTGCTGCCCCCTCACCCATTCATCTGCTCACAAAGAGCTACAAAGCATTGCCACGGGTCAGGCCCCGGGCGCTAGACATGAGGCCTCACAGGAAGGAAGACGGCTGAGGCCCCTGCCTTCAAGGAGATCACAGGTTAATGGCAGCCATAAACGCATAGAAGCTGTAAGTGGTAGTCAGGGCAGTGAAAGAAATGGCCAGGAAAGGAAGAGGGCAACTTGCTTGACTTGGGAGGCTGGTCAAAGAGGAGGAGGAGCTGGCCACGTGGAGCCTCTGGGGACATGTGTGATGTCCGCCTTCTAAACCTACTCTGGGTCTACTTAGATGGGCACTGTGATATTCGGGGATAAAAGTAAACAAGGACTCTGTGGGCCGGGCATGTGGGGGAGGAGGAGGAGAATTTCATTAAAAATCACATGAAAGGGATTTGCTTCCCCAGCAGGGCCCAACCCAGCCTCCTTTCAGAGATGAAAGGGCAGAACAGAACCTAGGAGGTTTCAGGTCACAAAAAGAGTGAGGAGATGCAGGTCGAATTCTCCTGCCCTGCATGACTGTGCTTAGATCTTAGGTGAGGGTCACATGGCCGTGAATAAGTCCTTTACCTGCTACGTGAGAGCTTTTTACTCAGGATATATGTTTACGCCCCACAGTGGGCCTCTACTTCCTTACCACTAGAGGAAGGAGGAGGTCAGGGCCCAGTTCTAATGTTTTCAAGTGTCTCCAGGACTCCTGGGTGGGGCTACCACACCGGGGAGAAGGCTGCACAGGCCCTAGGACGTGCCACTTGTGCTGCAGGCCAGGTTGGAGGGAGCTGGCTCTTCTCTCTATCTGATCCCTCTGAGAAAGAGGAACCTGTGGTCTGACTCAGGCTGAACCGGCCATAACAGGAACCAGGGCCTCTAGAGTACCGGCCACCATGAGTCCTTGGCTGTGGGCTTCTGTTTTTCAGATTGGGCCCCAGGATGGGATGTCCTTGTGGGCAGCTCAGTAACCTGGAGCCTTCAAATTCCTTCCAGCTGTCCAAGGAGGTTGCCTGCCTTCCCCTTTAGGGAAGGGGCTCCTGAGTGATGGTCCTCCCAGGCCTTTGCCCAGCCCGCCTGACAGAAGTGGTCCAGCCTCAGAAGGGCCAAAATCACCCTGGTAGATTTCATCAGGGGACAGGGACAAGAAGTACCGTCACCCATCTTCATCTCTGTCGACTGGCTCTAGACATTGGAAAAGGTCTGTTTTTACTATTATTGTTTGAGGTTGAGAGAGGTTAAGTGGCTTGCCCAAGGTCACACAGGGAGTCAGCTGGCTGCTGCTGGAGATGATGAGATTTGAGACCCATGCCCCAAGGTAACACCGCACAATTGTTATAGCAATTCCAACCTTTATGCCACCCACCCTGAAATACACACTTGATTTAGACTCCGTGGTGAGCAAGAGCATTTTTTTAAATTTCTCTATTTCTTTTCTAAAAACATTTTATGATCCAACGCCTAATGACCTCCCTGGCTCCCATCTTCTACATAGAAGTTGTCCTCTAGATCTGTGCTGTCCAGCAAGGTAGCCACTGACCACATATGACTAGCGATCCCTTGAGATGTGGCTAATCTGAATTGAGATGGGCTGTGAGTGCAAAATTCGCACTGGATTTTAGAGACTTGATAAGAAAAAGGGAATGTAAGCATCTCATTCGTAAGTTTCATATTGATGTCATGTGGAAAAATGATAATATTTTAGATATAAATTAATTTTACCTATTTCTTTTTACTCTTTAATGTGGCTCTTAGGATATTCAAAACTGCATCTGTGGAATTGCAGTTGTGGCCCGTGTCCTATTTCTATTGGTGTGACATGGTGCTGCTGTAGATGGTCCTGCTAATGGGATGATGAGGTTGTCCTGAGGTGGGGGAGCTGGAACAGGGGGCAGGATGTCTTTGCACGGCAGATGCCGTTGCTTCCCAGACATGTTTTTCCAGGAGACGGCATAGATAGGGTTGGAAGCCCTAGCCAGATTCAGAACCTCAGTTCTGTTGCCTCTAAACATAAAGCCAGTGGTACAAGGCTAAGCCATGGGCTCTGGAACCAGATAGCTCCAATCTCTGCAACACCGTCTGCTAGCTGTGTGACATTGGACTAGTTACTCAGCCCTGAGCTTCAGTTTCCTCATCTGTAAAATGGGAATATAGCATACAGCCTCCTAGAAGTTCCTCTTAAATGAGGCAAAGTGTATACAGCACCCAAGGTGGTACTTGGCACCTTCAGAGCTCAGTAAGTTTGATAACCAATGTAAGTCCTTCCAGTGTGAAAATGCATCTTAGAGACCAGGATAATTTCGTCTTGGATTAACAGCGCTCGGGATCTGCACCTGATAGACACCCCAGCTGGCTTCCCCTCGCTCACCTGGTCCATGGGTAGAAATGGGCAGGTTCGCGGTTGACACGTGTGGACACAGCGGCCTCAGCGGTTGAGCCCCGCGTCTTGTCAGCCAGGCTCTGCTCAATGGCCATCTGGACCAGCTCGTCCTCGCTCATGCTGCTATACAGGTTGTACTCCTCTTGCCCAATAGCACGCTGTTGGCCCCGAGCACTGATCTCCGTGGCCATCCTCTTCCACCTCTCACCCTCAGCCTCCAGAAGACTCTCAGTGGGGAGGGGCAAGCATCAACTCAGAAAGCTCTGTGAGGAGACCAAAGCCATCCTGGTCACTGAGAGTGTTGCAAGGTAGCTATATTTACACAGGGGGAAGGCCGTGCTTTCTTGTGGCAATCACAGAGTCATTTTTCATCTGTTCGTTTTGTCATTTGGTCCACCCAACTACCCATGCGTCTACACAACCATCCATCCACTCATGTACTCATCAATCCACCAGCCAACTCTCCATCCCACCAACCACACATCTGTCCAATTATTCACCCTCCCACACATCCAGCGGTCCACCCACCCACTCGTTTATCCATTCACCCTCCAATCTGTTCATTTAGCCATCCATTGGTCCAACCATCTAACCATCCATCCATCCATCCATCCATCCATCCATCCCTGCTCTTATCCATCCACTCATCTGTCTGTCCAATCATCCACACATCTCTCCATTATGCAACCTCTGATGTATCCGCCTGTCTCCCACCCATCCATTTATCCATCCATCCACCTATACATCTGTGTACACTCATCCACCATTTATTTCTCCATTCCAACAGCCTATCTATGCATATATGCATGCATCATTAACTGAGAGATTATTTACTGAGCACCTGTTCTATGTCAGGCACTCTTCTAAGCACTGATGATACAACAACGATCCCAACAGACAGAATCCCTGCCCTCATGGAGCTTACACAGCTGTGCTCACATTCCTTCCCTCCAATCATCCAATGACTCCCTGTCCCCACATTTCTCTGCCCTGTGCTAGAGTTGAGATTATTAGAGATGACTCACACGATCTAGTTAAAACTAAATTTTAAAATCATTTGCCATGTAATTCCAGGGACGGTCTTCTTTAAAAAAAAAATGCCTTAAGGAGAAATGGACTCTGGTTGAGTCAGCTGCTTTTAAGGAAATGAAGTAAAATCAGCTAAGCCTGATTTTCGTTTTGACTGGTGACATACAGTGTGACAGTAGGTCAGTGATTCTGAGCCCTGATTGAAGATCAGGGTCACATGAGGTCTTTTAAAAAAGTAGCCAAAGTACCAGTGCTGTAATTTGACTTGCTCAGCAAATATTCACTCTCCCCTTCCCCCGGAGGCAGAATGTTCCCCCTTCCTTCCCCATTGAGACCAGGCTTGTCCATACAGCTTGCTCTGCCCAATGAATGCTAGTGGACATGATAAAGCAGCCACTTGACATGCGCACATGCCATGGCACTTGCTTTCCTGCCATCGCCAGACTCCCCCCTGGAGCCACTGCCCCTTATCTTGGCCCCAGAGTGAATTCACCTGAGGCAGCCTTAGCCCAAGCTGCACAGAGGAGCTCTGTCCAGTGGGGCTGCAGCCTGAAGCTGAGGAGCCCAGCCTGGCCTGGCCTGGCCTAGACTCCCCATCGACCTGCAGACCCAGAGCATGAGAGTAAATGCTTGTTGGCGGTGCTGTGTTATGTAGCATTCTTGTGGCTCTAGTTATCCCACGTCCAAAAGACTAGTCCAGGCACGTCACAAAGAGAACATCTAAAGAGCCATCCACCAAACATAAGGGTGCTTAACGTCCTACAAGGTTGGGAAGACTTCAGATTAAGACCCCAATGCTGTATGTACCGCTGTACGCTCACCAGAATGGCTCCAATGAAAAAGATGGGAAATGGCAAGTGTTGGAGAGGAAGGGGAGCAACCGGAATGCTCCCCACTCCTGGCAGGAGTGTCCAAATGGGATGGCGTTTGCTACTACTGGACAGATGCCTGTCCTGTGACCCCCAAATTCCACTCCAGGCTCTATGCCCGAGAATCGTGTACATATATTCACCAAAAGACAAGCTCAAGAATATTCATAGCAGCGCTATTCAAAACAAACTCCAGGGGAAACTCCCCAAATGTCCATCAGCATTTGAATGGATCACTACACTGTGGTATATTCATGTGGTGGGTGGGATGTACCACTGAAATCGTCAAACTGCCACTACACACTGTAGCATGAATGAATCTCACAAAGCGGCAAAAGATGTCAGATAATGAAGATGCACATGCAATTCAATCTGCATAAAGTTCAAGAACATGCAAAACTAACTTATGGTGATAAAAGTCAGGAGAGTGGTTACCATTGGGGATTACTAAGTGGAGGGAACCTGACGGGGGCCAGTCACGCTGTATGTCTTGCTCTAGGTAGTTATGTGGCTGTTGGTTCCCTTTGTAAGAATCCCTGGATTCTGTACATTATACCACAGTAACATATCTACTTTATTTTATTATTTTTTTTAGAATTTTGTTATTTTTTGGCTGCATTGGGTCTTTGTTGCTGTATGCAGGCTTTCTCTAAGTTGCGGCGAGCAGGGACTACTCTGTTGCGGTGCGTGGGCTTCTCAGTTGCAGTGGCTTCTCTTGTTGTGGCTCACAGGCTTGAGGAGCGGGCTTCAGTAGTTGTGGGCACAGGCTTAGTTGCTCCGCAGCATGTGGGATTTTCCCAGACCAGGGCTTGAACCTGTGTCCCCTGCATTGGCAGGCAGATTCTTAACCACTGCACCACCAGGGAAGCCCCCAGTCAAAATCATCTTAACTCAGAGGTACTGTCTGGGACACTGCTAGCTTTCTATACCCCTTTCACAAGCATCATATTTAGAATACAGTAAGTTCTCAATAAATACTAGTTGCTTGCTCAATCTTTTTGAGTGTCTTCAAGGATATAAAGAATAAAAAAAAAAATCATCTTAAAGCCTAGTTCTTAGGCCTGGCCGAGAGCCTTGAAAACACGCCAGGCTCTAGTCCCACCCCAGATGAGCTCAAGCCTCCAGGGCTGGCGGCCAAGCGCTACAATGTTCAAGGCTTCCTTGACAATTGTGGTGTGAACCACATCTCTGCATCAACTGTCAGGTATCTCCTCTGTGCTCCACTCTAGGGGAGGAGAAAGGTACATTCTGACCTCAAAATCATTTTGTGCCTTATGTTGGGGTACTGTTGTTATTATTATTATTATTATTATTATTTTGCAGCAGCAACATCATTTTTGTTTATTGTGTAAAGAACCCAAGACTGGGAATCAAGAGATGGGTTCACATCCCAGCTCATCCAGGAGCATCTCCCTTTTTCTCTTGGGCCCTTGGTTTTTCCATCTGTTCAATGGTGGGATGGACTAGAACATGCCCTCCATCCCTGTGCTGTGTGATCTCAGTCACATCCCTGTCCCTCTCTGGGCCTCAGTTTTCCCATTGCAAAAGGAGGGTTTTGGCTAGGTTTCCAAGGGCTCTTTCAATTCTAAAACTTCTACAACTCATTGAGATGTTTGGTTAGTTCTGTGCTAGTGAACCCCAAACTCTGTCCCTGGGGGTCCCCTATGGCCACGAGGGAACAGGGAACCAAGCAGGAGTAGAAGGATCTTGGATCTGAGTGTCAGGAACTCTAGGTCTAGTTTCAATTCTGCAACTCACTAGCTGTGTGACCTTGGTCAAGTTACTTCCTCTTCTGTGCTTTAGTTCCTTTATCAGTAAAAATGGAAATGAGATAACCCACTTCACCATATTGTAGGAGCCATGCATGTGATGGGCAAGTGTGGGCAGCTTGGGCGGGAACGCCTCCAGCCCCTCACCCCAAGGCAGGGTTGGGCCTGCAGCCTGGTGTGTGCGGCTCAGATGTACCTGGAAGCACCCGGCTCCAATGAGCACCCCTTCCCTGACCAGATTCCTAGGGAGGCGAGAGCAGCCGGGTGATGGTCACCAGGAACCAGCATCTCCCACAGCGAACCCAGACCCCCCGACCCTCCCGCGAGGGTGAGGCAGCAGCCAGAGGCTTTCCCTTTGGTCCCTTACTTCATGGCACTGCCCTGACAACAGCCCTAGAAAGTAAGAACATTCTGTGTTGAATTAACTTATTAATTCTTCTGCACCCTGGCTCTTTCCAAAAGGACTTGATGCCCCTATGTGCTCGATCCCATTTGATAAATGAGGCATTTAAGATTCACAGAGGGGAAGGAAAAGGTTTGCATGAGGACAGGCAGCTGGAAAGTAGGGATTTGGAGCCCAAGCTTCCTACCTCAAATCCAGTGCTCCTGGGAATTCCAGGGACACCGATCCAAGTAAGTGGCACTCGCAAGAGTTCTGACATCCTCACCCAGCCTGGCCGCTGTGCAGTGGGCACCGCCTCAGGCTCTCGGGCCATGCAGGGGAAGGTTCCTGCATATGGGGGTTGACCTCGAAGGGACCTTGAGAGAGGAACTTCCTTACCTTCACTGTGGGGCCGGACATCTCTTGATTTTCCCACTGAGATCCTCAGCCTTTGAGGGTCCTTGAGTAAGTTCCCCATCTTTAGAATCCTCATTTGCAAAAAGGAGACCCTGGTGAGTACTGTTGTGAAGGAGGTGGTGGTAGAATTAAGAGGCTCAAATATGGACGGACCTAGCGCTGGGACTGGCCATTGGTGAGGAAGTGTGTGATGCCAGGCTACTTCCCCATCATTGGGCCTGTGCAGTTACAGCCTAGGGCTGCTGCCAGGGACACGGGGGTGTCTCCCTGGGGTCCGCTGGGGCTGCTCAGCCTTTGCAGGAGGGGGCAGTTAAGGAGCAGCCTATGGGGGGCTTCCCTGGTTGAGACTTCACGCGTCCACTGCAGGGGGTCTGGGCTTGACCCCTGGTCGGGGAACTGTGGGGTCATCTTGGCCAGGTTCAAATCACAGCCTTGCCGGTTAGTAGCTGTGTGACCTCTTGGAAGCTCAGTTTCTCCACCCATAAAATGGACATAATAAGAGCGCCTATTTCATGGCAGAGTGAGGTTAGGGGTGAGAAGGTGAGATACTGGGTGATGCCCTGTCCCTCGCTTGTCCTCAGTTTCTCCTCATCTTTGTGCTGCCCAGCTTGACTTCTGAGGCCTCAGCCTGGAGGCTGGGCTACCTTCTGGGCCTGAGTCCTGGAGAGAGGCCAATGGTCGCAAGGGACCCCTCTGCGAGGCTGATTGGGAGAAAAAATAGCCCTTCCCCAGGGAAAGCGAGAACGCAGTGGGCCCTGTCAGCGGAGCCAGTGGCCTGCAGAGGGAGCGGCATTCAAGAGTGGCAGATCCAAGGCCAGCCTGCAAAAGGGGACACCGGGGCCACCCCTCAGGCTTCCGGGGGCTCCTTTTTGCCTCCTTTACAGGGCCCGCAAACATTGGCTCCAGGAGCCCCCACCGTCCCAAGTGGCAGCTGTCAAATGGGCATAACAGTGGCTGTGACGGGGCACCTTGAGTTGACACAGTAAAGCACTCAGAACAGCACCTGGTCCATCCACAGCCGGTGCTCTTCTAAGCTGGGCCTCAGTTTCTACACCTTTGAAATGGGCATAGAAATATGGGCCCTTGCAGAACTGGAGTGAGAATCAAATCACAGCATTTGAAGAGTGGTCCTTCTTCCCTCCGGTTCCTTCCTCTCCCCACAAATCCAGGCTCTCTGACAGCCAGGGTCTGCCTGGGAGCTGGGGTGGGGTCTCTGTAGCCATCTGGGGGGCCTGTGGCGGGAAGAGTGGCTTCCTGGATGTCTTATCAGAAACTAGGGATGAGAGGTGTGGCTGGGTGGGGTGGGTCTGGGTCAGGAAAGGGCCTGGCAGTAGTCCTCTAGGGCACCAAGCTCCCTCTCAGCTGGGGACTTGAATCAGGAGTGAGAGCCCAGACAAGCCGCTTCCCGTCTTCCACTCAGCTGCCTTCCCTTCCCTTCCCAGCCTCGCACCTAGTTAGCGGTCCTTCCAGACGCAGTTCATGCAGCTCCTCCACCAGGAAGCCTCCCTGATCTGATGGCTGAAGGTCCAGAGCTGCCTCCAAGGGCGCCCCTCACAGTCTAGTGCTCTGACTGCCCGCTGTGGGTCTGGCTCCCTAGAGAGTCTGGAAACTTCCACAGAGCAGGACTGTGTCACATTCCTGCCATAGCTCCAGGACATAACCCAAGGCCAGGTATACAGTAGGTACTTAATAAATGTCGGATGGGCAGGTGAATGAATGACTGGGTCAAATGACGCGGAAGCACGGCTATTATGAGAAGACACTGTGCAAGGCAGATGGCGTGACTGCAGGTGTCTGGCTGCCTGGGTTAAAAGCCGGCTCTGCCACCCGCTGGCCGTGTGATAGGGAGCAGGTTACTCCCACCCCCTCTGCCTCACTTTGCCCCTCTGTAAAATGGAGATAATAATACCATCTGGCCTACAGAGGTGCCGTCAGATGAAACGAGGAAACACACAGAAACGTGGGGAAGAGCACGTGACAAGGGGCCGGCGGCCCAGGAAAATCTGCTAATGTTAGTCCACCGCTCCCAAGACGTCGCAGTTCTCTGCTCTGACACATTCCTGCTGAGACGCTGTCACCTGAAACTCGTTCCCAGTTGGCAGTTTGCACGCGAGCCACTTTCCCCTGACAGCTGTGGTCAGGAGGGTCAGCTGTGGCTGTCGCCTCCCGGGCTGTCCTGGGCAGCCCCGTGGGACGCTGCAGATCTCCCATGGAGCCAGCCCAGGGGTCGTAACAGGGTCACAGCTTGGGAAGGCGGGAGATCTCCACGCCATCTCCAAACCCAGCCCTGGTGCAGGATGGGTTCTGCCCACCAATTCCAAATCCCACCCTCCCCAGGGCCCCTCCCTCCGCCTCCTCCCTTCCTGCTGGCATGACCTAGGAACGACGGAAGGACCCACAGTCCATCCCACTCCTCCTAATCCTGGCTTTGAATTCACGTATGAGGTGACTGCCTACAAATGACCATAGTGGGTGTCTGGTGGGCACTTAGATCCTGGAACAGGGCCACATGTAGTAAGGGCTGGTTGAATATTTCAGGCTGGGTCCGCTTGTATGTTTCGGCGTGAGTGTGGACTGTGCGACTCAACTCTTATGCAAAGTGCTATGGTTCAGACACTGCAACAAGCCCTGGAAGGGACCCCGAATGCCTCCCCTTGCAGTTAATTTACACTCTCCTGTATGTTGTCAGCTTGAGCCACATGATAGATTCGTGATGAAGGTATTGCTCCCATTCCACAGATGAAGAAACTGAGGCACAGCAGGGAGAAACTGACGAGGAACAGACCAGAGGCTACATCTTCTGACTTCACACCTAGTTCTCATCCCATGTAGCCAACAGCCTCCAGTTCTCTTTTAAGTTTTGATTAAAGGTCTGGGTTAAACTAAATTATCTATCTGTCCAGGGCCTCCCAAACATCACGCGACCCTCAGCTGGAGGCAGTTCTAAACACTGGCTGCTTGGTGAGCCTGGAGCCATATGAGGAAGTGAGAAATTGACCTGGGCTGTTCCTTGGCCCCCAGAGTCCTCAACCCTACTCCCTGCAATGCCAAGTAAGTTTATGTCAAAGCTTATCTTTCTGATCTGCTGTTCCCCCGGGATCCAGAGGGGTCCTAGGAAATCTGAGGCAACACTTCCAGCTGGAAGGCTTGTGATTGTTAAACGTTAAAGCATTCTCTCCCCTTCCTGGGCCCTCTGGCTTTAAAACCACAACTGTAAAAAAGGCTGGTGCTCACACTACTGTATATAAAATAGAAAAACAACAAGGACCTTCTGTATAATACAGGAAACTATATTCAATATCTTGTAATAACCTATAATGGAAAAGAATCTGGAAAAGGATATATATACGTACGTGTATACACACACACACATATAACTGAATCGCTTTGCTGTACACCTGAAGCATTGTAAATCAAATACACTGCAATAAAATTAAACAAACGAACAAAAAAAAACGCTGGTGCTGTGGGTCTCTGAAATGTTTCCTAGCCAATTTCACGTACTACACCTTTTGACTTAAAACCCCTGGAGTCGGGGGGAGGATTCTTCCCATTGCCCAGATGGGGAGACTGAGGCCCAGATTGTAAGTGGCAGAAAACCTACCTGCCCCTCTTTTCATTAGACCTTCTGGCACTGAATATTTAGAGCAGTGGCCAGGGGTTAGTTACTCTGGAAGTGTCTGCTCTGGCTAAGGGGTGAGCCAGCCTTGGGGGAGGGGGAATGGAACACCTTGCTTGGCCCATAGTGGGGCCCAGGTCAAAGCTCCAGGGTGGGCCTTTGCAACAGCAGTGCTGACAAGCCTCTGGCTGCTGGTGCCCAGGGCCTCACAGCTGCTGGGATTTGAGCCTATTGTCCAGGCTCTAAAGCTCAAAAGCCCCTCCCAGCTCTGCTAATCTCAGAGACTTTGATGCTGGTTACATGTTCCTGGCTTCCCTCAGGAGCTAGGACTTTAGGTTTCTGATGTTGGGCCAGGGTTGTTGGAGGTTACTGAGGGGATCTGACCACAGCTGACCCCATAGCCCAGGAGGGGAAGCTGAGGCCCAGAGATGGGGCATGACAGGCCCAAGGTCACCCAGGTAGGAGGTGACAGCCAGGGATTTTAACCTGTTCAAAGCTACTTCCACTCCCATGCCCCCACGCCCCCAGACCCTCTGTGCCCGCTGTATGTTTGGGAGACCAAAACTCCACCTGAAATGAGCTGAGTGCCCTTTGCTAACCTGAATTGGGCTGAATCACTCACAAGTGGTCTAGGACCCTGATGACAAATCTTAGGAGATTATCTATTTACTGGGGTACTTTGAGGAAGCTACCCCAAAACAGGAGGAGAGAAAGAGGGTGAGAGGGAGAAAGTGAAGAAGAAAGAACAAGAGGGAAAAAAATCTCTTTCCTGGTTTCTGGTGGAAAACATTTCATTTTCCAAGGAGAAGCATGAATTCCTCACAGGCCCAAAGGCCCACCGTCTGCGGCGGTGCCGTGCACACCAGCTAAGACAAGCATCAGTGAAGGCCAAGTTTCCATTTTATCTCTTTGGGCCTCATGCTGTTGAGTCCCCAGGCCCGTGGGTCACCTTCAGCTCAGCCTCCCAGGTGGAGGACACGTGTCTCACTCCCCTGGCCCTGCAGGGGCTGGAGGTGACCGCCAGCTGTGCTGACCCTGGCACAGCCAGCCACCCCCCCCCCCCCCCCCATGCTCCTCCTGGCCTGATCCTTGCCTTTTCCTACTGCAGCCAGCCTGGCTGGCTTAGCACATACAGGCCTGGATGCAGGACTCCAGACCTCTGCCCCAGTTTCTGCCCAGGGCTCAGCGAACGCCAGGCTTTGCCATCTTGGGCCAGCAGCCTGGGCTGGGGGTGAGGAGGGCCCAGGCTGGCTGGTCCAGGTCTGAGCCTCTGACAAACGCCGCCTCGCCCACAGCAGCCCAGGGACGGCCTTGCCCAGACCTATCCTGGACACCTTTAGGACACGGACCCTTTCTCATCTTGGCCCCTGGGTGGCAGAATTTTCTGGAAGCTCTCACTCCAGGCTTCGGAGGAGGAAGTCTCAGGCCGGGCAGGTGCGCCCTCCCAGAGCTCCCTCCTCGCCCAGCCTAACCACATGCAGGGCTGGCTGGAAATCTTTTCATCGAGATCACACCAAAATCAGCTAGGGTCGTTCTCCTTTCTGTTTGTATTTGTTTCTTTGTTTTTTGCTCTCCTGCCTTTATTTAAATCTTTTTCTTCTCCTCTCTCTACTTCTCCTCTCTTTTGCCACCCCTCCTTTCTGCGTCCTTTTCTTTAAAAAATTCAGGCTGGTTAGGAATCACCTGACTTCCACATTATCACCATCTCCCCAAAACATTTCCCTCAACCACAAAGCTCTTACGACTTCACCGATACGCGCAGGCGTTAATGAGTCCAAAAGAAGACGTGGAGGGTGAGACGTAGAGACACAAACAAGTCCTGTGGCGGCCACCCCCTCCGGGCAGCCTGACCCTCTACAGCTCAGCGGTGGAAGGACAGTAGGCGGGTCCAGAGATATTTTTGTGCCTCCTTTGGGAAGACTCTTTTGGATCCAGCCTGTCCACAACATACGGCACCTTATGATGCCTCGATGTTGCCAGGACGGGTCTGTTTACTGCAGTGCCATGTCCCCTGGGAGGCTGTGGAGACCATGGCTCAGATTGTGGGCACTGGAGGCCCATCAGCCGGGGGGCCAGGATTTGAGTTCCAACTCCAACTCCTCCTAGCTGTCTGGCTTTAGGCGAGACCCTTAACATCGCAGGATCTCAGTTTCCACATCTGGGAAATGGGAGTTACCATCACCTCTAACTTATGATGCCCATGAGACGAGTCAGTGAGAGCAACCACCACACGCCCTGGGCCCAGAGCCTGGCTCGCAGTAAATGCTCAATGACTGCTCATGGATATTGATTGCTTTTATTAACTGTAAGGTCACCAGAGGTGGATCACACGGGATCCCCACTCCAAGGAGGAGGAAGAGGGCACCACCCGCCCCTCCATGAGGCACTCATGGGCTGGCCTGTTTGTGCAAGAATGGATGATGCAAACTAGAAGGGTGCCAGGTGGAGGCGGCCGCCAGCCCTGGAGGAGGCTGTGTTGTAAACAGACCTGCCACCAGCTGTCGGGACCCGTCCAACTGTTCCAGAAGCATCTGCCCCGGCTGCCTCACTGTGCTTCGCCCCAGGCCTTTGTCGGCAGAGGTCAGAGGCTGTGACTGGTGGGCTGGCCCCTGTGGCTCTGCCTGGGCCCCTGTGAACTCCCCTAACCCCTATCTCACGCCTAAGGTTTCCCTTCGGCAAGGCAAGCTCTTCCATCCTGTGCAAGGAGCTTGGCCTCTGCCCTGACTCAGGTCTTAATCGCCTAAGTGTCACTGCCTCCCTGCCTCCTCATTTCAGGCCACCCCCTGGCTTCCTATGGAGCTGCCTGATGTCAGATCCCGCCCACACCTCCTCTCTGCTCGAAGGCGATCAGCAAACGTTCCATCCTCTTGCCTGGCCTGGTGGGACTTGTATCCCCCACCCCGCTTTGCTGTAACCACACTGCACTTCCCAGCATCACCCCACACCCAGCCCGGTTTGTCTGCCTTTGCCCAAGCTGCCCCTCCACCTGCTGGTCCCTCTCCCACCCACCTCCCCACCCACCTGATGACATCCATCCATCCTTTCAAAGGCCATCACCTCTTTGAATGTGTCCTCATGTTTACACACACACGCACACACGTTTCTCATCCTGTCTACAGATTCTGTTTCCTCTCCTAAACCCCAAGTCATGGCAGGTACAGCCCATGGCATCCAAGGTTGCTATCACCCGCCCCTCCCTGCCCCACAGTACTGGACATATATAGACCCTCCACAAATGGCACATGAAATTGATGCCCCCATGCATGAAAATATCTATTCACTCAACCTAAAAGCATTTCTGAAAGTCATTTGTCTGACACAGACATTGCCCAAGGCCTATGGAACCAACAATAGCATCATTGATAACTCCTTTTGCATTTCCATTTTTAGAAAAGCACAGCAGAGTGATATTCTGAGCAAGAGTCCTCCAGAAGATTAGATAAGTACATGCAAACGTCTTATTCTATGTCTCCCAAATCCAAAATGAAAGTCACCAGCCTGCTTTATAATTCAAGGGAATAGGAGAAAGAGGGAGACGCAAGAACATACTTTGACTTTAAGAGGTTACGAATAGGCACTGCAGCGGTAAGTCCCAGGCAGACAAGCAATCTTTCTGTATAAGAAAGTTGAAAGCATGCGTTACCTGTTAGGCTCTGAAACAAGGGTACAGTTCAGGGGTAATAAAAAGGATTTTTCTTGAGAGTGTCTTAATTCAGAACATGCTCCCTGAGTTTGCCTTCTGCCCTGGCCCTGGGCTTCTTGCTGCTCTGCCAGGCAGTTCTGAAACGCTCTCCTTTGAAGCAGGGAGTTTATTTCGGGCCCACCGCATGACCAATGATGGCAAGCCAAACTATAAGATGTTGTGAATCTCAGATTTCCTGTTTAAAGATTGCTCTGAGGAAGCCGCGATCCTGGTTCCTCCAGGGCGCGTCAATTACGGACTTCACTTCGGAGAGCATCTCGGAGCTTTGGCCCTCCAGTGACATCATCACTTGTGATCCTTGACATGGAGGCCATATATGGGTATGTTTCTGGAACTCCCCAGGAGGGAGCAAGAGAGGAGAGAGATGCAGAGGGTAAAAGACAGAGCTGGGAGATAAAGACACGAGAGCAAGGAAGGAAGTGTGGGAGAGATGAGAAAGGAAGAGAATGGGGAGAAAAGAAGAGAAGTGGGAAGAGGGGAGGAAAGGGGAAGAGAAGTAAGAGGAAGGAGGGGAAACAGGGAGTCTGGGAAGGAGGAGAGGAAGGAGGGAGATTGAGAGCTGTCAGGAAGGCAGGAAGGAAAATGGGCTAAACGAGACGGAAGCCGGGGTGAGAGCGTTCGGTGTAAGGGCCTTTGCAGAAATTGCTGAGCGTGTAGCAGGTGGTAGATCCTGATATTTGGAGGTACCAGGAATCCAGCTGCTGGAGGCTGTGGGGTGGGGCTGGAGCTAAAAAGGGCAAATGAGCATGTGGGCAAGCCCTGGGCAGAGGCACACAGTGGAAGCAAGCCCTTCCTCCAGGGCCAGGGAAAAATACCCCCTGTTTCTGGAATCGATGGAGTGGCACAAAATGTCAGCCTCCGGTGGCAAAGACAACACACGTAGAGGCACACGCACTGAGCACGCAGGGTGCCAGACACCCACATGCCTGCATCTGTGTTCAGACCTCAGGCTACAGAGTCAGGGGCTGGAAATGTCACTTGGTCTATTCCTCTAAATGGAAAGTAATTTCGATTTCAAAGGCCCCTTCCCCCTTGCAGGATATTGGATTTATGACCCCATAGTGTGGTTCACTCTGCACATTCCATCTGGAAATAAATCTCGGTGAGTTCAGGGTGCTCTGTGGTTGGGTCAGTGTTCTGGAGGGCTGACCCGGGGCCGAGGACAGGAGGACGTGATTAGTCTCAGGCTGTCTCCCAGCTACTCACATCACCCCTGCTGGACTGTCCCCCCAGGCCACCATGGCTGGTGACCCCACACGGACAGCTCACACTCAGCCCCTCCCAGACTGTGGTCCATGGTGGGGGTGCCGGAGGGTGGGGGGCTGTCCAGGGCTCTTTACTGTTTGGGGACTTTTCTTCGCAGGAAGAAGTTCTAGTGGACTCCATGGAGTACATCCCTGGGGTCTTGCAGCTTCTTTGGGAATCCCTGCCAGGCGTGGGGCCCAGATTCCTTGCCCTCTCTATGTCACAGATCCCAGATTTGGCCTGGGATGGCTGGGCCACGGGCAGGCACAGGGGCCCTTCTCAGGTGGCCCTCTGCCTTGCCTCTCCCTCCCAGTCCAAATAAACCTCTTATAGTCCAAAAAGCTGGAGAAACTCAGTCTCCAAATCCTGTTGCCTGGGCCTGCACTCAGCTTTTGAAAATTAAGAGCCCAGATTCTGGGTGAAGCAGCATGGGAACAGAAAGTGCATTGGATATGTATAAAATAGGTAAGTAATAAGAAAAAAATATCAAATTGTGCATTTTAAATATATTCAGTTTATCATATGTCAATTATATCTCAATAAAACTCTCTTTAAAGGATAAAAAAAAAGTGCATTGGGGGTGGACAGCAGGGGAAGGGGGTTGGCCAGACACACTTTGACTCAGATATGACAACATCTTCCAGCTGCACTCACACAACATTTCCAGCAAGTGCTATTGTCACCCCCATTTCACAGATGAGAAAACTGAGGCCCAAAAAGGCTGGGGAGTTTGTCCATAATCCCAGAACCTGTAAGTGATGGTTTAGGAATCTGAACCAGAGCGGCCCGATGCAAAAGCCAATGCCTTCAGACATAGCTCTATCCCCCAGGTAATGGGGAATTCAAATGTCGGGGCAGAACAAGGAGCCCCACAAGTCTACAACAATAAATAGGTGAATATTTGCTGTTCGCCTGGTCCTTCACTCATCTCGCTTGGGAGGCTTGATGCTGTGGATTAAAGGTCCACAGGGCCTGGGACAAACACAGGTTGGCCTGTCTGTTGACATCACGGGTCACTCAACTCCAAAATGAACAGGTTGGGCTAACGTGGTGATTCCCAACCTTACCTGCATGTTAGAATCCTATTAAACTTAGCCGTGCCTGATTCTACCCCAGAGATTCTGATTTAATTTATCCAAGGCGAGGCCTGAACAGTACTGATGTTTAAAAACTTAGAGGACAAAACGTATGGACACCAAGGGGTGAAGGCCGGGGGAGGGGATGAATTGGGAGATTGGAGTTGACATATATACACTAATATGTATAAAATAGATAACTAATAAAAATAAACTGGAGTAAAAAATTAAATATTATGTTAGCTGTAAAAAATTTAAAAATTAAAAAAAATAAAAATTTTTCCTTAAAGTGTAATATACCCATAGAAAGCACACCCATCATAAGCATACAACTCAATCAATTCACAAACAGATACCCCAGCATCTATGTCAAAGAGAGATTATTACTGGCACCCCAGAAGACTCCTTTTGCTCCCTGAACCCACCTAAATACCACCTCCCACCACCTCCTGCCAAGGGTGACCACTCATCTGACAGCTAATGGCTCAGGTTGTTTTGAACTCCATATGAGTGGAGTCACACCTGTGTCTTCCTCCACTGAACAGGATAGGGTGAGGTCCATCCATATCGTCTCACGTAGTTATGTGTTGCGGGATTTTACAGAGCGAAGCAAGACACCGAGGCTGTATGCAGGAAGCAGCATTTATTCGTGCCGGCACAGGCTCAGCAGGTTAGTATCCAAAGGGTGAGCCCTGAACACAGCAGGGCACCCCCTTACATACTTTCATTAAACTCCTATATACATTGGAATTTTTTTGTCTCCCAAATAAGGTAACAAGCAAAGGAGTGTATAACCTGATTGGGTACTTCCACTTCTATGGCCTCTGGGCCGTTGCTAAGTTACAGAGTTAGGCAGGAGTTACATAGCAACAGATTTATGCAGGAACCATGCAAGAGGGGCTTCAGAGTTAATGGGCACATAAAGATAAAGGCAGGATCCAACTGCATTCCTTTCTAGTTGAGTTATAGCCTCAGGGCCCTAGTGTTACTTTGCTCTGGGGGAGTTCCCACCACATATGGACTGTTCCTTCCCATTGCTGGGTAGTTTTCCAAGCTATGAATATAGCACAGTTGATCCACTCTGCTGTTGATGGTCCTTTGGGTGGTACCTAGTTTTTGGCTACTATGAATAGCATAGCCATGAACATTCTAGAACATGTCTTTTGGTGAATATCCATGCCCATTTTTGTTGGATCAACACCCAGGAATCACTGAGTCAGAAGATCAATGTATGTTCAGCTTCAGGAACACTGCCAGTTTTCCAAAGTTGTTGTACCAACTTACCTTCCCGTTGGCCATGTGTAAGAGTTCCAGTTGCTCCACATCCTCACCAACACTTGGCATTTTCCATCTTTTCGCACATTATCCATTCTGAGAGGCAGCAGTGGTAACTCATTGCAGTTTTCATTTACATGTCCCTGGTTACAAATACATGAGCATCTGAGAAGTCCTGGCCCCAGTGATCTTTAGAGACTTTGTGCAGGCCCCAGAGGTGGTCCTGTGGAACAGTTCTCCAGGGAAGGTTTTTATGGGGACAGAAAGGGCTAGATGGGTGCATAGATGTGAAGGCAGAAACCAAACAACTGGTCAACCTGCAGGGCAGCAGAAAGAAGGCTGGGCCACCAAGAGAAAGCCCCCAGGGCTCATGCATGGCACCAGGAGGGTTCTACTCTCCCAGTTCTACATAGAGCCTCCCCCCCTCCCTCTCTAGCTCCTTACCCTGTTTCACTTTCCTCCATAGCACTTATCACTCCCCTCCAACTATTGTATATTTATTTGTCACTTGTTTGTTGCCTATCTGTCCCATCTGGAATAGTCTTTCTGTTCACTGATGTGTATCAGTACCTATAACAGTGCCTGGTGCATAGCAGATGCTCATTAAATGACTGTTGCTAGATGTGCTCACATGCAAGCCACACAGCTCCTGGGTCCAAACTTGGAAGGGCTGTGGCACCAGCCTCATCCTGGCTCTTGGCCACACACGCACATACATACGTGCACACACATACGCACGCGCACACACACACACACACACCAGCCCTTTCAGGCTTCCCTCCATGTTTATTTTAATCTGAATTCAATGAGTAAATTTGGGGGGAGGGAGGCAGTTCATACAGCCCCAAACCTAGTAGGGACCAGAGAGGGAGCCAATCCCAGCATGTTTTCCATATGACAGCGATACCTCTTCCAGCAAGGAGAGAAAGAAAGAGAGGGGAGACAAAGAGCCAGAGAAGGGGGAGGGGGGGTGGCTGCTGGGATGTGGGTCAGTGCCAAGTCCTGGGACAGTTCTGACCCAGTGATGGAACATCATCTGCTAAAATAAGCACCCCTGTGGCCTTGGCGTGTTGGCCCCCAGCCCTGGCTGCCTCTTGATATCAGTTTATTTTAGTTTCAAGAGATGAAGAGGGACAGGAAAGAGTCAGATCCACACTCTGGGCAGAGTTTTGGGATGGAAAGGACAGAGGACAGCCGGCGGGGGTGGGGAGGGCCGACAAAGGCCCCAAGTCCTGGAGGGGAGGGAGCCGCATCTACAGAAAGGAAGGAGGGGGCGAGGAGAAGACAGAGAGAAGTCCCCGCCCTTCTTCCTTTCCTCACAATGAGCACTGTGCCCTCTGGGGTGTGGCCAACCAACTGTATATTTCCTCTGGAGCAGTCTGGACCCCCCTCAACCTCCCAGCTCAGGGAGCCAAAGCAAATTCCTAGGAGAGAAGACCGTCTGCCTATCTATAGAGAGCAGTGAGGGCAGGAGCCTCCTCCCTCAGGTGGGAGAGAAGGGCAGGTCAGCCTCGTATCCCATGGACATCCTAGTGGAGGGTGGAGGTGACACCCCAAGGATGAGGTGTCACCATCTAGCAGGGCCCCTGGGGACAGGTGAAGGGCTGCAGATCTGGGTCTTGCTCCCCTCAGCAGCCCACATGCATGTCAAGAGAGGAACAATGGGGGGCTTCCTAGGTGGCGCAGTGATTGGGAACCTGCCTGCCAATGCAGGGGACGTGGGTTCGATCCCTGCGCTCCAGGAGGATCCCACAAGGCCACGAGGCAACTAAGACTGCGTGACAAAAAAAAAAAAAAAAAAAAAAGAGAGGAACAATGGGGTCTTGTAAGGGTTTCCATCACAATTAGCAGATCTGAGACACAGACTCCATTGTGGCACATTGGGCTCTTTGCAGCCAGCTGGAGCCTTCCTGAGCCATGACCGTCCATGACTGACTCCACACAAGAGTGGCCAGGAGAGATGAGCACGACAGACCAGCGGGACAGAAAAGCAGGACAGATGAGCGGGACAAAGAAATGGCAGAGCCGCAGCCTCCGGCAGCCTCACCCTCCCCTGCTCTAAACTTCACCCCCTATTGTACAAATCGCCAACCATCCTCGGCCAGAAGTGCTTATTTATCCCTGTCCAGAGATGCAGAGGAAGGCTGTCTACCTCAGCTCTCAGGCTTTAGCCCTCGGATATGGAACCGTCAACATCAGAAGCCCTGTAGCCCCAGGACCAAGAATCTGTGAGCAATTTCTCCAAGGAGTGTCTTGGCCTTGGAGGATGTCCTAATAGGGGGTGGTACTGGGCCTGGCAGGGGCACACTTGGTCAGCTCCGTGCAGACAATATCTTACTTGTGGAGATGCCACCCATATGCAGTCCCAGTTAGCACTACCCTGTCCTGTTTCCAGCATGGGCACTGGTGCTGGCTAATCCCTCACTTGCTGCGGGAACTGGCTAGAGCCCTGCACCTCTCTGAATCTCCATTGCATCTTCTGAGAATAGGAGAGTGATGACTCTTCTCTCCCATGGCTGTGAGAGAGTTAAATGAGATCCCAGGGCTCAAACAGCCCACCCAGGGCCCAGCACTCAGGAGACTCATCCGTGGGACTGCTTCCTCCCCACCTGCGGGAGAAGGGTGTGCAGGTGGGGAGGGCATCTCCCATGGGTCAGATGGGTTCAGGTGACCCGTGAGTGGGCCTGGGATGGATCCACCCTGGAGGCTGCTGGCCCTGTAGGCTCGCTAGGCCACTTGGCCCGCTCCAGGGCTCGATCTCACCATGCCTGAGTCACCCTAGGAACTCGAGTTAGCTCTGTTAGCTGTTGGGAACAGGTTTTTCATGAAAGTAAGCATGTTCCGAGCAGACCTGGGAGCTCTCTATTGCTCTTTGGCAAGAGGGAAAGGCATCTCATCTCCCAACGGAGACTAGCATGCAGCAGGCCCGCCCTCCTGCCCTGGGTTGAGCCAGGCTCTGTCAGACGCTGCATTACCTGCTGGATCCAACAGCTCCTGGCCAGCTCAACGCCATTCAGCGCTGAGGCCAGGTCGCGGGCCGTCCCCTCCATAACGGCAGCGGAGAGCAGGGAGGGTAGGTGCCTCTTGTATTCAGTCCCTGGCCAGTCCCTCTGGAGGCCGAACTTGCAGTGAGCAAAGTGATGGCTCCAGAAATGCAGCTGTCACCCATCTGGCATCTCTGGAGGGCAGCCAGCGGAGGGGCGGCTGACTACTTCACCTTGGCCTTGCTCCTCGGGGAATCCAAAGTGTCCAGGGATGTGACATTGCAGAGATGTCAGCCAGACCTGGCACTCCAAGGAAGGTCCTGGGCTTGCTGTGATGAGGAGGGTCTGGGTTCTGGGTGGGAGGCGGGGCTGAGGAAGAGGCAGGCAGTGCAGCAGGCATCCCAACATCCTGGGGGTGGGAAGGGATGCAGTCGCCCCCATTTGCCAGCCCCTCCAGAGGTCTAGGCACCTGCATGGCCATCCCGGGGTGGGGTGAGGCACTGTCATCCTGCTGGAGGAACCGAGGCCCTCCTGGGACTCACCTGCACTTGGTGATGGTGCCATCTCAACCCACACAGCCTCTGTCCCAGAGAGAACTGAAAGATCAGAACAAGAAATGTCAGAATCAAAAGGTCCTCATGGTTCATCTGCTCCAGTGTCCTTTTTCTGAGAAAAGGGAATCTGAGGCTGGAGAGAGGGGCTCACCAAGGCTTTGCAGAAGCCACAGCTTCCAGAAATTCATTCTGTTTTTCCGTAGCTCTACCCAAGCTTACAGTGTGATCATCGTGGTTGATAATCACATCATACCCTGGACCCTAGAACCAAAGTTGCTGGGCAAATTGGCAGGAACCTGACCATATCAGAGGGGAATAGGCCCAGAATGTAGGCCAGACTTCATCATGGGCACGTTTATGGTGGCTGCCACCCCCTGGAGACTCCCAGAAATGCTTCGAGGTGGGGAGGTTGTGATTCACAGTAGACTACAAGCTCCAGTGACCAGCTGGAGGCTTAAGCACAGACAATTTTGGTGTCAATGTCACTGTGCTTCCTTGTTTCCACTCCAGGAGGTCAGGCAGGGGCCACCTCCAGCACAGAATCGCTTGTAAGGTGACTGCCCCAGATCTCCCTTGCAGAGCCAAGTGGCTAAGAACCAAGACTCTGGAGTCATCTGCCAGCTCCACTACTTGCTAGCTGTGTGACCTTGGACAACTTACTTAACCTCTCTGAGCCTTGGTGTTGTGATCTATAAAGTGGGGGAAAAATGATAGTACCTAAGCCTCATAGGAAGGTTGCAAGGATTAAATTTTATATATAGTAGCTGCCCCCACCTTACCCTCGGTTTCACTTTCCGTGGTTTCAGTTACCCTTGGTCAACCACAGTCTGAAAATGTTAAATGGAAAATTCCAGAAATAAACAATTCATAAGTTTCAAATTGCAAGTGGTTCTGAGTAGCATGATGAAATCTCACACTCTCCTGCTCCGTCCTGCCTGGGACACGAATCATTCCTTTGTCCAGCGTATCTCAATGTTTGTCACTTTGTGGCCGTCTCAGATATCGGACTGTCGCAGTTTCACAGTGTTCGTGTTCAAGTAACTATTTTACTTAACAACAAGCCCAAAGCGCAAGAGCATGGGTGCTGGCAATTTGGATCTGCCAAAGAGAAGCTGTGAAGTGCTTCTTTTAAGTGAAAAGGTGAGAGCTCACAAGTTCATAAAGAAAAAAAATTGTATGGCGAGGTTGCTAAGATCTAGGGTGAGAATAAATCTTCTATCTGTGAAATTGTAAAGAAGGATAAAGAGATCTGTGCTGGTTTTGCTGTCAAACTTCAAGTTGCCAAAGTTACAGCCACAGTGTGTGGTGACTGCTTAGTTAAGATGAAAAAGGGATTAAATTTGTATGATAGGTATTTTGAGAGAGAAAGGGACAGGGACCACATTCACATATCTTTTATTACAGCATATATTATAATTGTCCAATTTTATTATTAGTTATTGTTGTTAATCTCTTACTTTTCCTAATTTATAAACTTTAGCATAGGTATGTGTGTATAGGGGAAAACAGTATATATAGGGTTTGGTACTATCTGTTGTTTCAGGCGTCCACTGAGGGCCTTGGAAGATACCCTCCACAGATAAGGGGGAGCTACCGTATATATATATATACACACACATATGCATACATATATATATATATATATATATATATATTCCTTAGAATAAAGACATATCAATGTTAGATGTTATGAGCTTAAACTTCCTAATAGAGACAGAGGGGATGGTGGTTGGTTGAAACCAGTGGTTCTTAACAGGGGACAGTTCCCCCCCAGGGGACATTTGACAGTTCCTGGAAACATTTTCAGTAGCCACAACAGAGGGTGGTGGGAGTGCTACTGCCTCAGTGGATAGAGGCCAGGGATGCTGCTCAACATCAGGGATGCTGCTCAGCATCCTACAGTGCACAGGACAGCTTCCCCGACATGGAATTAATGGTCCCGTACGGGGCAGTGCTGCAGTGGAAGAGGGCGTGTGAAGGTAGGATGATGTCGGCTGGGAGTGACCACGGCTCTCCTTTGCTCCCCAAGGATGCTTTGGGTTTCAGGAAGAGCTGCCGTCAGGAGGCCCAGGTGTTTGGATTTCAAACATCTTGTGACTGGTGTAGGGATGGCTCATTGAACGGGGCTCATAAACAGCCCTTAAGGTCACCAGCAGAGGGAAATGCAGCCATAGTTTCAGCAAAGCAGAAGCAACAGCTCTAGGAATCACCAGGAAGCTTAAGGTTCTCCATTAAGCAGGAAATCGGTGACTCAGCCCTGCCAGGGCCAGGTGTCCCGGCTGGTAGCTGGTGCATTCAGACAGACAGACAGACAGACACACATACACGTGTGCTAATGAAGCTTAGATCACACGCATACTACACACACATAGCTTACATTCTTTCAGTGAAGAAAAGAGGTGAATTTAATTCACCATTTGGCATGGCAGTTGGCAAATGAACTAGTCTTATAAATATATTAGTAACTGTCGATGTCTCTTGTTTCCTAAAAATATAGATCTTCCTCTCTTTCTTGGTGCACTTGTGTGTGTGCATGTGTGGGGTGAGAGGCACCTGGCACCTTGGGAAGAACTCAGGCCTGGCCACCAGAGTGCTTGCCTTGGCCTTTCTGGAAAGTTCTGTGTGACCCTATAAAACTCTTCCCCCACCCCACCCCCCGGAGCCCTGAGAGAAGAAGCAAGGCACTGCCCTGTGAGCTTTTAAGAACACAGGCCCCTCCAGACTCTGAGCGCCTCTGAAGCCAGAATGAGCAGTTATAAGTTGCTGTATCCACATCTCTTAGCTCTCTGAGAATAAAAATTCTGTTAGTCAGTTGGAATTCAAATCCAGCCTGTGTAAATATTTTCAAAACCAGAAATAAAAAATGGGACAACAATGATTGTGGACAAGTCTCTGAACCCTGGGATTCAACCTCCCATTACACAGAATTTCAAAATAACTAGCTGTTGGGCAGGATTCAGTTAACGTGTGTGTTTGCACAGGACACTCTCTCCCACACGCATGCACACACGGGCTTGTCCACGCCCAGTGACCCTGACCCTCCAGGAGGCCCTGGGGACCCTTGGGGTGAGCAGACACTGGAGTGCGGGAAGCGAGAGCTTGAAAAGCACGGGCACTTGTGGCCGGTCTCACACCGTCCTGAGGGGCGGATATGGCCGTCTCCATTTCACAGATAAGGAGATGGAGGCTTTAAGGTACATTTCCAAGCTCACCCAGTTAATACAGGCACCAGATTTAAAATTCTCTGTCTGTCTCTGTTCTTTCCCTTCTTCCCTTCCTTCCCAGTTTTCCTGGGGACACTGAGGCCAGCCAGCATCCCCTCCAAACTGCACTGTCATCGCTCCTGGCCTGGCCGCTGAGGAGCGTGTGACCTGGGTGTACACCGGTGCCGCCAGCAGCCAGGCCGTGCTGGGGGGAGGGACGCCTGCCAGCCCCTGGCTTCCTCTTCTTGTTGATGCACGGCCTGTGGGTGGCCACAGCTGGCCCCCAGGCTTGTCCTTCCCTCAGGGCTTCTGGGTCTCTATTTAGCAGCGATGCCTGTCCCAATGGGATCGGGCATCTGTTGTGCCACATGCCCCGGGGGGGATTAGGGCTGCTGGGGCCTGAAGATACTCTCCAGGCAGCCGTGCCCAGGGGCCTGGTTGCTGACCCACACAGTCTGGTGCCTGTCAGGGTGAGAGCTGCTGCGTCCCCAGGCGGCACGTGGCTCCTGAGAGAATCAAAACAGGCTGCTTCTGACCGCGTGCTGCTCGGGCATCTCGGTGGGATTTCCGTGGCCTGTGCGGTCAGCCCCCCACGCCTTCTGCAGCCTCGTCCTCTCAGCGCCCCACCTCGCTCCTCGGCTCTGCGTGGATGCATTGGGCCCCCTTGGATCGGCAATGCCCCTTCCCTCCACCCTTTGGGCAGGTTCTGCGGAGCGGCTGGTGTGGGGTGGTTAGCGTCGGTGCAGCTTGGGTGGTCTGCTGAGTGTCTTGACCGCCCCCTGCCCCCCAACACCCGGCAGCTGCTGGGAGGCTTACTTGGGGCTCCCGGGGGCCCCAGGTTCTCACCTGTAAGTCAGAGGTCACAACTAGCACCTTCCTCACCGGGCTGGTGTAAGGCTTAAATGAGAAGCTCTAGGGCAGTGGCTGCCTGGAGGCTCAATAACTGTAACTGTTACTATTTTTGTCCTCAAGGCACAAACTAAATGCCATGAGCCTTACTAAGAGCCAGAAGCAGTGTCAGCTGCTGGGATGTAGAGATGTATATCCCAGCCCTGGGGAGGCACAGCCTGGGGGCGAGGGAGCAGGGCCCAGGAAGAGGAGTAGGGGGAGGGAAATTCGAGGGGTGGGAGTCAGGGAGGAAGAGTGGGGGAGGGGAGGGGGGAGGGGTTAGCATGGGGGTTGGGAGACCTTCCAACAAGGGAGGAACTGGCCGCCCTGAGTCTCAGCAGGTGAAGGTTGTCTAGGTGCAGAGGTGGGTGCCGGGTAGGCAGAGGGCACAGTGTGAGCCAAGGACCGTGGCCTTGAAGCCCGTGGCCAGCTGGGCAACCACAGGAGACGGGCCTGGCCGGAGTGCAGGGTGTGAGGAAGGGCAGATGTGAGGCTGGAGGAGTCGGTAGGCGCTGGACCAGGAGCGCTCTGCAGGCTATGCTGTGGGGGAGATGATGGAGAGGTGGTTTGGTTTCCTTTGGGGCCACCAAAGATGGAGCTTTATTCCTCTCCCGCATCAGTCCAAGGTCAACATTCCAGGTGGGTGGGTGGCTTGCTTCTCCGTCAGCAACCCAGGTTCCCACGTTGCACAGACGTCACTTAAAGCCTGGCATCGTCTGTATGTTTGAGGCAGGGTTGCCACAGGTTCCAGAATTCTGGAAGCTGGGAAGACCAAGATCCAGGTGCTGGCAGCCCCCGTGTCTGGTGAGGGCCAGCTTCCTGACTTGTAGGTAAATGGCTGTCTTCTCGTTGTATCCTCTCCTGGCAAAGAACAGCCTGGGGAGTGTTCTTTCATTTCTACAGCCTAGAGAAAGGGGGAGGGAGGAGCGAGGGTGGAGGGATGGAGGGAGTGAGGGAGGAGGAGAGAGACAGAGTGGGAGGGAGGGGTCTTTGTTGGGGAATACTTGGATCAAAGTTTGGAGTGGATGTGACTCCCACCTCACTCTGGGCCTTCAGAGGAGGGGGAGAAGCTCTGCACAGCAGAGAGGGGATTGTGGACCCAGGAAGGAGGCAGTGAGGGAGGGCATTGTGGAGGACCAGCCCTGCACACAGGGGCGGTGGGGGGGGGGGAGGGGTGGCGCCCTCCCACCTGCCTACATTTCGCAGGAAAGTCACTCAGGCTCCTGAATGGTGCTGTAGAAAGTAAGCCTATTGGGGGGGCGGGCACAGATCCAGTCGGAGTGGATATAGCCAGCCTGGAGCAGGGGCCTTGCGGGGGCAGGAGAATAGAGGCCCTGGAACTGGGAAGTCTTGGGACAGGTTTTGGACATAAAGGGCCAGAGACCCTAATGAGCTTGGAGCCAGTTGGAGCCATGCTCTGAGGGGTGAAAGGCCCCTGTGGACATCTGGCCACATCCACTTGGCCTGCACTCAGTGCCTCTTCCTGGAGGACTGGGGGCCTGTGTATAGCATCTGTGACTGTGCCCCATCCCCGCCCAGCCTGCTGGGAACATCCTCTGTAAGTCTCGTCAAGGAGACAGAGCCCAAGGGGGATTAAGAAGCCCTGGTTTCCTTTTCCACACTGTGCTCTGTGCCCCGTTCCTGTCAGATCCCTGCTCTGCCCTTCAGTGCCCGGCAAGTTGAACAGGACATCACCAAGGTCCCTGCCCTCTGGCTTTTGACAGGGTACAGCCAATGGGAGGCCAGGTGGGCGGGACAAGAGAGAGGTCGGGATGTTTATTTCTCCAGCTCCTGCTCTGCTTTGAGCCCAGGTTCCCAGGGACTCCATCCACGGCTCTGGCTCTTCGGACGGCTTCTCACCAGGCTCCACGTCATCATTTCTTCCCTGGGATGGTAACAGCTTCCCGCTGCTCTGGACTCTGGGTGCCTCAGTTTGTCTTGGTACCCTTGGCCCTGCCCACCCCTCGGTCCCTTCATCCACTTCATCAGCGTCTCTTCATTTAACCTTTTGGACGTGCCTGCTGTGTCTTGTAGATAAAATGTAAGCTATCCAGTTAAACTGGACTTTCAGACACATAATAAATACTCCTTCAGTCTAAGTATGTCCCAAATATTTCATGGGATATACTTACACTAAACAATTCCTTGCTGTTTATCTGAAATTCAGATTTAACTGGATGTCTTGTATTTTCCTTTCTAAATCTAGCCATCCCACTTGCAGGGCCCCTGACTGATATGCTAACACGTCCCTCGGGTCATGGGGCATTTCTAGCCACCCTGACTAGAGGAATAGATGGGTTTGAAGCCCTTACCCTCGGCCCTGCAGAGACAGAGCTACAGGTTGCTTCTTTCTCCTGTTGGGGCAGTGGGAGGCTTCCCTGGGGGCAGGAACATAGTCTAAAGATGAGGAGACTGGCTCAGACATCTCCCCAGTTGCAAGGCATCAGCCCCTAAAATGCCCCCAGGGCCATAGGCAGAAACAATTTCGGTCTCTGTTCCCATGAGCAGGTCCTGGTCAAATTCTCAGCCTCACTTTGAGCTCACAGCAGGACCCCGAGGGGGTTGGCATCCGGGACAAGGACATTTGGGGAGAGAGGGCAGGGTGTCAGATGGATTTGGAGTCTCTCAGACTTGCTCCTCTGCCACCAGCTGGAGAAAGCGCTCTGCCTTTCCAGGGCTCCTGTGATTAGATCAGACCCACCTGGCGATCTCCCGCACTCAGTCCACTGGTGCGGAACCTTGATCACACCTGCACAGGTGATGTAATCACAAGTGTGATGGCTCATATTCACGGACCCAGGGACCGTGGAAGCATGGGGCCAGGTTAGAACTTGACCCACCTCCTCCACCCTCCTCCTAGACTTTCAGGACTCCACCCTCTCCTGGCTCTCCTTCCTCACTGCTGCCCCTGTTTGGTTTCCTTCGCCCTGCTCACCCACCACCGCCAGCATTTTTAGGACATCAGGACGCCCAGATCACCTAGGGGGCCAGCAGAAGCCACCCCAGCTGGGGACTCAGCCCCCACTCAAGGCAGCTCGTGGCCTACCATCTGGGGGCCTCGCCTCCAAGCTCAGTGGGTGGAATGACCCCCCCAGGTCAGGTAATCCCCCGGGAGAGTTTGGGAAATGCTGAGACTCCCTCTGGCCCACTGTGAGGGGGCAGCTCTGACAGCTGGGCGTGCAGTGGGTGGGTGACCCAGACAGAACTGGCTCCTTTTCCAGCTTGGCCGCAGAGCATCCAGGGAGGGCCTGGCCTTAACCAGAAATGGCTGTGGCACAAATGCTGGATCTGGGAGCAGACCAGCTCCAGGCAGAGTAATAGTAATAACAGCGGCTTTTTTGGTGTGTTGAGGGCACTTACTATGTGCCAGGCGCTAAGTGTGTGTGTATAGCAGCTAATTTAATCCCCACAACTACGTACGAGGTAGGTACTATGTTAACCCCATTTCACAGAGGAAGAAACTGAGGCTCAGTGAGGTCAGGCAACTTGCCAAGATCAGACAGCTCATGACTAGAGGGGAGTTGCGGAGGGACATCACATCTGCCTTCAGTGTTGAAATGTGATATCAATCTGTGCTCCAACATTTGCAACATGGTTATAATAGCACAAGACTTTCTGCAGGGAAGCAGTTGAACTAGGACTTAATGAGCCATGAGGAGACATACTTGGACTCATTGTAAGGAAAGACAGATATTCTGGCAGTCAGAGTGGCCCAGCGGTGGACACGGCTACCTTGGGAGGGAATGAGGTCCCTGCTGCTGGATATATGCAAGTGAAGAGGCTGTTTCCATTTTTGAGGCCCTGAGACACTGTACTAAAGACCCTACACATGTTGTCTTTAGGTTCTCACAGCTCCATCACATAGGCACTGCTGTCCCCAATCTACAGACAAGGAAACTGAGGCCCAGAGAGATTAAGTGACTCAGTGATGGTTATGCAGATGGTTGGTGGGGGAGCCATGACTCAAACCCAAAGCTGTGTATCTCCAAAGCTGTTCTTGTACCCATACACCTACTGAGCACCAGCTGTGGGTCTGGTACTATTCTTCTAGACACTAAGACTCCAGCAGGGACAATTTAGTCCCAGTCCTTGCCCTGATGGAGATCAAATTCCAGCAGGGAGAGAGACAGCCCAGAGTAATGAGACCAAAATAGACCTCAACGACAATGAGGTGAGAGCAAAGGTAAACTGGCATCGAGGGGGTTTGAGATGGTCAGGGGAGGCCACTCTGAGTGGTGCATCTGAGCTAAGATCAGAAAGGAAAGAAGAAAAAAGCATTATGAAAAGCTGGGAGAACAGTGCTCTGAGCAGGGAGAACCACAGGTGCAAAGGCCCTGGGGTGGGGCAGAGGAAGGCCAATGTGGGAAGAATGGCCAAGGTGGGGGCCAGATCATTTGGGGGCCTGGTCATCCAGGGTTTAAACTTCATTTGTAATTTTTGGAGGGTTTTTAAGCTTATGGGTTGTCGCCAACTCATGCCTGCTTATGAGAACCACCTGTTACCATCATCAGGCTTTTTGCAGGTTGTTAAACTATTAGTAGCTTGAAATCAGCCACGGTGGCAGTATTTACACCATGGAAACTGGCACGTGCCACAAATCATGGCTTTGCCCCCTGGGCAGCAGGTGGTTAAACATTTATCTGCATCACATGGGCTTTAGACAGGGAAGTGGGGAGAGTGGGTCTGCACTCGAAGGTGCACTCTCTGACTGCAGAGGGGGGACTGGCCTGCAGGGGACAGAGAAGCAGGATGCCCAGCACGGAAGGCCATTGCATTGGTCCATATGGAGAGATGGGCGTTTGGACCAGGGTGGGCCAGTGGCTGGATTTGAGTGATTTTGAAGGCAGATTCAGTGGGCCTTGCTGAGACAAACCCATTACTGAAGTTCAGAGCCAGGAGGTGACCTGCCCAGTGTCACACAGCTGGGGGATGGAGGACGTATGATTGAGCCCAGGCCTGCTGGACCCCTAAACCCCTTCTGTTCCCTGTACCTCAGTGTTTGCCCGAGCTGCCATGAGGATTCTTCCTGGGGAAGGCTATGGTCTAGGAGGAAGAGGAAATGATTAACGATGGCCCTGGCTGCCCCTCAGCCCTATCTCCCTGGGGTCAGAGCAGCCCCTTCCCATACCTCCTCTTGGGAGGGCAGTTCCTCTGAGCTGCTGTGGGGGGGTGGGGCGTGGAGGGAGTCAAGACGTCACCATCATAGACGTTGGAAGGCCCAGCCTGCACTGGTGGCCCCAGGGCCATGGTCAGTGCCTCTGTCCTCCCTCCCAGGGGGGCCCAGCCTTGGGAGGGATGCCCCAGAGATGGCCTCGGAGGGTCCCAGGACCTGCTTGGGTGAGTCCCAGCTCTGGGACCTGGCACCTTCCCTGGGGCAGGGCCAGGACAAGGGTTGGAGCCAGAGTGGGGACCACACACACACACACATACACACAGAGGCTGTTTTTACAAAAATGAGATGATGTGACATGTTCTACATATGGATTCTTTCAGTTAATCCTAGGTTGTTATCTCTACTTTGCATTTCAGGAAACTGAGGCTCAGAGAGGTTATATACTTTCCCTAAGGTCATACAGCTGCTAGAACTGCCTGGCTCCACAGCCTCACTCCCTGCATCCTGGGCATCGCCTATGGGTGCAGAAGGCCAGCCTTGTCCCTGTTGGGGGGCATTTGGGGCTGCAGAGCAGGTGGGGCTGGAATTCTGGACAGAGGCCTGATCCGGCCTTCCCTTCTATTGGACTGTGAGACTTAAGCCCTGGGGTCAAATTCTGGCCCTTCTGAGTCCTTGTTAAGGCTTTTTAAAAAGGGGTTCTATTGCCATTTAATTGTGGCTCTGCCCTTGAGGCAGACTCCCAGCTGTCGGTAACAGACAGCTTGGCCTTGGATTTCTCTCTCCCAAAGCCCAGGGGATAGAGGCCGCACTGGGAGGTCTGAGACCTGGGCCGCTCACCAGCTGTGGAATCTAGACAGTTCCTGCCTCTCTTGGCTGGGTCTCCTCTCTTCCAAAGTTCCTTTCAGCCCCAAGGTAAGCCCCTGAGTCCTCCCCTGGTCACTGTAGCCTGTCCTGCCCAAGAGGCGAGGGGGAGGAAGAGGACGAACCAGAGCAGAGAGGAGGGCTCTGGGGCAGCTTAATTGGTTTGAAAGGGGGTAGGAGTTTAAGAACAGGTTCTAGAATCCCTAGACCTGGGTGCAAATCCCAGAGCAGGATTTGCAAGGCCCACACTCAAGATTCCCATTTAGTTTTACGTTCTGCCATCACTGTCTTGAAATTCTTAATTTTCTGAGTAAGGAGTCCAGCAATTTCCTGTTATACTGGGTCCCACAAATTGCACTTCCAGCCCTTTTACCAGTTATGAGCCGTGTGTCCTTGGCAAATGATTTCACCTCATTGATCCTGAGTTTTCTTTTCTTATTTTATTTTATTTTATTTTATTTTTTTGGCTGAGTTGGGTCTTTGTTGCTGTGCACAGGCTTTCTCTAGTTGTGGCGAGCGGGGGCTACTCTTCATTGCAGTGTGCAGGCTTCTCATTACAGTGGCTTCTTTTCTAAAGCCATGGGCTCTTGGCGCATGGGCTTCAGTAGCTGAGGCATGTGGGCTCAATAGTTGTGGCTCGCAGGCTCTAGAGCACAGGCTCAGCAGTTGTGGTGCACGGGCTTAGTTGCTCCGCGGCATGTGGGATCTTCCTGGAGCAAGGCTCGAACCCATGTCCCCTGCGTTGGCAGATGGATTCTTAAACCACTGAGCCACCAGGGAAGCCCCGATCCTGAGTTTTCTTATCTGCAAAGTGGAGCAATGCTTACACCCCCTGGGAGGATTGTGCTGAGAATTGAAAGAGAGACTCCAGGCAGAGAGCCAGGCAGCAGTAAGTCCATAACAGGTGTGAAGCCCTGATAACTACGGCTGTCTTTCTGTAGGGCCTGACAGGGATAAGTATCTCCAGAGCCGCAGTCTGGCTCCCAGCCTTGTCCACGGGTGGGACATTTCAGGCCAAAAATAAAATCCTCACTGGGAAGCGAATGGTCCCACCATCCCCACATCGCCCCCTGCCTGTGGCTATATTGGATCAAGCAGTTTAGGGCCCTAGGCCACTGGGAGATAAAGAACTGGGGGGTTTGAGCCTGGGAAGAGCTGAGGGTCTGGTGAGGCTGCTCCAGCACCTGGTTTCAGCCAGGAGGGGGTCAGTCATGTGCTCTTCATAAATGAAGGCCTGATGCCCAGAGGCGCTGATGGAGTCTTCGCAAGGCCCTCCTCCCTCCCTCCATGTCTTGGCTTGTAGGACCCCCACGTCCCAGCAACTCAACCTCCCAGATGTGTCTAGAGTCTTGACTTCCTGGATTCATAGCTCAGCAATTTCCCAATGGTGAGACCTTGGGCCAGTTACTTAACCTCTCTGGGCCTCAGTGTCCCTATCTGCGAAATAACAGGTTTGACGTGGTGGACGTGTTGTATTAAATTAACCCCCACATGGAAAGTGCTTACAACGTCCGCTGCTGCAACGGCTGGCCCGCCTGCCTCCCCTTCACCCTGAGCCCGACAGCAGGCTCCGAAGTGCCCGTCTGACCATGGCTCTCCTTCAGCTGCTCGTTGCCCTCAGGATGAAAACCAAACTCCTTGTTCTGGCTTCTCTGAGCCTCCGTGCCGTGAGCCCCTGCTCAGGGTCCATTTCCCCTTCTAGAGTCAACAGCCTCAGGATTTGCTCTGGGAGACCTCCAGCCCCCAAGGCAGAGCCTGGGATGTGACTGTCTGTCCAGCCAGGGGCGGGCACGTGACCCAGGCTCAGCCAGTTGGGCACCTTCTCTAAGGACTTCTATTTTTAAGGATGGAGAAGCTTATGGAAAGGGGTTGGAAGGGTTCAAGGGGGGGGTTATTCCCCTGAGTTCCTGCTACCTGGATCTCCAAGGCTGCCTTGGGCCCAAGTCCTCTCTGAACCTGGGTTTCAGCCTTTTTTCTGATTCAGTGCTATCCCTCACCACCCTCCACTGATGCCCTCCTTGTCCAGGGCAGCCCTGTCAGTTTCTGTTGCAGGCATCCAGAGATCCTGGTGTGTACACGCTGCCTCCCGCTGGCAGCTTCTCCAGACACATCCCCAAACCACTCCCACTCCGACCTTCACCTTCTACGTTGAAGGATCTGCCTGCAGTGCGCACAGTCCATGCAGGCTACTTTGTGCCTCTGAACCTTTGTCCCCACCGTTCCTTCTGCCAGGAATGCCCTCTCCACCTTACGTCTCCTCGCTCATTTTTCTTTTTTTTTTTAAATTGAAGTATAGTTGATTTACAGTGTTGTGTTAGTTCCAGGTATACATCAAAGTGATTCCGTTATCCATATATATATTTTTTCAGATTGTCTTCCATTATAGGTCATTAGAAGAATTGGGCATAGTTCCCTGTGCTGTACAGTAGGTCCTTGTTGTTTATTTTACAACAGATATAGTAATGTATATCTGTTAATCCCAAACTCCAAATTTATCCCTGCTCCCCCTTTCCCCTTTGGTAATCATAAGTTTGTTTTCTATGTCTGAGAGTCTGCTTCTGTTTTGTAAATAAGTTCATTTGTATCTTTTTTAAGATTCCACATATAAGTGCTATATGACATTTGTCTTTCTCTGACTTACTTCACTTAGATGATCATCTCTAAGCCTATTCTCACTCATCCTTATCCTCAAGAACCATCTCAGACACTGTCAATCTAGGGGGACTTCCTCCAATCCTCCTCTACACCCTACATCCACCCCCAGGCTGGCCCTGACCCTCTGAGCGGCCCTAGACCATGGGCTTCTCTCCCTCGGCACCAGCACTCCCTCGTCTGAACCCAAGGCCAGGTCCAGGCCCACCCACCTTCATTTCTTGGTGGGTTACAACAAATGTGTTCTGGGCTCCAGAGCCATGGAAGAGCAGAGAGACAGCTCCCTTGGGACCTGCTCAGGGACTTCTCAGCCAGCTGGGACCAAATCCATTGCCCGCTGACAAGGGGTCATGAGGGGAACTGCTGAGCAGTGAGAGCTGGGACTTGTCCCAGAATAACAGAGCCTAATTCCTCGGGGTTGGCCACTGCCCCAGCCCCAGCCCTTGAGCCAGAACCTGTCCGGGCCTTAGTCATAGCCCAGCCCCTGCCCCAGCTCCAGCCGCAGCAGGGACCCGACCTCACCCCCCTGCCCTTGGCCCCAACCCTGTCTCCGCCCCTGCGTAGGCCCCTCCCCACCCCCAGCATTCTTCCCAGCCAGACCTTCTCAGGCTGCCCTCTGCAGAGGCCCTGGCTCTGGTTGAAGGGGCCTCCAATGGGGCAGGCCTGGCCAGATAATTGGGCAGAGAATGGAGCAGGTGTGTAAGAGGTGGGCGCCGTGCCCAGCTCCCCCCGGTGGCACAAGCCCTGCAGGTCCGATACCAGGTAACAGAGCTGAGCCTTAGGCAGGGGCAGGTTTAGGTCCTGAAGGTTCCTTCTGTTCCCCACGTGCCCTGCACTGGGCCAGGCTTAGTCCTGAGCCATGGATGGGGCCGAGCCCTTCATGGTTGCTGACGGCCCCAGCTGGGGAAGTGCCCGAGCTATAGCTACCCAAAATCAGGTAAAAGGAAGAAGAGGGGGGAGTCCCAAGACAAGCCGGTAGGGATTTGGGAAGCTCGCAAGGTGGGGGTATCAGGAAAGACCCCCAACTTGCCTACGGATGACCAGCCTTGAAAGAAAGGCAAAAATAGCCCAAGTCTCACCAGAGGTCACCAACGCCTCTCTACCCCTTCCCCTTGGGAACTGAAGCAGCGAGAGGTTGGGAGGAGCACAGGACCTCAGGCAATCAGGCCCTGCACTCCACCCACAGGTGGATCCTGCAATGGACACATCATGAGGACAGAAGCCAGCACTGTGATGTCACAGCTTGGCTGCGGCTTTGTGCTCCTGGGGCTGTCGAGTGAGTCACCTGGGCCCCTTCCTCCTTCCCACGCTCACGTATACATATCCGATGCTCAGGGCTGGAAAGGTTGACCATGTAGCCCCTCCCCTTCTCTTCTGGCTCCTCGTATAGGCTGGGGCTGGCCCAGCAGGTGGCCAATGAGCGGCATGCTTAGGGAGACTGTCTTCTTGGGGCCATAACTAGCAACCAGACTTAGGGGAGCCGCCCGGGAAACTTTTTGCAAGGCTGTGTTGAAACTACCTGTTAACTAGGCCACCTTCCTAGCCTGACCATGACCTCATTCAACGTGTCTATCCTGGTCCCCACTCTCGCTCTGTAGAAGCTCAGAGTACATGATGTCAGTTAAGTGCATAAATGGCTGGAGGGACGGGTGGGTAGAGGTAGATGAGGAAGGTGCCTCCTCCCTATGTGGGCCACACTCTGACCCGTCCCCAGCTCTGACCCTCGGACTCTTTCCTGAGTGCTCTTGGAAGTCAGCACCTATTGGAAGTCCTAGGCATCTTCGCACCCTGGGACTTGGTGGTGATGGAGCGGTCCAGCTATGGGGTGACACAGGCCATGATGCCACTGCAGAATGGCATATTTGCTCCCTCCAGAGCTGGGGGCACAGCTCAAAGACCCCAGACTTTGAATTTAATGAAACCCTGAGTCCAAATTCAGCCCTGTTGTACATCCTCAAGTGGCTCGCATGGGCCCCCTCTGAAGCTTTGTTTCGTTTTCTATGAAGTGGCAATGTCTCCCAGCTTCTGAGGACTGTCGGGAGGATCAGAAGCGAAAGCTGCTGCCTGACTGTCGCTGTGGCCATCCGTCTTCTTCCTGCCTGGCCCACGTGGCCCTCATCCTCCAGCAGATCCTGAGGTGGAGAGGGGCAATGCCGGCGGCCCTGGACACAGGCCAGGAGGCTGGCCCGAGCAACACCGGCGACAAGGACAGGGACCTGCAGGTGCTGCTCCAGGAACTCTGCCAACTCCAGGCAAAGTACGAGTTGTCCCGAGCCCCAGCCCAAGGGCCACCTGCGGTGGGCTAAGCAGCTGGAACTGAGCAAAAATGCCTGAGGAGGCCAGGCCAGCAAATGGACGGGGGGGGCGGTGATGTGCAGGAGTGAGGCGGGAGGGGCAGCTGATTTGTGAGCGGTGAGGGGGTGGGGGGGGGCTTGGCTCCCGCCCTTTGACCTCAGACCTTGGGCCAGTCCCAGGCCTTGCACAAGCTTAGTCTCCCACCACGAAGGCAGGGCTGTGGATGGCCGTCCCTACGCACCTGTCAGCTCGGCCCCTCCACAATCAACCTGCGAGGTTGCCGCCGTGGCTCCAAGCAGACGCCCTGGGTCCTCGCCCCCAGGCGGCCCTTCAATTTCAGGCTGCCCACGAAAGTCTGAACTAGATGCCAAAGGATGTACGGATATCTGTGAGTGATTTTATGGAGAAAAGATCCAACCGGTCCATCAGATTCTCATAGGGCTTCCCAACCCCCCCCAAAAGGTTTAGCACCGTGGCTCACAGGGCCCCATGTGGTATTTACTGGGGGAAGACAATTTTTTCCTGCATTTTTTGGGACTGTACGGATGAGAAAATGGGGCTTGAGATGCAGAGTGGCTTGCCCTGGGGCACTCAGTGGTCACTCAGAGATACCCACCAGAGCCCTGTCCCACTCTGCCCTCTGCCCTTGACCGCTGACCTTGAATGGGCCCAGGGCGGGCAACCTATTGGAGACTCATCTTGTTTGGTGATGCCTCCCCAACAGTCAAGCACGGCTGGGCAGCAGCACGTGGCCGTCTCCCCTCTGGGGGCTGCTGGGGCCCCGACCTCAGACAGTGCTTACGTTGCGCTGGGCACTCCAGACCCAGTTCCCACCAGCCTGTGAGGGAGGGTCTGGTTACCCCTGTTACGGATGGGCCAGCCAGACACAGAGAGGCGAAGCCCCTGGTGGGATCACTGACTAATGGGGGCTCAGGCCATCTGCCACCAGCTCGGCCTGCAGGAGGGGCTCCATAGACCCCACGCCAGGAAATCCTGGGCTCATTCTCCCTTGGGGCCCCTTCCTCATGGCCTGACCACAGGCATCTATTTGACCTGTTTGTGGCTCAGTTTATTCAGCAATAAAATGGGGGTGCAGAGACTCAAGTCTTTGGCCCACTGATGGGGTCAGTGTCCTGCCCAGCCCAGATCCTCGCAGATCCACAGAGGGTGGCCCTTGCCAGGGGTCACAACCCGGAAGTCTCCAAGCTGCGTTCTCCTGTCTGGCTCTCTTGCCAGCCCTGAAATGTCTCTACAGGCGGAAGAAGCTGAAGAGAGAGGTCGAGAAGCACAAGGTTTTTGAAGACTATCTGATCAAGGTCCTTGAAAAAATCCCCAAGGATATGTACGTAGCTTCCTCATTAGGCCTGTCCTCTCTGCAGCCACCTCCCAGCCTGGGGACCTGGGCACGTGTGACCTCACTGAGCCTCGAGCTCACTTGCAGAATGGAGATCTGCAGGCCGGTGCCACAGGGGTCGAGCCAGCCTGGGCACCAGCTGTGTGACCTGCGGCAAGTTCTCAGCGTCTCTGCACAATGGGAACAGCAGCAGTTCAGTGGATAGGGTCTTCGTTTATGAGCACGTAGCGTGGTGCCTGGCGTTTAGCCAGTACCCTGTGAATGTCACCTATTATTGTTGTCTCGTTTGTCTTTGATTTTGCTATTAGGGACTAAAATTACTCAGGGTTTTTGTGTTTTGTTTTACCATGATTTGCACCAGAATCCACTGTTATCAGTGCTGGAAACTTGACAGGAAAGAGAAGGGGAGACAGACACACAGATTTTTATTATCATTCATTGTTATTATCTTTACATCATCAATAATAAAAATAACTATTACTGTTTATGACGTATTTACTCTGCGCTAAGCTCTTTCGTAAATCTTTTTTACCCCTCCTTAGGAGCTTCTGAGAACTGTGTTACCCAGGCTCAGAGAGGTTAAGGGACTTGCCCAAGGTCGTCCAGCCAGGAAGCGGTGGGGCTGGATCTCAGCCTCTGCTCTATCTGATTTTAGAGTCACTGTGCTAAGTGCTCTGGAGCTGCAAGAGCCCCAGGGAGTCTGCCCTGGAGGTCAGGGAAGGCTTCTTGGAGGAGGGGGCCACTCATGGGGCTCAAATGCGTTCAGCAAAGGGGAACAGCATTGCAGGCAGAGGGAAGAGCACACATGTGGGCCGGAGCCACAGCCCTGCGCCGTGGGTTTGGGGCTGGTGAGTTCCAGGGAGCTGGAGCACTAGGACCTGGCAGGGCTTGTTGGGAGGTGCGATTAGAAGGTTGAGCAGCACCAAAGAGCCTTGAGCACCAAGCCAAGGAGGGGAGCAGGGCTCCAGGGCAAGCACAGGGCTTGACGCCAACCCGGCATCCAGTGCTGCTTCTAGAAGCCTCCTAGTCTGGGGCCTTCCTAATTCAGCAACTCAACCCTGTTCAGCACATCCAGGATGAGCCACCAAGCTGGGGACCAGGTCACTCAGGACAGCAACAACTGTCCTCTCCCTGCAGGCTCCCCCAATCAGCAGTTTCTCTTGGGATTGTGCAGGGGCAAGCCAGGGGCAGGGTGGGGGTGGGAGAGGTCTCCTACCTCACTGGGCGGCCTTGATGCAGAATCCTTATTCTCAGCCTGAGGTGGCCTTTCAAATGCTGATTCTTCTCTTGGAGAGATGGGAGGTCAGTGATGGGGCCCTCTCAACCCTGGGGCTCCAGTGGACAGCAGAAGTCCCACCTACCTCGTTAGCATCACTGCAGGGGGCAGGTGAGGGCCGGCATTCTGTGCTCACCCGGCCTGCCTGGCACTGTCTCCATAGGCTGCAACCGAGAGGAGGAGCCGGAGGAGGCCCCGGTGGAGGCCATGGTGGAGGCCCCAGTGGAGGCCATGGTGGAGGCCATGGTGGAGCACTACGGGAAGCTCTTTGCAGTCAGCCAGGATATCCAGAAGCATCTGGAGGCCTTCTTCAAGATGAGCCAGGCCGTCCACCAGAGACTGGGGTCTCTAGAGGAAGGCCATAGGGCTCTCACCCCGGTAACAGCCGCCTGAAGCCTGGCCCACCCCCCTTGGCCCAGAGAACTGGGATGTAGGCACCCCCTTCCCTCTACACCCTCAGAGAAGGCCTGGAGCAGGGCTGGGCTGCTCAGGGGGTCTGCGTGGGGCTGTCACTCCAGAGCCTGGTTCTGTACCCCTTTCCCTCCCCTTCTGCTGGGTTCCTCCAGAGAAAGACTTCGCTTATACTTAAAATGTGTTCTTCAATGATAGAAAAGTCGGGAGTTCTAGATTCAGACAGACTGGGGTTCAAATTCCAGCTCAGCCTTTGACTAGTGGCTGGACCCTGGGCAGGTTTAGATCCTCTCGGAGCCTCAGTTTCTTCATCTGTGGAGTGGGGGCAATTCAACCTAGCTGGTAGGCTGTTGTGAGACACCAAACACAAACTGTCTCAGAGTAAGTGCCCCAAGAGGTCATCTCTCTCATGTTTGGTTAATCTTCTAATAAATTGAACTTTCACCCCAGGATGGGTATTCCATGCAGAATAAACTGCCCTGGCAAAGGCATGGCATGATGAATTTTTGTGCTACAGCTGTGGCCTGGGGACACGGAGAGGACAGAGGACAGGGACATGGAGAGGAAAGGGACAGGGAAAGGGAGGCTGATGGGTGGGTTGATCCTTGCGAAGGACCGCGGTGTGGCGTTTGCAGCCAGTCTCTGCCCCCTAGTGGTAGCACTGAAAACCTACACCATTTTGTACCTTTTTTTCCTTTGCGGCTGGGCACTGTGAGAAGCACTTAACAAGCTTTATCTCATTTAAATCTCACCCCAGCACCCAGAGGTAGAGCTGAGAGAGAGTGAGGTGAGCGTGCAAGTGCAAGGTTGGAGCCCAACTTAAATGAAAATTTTAATATTTTGTTCATCATGGATTTTTTTTTTTGCGTTAATTTTGACTTTTTAAAAACACTGCATTTGGGAATTCCCTGGCACTCCATTGGTTAGGACTCCATGCTTCCACTGCAGGGGGCACAGGTTCAATCCCCAGTCAGGGAACTAAGATCCCGCAAGCTGTGCGGTGTGGCCAAAAACAAAAACATTGCATTAAAATATTATTTATATTAATTTTGAGTTAAATGTTGCACCCGAGTCCCAGTCATGCTATTTTTCCCATTTTCAAAGTAGGGAAACAAGGACTCAGAGAAATGAGGACACATGTATATCCTGTGTACTCCAAACACACCTCCACGGGCCTGGCAGGGGGAGTGCACCCAGCACTTCCTGGGCCCCGCAGGCCTCGGACGCAGAGGTCGTTATAGCCTGGCCCCCTGGTGTCCTCCCAGCAGCCTCTGCGGCCAAAAGGGCCCAGACAGGTGGTTCTGCTTACGGTGAGGAAAACAGGGCTCCCGGAGCTGAGTTGGGATTCACCCCCAGCTGGCCTAGACACACCATTTCCTACATCTCCTGGTGCCTTAAATGGCCCCGATCACCCAGAACTTTCCCCTCCTCTACCCCGGTCATTGCTCAGACACTCCTGGGCAGTGAGCTCCTCGGGACCAGGCCCAGGGCAGATGCCCTGAGGGTTTGCTGCACCGAAGTGACCCAGCCACCCTCACTGCAGAGCCTCAAGATCCGGCTGTGCCAGCTGCAGAAGAAGTGCCACCGCAAGCAGGAGCTGTGGTGGCAGCTGGAACACGGTGTCACCTACCAGAAAGACACGGACAGCTGTGATGTGAGTCCAGTCCGCTGGCTGGGGGGTGGGGGTGGGGCAGGGGCTGGGGGCTGCTGTCTCCTCAATAATCATTAGCCTCCAACACACACACACACACACACACACACACACACACACACACCACTTACCCACTTACCTCTCCTTGGTGGCTGTTAGCTTTCAAAGGGCTTCTCTAAGATGAGGTAGATAAGTTGCAGAAAGGAGAACTGTGACCAGATAGTTAAGGACCAGCTCTACCAAGAACCATCTGGGATGTCCCTGTACAGTGCCAGGGCCTGGCATGTGCACTCCTAAATATCAGTTGTTTCTTACTCATACCTATGTGATGAGTGATGCCCAGAAAGTACAAGTCAGGGCTGGAGTCAGGGGCCAGGATTTCCGGGTTTGATATCTTGAGCTGCTCCTTCCTGTCCTGGAGAATGGGAACTAGTTATTCTCTGGACCCCCAGGTCCTCCCTGTACCAGAGCCGGTGCCCTTCTGGCCTCGGGGGCCGCCAGGAGGACACAGGGAACGAGGCTGGGGCACAGGGCTGTCCCAGGTACACTCCACCTGGGCAAGGTGTAGTCAGCAAATGTGGGACCATCTCAGGCCCTGTGGGATTCTAGTTTGGAGGACATGAGGGTTGGGGTCTGTGGGCTGCTGACTTCCAACCAAGGAGCTTTGAGGGGGAGCTGGATTGGCCGCAGTTCATGGAGTCGGTTCTGCGTCTTTCTCTTTAAGGTGGAAAGAGAGGTTGCTGATCACAGCCCTGAAGGCCTGACGTCCATGACTCTGGAGCTGCCGAGAGTGAGGAGCCCTGGGTTCCCCCACATCCCCTCCTGGCCCCTCCCCTGGGTTTGGACCACAGATGTCCCCAGCTGGGAGGACACTCTGGGAAGTTGGTCCAATGTCCCACTTTGCAGGAGAGGATGCTCTGGCCCCGAGGTGGGGAGGGACTCATCCAAGCCCCTTTGGGTGTGGAGCAGAGACCAGACCAGGAGGAGAAGGTGGCTCCTGACTCCGGGACGCTTCTCTGGCCTGAGTGAGCCGCGGACAGGACGCGGGGGGTTCTGGGAGGGGGCCCGAGCCTGCTCCCCCTCCTGCAGAGCCAACTGCTCAACTACGTGCGAATGGCCATCGATGACATGGCCCAGCAGTGCTGCTCCTCTGCCCGCGGCATGCCCAAGGGCATGGGCCTCTTCTCCAAGCTCGACCTGATCCAGGTGAAGACTCACGCGGCCCAGGCTGGCCTCCGACCTGATCCTATCCTGGGCCTCGGCTCATGGGGCATCGGTGGTGAGCTGCCCTGTCGGCCCCTCCCTCTATGGCTGCATGGCTCCTGCATGGGTGCGGTAGGGTCTCAGGGTCTCTTTTTAGGCTCTCAACAAACTTATAATGAACACGCATTGGTGCAGGGTCAGAGGGTTGTAAAGGAACTCCTGCCCTGCCTGGTCTTAATGTGTAGCCCTACCCCAGCACATCACACACACACACACACTCACAGGGTACACACTCATACAGACACTCATAAGGACTCTCCGTACACCCTGCAATACACACGAAACATACACTGACACACCTGCAAACAAACACACCAAGATGCACACCAAGCGGTATTATTCATAATAGCCCCCAAATGAAAACAACCCAAATGTCCATCAGTTGATGAATGGGCAAACAAAATGTGGTCTATCCATACAGCAGAATATTATTCAGTCATAAACAGAAATGATTTATGGTACCATGCGGATGAAACTTGAAGACGTTATGCAAAGAGTTAACACCGCGATGAACATTCCTGTCCAGGTTCTTGTGTGGACATATCGTTTCATATCTTTTCAATTATCTTGGGTATATACTTAGGAGTGGAATTTCTCTCTCTTTTTTTTTAAGCTCTTTATTGGAGTATAATTGCTTTACACTGTTGTGCCAGTTTCTGCTGTACAACAAAGTGAATCAGCTGTATTTATACATATATCTGCATATCCCCTCCCTCCTGCAACTCCTTTCACCCTCCCTATCCCAGCCCTCTAAGTCATCACCAATCAAGTTGATCTCCCTGTGTTATGCAGCAGCTTCCCACTAGCTCTCATATTTGACATTTGGTAGTATATATATGTCAATGCTACTCTCTCACTTTGTCCCAGCTCCCCCTTCGCCCTGTCCATGCCACCACCACCCCCATCCCGTGTCCTCGAATCCGTTCTCTACATCTGCATCTTCATTCTTGCCCTGTCACTAGGTTCATCAGTACCATTTTTTTAGATTCTATGTATATGCATTAGCATACAGTATTTTTCTCTTTCTGGCTTACTTCACTCTGTATGAAAGACTCTAGGTGCATCCATCTCACTACAAATAACTTAATTTCATTACTTTTTATGGCTGAGGAATATTCCATTGTATATATGTGCCACATCTTCTTCATCCATTCATCTGTTGATGGGTATTTAGGTTGCTTCCATGTCCTGGCTATTGTAAATAGTGCTGCAATGAACATTGTGGTACATGTATCTTTTTGGATTATGGTTTTCTCAGAGTATATGCCCAGTAGTGGGATTGCTGGGTCATATGGTAGTTCTATTTTTAGTTTTTTAAAGAACCTCCATACTATTTTCCATAGTGGCTGTACCAATTTACATTCATACTAACAGTGCAGCAGGGCTTCCTTTTCTCTGCACCCTCTCCAGCATTTATTGTTTCTATATTTTTTGATGATGGCCATTCTGACTGGTGTGAGGTGATACCTCATTGTGGCTTTGACTTGCATTTCTCTAATGATTAGTGAAGTTGAGCATCTTTTCATGTGTTTGTTAGCCATCTGAGATGGCTTATTTGGAGAAATGTCTATTTAGGTCTTCCTCCCATTTCTGAGTTGTTTGCTTTTTTGATATTGAGCTGCATGAGCTGCCTGTATATTTTGGAGATTAATCCTTTGTCAGTTGCTTCATTGGCAAATATTTTCTCCCATTCTGAGGGTTTTCTTGTCTTATTTATGGTTTCTTTTGCTGTGCAAAAGCTTTTATGTTTCATTGGTCCCATTTGTTTATTTTTGTTTTTATTTCCATTATTCTAGGAGGTGGGTCAAAAAGGATCTTGCTCTGATGTATGTCATAGAGTGTTCTGCCTATGTTTTCTTCTAGGAGTTTTATAGTGTCTGGCCTTACATTTAGCTCTTTAATTCATTCTGAGTTTATTGTTGTGTATGGTGTTAGGAAGTGTTCTCATTTCATTCTTTTACGTGTAGCTGTCCAGTTGTCCCAGCACCACTTATTGAAGAGGCTGTCTTTTCGCCATTGTATATTCTTGCCTCCTTTGTCAAAGGTAAAGTGCCCATATCTGTGTGGGTTTATCTCTGGGCTCTCTATTCTGTTCCATTGATCTATATTTCTGGTTTTGTGCCGGTACCATCCTATCTTGATCACTGTAGCCCTGTAGCATAGTTTGAAGTCAGGGAGCCTGATTCTTCCAGCTCTGTCTTTCCTTCTCAAGATTGCTTTGGCTACTTGGGGTCTTTTGCGTTTACATACAAATTGTAAGATTTCTTGTTCTAGTTCTGTGAAAAATGCCATTGGTAATTTGATAGGGATTGTGTTGAATCTGTTAATTGCTTTGGGTAGGACAGTCATTTTCACAATGTTGATTCTTCCAATCCAAGAACCTGGTATGTCTCTCCATCTCTTTGTATCGTCTTTGATTTCTTTCATCAGTGTCTTATAGTTTTCTGCATACAAGTCTTTTGCCTCCTTAGGCAGGTTTATTCCTAGGTATTTTATTCTTTTTGTTGCAATGGTAAATGGGAGAGTTTCCTTAATTTCTCTTTCTGCTCTTTCGTTGTTCGTGTATAGGAATGCAAGAAATTTCTGTGCATTAATTTTGTATCCTGCTAGTTTGCTAAATTCATCGATTAGTGCTAGCTGTTTTCTGGCATATAATTAGGGTTTTCTATGTATGATATCATGTTATCTGCACAGAGTGACAATTTTACTTCTTCATTTCCAATTTGGATTCCTTTTATTTCATTTCCTTCTCTGACTGCTGTGACTAACACTTCCAAAACTATGTTGAATAATAGTGGTGAGAGAGTCTTGTTCCTGTTCTTAGAGGGAATGCTTTCAGTTTTTCACCATTTAGAATGATGTTGGCTGTTGGTTTGTCATATATGGCTTTTATTATGTTGAGATAATTTCCTTCTATGCCCACCCTCTGGAGAGTTTTTTTTTTTATCATGGGTGTTGAATTTTGTCAAAAGCTTTTTCTGCATCTCTTGAGATTATCATATGGTTTTTATCCTTCAGTACGTTAACATGGTGTATCACATTGATTGGTTTGCATATATTGAAGAATCCTTGCATTCCAGAGATGAACCCCACTTGATCATGGTGTGTGATCTTTTCAATGTGCTGTTGGATTCTGTTTGCTAGTATTTTGTTGAGGATTTTTGCATCTATATTCATCAGTGAGATTGGCCTGTAATGTTCTTTTTGTGTGACATCTTTGCCTGGTTTTGGTATCAGGGTGATGGCAGCCTTGTAGAATGAGTTTGGGAGTATTCCTCCTTCTGCTATATTTTGGAAGAGTTTGAGAAGGATAGGTGTTAGCTCTTCTCGAAATGTTTGATAGAATTCGCCTGTGCCAAGAGGCATATGAAAAGCTGCTCAACATCACTAATTATTAGAGAAATGCAAATCAAAACGACAATGAGTTATCACCTCACACCGGTTAGAATGGACATCATCAGAAAATCTACAAACAGTAAATGCTGGAGAGGGTGTGGAGAAAAAGGAACGCTCTTGCATTGCTGGTGGGAATGTAAATTGATACAGCCACTATGGAGAACAGTACGGAGGTTCCTTGCAAAACTAAAAATAGAACTACCATATGACCCAGCAATCCCACTACTGGGCATATACTCTGAGAAAACCATAATCCAAAAAGATACATGTACCACAATATTCATTGCAGCACTATTTACAATAGCCAGGACATGGAAGCAACCTAAATGCCTATCAACAGATGAATGGATAAAGAAGATGTGGTACATACATACAAAGGAATATTACTCAGCTGTAAAAAGCAATGAAACTGGGACATTTTTAGAGACATGGATGGACCTAGAGACTGTCATACAGAGTGAAGTGAGTCAGAAAGAGAAAAACAAATATTGTATATTAACACATATATGTGGACTACAGAAAAATGGTACAAATCAACCAGTTTGCAAGGCAGAAATAGAGACACAGATGTAGAGAACAAACACATGGACACCAAGTGGGGAAAGCAAGGAGGGTTAGGGGGGGAATGAATTGGGAGATTGGGATACGAAACTGTACACTCTAAATATATGCAGTTTATTGTAAAAAATAAAGAAATAAAAAGTTAAAAAAAAAAAAAAAAAGAATTCACCTGTGAAGCCACCTGGCCCTGGGCTTTTGTTTGTTGGGAGATTTTTAATCAGTCTCAATTTCAGTGCTTGTGTTTGGTCTTTGCATATTTTCTATTTCTTCCTGGTTCAGTCTTGGAAGATTGTACTTTTCTAAGAATTTATCCATTTCTTCCAGGTTATCCAGTTTATTGGCATATAGTTGCTTGTAGTAGTCTCTCATGATCTTTGTATTTCTGTGGTGTCAGTTGTTACTTCTCCTTTTTCATTTAATTCTGTTGATTTGCGTCTTCTCTCTTTTTTTCCTAAGTCTGGCTAATGGTTTATCAATTTTGTTTATCTTCTCAAAGTACCAGCTTTTACTTTTATTGATCTTTGCTATTGTTTCCTTCATTTCTTTTTCATTTATTTCTGATCTGATCTTTATGATTTCTTTCCTTCTGCTAACTTTGGAGTTTTTTGTTCTTTCTCTAATTGTTTTAGGTGTAAGGTTAGGTTGTTTATTCGAGATTTTTCTTGTTTCTTGATGTAGCATTGTATTGCTATAAACTTCCCTCTTAAAACTGCTTTTTCTGTGTCCCATAGGTTTTGGGTTGTCGTGTTTTCATTGTCATTTGTTTCTAGGTATTTTTTTATTTCCTCTTTAATTTCTTCAGTGATTTCTTGGTTGTTTAATAGTATATTGTTTAGCCTAGGAGTGGAATTTCTGAGTCATGTGGTAACTCATGAGCTAACTCAGTGAGGAAATGCCAAACTGTTCTCCAAAGTGGATGCGTAATTTTACAATCCTATGACTAAAGTATGAGGGTTCCAGTTTCTCCATATCCTTGTTGACACTTGGTGGTCTGTCTTTTATAATTTACCCATCCTGGTGGGTGTGAAGTGGTATCTCATTGTGGTTTTGATTTGCATTTCCCTGATGATTAATAATGTTGAGCATACTTTCATGTGTTTATTGGCCATTTGTGTATCTTCTTTGGATAAATGTCTATCCAGATCCTTTGCCCACTTTTTAACTGAATTGTTTGTCTTTTTATTGTTGAGTTATAAATATTCTTTGTATATTTTGGATACAAGTTCCTTATCAAATATATGATTTGAAAATATTTTCTCTCATCCTGTGGGTTGTCTTTTCACTTTGATGGTGTCCTTTAAAGCACAAAGATTTCAATTTTGATGAAAGCCAATTCATATATTTTTATTTTAGTTACTTGTGCTTTAGGCATCATATCTAAGAAACTATTGCCTAATTCAGGGTTATGAAAATTTATACCTAAGTTTTCTTGTAAGAAATTTATAGTTTTAGCTCCAGTATTTAGGTTTAAGATGCATTTTTAGTTAGTTTTTGTCTATGGTATGAGATAGGGGTCCAATGCCATTATTTTGCATAGGAATATTCAGTTGTCTGGATACCATTTGCCGAAAAAACTACTCACTCCTCATTGAATTGTATCCTCATCCTGGTCAAAAATCAATTGGCTGTAAATGTGAAGGTTTATTTCTGGACTCTCAATCCTATTCCATTGGTCCTCACATCTGTCCTTAGCCAATACTGCACTATTTGGATCACTGCAGCTTTGTAGAAAGTTTTGTAATTGGGAAGTGAGTCCTCCAGCCTTGTTCTTCCTTTTTGAGGTTGTTTGACTCTTGGAGCAGCATGTCTTGCATTGTGCATGGAAGTTCGAAGTCTGGGTAGGTTTCAGGCCCAGCATGACCCAAGGCTCGGTGGCACCACAAGGATCTGTTCTTTCCAGCTTCTCCTGTCTGTCAGCTTCAGCATTGGTTTCATCCTAAGTCATAACTTGCTTTCCTTGTTCAAGGCAGGTTCAGTGGAGTTGTTTGAACTCAGGATTCTTAGCACCTCTGGGACACCAGGCACAAGTATCGCGTCCACTGCTGTCCAGCAGCGATGGTCCACAGTGAGCGAGGCTGCGTCCTAGTTGAGAAGAACTCAGGAGAATTTCACAGGCAGTACTGGGGCCACTGCACTCCAGGGCACAGCTCCAGGGCACAGCTCCTGGGCACCATTCACACGGAAGGCCACATAATTGGCATCCCCTGGGTGTAGCTCCTTTGTGTTGTGATGGGAATGAACATTTGAGTAAGGGCACATTTGCCCTTCCAGTCACAGTGTATTAATTTCTTCTTCCCAAGAAAAAGGAAGAAATTACCCAGTGATATTAGGGGGCCCCAAAGATCTCCCTCAGCAATCACTCAGTCAAGATTTAGAGTCACCCACGTGCGCTAGGCATGGTGCTAGGGAAAGAGTTAGAGGTGGAGGGAGAAAAAGGTCACCTGGCCCTTAAGAAATGAGTGCCTCTCACAGAGGGAGGCTGGGGGAAGTCAGGGGGGCTTCTTGGAGGAAGCAGTGAGCAGAGGCAGGCAACCACATTCAGGAAGCCACTCAAGGACCTGGACTTGGAGCCATCCGGCTCTGCCACTGCTGGATTGTGTTGCTTCAGGCAAGTCAGTTAACCTCTCTGAGCCCCAGTTTGCTCATTTGCCAATTGGCATTGATACCACATCTTTGGCAGGGCCCTTGTGAAGGCTAAAGGAGATGCAGGTCAACCTTGACGGTGCTTTGGTCCCTGGGAAGTGGTGTCCAGGGGCCAGAGCACAGTGAGGTGAGAGAGATTTCTTTTTCCTCCCAGGAATTTATGTTGGACAAAATGGAGACTGTGCAATTCATCTCACGGCTCACGGGACCCAGAGTGTGCTGAACAGCAGACAACCCCAAGGACAGGGGTCTCAGGAGGTACCCCAGACCCTTCAGGAAACAGTCAAAGAGTCAAGATTCCATCCCCAGGACCCCCTTTCCCAGCAGGCTGACTTCAGAGTGCTCTAGCCTGCACTGACCCAGCCCAGGGCCTCCAGCCCTGCCAGCATCATGACCATCTCCTTACCTGCTTGGCCTCCTGTTTTTACCACCAGCCCTCCCAAGGGTGGGAGCCAGCCCTGGGGTGGGGGGTAGGGGGCGGGGAGTGAGAGGACAGGCAGGACCCTGGGGCCTGGTGGGGTTGAGGGGCTGCTCTTCCCCACATGAGGGGATTGGCAGGCATCCAGGTGAGGCCTGCTGGGGACTGTGGGTGAGAGAGAGGGAGGTTCCTGAGTCGGAGGCAGCAGCCAGGTGGGATGTCCCAGGTGGGAGACCTGTACTGGAAGCAGGGGATGCATTTCTCACTGTCCTGGGTGGACCCATCTGAGACCAAGGAGCTTTGGATAAATGCCTGACTATTGGGAATGTCGGAGTCACAGGAACCCTTACAAAGAGCCACCCAGAGCCATAGGATGCATGGGGGCTGGCCTGGCCCACAGCAGACTGAGGGTACTCGGTTGGTAGGAGGACATCTCGTCACTGGCTCCCAGAAGCTGGATACAGTTTGGTGCCTTCTGCCCAGCCGAGGTTCCCAGAGCTGCCTGGAATAAGTGCTACTCTCAGGGAGACCAGCAAGGCAAAGCCCCTTCTCTCTAGGCTAGTTTTCCTACCTGTGAAATTGGGTGCGAGGATGTCTAAGGGAGTCCCTGCTCCAGCCTGGCATTCTTAGGTCAAGGTTGGAAAGGCCTCTGCGTGCACAGCACTGGCCTGGCTTATTGAGCCATAGGGGTAGAATCATCCTAGCAACCACTGCAGCCCTGAAAAAGATTCACTTCTGGGGGTCTGCTAATGTTAACTGATTCAGATAAATGTTGAAAGTTCAGAGCAACTGATTTGCAGCAGCTGGTGGTGCATCAGCAAATTACCTTTCAAAGGGGATTTTCAGAAAAGACGCTGCCATTCCTTCAACAAGTAGCACGGGGCTGCTGTTTTCCAGGTGCTCTTGGGAGAGGGGACAGGAGGCTTGGAGCCGGGTGGGGTGGGAGGCTGAGTAGACCTGGCCACTGAATTAATTAGGGAAGCTAAATATAAGAAAGAAGGTTATGTCAGGTCAGGTCTTAAGAGCAGTTTAAACTAAAAGGAGGTGGGGTGCTGCAGAGAGAGCATCATTTCGAGTTTCTGACTCTCAGGCCTTTGGAGCCAAGAGAGCATCCCAGGTAGGCTTGAGTCAGATTTCAGAAGGGAGCGGTTGGGGGAGGACTGAAGAAAGTGAAGGAAACACAGGGTAGGGCTTCCAGTTTGTCTGGAGCACAAAGAACCCAACGGGCAGCCTGAGACGGTGGGCTGGGGGAGCCGCCGTGGGGCTCCAAAGGCCAGGCTACAAGGTTTGGGCTCCAGTCTGGAGGCCATACATGGGGGTGTCTCAGTCCATTCTCACTGCTATAAAATACCATACACCAGGTAGCTTAAACAGCAGGTGTTTATTTCTCATAGTTCTGGAGGCTGGAAGTTGAAGATGAAGGCACCGCAGGTTTGGTGTCTGGTGAGAACCCACTTCCTGGTTCAGGTTGTAGAAGGCATGATGGAGCCCCCTGGGGCTCCTTTCACAAGGACACTAATCCCATTCATGAGGGCTCCACCCTCATGGCCTAATCACCTCCCAAAGGCCCCACCTCCTAACACCATCACCCTGGGGTTAGGATTTCAACATAGGCATTTAGGGGGCAGGAACATTCAGTCCATTGCAGGAAGCCTCTCACATCCGTACCTCTCTGGGTCTTTCTCCCCACAACATCCACTTTCCAAAGAGATCTGAAGTATCTCATTAATCTCCCTGTAACATGTGCACATGTTAGGCCAATGATTCGTAGATCTGAACATTCCTCAGGAAGGCTTGTTACGATAGTGTGTGAGTCCACCCCCAGAGCTTCTGATCCAGCAGGCCTGGGGTGGCCAGGCCTTAGGATCTGCCTTTCTGACAAATTCCCAGGTGATGCTGCTGCTGCTGCTGGTCCCAGGACCACACTTTGAGAACTGCTGCTTTGGTGTAACGGCAAATCCCATATGCCTAAGCTGAGCTCTGCTCCACCTGGGACATCAAACTCCCCCCACCCCCGGAGTGCTGTCCCCATATGCACAATGGGGCAAGCACGATGGGGGCCTAGCATTCTGGGAGGGCCATCCCCACCCTGTCTGACCTCCTGGGAGGTGCTGGACATAACACTCCATTAGGGACCCAGGGCACAGTCCTCTGGCTTTGCCCACTGGGGCACTGTGAAGAACTGCTGTCCTTCTGTCCCCTGCCACCTGCCTGCTGTGCATGTGTGTGTGTGTTTGTAGGTCTAGTTCAGATGTCTGGCACACTTCTTGGGGAGGAGGGCCATCAGAACAGATGCCTGGTGTGGCAGTGACCTGGCCATTAGTCTAAGTTTGCAGTGGGCATCCGAGTCTTTTAGGCACTGCCAGCCTCCCCTGGGCAGAGCTTGGGTCATGAAATTGCAGAGCTTGGGTCATGAAATTGACAGTTGGGCGTGGTGCTTAGGGGACCTGCTCTCTCAGGCTGCTGGCATGTGTTAGAACACCGGGGTTTATCCTTGCTGGGCATTTTTGTCAAACAGAAAGCTCTCTCAGTCTTAACCCTGCACCTTTAGAGCACTTTTCTCCTGGGTTCCACATTAGCTAGAGGAAGGCCTTCGAGGGCATTTGGAGAAAAAAGCAGTGGTTCAGGTACCTTATGAAATGTCATTTTATCTGACTGCCCATCTAGACCCTAAGACCCCAAGACACCAGGAGGCCCAGGGCTTGGGTGTTTTCTGAGACCGAGAGCTCATTACCTGACATCGAATTCCAGCTTTAATTTTCTTTAAACGTGGGAACATTCTTTCTACAGACCATCCAGGAAGAGTGGGACTATTAGCTAATGGCTGGTGCTGAGAAAACCGGCTATTTGGCAGGAAGATCAAATTATGTCCTTTTTCCACACCATATACTGTAGTATATTCCAGTTCCTTTGAGTGGTGGTTTTCCAACTTTAATGTTCATTAAAACCACCTGTGACACTTGCTAAACAGGGCTTATTCTCAGAAATTCTGATTCTGGCACGAGGTACCCCAAATTCGGATTTTTAACAAGCATCCCAGATGGTTCCAATCCGGGCTGGTCTCTAATCACAGGGCAAGAAACATTGTATCTCAATGTCAAAAAGAGAAAATCTGCTCCACATTTAGCTGATCTTTAGTCAGGAAGAACTCTGGAAGCATGAAAGCAACAGAAGTGACACCTGAGGACTTCCCAGGTGGCGCAGTGGCTAAGAATCCGCCTGCCAGTGCAGGGGACATGGGTTTGATCCCTGCCCCAGGAAGATACCACATGCCGCGGAGCAACGAAGCCCATGTGCCGCAACTATTGAGCCTGCGTTCTAGAACCCGTGAGCCACAACTATTGAGCCTATGTGCCGCAACTACTGAAGCCCATGCGCTTGGAGCCCGTGCTCTGCAACAAGAGAGGCCACTGCAATGAGAAGCCCGCGCACCACAATGAAGAGTAGCCCCCGCTCTCCGCAACTAGAGAAAGCCCATGTGCAGCAACGAAGACCCAACACAGCCAGTAAAATCAATCAATCAATCAATCCATCAATCAATAAAAGAAGTGACACCTGAAAATAATTTGACCACATAAAAATGAAAAATGCATCTACCTCAGAACACAGAAAAATATCGAAAGTCAATAAACTTGGGGGAAATGGTGAGAAATTTGAAAAAGGATCAATGTTTTTGATATTTAAAGAACTCTTACAAAGTAAAAAAAATAACATCAGTTATTCATTTCAGCAAATCATGAAATAAATAAAAATGGCCTACAAACATGAAAGGTATTTCACTTCACTAAAAGTAAAATTACACCTTATAACTTCTGCCCATCAAAAAAAAATTTAGTTAATACACTAATGCATGTGAGATAGGCTCTCCAGCACTGCAATACTGTTTGCATAAACTCTCTGGAAAGCAATTCGAAAAGAGGTCTTAACAGGCTTACAAAATGTTTAGGTTTTTGGCTCAGCAATTCTAGGTCAAGAGATTTAAGTTAGTAAAACCAGAGCTATTTGGTTCAAAATGACAGAAAGCCCAACTCAACTTGGCTTAAGACAAAAAAGAGAATGTATTGGCTTATAAAAGGAGAAGACTGGGGATTCTAGAGCTTCAGGAACAGTTTGATCAGGAGCTCAATGGCAACAGGATCCAGTCTGTCTGTGGGCTCTGTTTTCCTACAGTTGGGGTTCATTCTCAGGCTCAGCATAAACAAGGCAGCTGCCAACAGCTGCCAACAACCTCGGCCCTGCATCCTTTAAAGCTGAGGTCAGAGGAAAAGAGAGAATGTCTTTCCCCGGTAAACCCTGGCAACTCCCAGGATTTACTCTGATTGGATCATCTTGGGTCAGGTGTCGCTCTTTAAACAAATCCCTGTTTGGCCAGGCAAGGCCTAGGCTCCCTGTCCATCCTGAATGAATTTCTATAATTAGGGGAGATTCCATGCTCTGATTTCCAGGCCTGAGTCAAATTTTTGTTTAGAGCTTTAGTGATGTGGGGTATCTTCCATGGCTGGAGACCAACCATATGAACTGAAAGAAGGGGACAGATGGTTCCCCATAGAGAACTCAGGCAATTTTTATCACAGGGAGGTGAGGCCTGGCTCTGGGCAAGCCCGGGCCAGAAATGCCCGTTACAATATAGAAACAGAGTCCGTACCAAGATGTCCACCACATTGGTACTTATAGTAGCCAAGCTGTTTACAACCTCAGTATCTCAGAGGAAGAGTTCAATCAATGATGCAAGACTTTATGATTTTATAATTCTGTAGCCATCAAATTCCATGTTTTCAAAAATACTTAATGTAAGGAAAATTATCTGTAGGGTGTAAAGTTAAGTGAAAAAATAGCAAGCATTTTTTAAAAAGTTGAATATAAACTCAATTAGTACAAATTATGTATGTAAATGAAGGAAAGAGACTAAAGTAGTGCTTCTAAGTGCGAGGACCCTGTGCCTGGGGAGGAGTGGGAAGTATTAGACCCACCAGGTGCAGTAGGTTGAGTAAGTGGTCCCTAGTCTCCACCCCATTGTGGTGGCATCTACATCCACGCTCTTGCCAGAGGCTCAGTATGCATCTCTACCGCTTGACTTTCGGTTGGCCGTGTGACTTGCTTGGGCCAATGAGATGTTAGTGGATTGTGACACAAGCAGAGGCTTAAAATTTATTGTGCAGTGGGGCTTGTGTGCCTCTGGGAGCCTCCTGGTTGCAGGAGGATGAGAGCCACGTGGAGCCGACCTAGACCAACCTGCAGCTTGAATCCACCGATACCATTCAATCCTGTGAACCCACAGACCTGAGTGTGAAATAAATGCTTATGATTGTAAGCCAGTGAAGCTGGAGGTTGTTACACAGTATTACAGCAATAGCTGTCAGGTAAACCCGCACACTTCTTCAAATTCCATGCTCTCGCAACCCAAGGATCATCAGGGTGTGGCGAGCCAACCTACCTGCTGGGCAGGAATTGGGTCCCTGAGGAACGCTGAGCTGTTGAAAAGCGATTAGGAACTCTGTTCTGCCATGTCAGTCCATCCTCTGGATTGGGGGATTCTAATTTTAAATTTTCTTCTTTATACTTTTGTATATTTTCCAAAGTTTCTGCAATAAACACGGTTAACTTTTTTTATATATATAAATTTATTTATTTATTTTATTGACTGTGTTGGGTCTTCGTTGCTGCACATGGGCTTTCTCTAGTTGCGGTGAGCGGGGGCTACTCTTCATTGTGGTGCATGGGCTTCTCATTGCAGTGGCCTCTCTTGTTGTGGAACATGGACTCTAGGCACGTGGGCTTCAGTAGTTGTGGCACATGGGCTCAGTAGTTGTGGCTCATGGGTTCTAGAGCACAGGCTCAGTAGTTGTGGAGCACGGGCTTAGTTGCTCCATGGCATGTGGTATCTTCCTGGGGCAGGGATCGAACCCATGTCCCCTGCATTGGCAGGTGGATTCTTACCCACTAAGCCACCTAGGAAGTCCACAGTTAACTTTTATAACCAGAGCGGGGAAGAAAACTTTATTCAAAAATTAGAAGAATTAATTGGAAACCAATTCTTCTTGGCATCTCACTGATCCTAACCTTTGGCATCTCCAAGAACAAAGCTAATTGTCAAGTCCTTCACCCACAGGACTTTCTTCAAGTCTCTGAAGACAGGGTTCTTGGCCCCTGTACATCGTCTTTTTCCCATGTTCAGCAATTCTGGTTTTTTTTTTTTTTCTTCTTTTTTAAAAAATTTATTTTATTTTTTTATTTATTGGCTCCATTGGGTCTTTGTCACTGCACACAGGCTTTCTCTAGTTGCGGAGAACAGAGGCTACTCTTCGTTGCCATGTGTGAGCTTCTTATTGCAGTGGCTTCTCTTCTTGTGGAGCACAGGTTCTACACATATGGGCTTTAGTAGTTGAGGCAAGTGGGCTCAGCAGTTGTGGCTCACAGGCTCTAGAGCACAGGCTCAGTAGTTGTGGTGCACGGGCTTAGTTGCTCCGGGGTATGTGGGATCTTCCCGGACCAGGGCTCGAACTCGTGTCCCCTGCATTGGCAGGCGGATTCGTAAACACTGTGCCACCAGGGAAGCCCCAGCAATTCTGGTTTCTTGAATGTGGCTCCGCTCTCTAATGGATCCCACTGGTTTCTAGCCTTAAAATGTGGTGTCCCAGTCTGAGTGCCATTCTCCAGGTAAGGAAAGTGGCCAGACAGGGATAACAGGAAACACCTGGAAGAGGCTTCCTTGCCATGGCCCCAGCTGAAAAGGCTTTGGGCATTCCTGCCTTCCCTCCCAGTGCATCACCCAGGGGCATCAGGCTCTGCCCAGCCCTCTTCTTGGACCAGGAACAGCTGGGCTATTTTGAGGCTTGTGCCCAAGACTGTAAGTGCCGGACAGTCCACGAGAACATTTCAAACATCTTCAAACCCGAGTTCACCTGGCATCAGTATGTTCCTGCTTCTTACCAGGCATCTTCAGAAGATGCTGCTCCGTTTCCCTCTCATTTGATGCCAAAACTCACTCTCCCTGGCTGCCAGCTGCCTGGATGCCCAGCCATGGGTCCGCAAGCTGCTCTCCGGCACATTGCAAGGGGAGATGTGAGGCCCAGAGCTGCGTCTCCCTCACCCCTAAATCTCTGTGCCTAGTTGGGACCTGGCACAGAGCAGGTGTTCAGTATTGGACAAACGGGGATGTGTGAGTAAATCAAGAGAGCTATGCTCCTGATGGCTCTCCCCATGGTGAGAACGTCCTTATGTGGTACCAGGATGCTGCTTATGGGCCACTGTACCTCACCGGGTCCTACCCACAACCCCTGAGCTAGAAGGCAGCAGTTTCCCAGTTCCATTCTACAGGAGGGCAGCTGCAGCTCAGTGCGGTGATGTGGCTTGTCCAAGGTCGCGCAGCCGGTCAGTGGCTGAGCTGGGACATTAACTCAAGTCCATTGGGCTCCAAATGGAACAATGTAACTGGAAACAGTTTGGTAGCAAAAAAAACTTAAGAACAAGCACTGACATGCATTGGGCGCTTACTGTGTGCCACACACTTTGCTAAGCTTGTCATTGCTCATGCAGCCTTCACACCCACCCTGTGAGAATGACTATCCCATTTTGAAGAAGAGGAAATGGCTCAGAGAGGTTGAAGGCTTGCCCAAGGTCACACAGCCCAGGGGGCAGGCCCCACACCTGTCTCCTTTCAGAGTTGATGTTATGGGATGAAGGGTGTGAATCATGAACTAGAGACAGGAGTCAATGGCTTGAGTTCAAATCCAGGTGGAATCAAGTTACCAGGTGGAATCAAGGGAGAGTGTGATACTATAGATCCCTGCTGCTCAAAGTGTGGTCCGGGAACCCGTGTCATGGGCATCACCCTTGAGTTTGTGAGAAAGGAAGAACCTGCACTTTAACAAGACCCTCTGGGGATCCATGTGCATGGTAAAGCACTGGTCTAATTTGCTCTGAGGCAATCCTGGAATTCATTACCCTCAGGTGAAGGTGTGATGCCTGAGGACCAGCTCTCATCATCAGGGTTCTGCTGGGGTCTGGGAGGGGCGACTATGACCTGGGAGGAGCGGTGTCTCTAGCCAACCAATCAGCCATTCAGGCTCCCACTGAAAGCTGCTTCGAGGGAGGTTCCTTCTGCCCTGACTTTCTTTCCCTCCCCCTCCTTTCCCCATCTACTTCTAGCCTCACGTCCTCCATGAAGTCTCTCCAGCTGCCCCTGCCCCAGGCAGAGCGAGTAGAGCCCACCTCTGGCTGCCAGCCCCTTGCACAAGGCTCTCAAGAGCATTTACCTCCTTATAGGTATCACTTAATTGTTTACATTTTATCTCCCTCACTGGAAGGAGAAGTTCTCAAGAAGAAAATCTATTGTCTTAGCCACATATTCCAGCACCCAGTGTGGAGCCTAACACAGAATAGGCCCGGTAAATATGTGTTGAATGAATATACCCTTATATACTCTGAGTAAATGAAGAAGGAAGGAAGGAAGGAAGGAAGGAAGGAAGGAAGGAAGGAAGGAAAGGCTTAAGCAAAGGAGTGAATCTCTAAGTGAAAAAATTTTAAGGACCATGTAGGAGCCCAAAGTGAGGGATATTTTGGGGGACAGAAAAATCTTGGCTACCATTTGGCCCTCAAGGTCATTCATGTGCCATGCATTGGTGCCAATGGATACCCGGGGCCATGCTACCTTCTAGGATGCGCTGTCTCCCCAGCAGTCACCCAGGGTGAGCCTTGCTAAACCAGGCAAGTGTTTATGAGTTCTCCAAGGGAATTATTATGGGAAGAGCTCCACAACATCATAAATCATAGGAATGCTGTAGCCAGTCACCCTGGGCTATTCCAAGGAATGAGGAAGGAGGGCCTCAGGACAGCCAGTACCCCCACTTGAGCCAGTAACAGACAGTGTCCACCTCTTTGGAACGAGCAGAGACTTGCTCTGGGGTGAGTGAAGCCACAGAGGCCCATGGGGCCCTTTCAGTCCTCACTGGTCTTTAACATGTGGAGTTAGGATGAATGAGATGGGAAGGGAATAGAAAAACATGATGGGCCCGTGTGTGTGTGTATTTTGGTCTGTTATTAGCTTATTCACAATGGCTAGACAGATTATCACCAGCTCTGGAGGATGGATCTGGGAAGTTCTGACTAAAAATAAGATCACGTGATATCTATAAGAATGGCTAATTGGGAGGTTGGGAACTTTCAAATTTTGTTTTTTTCTTTCATACTGAATAGTGTAGCATACCAGTTTAAAAGATCTCAAAAAGTTGATCTAAGACTTTTATACAGTTTGGATTTTACTATCCAGTCTTGCATAGGATATGGTGGGGGGGAGTGGGAATACCTACAGTTGTTTATTCCTGCAGTGATTGACTTCATTTTTCTATTTCCTGTGATCTCATATAAGAAATTATTCTAGGCAAAATGCAGCCACTTATAAGATAAACGAATTTTAATTCTCCTTTAGCAAGTAGCAAAAGGTAAGAATTATGAGAATTGGAAAGCCAGTCTGAGAAGAACAACTGCTTGAAGTCTGGGCATGGCAGGGTCTTTCGAGGGCAACTGAAACTGATACTTGGGCTCAGAGAGGTGTAGTAACTCACTCAATGTCACACAGCAATCAGGTGGCAGAGCCCAAGTCTGGCTGACCTCATAGTTAGAGCACTTTTCCTAATCAAAGCCTAGAACTTCCCCCCAAATATCTCTAGTGGCAGAGAAGAATTTACTCAGCCTCTCAGGGCCTGGTACTCAGATCCGAGGGAAACCAAATATTTTTGCACTTGTGCATTTTCATCTGAAAATGTTGTGAGTCAATTTGCTTGCTATTTCATAATACTTTGTTTTTATACAAAAAGTCATGTTTTTTCCCCTGTAAAACTCTTTGAGGAAAACAAATGATCCAGGAATCGGCTCCGTGTTTATGCTGCATTTCAAGCTCTACCTGGTGGAGCTGGGGCCCCCCGGGACCGGGGCCGAGGAGCCAGCACTTACCCCACACAACCTCCATCATCTGTAAACACTGGCTCCAGTTTCAAGAAGATTTTACCAAACCCTCCAAGGCGAGGCTTTTCTGAGCTTTGCTCTCCAGAGGGCTAGAGAGATTCTAGGGATCACAGAGCCCTGAACTTCTCCATTTTTCATGTTCTGGGAGGTGGTAGTTGGGCGATTCACTCAGGCTCTGAGCTCTGCTCAGTCTAATGGAGGCTGCGCTATCGTGGCATCATCCCAGACCTTCTCTCTCCTGCCGCCCTGCCCACGTGCAGCCAGCACAGGTCCTGTCCATGTCACCTTCTGCCCTGGGGTACTGTCCACTTCCCCTACTTCTGTGCCTCACCCTAGCCCTCTCATCTCTGGCCTCAGGTCTTCTGCTTCCACCCCTGCCCTCTCGAAACCCGTTTTCCTCATAGCAGCCACAGCGATCTCTCAAGAAAGCACATCGGATTGTGTCCAGCCTCCCTTCTGCCCCTTCCAAGGCTCCCTATTGCCCTTAAGACAAACCCCTTCCTGAGGCCTTAAGGCCTGCATGACCTGGTCCTGACCCCCTTTCCAGGCTGACCTGAACCACTCTCCCATCCTTGCCTTGCACCAGCCTGATGGGCCTCGCCCAGCACCTAGAGTTCACCAGCTCCTCTCCCAGGATCATCACCTATGCCGTTCCCTCTCTCTAGTGCTCTGTCCCTTGGTCTTTGCTTGTGCCTACTCATTCGTTCAGTGCAGTTTCCTGGAGCACCTACCACGTGTCAGGCACTGTACCACGTACTCGGTGTGCTGTGGTGACCTGGTCCCCACCCTCTCGGAGCTTACCCAAGGCAGAGACGCATGACTGGTTGTGAATTGTGATAAATACTAGGACAGGAAACCACAAAGTGATAAGAAAGAGACGAATAGGCTGGGGACAGGGAAGAGAAGGACAAATGAACCCTCCTCCAACTCAGTTTTCAGACCTCAGTCAAAATTCACCTCCTCTAGACTTCCTAGGTGGTGCAGTGGTTAAGAATCTGCCTGCCAATGCAGGGGACACGGGTTCAATCCCTGCTCCAGGAAGATCCCCTATGCCACAGAGCAACCAAGCCTGTGTGCCACAACAATTGAGCCTGCGCTCTAGAGCCCATGAGCCACAACTATTGAGCCTTTGTCCATAGCTACTGAAGTCCGTGCACCTAGAGCCCATGCTCCGCAACACGAGAAGCCACTGCACTGAGGAGCCCACATACTGCAATGCAGAGGAGCCCTCACTCGCCACAACTAGCAAAAGCCCATCTGCAGCAACAAAGACCCAACGCAGCCAATAAATAAAGAAATAAATGTATTTAAAAAAAATTCACTTCCTCTGAGAAGCCTTCCCTCTCCCAGACCAGGTCAGGGCCCCAGTTACTGCTCCCACAACACCCTGTTCTCTTCCTTCCCAGCACTTGCATAATTTGCAATTAGACATGGATTTATGTGACTAAAGCAGCAGTGAGGAATGGTGCCACAGAACATCCACTCTGCCTCCAGTGGGGGCTTGAGGAAGTGACCCCCACCGCTGGGTTCACCCACACAATTACTCAGAGATGTGAGCATCATTAACCCCACTTCCTAGAGGAGCAGACTGAGGCTGAGAGCAAGAGAGGCTGTAATTAGTCATCTAATGCTGTGTAACAGATCACCCCAAAACTTAGCTTAAAACAATGAACGTTTACTACCTCGTTATTCTTGAGGGTCAGGAATCTGGGCATGGCTTAGCTGGGTCCTCTGGCTCAGCATCTCTCCACAAGGCTTCAGTGAAGCTGTCAGCCAGGACTGTGGTTCCAGCTGAAGGCTCAACCGGAGGAGAATCGGTTTCCAAGCTCACTTATGTGGCTATTGGCAGATGAAGTTCCCATAGTCTGTTGGACTGAGGCCTTCCATTTTTCATTGGCTGTTGGCTGAAGGCCTCCCTCAGCTCCTTGCCCTGTGGACCTCCCCACAGGGCAGTGTACAACATGGCAAGTAAGAGAGAGGAGAGAGTGAGCTGGACAGAAGCCACTGTCTTTGGGTAACCTAGTCTCAGAAATGACACTCCATCACTCTTGTACTCTGTTTGTCACAAGCAAGTCACTAGGTCCAGCCCATGCTCCAGGGGAGGGAATTACACAAGGGCATGAACCCAGGAGCTGGGGTTGTTGGGAGCCATTAGAGGCTGCCCATCACAGAGGTCACGTACCTGCCCCAGATCTTGTAGCTCGGACATGTTCCAGCCTCCTTCAGGAGCCAGGCTCTCTGCCCCGCCCCAGGGAGGTGAGGATGGGACGGGGACAAGGAGCTCTTGCCAAGCCCAGGACCCCCCAGTGGCCTCAACTTTCTGTCAACCATACCCGATACCTTCTTCTCCCATGGAAGCTGGGAATGTTCCCTGCCCGGCTCAGGAGGCTGTGTGGGGTACAAGCATTTGCTTCCAAACTGCAAAGATATTAGTCTTCAAAACCAAGGCCTGGAAGGAAACCACAAATGGGCAGTTGGCTGGAAAACTGGCCTATTAGCCTCCTAGGGTTGTGGGTTACGTTTAAACTGAAAAGTGAGCTGTGATGTGGTATAACTGAGCCTTGTAAAGTTATCTTTCAGCTTTTCTTGCCGCTCATTTGAAAAGCCGGAGCAGCCTGGCGGGTGCAAGAAGTACCACATTCCTTTTGCTTTTTCCCCCCTAAAATTAACTCTCACCGTGTCTCCTGGGCTGGTGGAAAATTAAATTTCAGTCATCCGAGGGGCTCCCTCCTGTCCTCCCCTCACCCTATAGGGGTTGTGTGGTCTGGGAGACAGATTCAGTGCAGAACCGGAGGTCACCACCCCACTGGAGCGAGGGCTGAATGAGGCCAGCGACTTCTGTCGGTTTTGTGCACACAAGTGCACTGTCGGTGCCCAGCACACAGTAGATACACAATAAATCTTTGTTGAATGTTGAGTGAAAGGTCTTTGGTTCTGTGGCCACTGTCTTTGCTCAAACATACATGGCACCTTGAAGGGAGGGACAAAAGGGGTCTTGGCCAGCCAGGCCAGGGTCTGGCATTCCCCTGGGGAACACAGGCCTTTCCTCTCAGGGAGGAGTGCTAGGTTTCCTTTTGTTCTGGGACACCTGCTTCCACCTCTTCCCCAATTCCAGAAAGTTCTCCCTATTTGGTCAGGCCCAACTCTTCATTTCCTAATCTGCCAAGTTCCATTGTTTTTTCTGGAAAGGCGTTCTCTTAAAAATAAAAGCCTTGGGACTTCCCTGGTGGAGCAGTGGTTAAGAATCTGCCTGCCAATGCATGGGACACAGGTTAGATCTCTGGTCTGGGAAGATCCCACATGCCCCGGAGTAGCTAAGCCCATGCACCACAACTACTAAACATGTGTTCTAGAATCCATGTGCCGCAACTACTGAGCCTGCACTCTAGAGCCTGAGAGCCACAACTATTGAGCCTGTGTGCTGCAACTACTGAAGCCTGCACGCCTAGAGCCCGTGCTATGCAACAAGAGAAGCCGCCGCAGTGAGGAGCCCACACACCGAAACAAAGGGTATCCCCTGCTCACCACAACTAGAGAAATCCCGCATGCAGCAACGGAGACCCAATGCCACCAATAAATAAGTAAATAAATTAATTTTTTTACAAAGTACTGAAACAAATAATTAAAAATAAAAATAAAAACCAATAAAACCCTCTTTCTCAATGTTGCCCCTGGGAGTGGGAGCCAGGGTAGCCCACTGACTCCAGGGCTGGCCCACAGCTCTGCTCCCAGGGGATGAGGGAGGGGGAGGGGGAATCTTTCTCATCTTCTCCAGTAGTGAAACAACACACACATTTGTATCTCAACAAATTTTCCAGCTCAAAGTTGCGGGCTGTGATGCAAGGGGTGGGGGCAGGGGGGCAGCCAGGAGGATGGTGTTGGCATCCTGCAAGGAGGTGAACCGCTTCACAACCTGGGGTTCCCGGCCCGCCTGCACAGCACCCTGCCTGCAGCTCGCAGAGCAGAGAAGGTCAAGTGTGTGAAACAGCACAAACTAAAGAGCAGTAGAAAGTGGGTCTGCACTAAAACAGCTCCTGCCAACAAGGGTACGGCTGCCTGAGATCCCTCCATCATAGTCTCCCGACACTGATTTGGGAGAGGGCAGACCACACCCCCTTTCCGGCAAAGACACAGACCTCCTTGGGGCTCTGTCCTGCTACCTGCAAATCCCTCAGATCCCTGCCTGTCCCTTCTAGGCTTAGCTACACAAGGATGAACAAGATTCAGGCCCCAATAAGTATCAGGCAAAGCCCACATATATTGGGCACTTCCTGAATACCAAGTACAGTGTCAAGTGCTTTTCGTGCTCATTTCATTTAGGCCTCCCAACTGCCCTTTGAGATGGGTGTGAATACCCTCACTTTACAGATGAGGAAACAGAGAGGTATGCCTTTCTCAAGGTGCAATGCCATGGCAATCACGACACAAATATGTACCTGCTGTCACTGCTCACACTTGTAATTACCATGTTCTACCGCCCCCTCCAAATCACAGGTGTAAAGGATCAGCACCACAGAAAGACAGAGACGATGCAATGGAAATTCAGAGGAATTCATGACCAGCCTGGCAATCTGGGACGGCTTCATGGAGGAGGAGCCAGAATTTGAAGGATGGGGTGGCTGTGACAAGTGGAGCCTGTAAAAAGGACATTCCAGGAGAAGCGGAGGTTTAGAGGTGGGAAAAATGTGAAAGGTTCTGGGTGCTTAAGCTCATGTATTGGGGAAGTGGGGAAGTGAGAGTGAAAGGGGATGACAAAGCTGGGCACATCGTAGAGAGTAAAGTGGGGTCCGCCTGGGAGAGCTCTCTGGGTCTGGCCAGACTGAGAAAGGCCAGGCCATGAGTCATAGGGGCCACCAAGCCCAGCTCCAAAGTTTGGGGGTGTCCAGCACCAGATGCCCAGGTCTTTTCCTGGAGGAAAAGACACCCCTCTTCAAACCTATGAAGCCACGACAGTCATCCCCTGACCCCCCCACCCAGACACCTGGACACCAGGCAGAAGTGGAGCAGGAAGAAGAGAGCAGATTCATTCCAGAAAGGACACGTTTACACCCAGACAGGGGGCGGCCCCGAAAAAGACTGTTCACATTTCAGCCCATCTCAGCTTGAAAACCGGCTGAACTCTGTGGAAGCTTTTCTTCTCTTCTAACCAGACTTTAGGGAGCTCAGGAAGATGTCTGATTAGTTACAGACTAAAGAGATGACATTTTCCCTGCTCATTGGAGCCCCCAGTTGAGGAAAGTTTCCGTTACACATATACTGAGATTCTGGGTAAGACTGTGCTGTGTTTTTGGTTTTGTTTAAAAGCTTCACCATTAAAAATATATTTTTAAATCTTTTTTTAATGGCCTACATTGTCCAACCCTTTCACTGAGTGAGGAATCAGTGGTCTAGAGCGGGCCTGGACATCACCTGAGGCCACACAGCAGTGAGCGGCAGAGTCTACAGCCAGCCTGGGGCCCAGGGTTACCTGTGAACTCCAGCCCAGTGCTCCTTCCACATCCCAGTGCCAGCTTGGTTCATTGCCGCTGTGGCCTGGGGAGAGAAGAAGATGGGCTGAGGGCTCAGAGCCCAGCATGAGGGCTCCTAGAAGCCCTCCTTCTAGAAGCCCCGAACTCCTCTGATGTGGGCTTGACCAGCGTTAAGACTGAAACCAGGCTGCAGGCAACGCCCTCATAGGCCCTTCCCTGTTCTCTGCAGCAAAGACTCCTCACCCACACCCCAAGGGTCCATACCTGGCCCAGTCATTCCACCACCGAGTGAAGCCTACCCAACATGGTCTGGACGGAGCACTGGATGAGGAGTCAGGAGTCTGGGATCCATCTCAGCTGAGCCTCTTCCTAGCTGAGCAGCACTGCGCTGTGCCTGTCACCCTTCTGGCTTCCTTGGCTGTGAAAAAATAGAGCAGAAACTCTCCAAGTGCAAAACGAGGCACCAGAGTACACAGCCCCTGCAAGCACGTGCATTGCCCCTCAGCAGAGCTAATTCAAACCCAGCTCCGGAGTCAGGCTGCCTGGGACTGAATCCCACCGTGTGCTGGGTGAATTTGCGCAAGTAGCTTAAATTCCCTGTGCCTCAGTTTCCTTATCTGTAAAACAAGGAGAGTAGGACCTACCGCCATAAACTAGTTGTGAGAAAATTAAGACAATATAGGTTGAGAGTTTAGGACGATGCTGGATACATAGTAAGTACTCAGTAAAAATCAGCTTTTATTATTATTGCTCTTTGAGCCTTGATTGACCCCAAACTCCCCAACTAGTAAATGACATGCACTTGGAAGATGCAAATATTTGTCTACTCAAGAGCTTAGCCTGGTGTCTGGGGCAGGGGAATAAGAGTGGGGTGGGGAATTACTTAATACATGCTCCAGGAAGTATTACTACTTATAAAAGGGGCCCATACAGTTCACTGGAGCCCCCTTCCCCCACCCAAAGCACCGTCTTCCAGCGGTCAAGGGCTGGTGAATGAATTTCTGAATGATACATATTCCTCTGTTTGATGTTTAGCAGTAATGAGCTTGTGCGCAGGGTGCGTCGCCAAGCCTGGTTCACCGTCTGTGCGTCCTATGCAGCCATACAATTCCAGAGTCACAGATTCAACTATCCTGGAAATTCATTCATTCAACAAACATTAATTGGGTGCCTGGCAACCTACTGATTCATGAGTTGGAAGGGTATAAAATATTGTTTAGAAGCTACACGTGCAGGCAAGTAACAATGTTATTGGACACTTGTTCTCTAAGCGCCTGTCCTCTGATCTTGAGCAAACTGTACTTATATGACCTTGTTTATGAATTAATGAGGGCTAGCTAATCTTTCAGAAGACTTCAATTTGCGGTTTTGGTCAAAAGCCCTTCAGCCTTAACAACCTGTCTTTCTGGGTTGGGCTAATCCCTTTGCTAGTTAAAAGGTTTCTGTGTCTTTAAAAGGAGGCGGTACCCTGTCAAATGGGCCCTCAAGCATAGGCTGAAGGCGCATGAAGTCCCACCCACTTTCTGTGACGTCCTGTAGTCCCGCTTCTGATTGCTCGTTTCAGACGTCAATCGCAGGGCGTGTGTCTTGCTGGGACACAGTGGAGGGCTAACCTGGTTTGCGGAGCGGTCGGGTGTATTCTCCGCTCGCCCCCACGCCCTCGAGGCCCCCGCCGCCTAACCCAACGGCGGAGCCAGCCAGTGGCTCCCGCGGCGCCCTCCCGCACCGGATCGCTCCTCGCTGGGGCGGGACCTGGCCCGACGGCTCCGGTCACTATGGTCAGTGGTCTTAGGGGGGAAGCCGGGAAAGAGGGGTGGGAAGGGGGGCGCGGTAGGCGGGGTCGCCGCCGGGGCTCATGTGCACTCGCGGGACAGGGGGTCGGGCGCGAGGCTCAGCCCCCAGCGTCAGACCCGCCGCGTTCAGAACCCCCGGGAATACTAGGAGCCCTGTCCTTCCTTGGAAGGCCCCCGTGGACGGCCGGCGACGGGACCCAGCCTGGCTCCCAGGGCCCCGCCCCCGGCGCGTTCGTCCTGGGTGTTCCTGACTGTCGCCCCGACGGCGGGGACAGGGAGGCTCCAGGGCAAAGGGTCGCCCCCTTTTTGTTAAGTAGCCCCCGCCAGTCGGCAGCTCACGGCCCCACCCACCCGAGGGCTCAGCCATGAGGGACCTCCGCACTCCCAAGCCCCACGAGTGCACCTGGGGGGGTGCAGCGGTGCCCGGACACCCTCTCCGTCCTGCACGCCAACAGAAGGTCTTTGCAGTTAGGAGCCAGGGGGAGAGGCCGTCTCAAGTTGTGAGGACCCAGCCAAGCAAAGACTAGAGGAACCCCTGATTCAGAAAGCAGAAAGGGCCCCAGAGATCCTCTGAGCCAGGCCAAACCCGGGGCTTGGCAGCTGGGGACACTGAGGCCCAGAAAGAGAGGGGGCTTTGGACTTGGACCTGAACCCAAGCCTCTGGACTCCCAGTCCAGTGCTTTTTGTATTACTACATCAGTCCATCTTGGGGGTGACGGGAGGCAGGGGGACAGGCAATCTGCAGAGGACTGGTGTGATGAACGCCTAAAACTCTTCAACTGTGAGCTCCCCCTGCTCCAGGGAGCCTATAGAGTGTAAGGACTGGTGGCCTGGCTTGTGGTCACACAGCCCTGAGTTCAAATCTCACCTCCACCCCTTGGAAAGCCAAGAGGCTGGTTGGTCACTTCCCATCCCCAGCACTATTTTGTGCATCTGTATAATGGGCTGCTGTGAGGACCACGTGAGGTGATGTGCATGGAGCTCTTGGTTCAGATAAATGGGCATGGCTTTCCCTGTGACAACAGAGCCCTGGAAATGGGCATGCATGGGTGCCTGGTTCTTCGTGCTCGGCCTCTGCCCTCCCATGTCTGGGCAGGGAAACGGGTCACCACTGCGGGCTGCTGCTGCCTTGGGGCACAGGTCAAAGCCTGGTCATGGCCTGACACGTTCCGAGTGTGGCGTGGGCAGCCAGGTCATCTGACCCCGCCTGTCCTGGACAAACCAGCCTGCTGCAGGGTGTGGCTGAGGGCTTGTGGGGCATCTGGAAGCACCAGCTTCCTGCTTCCACCCAGTGCCTAAGGGTTTACCTGACTCTGCTGCTCCTGGAAGGGGACCCAGGTGTTTCTGCATCACCCACAAGGGAGTGGCAGGAGCTGGGGTAATAATGGGGTTAGCATAGTGGAGCCGAGGCTGGCATGCCTTCCAGCCACCACTAGGTAGCTGAGAGCCTGGTAAGGGTGGTGGGGGCTGGGACCCGAACTTCTGGCCTTCGTGCTGCACAGTGAGGCGTCTGACTCCATCCTCATGTCTGCCCTGGACTCACAAGATCACAAGTTAGAGGGCAGATGGAGTCACAGCACCAGCCCACCCCCTGTGAGGGGCAGCATGGGTGCCTTGGAGAGGGATGAAGTGGTAAACTCACGAAATAGGATGTCTGCTTGGGAATCACGGGAGGGTGGTAGGGGCAGAGGCAGTGCAGGGTGTGTTCTCTTCTGTTCACTCAGCATTTATCGAGCATTTAATGTTTGCCAGGTACCATGCTGGGCCCTTTGGTGGTTTTTTGAGTATGTGGTGTGGATGGTGGTGTGTGTGTGGTGGGCAGAGGAGAATGTCTTTGGAAAATATAGTGTTTTCTTTCTGTATCCATTTCAAAGTCACTGGGCTAAGCTTGAGGAAGGGTCCCAGGTAGAAGACACAGAACCTCTTGGGAAGGCGGGGGCCAGGGTGAGGACAAGGCCTGGGGCTGCCACTGGCAGAGGTTATAGGTAGTGAGGGGTTTCGTGTTCACTCAAAGGGCATTTAACATTCAGTGAAGAATGAGGGTCAGATGTGAATAGCAAAACCACAAAGCCCTTCTGTGCTTTGTTCTTTGGTTTGTCAAACAAGCCCCCAGGAAGTACCTTAGTCCAGCCCCAGGCTGGGCATTGATGAGAAAGACAAAGGACCTGCCCTCTCTCAGGAGCTCGCTGCCTGTTGGACAAGACAAAGCTGGACACAGCAATTCCTGAGCTACCTGGTCATGACCTAAGAGGCCTGACCAAGGGCTTGGGGAGCACAGCAGGAAGCCGTATACTCTGGGGGAGCAGGGAGTGTCAAGGAAGGCTTCACATAGGGGTCTTTTGAATGAGGTTTTGAAGGATGTATAAGAGTTTTCAGGAAGGATTTGGGGAAGAGCGTATGCCAGTCAGTGTGGGACCATGTGCTTACCGGCCTGGAAACATGGTTAAGAGTAGGATATTCTGGGAAAGGTGAGTGGTCTGTATGGATGCAGGGAGCTCAGGGGAGGGAGGAGAGATGAGTCTAGAAAAGCAAGTGGGATCAGAATGTGCTGGAAAGGGCTTTGCATGCTGCACCATGGGGGCTGGGTTTTATTCTGCAAATGTGGCTGGGGAGGAAGGACCATAACATATTTTTGACAAATAAGAGATGGTTGATCTGGATGATCTCTCTGGCAATGGAGTGAACAGAGGGTTGCAAGTGGCCAGGCTAGAGTCGGAGACCAGCTCACCCAACTGTTCACTCATCTGCTCGTTACGTGTGTTGGGGGCATTATGGTGTGGCAGGCACAGGGGAATCTGGTCATGACAGGCAGGCAAAGTCCCTGCCCTCATGGAGTTGACATTCTCATGGAGGGAGACAGACAATGCAAATAAACGAGCGAACCTACATGAGAACGCTTGGGAGACATAAAACAAGTCCCAGGCAGTGGGGGCAGGGAGGGGCAACTTTAGACAGGGTGGTCGGGGAAGGAGGTTGCATCACCTGAGTCATGTGAAGAAGCAGAGTCATTCCACACACAGGAACAGCATGTGCAAAGGCCATGAGGTAGGAATGGGTGTGTCTTGGAGGAGCACAAGGAGGGTCACTGTGGCTGTAGTTCAGGAGAATGAGGGGAGCAAGGCCAGATGGTGTAGGACCTGGGCAGTTGTCATCCAAAGGTTCAGTCTTTTCCCAAGTGAAGGAAGCCACTGGAGGGAACTGGGCAGGGGCGTGCCCTTATCTGGTTTGCATGGTAGGAGCCTGTGCTGCTGCTGTGGAGGACAGTGGGGATGAGGGGGTGGGAGTGGGAGCCAGGAGGTCAGTTGGGCAGACGCCGGTGCAGCCTCCTTGGGGGCAGATGTTGGCGGATCCAGCCGGACACAGGAGCAGAGCCGATGGGGGAAGAGAGGAGTGAAAAAGGTGTCTGGGTCTTTGGCGTGTGCTCTGTCTGGATGGAGGGGCTTTTGAGGATCTGGTGACACCTGGAGGGGATGCAGGGGTGGAAAGAGAAAGCAGTTAGTGGCAAAGTACGTGGATCTTGGTCAGCCATCCCGGTGGCATTTGAGGCGGGAGCTCTCGGCAGAAGTCAGGGCGGGAGATGAAGATCTGACGGTCCGTTAGGAGGATGCTATGAGTCCAGACGTCAAATGAGACAGGGCCAGCATCTGAATTCTTTGTCTCTGCAAGGCCAGCCAATAACTGTGACCCAAGGCAGGGAGGGGCTCAGATGCAGTGTCTTCTCTATTTCCTTAACCAAACAGCAGAGCTGGGGAATGTGGGTGGTAGGCTGAGTAATAGCGCCCTGAAAACACCCACATCCTAACCCCAGGACCCATGAATAGGGTACCTCACATGGCGGCAGGGGCTTTGCAGGTGTAATGAATTAAGGGTCCTGAAATGGGGCGCGTACCCTGGGTTACCCAGGTGGGCCCAATGATGTGATCACAAGGGTTCTTATAAGGAAGAGGCAGGAGGCACAGAGTGAGGAGGAGACAGTGAAAGGAAGGGATCAGGAAGAAACTCAGGCAGCTTCTAGAAACTGAGAAAGGTAAGGAAGTGGGTTCTCCCCGCGAGCCTCCAGAAATGTAAGATAATAAATCTTGTTGTTTCAAATCGCTGAGTTTGTACTGATTGGTTACAACAGCAATAGGAAGCCAATTTAGGGCACTAGGGCTCCCCTGAATCTTTGGCCTCCAAACGTTTTTGATCATTCATCAATAAGAATGTTTGATTATTCCAAATGTTGCTGTATTATACACAATAACCCTAAAGCAGACATTTAAAAAGCCATTTCCTAGGCTTCCATCGTGGCGCAGTGGTTAAGAATCTGCCTGCCAATGCAGGAGACACGGGTTCAAGCCCTGGTCTGGGAAGATCCCACATGCCGTGGAGCAACTAAGCCCATGTGCCACAGCTACTGAGCCTCTAGAGCCCATGAGCCACAACTATTAAGCCCACGTGCCACAAGTATTGAAGCCTTTGTGCTTGGAGCCCATGCTTTGCAGCAAGAGAAGCCACTGCAATGAGAAGCCTGTGCACCTACAGTGAAGAGTAGCCCCCACTCACTGCAAGGGAAAGCCTGTGCGTAGTAATGAAGACTCAATGCAGCCAATAAATAAATAAATTAATTAATTATTTAAAAAGGCATTTCCTTCCAGCCCCTGCAAACAGCCCCATGTGGAGACCCCAGTCCCAGGCAGGCAAGGCCAGGTTTGGAGCCACAGGGAGCCTCTAGAAGTGACAGGGACCTTCTGAGGGGCGTGATTGGCTGCGTTCTGGGTCCTGCCTGGCTGGTGGTGAGCCTGCAGGCTCTGGCCTCTGCCGTGGAGGAGTTGGTAGCTTGAGGTCAGGCCACGCGGTGAGTTGTGGCTTCTGGGGGGCTGGGCCTGGTTCGCGAGGCTGACTCATGGCCCAGGGCCAGCCCCACCAGCAGAGCAGCAGAGGGAGGTCCGGTAGGCCAACAGCCAGCTATGCCCGTCGGGGCCCAGGGTGCGCCCAGGAGAGGCCCACCAGCACCTCAGAGCCTTGGCTGGGGGTGCACACAGAGGCACCAAAGGGTACGTTATGGAGGGTTTGTAGGCAGAGGTGTGAGCCTGAGGCCAGGCTGTTGAGGAGACATCAGGAAGTGATGACAGGGCACACGAGGGCCAGGTGGGTTCGCTTCGTGGAGAGTGAGAGGGGGCAGAAAGGCACCAAGGCTGCTGAATACCCATGATGTCCTAGGGGACCAGGATCCGAGTTTCTCTCTGGATTGCCTTACTGTGTGACCTCGGGCAAACAGCTTGACCTCTCTGGGCTTCAGTTTCCATTTGTAAATCAGAGCTACTGTGAGGCTTAAATGAGATTATACCTAGCGCCTGGCATACGGTGACCTCCCAATAAAGGTAACTTAACTCATTCAAGAAGTGGTCACTTAGTGCCTGCAGGGGGCCAGCTGCTGTTCCAGTCACTTGGAGTCCTGTGATAAAAGCGCCAAGGGACCCTGTCCTTGTGGAGCTTCGTTCGCCTATTATTTCACCTCTCAGAGAGGCTGGATTCAAACCCTGAACTGTATCTGTTCCAAGAGGGGCCCACAGAGAGCTCACAGGAGGAGCAGGGGTTTGGCTTGGGTCACACATCATATTATGGGTCAGACCTTTAAGGCCTGCGAGACTGAGCTGCCAGAGCTCAGTCCTTTCAGCTTGGCCTCTCCCTGCCCTTACAGCTCCCTGTCACCCCACCATCTCCTGGGGTCCCTGGAGGTGCCCGCACAGCGCTGGGCACATGGGGTTCCCATGGGCAGAGGGCCCAGCAGCTTGTGGGAAGGGAGCTCCCTCATTGCCCTGGCAGTGGGGGCCTCTTTCTGGCTCTGCTTGGGCACTTCCTTACCAGAAGATTCCAGGGCTTCAGATGCCACACCAGTGGGGCGGGATCCATGGATTGGGAAAGAGGTGGAGGGCTGGGGTGAACCTGGCTTTTCGCTGGTCTCAGGCTGGTTGAGGAATTCTTGGGGCTATGTGGACCGGGGCTAGATACGTAGAGAGGCTTTGGAGAGAAAACAGTGAAACATGGGGGAATCCAGCTTTCTCTACATTTGGAGATGGGGGGTGTATGGATGAGGGATGGGGTCAGGTACAGGGTCAGCAGCACCACTGTAGGTGGTTATGTGCCAGCTCTGTAGTCTCCGAGGCTGTAGGAGGAACGAGGACCCCCACAAGGACTCAGACCTGGTCTGAACACCAAGCCCACGTTCTAGTGCATCAGGCTAGTTCCCAGGGTTACTGGGGAGGAGCCAGTGATTAGAGAAACAGCCTCCTCTCACTTTGAAATATATTCCTCGATTCAACAGCTCAAAGCTGTTTCCAAGCAGAGGTGCTGTTTGCCCGACTTAATTAATTAGCATCTATTTGCAAACCGCCAGTTAAAGGCTAAAATCCTTTTAGGTGGCCTGATTAGGTCTGGCAGGACATTATCAGGAGAAGCCTGTCCTTTTCCTATAACATCGTGGACATTTTCAGCCATGATTTAAAAGACCACCAATTACAGTCAGCCAAGGTCAAACCCAGAGGATCGTACCTGATTTATGGTCCAGTGAACTGAGGCTGTTCTTCCAGGGGTGTGACCAGAGCCGTGCTGATGGGGAGGGGGGCGGGGACCACCCAGGCTGGCTTGGGTCCCTCTGGACATGCCAGGCAGGAACTCAAGGTGCCAAAGTAGAAACTCACTCATCCCTGCCAGGGGCCCCAGTAAACACACCTGGGACCACGAGGGGGCGCTGGAGCTAGCACGAGGCTCCATCACAGGGCAGGACAACCAACCTGGGAGGCGTTTGTCACCAGGGGTGAATCTTAAAAAGAATCGAGTGAAGGAAAAAAAGCCACACTGTCTATAGAATAATTTGTATGCACGTTGAAAACATATGCATGCCTAAGACAACTCTGTCCTTTAAAAAGGACGTACATTCCACTTACATGAGGTCCCTAGGGATAGGCACATTCATAGAGACAAAAAGTAGAATGGTGGTTGCCAGGGGCTTGGGCGGTGGGGGTGGGGGAGGGAAATGGGGAGTTACTGCTTAATGGGTAGAGTTTCCGTTGTGGATGATGAAAAAGTCATGGAAAGGATGGTGGTGATGGTTGCACAACAATATGAATGTACTTAATGCCACTGAACTGCACACTTGAAAGTGGTTATGGTGCTATATTTTGTGTTATGTATGTTTCACCTCAATTTTAAAAAGACAGCTATGTAGTGAAAGATATACCATAGGGAATACCTATAGAGGGTGGGGGGATGGCAGGATGGGAACAGGGGTCAGGGATGAAGGGGAAAAAGTTGACAAGATACCTTGCAGAGGCCAGTGCTGATGGTGGGTCTGTGGAACCCTGAGTGTGATGAGCTTGGCTCTTAGTGGCCGAGAGCACCCCCCCCCAAAAAAAAAAACTGCTGTTTAATATTTTTCCTTTAAATTAACTGTTTTAGATAGCCTAAGTAAATTTGCTATTTACTTTGCAAAAATGATACTATTATGGCAAGTGGAAATTCTAGGTAGGCTTCCCTGGCGTGAGGCCCATTTCCCCTTCCTGACCCACCTTTCACATTCTCATTTTGACTGGTGATGGCGGGTTTTCTACCATCTTAAATACTTATCGCTACATATTTAAGATTAATTCCTTATACTCCTTTCCACTCTCCCAGCGATATCTTCTCAGAAACTGCCCATCAAATAGAACTGACCTCATGCCTCCCCCCTCACCATTTTGTTGGTTTTTATTTGGTGCAGTCCAAATGCGAGCAGCGTTCAATGCCGCTGCGTTACTTTTTAATCATCCATTTGTTTAAAAAGAACCACGCCATCATTTTAAGTCAGTTCTGGGTAAAAACAAGACTTTTTGTTAGTGAGGTAGGTAAATAACAGGATTTTAGAATGAAATGAGATGGCGGGGTGAGTGAGAGAGAAGGGCCTTGTCGAGTGGGGACACGTGCTGCTTCTGAATAGTACCTGTTTGTCAACCTGCCTTCCCCTCAAGTCAGCAGAGGTGGATGTTTAAATTCTGAAACTCGTGGGGTCCTGTGGATATTTGCTTTATGAGTGTGCCTTCTGGGTGCAAAATTAACTGTACACCAGCCATTGGTATTTATTGTGCCAATAATGGAAGTCTTCCATGATTTAGAATAGGTCAAAACATGTTCACTTTTTATAAATATGCCAGTGAAGTTAATAAGTTAATAAGTTTTGGACTTCCCTGGCAGTCCAGTGGTTAAGACTCCACGCTTCCACTGCAGGGGGCACAGGTTCAGTCCCTGGTCGGGGAGATATTGTGCATGCCAGGAGGTGCGGCCAAAAAATTAAAAAAAAAAAAGTTTTAAGTTAAAAACAATTGCAAATGAAAATGGAATGCTTTTAGACTCCAAGTCAGAGGACTTCTCACCCTGCAAAAGAGAATAGCAAAGTGGAAAGGAGTTAAAAGTACACTGGAAGCTGGCTTTCTCCTTGGTGCGATTAGAAAGTTTGAAGAAAGTTGAAAAGAGATTAATTTTCACTCCCGACGTCGCTGATGTCTTTTAACCCCATGTCCAGACGTCACCTATAAGTGATCTCTCGCTCCACGTGTGGTGAGCAGCAGTCAGACTAGGGGGCGCTGCCGTGGGCACGGAGGTCCTGAGCTGGGCTGTCTGCCTGGATTGGGGGTGGGGAGCTGCAGGGGCCCCACCTGATGGTGAGAAGGCCCCAGAATGCCCTGCACGCAGTGTTCCTTTGAGGCCTAGCAGCCTTGGTCCCTCGAGAGCGCCTGGACTCTGAGCTCTGTCTGCCTAGTAGTTTGACTTGGCAGAATTTCCACAGGCTTCAGAGTCAGACAGATCTGTAGCAAATCTCTTCCTGGCACAAGGGACCCGACCTTGTCAACAGAGTGGGTTTAATAATTGTCACTGGGGATTAAATGAGGTAACAGGAATATGTAAGCCTCTGTCCCAGAGCTTGGCCACATAGCTGGTGTACAATAATGGCACCATCTTGGGCTTAGGGTAGCAGCAGATCATCCAACCATCCTCCATATGTTGGCCTGCAACCTCATGGTCACAGGATGGCTGCTGAAATGTAGACATTGCATCTGCATTAAAGTCAGGAAGAAGGAGGAGGAGGAGGACGTGCTGTCTCTGTTCTTTGTATCCAAAACCAAAAGCCTTCCCCAAAGCCCCCAGCACATTTTTTGTGAGTCCAGTTGGGCAGCCCCAGTCACTTGGCTACCCATAGCTGCAGGGGAGGCTAGGAAAATCAGTGAGGAGGAGTTTAGGGTTGTCATGACTTAGCCCAGGCATTTTCACATTGCCCAGGGTAAAACAAGAATCCTGTCCATAGGGAAGAAACAGGTAGTGGCTGATGGGAAAGCAGCCCACAGCATCTGCTCAAAATGGTTATCTGATTCCTCCTGATGGTTCTTCCTGCCCTGCCAGCCTGCCACTGTGGTGTCAGAGCAGAAGTGAGGAAGGAGCCTGAGTCTGACAATTTTGCAGAGAAGGGTGATTACAGGATAGAAGCTTCCAGAAACAAAACCTAGAATCCCTTCGCCCACCCACAAGCATTTGCACACTCTCTTTCCTTCTCTTCTTTGGGACAGCATTTATTTTCTCACTATTTAGCTTTCCTCTGGGAAGATGCCCAGACCCTCCCCCGCATCTCAGGAGGGCATGTTTGGGGCCACCAGAAAGGGAGAAAAGGGAACAAAATGTGAGTTCAAGGGAGGGCCCAAGCCTGATTCAGATGGGGTGGGGCCACCAGGGAGGCTTCACGGGGGAGATGGCTTTTATTCATTCCTGCAAGAAACATCTCATCCCCTACTCTGGTCCAGGCCCTGTGAGGGGCCCTGGGGAATCAAGTGAATGGAAGGTCTCAGGTGGTTTGACAGCTGCCCGCTGGCAAGGGCGGCCCGCGTGGCTTTGGAGACTTTGATGGGTGGGAGCTTCCAGGCCCCCCAGAAATGCCCCTTCCCAGCCGCAGAGCCTCTTCTGCTGAGGACAGGAGTCAGAGCCAGAGAAGCTCATTGTCAGACAAGTTTAGAGTCTGTCCAGTGTGGAGACCGGGTAACCCTAGAAGTCACTTACGCCTCGTTGTATGATCCTGTGGCCAGCTCTCTGCTTCCCGTGGTGAGCTCTGGAGAATATCATTATCAAAAGTCCAACACATTTCTCCAGGTGGGAAGGGGCTTGAAACACCCAAGGCACCTCTGTGGGCCCCATGGTATTGGGTTGAGGCCATTGTCTAATCAGTAAGGAGGCTGAGAGGCCGCCTGATGACAGCTGTCAAAAATGATGGCAATATGTTGATGGAAAACTGGATTTCCATTTACAGAAACCCCAATTAACGTCAACCTGTCAGCTGTGCACTGTCACCTAAGAACTGTCTTCCTGGTTTGTCCGCAGGCACCCGGGCCACTTATTATTTTAAACTACAAACTACAAGCGGCTTTAACACCAATTCCTCTGACATTATTTTCCTGCTAAAATCAGAGCCATTCCCAGGGCGGGTTGGAGGCAGGGCCGCATCTCCCACTTCTCTGAGCCCTCATCTGGGCAGGAAGCTTAGGCAGAGAGGAGCCTGCAGGGCATTGGCTGCTAGAACAGACATCTCCTGCCCCTTCCCTGGCCCTGGGGCTTCCTTCTGCCCTTACCCGCTTCCTGCCGGAGGACTTCTTCTCAGCCCTCAAGAGGCCCCGACTTCTCTCTCTGGGTCAGAGTTGACCTCCACTCAGAGCTGGGCTGCGATATGGGTGGTGTCGGGTGGTCTAACCTCTGTGTTCCTCGCTTGTAGCACAGTGCTTGGTGCAGACTGAATGTTCAGGAATTGTTGGATGAATAAGAGAAGGAATGAATGAGTGAGACAGGAAGGTCAGAAGGAGACAAAGGGACATATCCTATTCCAGCACAGAGGCTCACTAGGTTTGAGGTATTATATTCCTTTTTTCTTCCAGCGTTGTTGACGTTCAGCACTGTGTAAGTTTAAGGTGATTTCACTTACAATCATGAAATTATTATGCGTTTACTGAGCACCCATCATCTCACATAGATACAAAATTTTAAAAACGGAAAACTTTTTCCTTGTGTTGAGAACCCAGGATTTGCTCTCCTAACAACTTTCATATATAACTGTTAATTGTGTTTATCGTGTTGTACCTTACATCCCTGGTACTTATTTATCTTATAGCTGGAAGTTTGTACCTTTTGACCACCTTCCTCCGATTCCCCCTCCCTCCACCCCTGCCTCTGGGAACTGCAAATCTGATCTCTTTTCCTATGAGTCTGTTTTTGAAGTGTAATTGACCTACAACACTGTTAGTTCCTGTTACACAACATAGTGACTCAGTAGTTCTGTACACTTCAAAAGGATCACCACAGTAAGTTTAGTTACTGTCGCCAAAGATAGTAGGTAATTACTGACTATATTCCCCACGCTGTACATTTCATACCCGCGTGACTTTAATTTTGTCTTGTACCTCTTAATCTCCCTTACCTATTTCTCTCCTGCCCCCAAGCCCCTCCCCTCCTGGCAACCACCTGTTTGTTCTCTGTATCTGTGACCCTGTTTCTGTTTTGTTATATTTGTTCATTTGTCTTTTTTAGATTCCACATGTAATATCATGTAATATTTGTCTTTCTCTGTTTTCACTTCACTCAGTATGATAATCTCTAGGTCCATCCATGTTGCTGCAAATGGCAGTATTTCATTCTTTTTTCATGGCTGAATAATTTTCCATTGCATATATATATATACCACATCTTCTTTATCCATTCATCTATTGATGGGCAGTTAGGTTGCTTCTGTATCTTGGCTATTGTAAATAATGCTGCGGTGAACATAGAGGTGCATCTATCTTTTCTAATTAGTGCTTTTGTTTTCTTTGGTTAAATACCCAGAGGTGGAATTCCTGGGTCATATGGTAGTTCTGTGTTTAGTTTTTTTGAGGAATCTCCATATTGTTTTCCATAACGGCTACACCAGTTTACATTCTCACCAACAGTGCACGAGGAGGGTTCACTTTTCTCCACATCCTCACCGATACTTCTTTGTTGTCTTTTGGATAATGGCCATTGTGACAGGTGTGAGGGGGATATCCCACTGTGGTTTTGATTCGCATTTCCCTGATGATTAGTGATGCTTAAAATCCTTTCATGCGTCTGTGGGTCATCTGCATGTCTTCTTTGGAAAAGTGTCTACTCAGATCCTCTGCCCATTTTTTTAATTGGGTTGTTTGTATTTTTGATGTTGAGTTGTATATCTTCTTTATATATTTTGGATATTAACCTCATATTCAGATATATTATTTGCAAATATCTTCTCCCATTCAGTAGATGGCCTTTTCCTTTTGTTGAAAGTTTCCTTTGCTGTGCAAAACCTTTTTAGTTTGATGTACTCTCATTTGTTTGTTTCTACTTGTGTTTTCCCTGCCTGAAGAGACATATCCAAAAAAATATTACTAAGACCAGTGTCAAACAGTGTACTGCCTATGTTTTCTTCTAGAGAAGTTTAGTGGTTTCAGGCCTTATGTTTAAATCTTTAAACCATTTTGAATTTATTTCTGTGCATTGAGGTATTATGTTCTATAAAACGAATCAGTTTGGAAATTACAAGTTGATACCCCACGTGGTGGGGCCGACCCTGACTCCCCGCTGGGGACCATGGCGTCTGGCATACTAGTCACACACCCACAGGTGCTTCTGTCGGGAGAAGGTAACATTCACTGTGTCCTGCAACCAGCAGTTCAGAGGCTTTCTATCGGTGAGTGTCCCACAGCTGCTTTTGAGATTGTCACAGCTTCACTCCTCTCTCTGTCTTTCAGAGTGAACCATCTTTCAACCTAATATCAGAAAAATGTGACATTCTTTCAATTCTTCGGGATCATCCTGAAAACAGGATTTACCAGAGGAAAATCCAGGTAAGGCAGAGGGTCAGGAGGAGGGGAGACTAGATGGAATGGGCTGGTGTTGGGAGCAGAGAAAAAGGTGCCACTTTGAAGGTAAGAAGGCTTCTTCACATTTGGACCAGATTCCTGGGCAACTTAAAGAACTCCCAGAATACTGTGTTGTTGGGCATTTGCCTTACTGAGAAATCCTTTAGTTGCAAAAAAAAAAAAAGGCAATATTTTTAAAAAACCAGGCACTTTCCTAAGTGTTTCCTTTGTCCAAGACCTCATTACAACATTCCAAGGTTAGGACTTTTATTAACCACAGTTTACAGCTGAAGGAACTGAAGCACAGAAGTAAAATGGCAGGCACACGGTCCGTCTGCTCTGCGTGGAAGAGCTGGCATTTGGACCAGGCAGCCTGACCTCATAAAAGTCATCTGCATAACCACCCTATGAGGGCGTCTCTGAGGAGGGAAAGGCCACTCCAGTCAGGCTATAAAAAAAGCTGGGGCGGGGGGTGGGGAGGTGGCTGTTGCTGGAAGGATGCAGGGATAGTCACAGAACGAGGAGGAGCCTGGGCGCCCCCGTTGCCCCCTCTCCACCTCTCGGCCACTGCTGGGAGCACTTCCTGGGGCAGGAGCAAGGGCTGGGCAGCACACTGACGCTGTCCCCTGGAGCCCCCTCGGGAGATGAGATGGGGTTTGCAAGGAGCACATCGTTCCCTATGGCCTGCCTCTGGTGGGCCCCGTCAGCTCCACTTGGACTCCCCGACCCCTTGAAACCATGCTCTGCTGTCAGAACCCTGACCGAAGGCAGGCCCAGGAGGCAGCCACCGGGACTCTGGGCCTTTTCAGAGGGAAGCTGATGGCTAGGAGCAGGGCTGGCAGGGGTGGCATGGGGAGGCCACACCTCCTGAGAAACCTTTTGAAGGACTGGCCAGACCGCTTGGTGAAGTCTGAGGAGGCCCTTCCTACCGACTCTGCAGCCTCCCGGCCCACCTCACAGCCATGCCCACCCTCCCTGCCCCCTGCCACACTTCTCCTCTCGGCGCCATTCCTCCAGGAAGCCTTCCTGGACTGCTGAAGTCTAGTGTAGGTGCCACTGCTCCGTGGCACCCCAGGGCTTCCCCTGTCCTCCTGTCACGATCATCTGTCCATCTTCCCCCTAGACTGCAGGCTCTCGAGGGCGGGGCTGTGACCCCCATTCGTGCTCAGTGCCTGACACAGGACGCACTCCTCGTAGTTTTATTTCTGTGGGATGCAAGTTGGGACACCGTGAAGGGCAGCCAGTCTGAGAGGAGGGAGCAGTGTTACGTCGGGGAGGTGGGGCCCTGGCCCTGACCGGGTGCTGCTGTGCGGACGGCACACATTTCCTCTGTCCCCCACAGGAACTCAGCAAACGATTCACCGCGATCCGCAAGACCAAGGGGGATGGGAACTGCTTCTACCGGGCCTTGGGCTACTCCTATCTGGAATCTTTGCTGGGGAAGAGCAGGGAGATCCTCAAGTGAGTGGGGCACGAGGGATGCCGGGTGGGCTTCCTGGCTCCAAGGCAGTGTTTTCTGCTACATCGGCCCTGAGCCTCCCTGAGGGTTCTTCCTCGATGCAGCCTGCTTAACCCAGGGAGTGAGCTGGAGCCTGGCGGTGGTGCTGACGTTGGAAGACGCCCGGCTGCCCAGCTGCCTTCCGTGGTGGAGGTGGGGGCAGCCAATGGGCCGGCTGGGGAGAGACAATGACCTAGCGGGCGCTTTCAGCCCTCTGGGCTGAGTGTGCCTGGGTGAGTTGCATTGGGTGCGTTCTCGAAGACTCACTCCAAGGATAAAACAAAGAAGCATTGCCCTATTGTGCTGCATAATTTCAGCTGACCTTGGATTTGAGTGTATGAGTAACCCAAGGTGTCCACCTGGTCTGCCTGGATCTGGAGTTGGTGCTGTCCAAGGTCCCTTTGTCCCGCAGCTGCTCCCCATAGCGATCCTGTCTTAGACCCTCAGGTTTTGGCTTAGTTCTGGGTTTCTCATACTTCATCATGTGTGCAAACCACCTGGGATCTTCTTCAGATGCAGATTCCAGTTCAGTAGGTCTAGGGCAGGGGATTCCGTGTTTCTCACAAGCTCCCCGGGGAAGCTGCTGCCGCCGCTGGGCCTCAGACCACACTGAGTAGCAAGGAGCTGAGACCTGCTGCTTAACCTTGGAGGTCTCACAGCCCTTAGAGGATTTGATGAAGACCCCGGGCTTCCTCGTCAGACACCCTCCCCCACATACACTGGGGAAGAGTGCAGAGCGGCTGCGGGTCACAGAGCACCTGTGGTTGATCCGTGGACCCTGGAGCCAGGACTCCTTGGCTGAGGCAGGTTTCTACCCTGCCCTCCTTCCCGGGCACCCTTGCTCCTGCAGCCATCACCCAACTGGGTGCCACACGCAGACTGTGTTGTGGGCCCTGGAGATGCAGCAGCAAACGAGAGACAAAACACTCTGCCTGAGGAGCTGGCATCCTAACCGGAAAAGAGGGACGTGGATGCAAACAGTAGTTGATGTGTCAGACAGTGATAAGTATTGTGGGAAAAAATCAGGCAGGAAAGGAGGCCAGGTTGTGCAGGGTAGAGCCTGCAGTTTTAAGTAGGGGTGGGAGAGGTGATGGGGGCAGGTGGGCTAGGGCCTCATGGGCCTTTATGAGGGCCTTGAATGTCAGCCTGAATGAAATGGAGCCACAGAAGGTTTAACATAGCAAAGGGCCTGACCTGCGGGCAGCTGTGTGCAGGAAAAACCTGGTGCACAGCCAGGGAGCAGCAGGGGACATGGGCCAGGAGAGCCCAGAGTAGAGGTGGCCTGAGCAGGTGGAGGTTGACCCCAGGGTCCTGTGGAGGTGGTGCTGACAGTATTCACTCGAGGGTGGGGCGGGGAGTGTGCGCAGAAAGAGGAGTCGGGGATGAGTGCCTGGTGTTTGGCCTGAGTTATCAGGATGGAGAAGCTGCTTATTGCCCACGGAGCCTGGGGAAGATCAGGAGATCCATGTTGCTAAGTCTGAAATGCCTGTGAGCTATCCAAGCAAGGTCCAGTGGGAAGAACCAGGCGGGTGTTACCCCATTTTACAGATGAGTAAACCGAGCCTCGGAAAGGTTAAATGACTTGCCCAAGGTCACGCTAAAGCTGGTTTGGGGCCAAGAGGGCCCGCGCTCCAAGTCCTGATACCGTCTTTCTTCCCCTCCCTCACCTCATCAGGGCAGAAGTCCTGCCCTGGGTGTTTGTCCCCTCACTGGACTGGGTCTGTGTGTCTGTCGTCTCTGTGTCCCCAGGGCTGGCGCAGTGGGGCCAGCAGTTATTGGTGAGGAATGAACGTGGGGATGCGGCAGGGGTTCAGGGGCATGTGGCCGGGGTGGGGAAGGGTGTAAGGGCCGGAGAGCCGGGAGCAGAGCTGTGCATGTCACGGTCTCAGAGACAGTGGCCAGAGAGGCCCTCACAGCATCCCTCGTGGAGGGCTGTTACCATCACCCACACTGCGGGAGCCTATGGCCCAAAGCAGGAAAGCAACTTAGCAGCAGGGCTGCGGCTCCCAGCACAGTGCTCCCTCCCACACCTGCCCCGGCCAAACCGGGCTCAGATACGCCGGCCCAGCCTTTGCAGTTTGCCTTTCGGTGCCTCACCTTCCAGGTTGGGAAATGATTCCACATCACACACACCACCCTCTCCTCACCTCCCCACTCCCACAAGGCACCGGAGCCTCCCAGGTCTTTCTCATTGTACCTTTAGTCCCTCGTGAAAACCCCTCCCGTGTCCTCCTTGGAGTCTGGCCTCCCCTCTCAGGGAACAGGCTGCAGTTATGCCCATGCCAGCTGGCCCCTCGAGCCTCTCCACTTGGTCCTTCTTATAGGGGATGCATCCCTCCTTCCGTGGACCAGTCACTTGGACCGTATCTCGTCTCCACTGTTAAACTCTATGTCCTGGGGCAGCTCCTTGCCATCTCCAAGGGTACCAGGACAGGTCCCAGATGGGGCCGTGCCAGTGGGGGCCTGCAGTGGGAGCACTGACAAAGCAGGGGTCACTGAACCAGGTCTTGAGGGATGGTCAGTGCTGGCAGAAGTTTAATGGCTATTTGGCCAGGAGGCCTGATTTGTGGTGTTCGTTGATTTCTGTAGTATAAATACTCTTGTCACTTTTTTTTTTCAAGCTACTATCATGGGGTCACTGAACAGGGAGTTGGGAAGAGATATGTAATACATGCTGTAGTCCAAATTGTATTTCCACCATCCACACACAATAGGCAGATAGCCTCAAGGCATAGATTAAAATTTGGTTTTTAAATTTATTTAAGTTCACATAACTTGCTTCTTAAATAATGACTGTTTAACACCTGGATGGCAAAATGCCTAAATGTAACAATTAGCTCTTGTGAGTGGGTACAAACCAGCGCTAGTACACCTCCGAGAAGAGCATCCCTGGCCAAGGGGATGGGATGCTAAGGGGTGAAGATGAGAATGGGGAGTGGCTATGGGGTGCAACAGAGGCTGTGGGACGGAACCAGAGATGAGGCTGCGGAGCTTGGCTGGTGCCCTTCCAGGACACCTGTGCTAAGGAGCTGTATCCTGAGGGAGAAGGCTGTGGCAGGTCACTCTAAGGTCCCTGTGGAGAAGGGACCAGGAGTGAGGGAAGGCTGGGCGTGGCCTAGGCCAGAGATGGTGTTGACACACCAGGAACCATGGGGACAGGAAGGAAGGAGGGACAGAGTCAACAGACCTTCAAAGGGTAGAATCAATGTATCTGGGAGTGGGTGGTGATTACCTCAATTTCCTCATCTGTGAAATGGGTGTACTACCCACCTCCTGTGACCATACAGGCAAGGACAGAACAAATCAGTGTGTGGTCCATGTGGAAGTGCTTTGAAAAATAGACAAGTCCTACTAGAAAAAAGGTCCTAGTAGAAGAGTGACATGCACCCTCTCAGGTGTGTGGGCAGTGGTGGGTCTGTGGGATGACAGTTGATGGTCACAGCAGCACCCCCTACATTTCCCTATAAGCACCAGCCTTCCCCCTTCAGGTTCAAAGAGCGTGTACTGCAGACCCCAAATGACCTTCTGGCTGCTGGCTTCGAGGAGCACAAGTTCCAGAACTTCTTTAATGCTGTGAGTTAACCTGGGCACGGCAGCTGAGGGAGCAGGTTCTTCCTCGCTGGCAGAGCAGCCAGGAGCGGGCACTGGCTGGAGTCCCCTCACTGCCCAGGGCTCTGTGGCTGTGCCCCTCTTGCCCCTCCCAGCTGGAGAAGGACTGAAGGTTGCTTCCTGTTTGTGGGGACATGGAGGGAACAGGGAGCCCAGGGCCCTGCCCTCTCTGGGAGAGGCACCTCCTTTGGGGCAGTAGCTCTCAGGTGGGAAATTTCCCCCAGCTTCCTTCAGCCCATTCCCTCTCCACCCCACTCCTCTGACCCCACTAGTGAAGGCGGTGGGGTTGGAGGACTCTCATTTCTGAACGTATAACCACGGCAGTGAGGGGGGAGACTAACCGCTGTTCCTTAGATGTGACTCCAGGCTAAGGGACTCTACAGAATAGCTCTAACCCTGTTTACTCAGCTTTGGCAGGATCTCTGATTGATTTTGGTGCCTCAACTTGAGGATCTAAAGATGGAAGTGCCCCTGGAGGGAGGCCCATGGAGTGAGGGGCGGGGCTGGCCTGTCCCCTGGCTGAGGGCCCGCGGGGTGCAGTTTTACAGCGTGATAGAGCTCGTGGAGAAGGACAGCTCCGTGTCCAGCCTGTTGAAGGTGTTCAATGACCAGAGCTCCTCGGACCGAATCGTGCAGTTCCTGCGCCTGCTCACCTCAGCCTTCATCAGGAACCGTGCAGACTTCTTCCGACATTTCATCGATGAGGAAATGGACATCAAAGACTTCTGCACTCATGTAGGTCCTTGGGGCCCAGGCTTTGGGGACTCAGTCTCCAGCCCTGGGCTCTGCTCTCACCCCTCTCTCCTTAGGAGACCTGAGCACCAACATTCCCTAACCAGGGGACCCGGGTGTCATGTCTACACTGCAATTCAAAGAGCACTAGATTAGCAAGCTGGAACAGATCCTCCGTGAGCTGCCCAAACTGTGTGGCTTTGGGCAAGTCCTTCTCTGGGCCTCCGATTTCTCACCTGAGAAATAAGGGCTTTGGACTGAACTGTTTACAAAATTAGAGTAGCAACCACAGTCACGTTTGCCCAAGACGTGTTCTGTTTATGATGTATGGTATTTACCCGAAAGAGCTGCCGACATTTAAACATTGGGCAATTTTCGTATGACTGTCTGGATTTCTCTGGAAAAATCAGAAGATGCAGCTCCCCAGGCCTTATTCTTGCCCAGCAACAATCAGCTGGAGCTAAGTGGCGGCTGCCCTAGTTATTGGCACTCCCTAGCCAGCTTGCCACCGTCTCTGCCTCGCTCCACTGACTCACTCACTCACCTCGCCCTCTGTAAGCACATAAGCTTGAATCTCTTTATGATAAAGTCCCTTTCTGCTGAAATTCTTTGACTCTGTGCATTAGGAAGTTCAAGCTGAAAAAGTTCTGCCGCCCTTTCTGGCTTCTTCAAAGTAGTGTCCTCTTCTCACCACTAGGGGGTCCAGAATCAAAAAGATCTAAATTCAAGCCTTGCAATTGTGGCGATTTTTGTTACCTCCTCACTGAACCTGTGTTTCCTCCTCTGGAAAATGCAGATGTCAACATCTGCCCCATGGGTGGTTGTGGAGATTATTTCCCAGCACAGAGGTTTTGGCCTAGGACCACGAAAGCCAGGGTTGGACCTCTCACTTGTCCTCTGCTAGGCCTCCATCCTCAACTGAGTTGTTTTTTCATTGTGGCCTTTGCAGGAAGTGGAGCCCATGGCCATGGAGTGTGACCACATCCAGATCACGGCCCTGTCCCAGGCACTGAACATTGCCCTGCAGGTGGAGTATGTGGATGAAATGGACACGGCCCTGAACCACCACGTGTTCCCCGAGGCTGCCATCCCTTCCGTTTACCTGCTCTATAAAACATCCCACTACAACATCCTTTATGCAGCTGATAAACGTTGATTAATTTTAGGCCATGCAGTGGAGCCTGTCACCTAACGGGACTGTATTCTGAATGGAACGTTACGGCTTTGCAATTTTTTAAGCAATTTAGACTATAGTTAGAAAATGTGCAGCCTTTTGGGCAAAGTCACTGAGAATAAGGCCTACTCACTATGGACTGTTGGTAACTTGGTGATATTTTTAATATTTATCTTCATGGAGGATCAAATGTTTTCTAACTCTGGGCTAGGAACCTAGATCCCCTGACTCTACCCCAGTTCCGAGACCTTGCATAGGTCACCTCCTCTCTCTGGGCCCAATTCTTCATCTGGAGGAGGTTCCTTGCCTGTGTTGACATCCTATTGTATAAAAATGGGGTCCTCTGGTTTCTTTTCACCAGGGGTAGTGCCTCTCTGTAGGGGAGGAAAAGCTCCAGATCAGCTGTCTTAAATGACTTACCGGTTCTATAAAAAATCAAGTCCAATCAGCTGCTGGACTGGACTTCAGTACACAGTGAATTGAGGCCAACTTGAATGAGAGGGCTTCAGTGTACTTCCAAACATTCATGATAGAGGGTTTTCTTACCCCTAACTTGGAAAAAGAGACTTTTATGCCAAAGTCTAGAAAGGGGCCTGTAGCCGTCCACATGAAGCTCAAGTTGTTGGGTCCCTCTACCTCCCTCAGGGCCAGGACTGCCTGCCTTCTGGTGGGCAGCCCAGCAGGGTTCTGCCACCAGCCCCACCTGGACAGACACTGAGAAAGACTAGGATCTGGGGCCAAGAAGATGTCTCATCATCCCCAACACATCCTGGAAGTAGAATCTTCTCAGCCAGGTGGAAACATCAAGCAGCACATGCCGCCACAGAGTCCGGCTGAGCAGAGCAGACAAGTTTTTGGAGGCTGTCTTTGGCTTCTTTCCCCTCTTCTGTTTGGCTTACGGCCTGGCTGGAGGTCAGGTGCGAAAGAAGAGCGGTGCGCTGAGGAGACTGGCAGTGGGGGAGCTCGCCCCTGTGGAAACTACGTGGGAGCCAGAGGCCTGGCTCTTGCCCATCTCCTCGCTCACCCACCTGGACACGCCCGTTCATAACCTCCTCGCCTTGCTGCCTCAGGATCTTGGGGAGCCCTGGCTGGGTGCGAGCTCAAGCTCTCTTCCTCTGGGAAGAAATGGAGAATGCAGGGGTGTGGAAGTGCCTTCCTTAATTGAAGGCCTCACAGGTTCCATTCTGCAGGGATTTATTAGAATCTCTTGGTGCTGCAGTGCCAGACTGTGGTGTCTGCCGACAGCCAGTACATGCACCAGGAGGACCGGCTAACAGACTGTTCCCAGTTCTTGTATACAAATGTCAGATTTGTATCAGTCTTCTGCCTTTGTGAAAACTGATGTCAGGGTGCTTATAATCCCAGGCAGGTATCCGGTTCCCATACTGCCCTTGGCTGGAATTTGGACGCAAGGTCTCAATCTAAGTGATTGTCACTTTTTCACAGGAATGTAAACCTGACCCTGATCTCTGAATTGGTTCAGTGGTCCCACTTTGTTCTGGGTAAGAGTGCTGTGACAAGTACACTGTAAGAGTGGGGTAACATGTCACATGATTTATAAATATCATAATCCCTGTTTCTAAACTGAAGGACATTGGGGTGAATCTTAGCTGCTCTGAGCAGTTGTGAGATGGGTCCTGGGCCTCCAATTGGGCTCTCAAGCACAGTATAATCAGCACTGGTTGCCACTTAACTGCATTTGTAGCTTGTGTAGCATTCACAAAAGCAAGGCTTTCTCTTTGGCAGACAGGCTGGAGAAATGCTCTCTGAGTTGTGTCTGCTGTGTTTCCAGGCCTGAGAGCCTGCCAGTGCTCATATGGGACCCTCTTCCTGGCAGAGATCCTATCCGTTTAGAATCAGAATGCCAAAGAGAAGCAGGCTGTTTTCATGACCTTGCCCTCTCCTCTCCCATTTTTCACAAAACTATTGGCCAAATCCAAACCACTGCTCTCTTCCTTTCACATCTGCCCTCAGATCTTGCCTCTGAAGGGAAAGCACTATGGAAGAAAGGAGTGGCAGGATTCAGAGAAACTTTAAGTAACAAAGTTAAAATGCAGTCATCCGTGGCCAGTCATACCAGCAATCACACTTCCTGGGTAATTCTTCACTCACCCCACAAAGCCTTCTCTTTGCAGACCAAAAGCTGGAAGGAAAGTTACTTTCAGAGTTTGTCTTTACAACTGCACATGTGTTACTTTCCTTCCAAAGGGCACTTTATAAATCAATATGAATATTTAGCAACAAAGAGAACTCTCCTTGCTTTTGGTTCCTACCTTAAGCACAAAGTGGCTCTGGAGCCAGACTGCCTGGGTTCAAATCTCAGTTTTGTCACTAACTAGTTATATGACCTTGGCCAAGTCATTTCACCTCCAAGTTCCCATTCGCACATTAGTGAAATGAAGACAATACCAACACATCATAGAATTACTGGTTCGAGTGGAACAAGATTATACGTGAAAACAATTGCAAGACCTGACACATAGTAAGTGCCCTACAAATGGGATGCTTCCCCCACTGACCCTTCCCAGTGGGATGCAGCAGAACACTGCAACATGGGGAAACACGCCACCTTGGCAGTGGCACTGTGGCTTCCCAAGCAGAGGGAAGAAGTCTAAGGACCAAATATATTCCCACACTGAGCAGAAATAGGGGCAGGGGCTGTGGCTCAGTAAGTGGCTCCCCAGGGGCCCCCTTGTCCTGTGGAATGTAGGCCAGGCCATATAGCTTCCTTGAGCAATTGGTAAAAACATTTTCCTAGCATTAAAGTGGTTTCCATAACAACTTTTTTGTCCTGGCTCCTTAACAGTTGGTACCTAGCATGCACCGAAGATCAACACTGCTATCCTATGGGGCTTGTTATGCGTGAGTGGATTAGCGGGGGTAGGAGTGTCCTTATTTAGTGAAAGGTCTAGACATTCAGGAAATTCTGTCCTTGGGCTGGGCTGGAGGTGCCAAAGGAACCACAGGCCTCACCAAAGCTTCACCTCATCAGGTCAGAGAGCAAAACTGCCTGGGAGACTGGACCTATCTTTTAAAACCTACCTCTTTAATGTTACCCCACAGAAAAGAATTTGCTGTTAGAGGGTAAGGACAGGATGTCACAGGACATTAGTGGATCTGTTTGGCCTGTGACAAGTGTCCTCAGGCCTCTCATGGCTCAGGGGCTGCTTATACTTCCACTGTATCATTTGGAAAATGGAGAGCCCCCCTGCCATCCTCTAATGCTGTCACTAAGGAGCTGACTTCACAGACTAGGGCTGTTTCCTTCTGCATCCTCCTCCTCCAGGTCACTGGTGACACTGGGGAGACATTCTTTGGCAACACTGCTGACTTTTAAAACCAAAGCAGTTTTCTGAACTTGCCTTGAGCCTACAAGGAAACACCCAAGGTTCTAATGCCAGCTCTGCCACTTGGCTGCTGTGTGACCCTGAGCAAGTCTTAACCACTCAGCGTGAGCTTTCTCAGCTACACAAAAGGGTACTAAGACTTACGTCCCAGGGCCTTGACAGAAAACTAAATGACAAAGTAGATAAAAGTACCTACCACTCAGTGATACCTGAATCTGAGTTTAGGCCAACTACCCTGTTGCAGTTACCCACAGGGACTGAGGGAATACAGCTGCCAACCGTGAGGCCAAGGGAACACCTGTGTAGAAGCCCTGACTTAGCTGTGCAGAAATCTGTGCCTCTCCCGTGACTGGCTACTCACCCAGGCTGAGCCAGAGAAAGCTGTGGTTGCACCAGGAGGTCATGTGTTCCTTCAGCACATATTTACACCAGACCCTGATCTAAGCGCAAGGGCTGCAAGGGGTAATAAAGCAACTTCTGCTCTCAGGAGGCTCAGCAAGGTACCAGATACCAGTGCGGCAAGTGTTGTAAAGAGGGTGATCCTGGGTACTGTGGGAGCCCACAGCAGGAACACCTCACCTCCCGGGGCTCAGGGGCCAGCAGTGCTCAGGGACAGGAAAAGGCAAACAGGCCAAGGGAAAAGCTTGGACAAAGGCTCAGGGCCAAGAGAATGGGGGCGTGAGACCGCAGGCAGCCACCAGTTCTGTCACACAGAGGAAGGAAGCAGAGAGACGAGGCTAGAGAGACTGGCCAGGGCCAGATCCCACGCGCCTCTCAGCCATACGTGGCATACTGCTCCTGGCTTCCCCACAAGTGGCTCTGTGATGTTACAGAAGCTGTGTTTTCCTGGAACCCGAGAATGGCCATCTCTTCCCTGCCCACCTCCCAGGGAGGCTTAGACAATACAAGAGCTAAGGAGCTGTTGGGATACTGCTTTGGAGAAAAGCAGGAACACACACTGGGGTCCAGGCAGAAATGACTTTACAGTGATCTGTGAAACTCACCGGGCTCCTGCTCCATCCACACTGTGCAGTGAAGTGAGACGCACCCCTTGTGCATCCTGCAGCAAGAGGACTATGCCAGTGTCCCCCATATGCTGGCTAAAAACTCAAGACAATGCGCTGGTTCTGACCATTGTTTTGAATTGAGGAAATCAAGTTAAACATACAAGAAGCCTGTAAACACTGGAATGCAGAAATATATAAGCTGCTACATACAGTTCTTACTCGGAAACAACACAAATCTGCATGAGGTCTCTCCTGCTATGGAGGGTGGTGTGGAAGAGAGGGAGAGTTTTGTAACTGGGGCTGACCGTGAAGTGAAATCAAAGGTGGGACGGTTTTCCACACAACCAGAAGACACAGACACTCGGTGTGGTCACCACAGACTCTGACCTGGGGGCAGTCCGTTTGCACTTGTGCTTGGCTGCGCCTGTTCCTGCTGCTGCTCTTTTCGCTGCTTCTTTTTCTTCTTCTTCTGTTTGGAGAGGCAGCTGAGCGCGGACTCACTGTTTCCTGGGGCAGACACGAGCACAGGCGGCTGGCCAGACTGTGTGGGGTACCTGGTTTTCAGGTCATCTTTAAACAACGGCTGGGAGAGTAAATGGCGCAGCTCCTTCTTCAGGACCTTCACCTGCTTTTGTCTCCGACGCTCTTCTTGCTGGTCAACTTTCCCTCCTTGAAACACAATTCAAAATAGACCATATTTACTGTGACTTGTAGGGGCATTTTGTTTCCCTTGATGGATAACCCTTGTGATGAAAAATGCTTGGGACTCTTGGGGAGGCAGGGCTCAAAAGTTCTCTGCAGAAACTAGTGTTGGCTAAGTGCCAACACAGTTTAGGAGAACCACGCAGGGCCACTCTGCCTATTCCTCAAAAAAACCCTCTAAGACAGGAATTATCTTTATCTTATAGTTGAGGAAACCCAGGTCACCTGCTGAAGGTCACAGAACTAGCTGCCAAATTGAGATTAGTACCCCAGTCTCCTCACCTGAAGAGCAGTTTTCTTGCTATGACCCACCCATTTGTTGCCTAGAATTTGGTGCCTGGACAGCTACAAACCCCTCAGGAGACAGTGAAAGCCACCTAGGCAGTCCAGCTCCCCGGCATCTCCCCACCAGCACTGTGACCGCACCTGCAGAAGCGGACACGGCCAAAGGGCTCAAAGCCAGCCAGTCCTCAGGAAGGGAAGCCAGGACCTCAGCATCACAGCCCTGAATCCTTAGTCTCTGGCCTAGGTTCAGAGCAGGGGCTCAGTCAATGCTTGGTGCTAGAGCTGCTTCCCTGAACAAATCACTTCTGTGAGCCTCTAGTTCCAAAATGTAATAACAATTCCTGCTCTGTTTATATCATGAGACTGGAGAAGATCAAATGAGATGATGACAGAAGTGCTTTGTTAGCTTGGAAGACAGGTGACAATAACTTGAAATGTGTCCAATACTTTGTATTTGCCAGGCATGGTTATAAGCACTTTACACTCATTAACTCAAGCCATCTTCACAATCCCATGAGGTAGGAACTTTATGACCTGCGTATTATTTATTTAATTTTTAAATTTTTACAATAAACTGCATATATTTAGAGTGTACAATTTGGTATCCCAATCTCCCAATTCATTCCCCCCCCAACCCTCCCCACTTTCCCCACTCGGTGTCCATATGTTTGTTCTCTACATCTGTGTCTCTATTTCTGCCTTGCAAACCGGTTGATTTGTACCATTTTTCTATAGTCCACATATGTGTGTAAATATACGATGTTTGTTTTTCTCTTTCTGACTCACTTCACTCTGTATGACAGTCTCTAGGTCCATCCATGTCTCTAAAAATGTCCCAGTTTCATTGCTTTTTACAGCTGAGTAATATTCCATTGTATGTATGTACCACATCTTCTTTATCCATTCATCTATTGATGGACATTTAGGTTGCTTCCATGTCCTGGCTATTGTAAGTAGTGCTGCAGTGAACATTGGGGTGCATGTGTCTTTTTGAATTATGGTGTATGACCTGCGTTTTATAAACGAGGACAGCCTAGGTACAACCGAGAGTGAAGTAACTTGACCTGGTCACATAGCTAGTTAAGGGAACACGCAGGAGTCAAACACATGCAGCCTGGCCACAGAGCCTGCCCTGATGTCACTGTACTCCACTGCCTCTCTACACGAGGGATGGAACCATAGGCTCCAGATGAATGACAACAGAAGAGCACAAAGGCTGAGGGCTTTACGCTCATCTGAGATTAGGGCCTGTCACAAAGAAGGAAAAGGCATCTTGCTGATTTTAATAGGCCCATGGTGGTGCGGAGGTTCCAACAGACAGCAACTGAAAGGAAAAATGAAAGACAAAAGCTGAATGATCCCTTAAGTCGATCTGGCCCCTTACCCTTATACATTTCTTCTTCCAGCTCAATCTCAAGGGCAGCTGCTGCCTGCTCAATCCAAGAGTTGTGCAGACAAGCCTGGAAGTTCCGATACTCAGCTTTTTCAATCTGTCGAGCTAAACGGATTCGCTCCTAGGAGAAAGGAACAGAAAGTAATCATCTGACAGAGGGTTCAGGGCTCTGGGAAGAAAAGTCTCATTTAAGTTGTGTTTTTAAAAAAGCTCGTGAGATCAGTGCTCAGTGAGATGCACCTCAGCTCCCATAAAAATGCATTTGCTTTGGTTCCCGATTTTTTTTTTTTTTTTTTTTGCTTTGGTTCCTGATTGAAGCACAGAAGGCAGTCACTACTCCTGAGCGGGTACACAAGAATCACAAGAGCCCGCTTTCCAGACCAACTTGAACAGCCCCCTTCTTGGCAGCCCACCTCGGTCAGACTCCCAATCTACACGTGTCCAAAGGGAACTGTTTTCCCCAGACAGCACAGCTGGCTTCCATAGCTGAGCTGAGACCTGGAAACACCCCAACAGCCCTGAGTTAGGGCCCAGCTCTCACTCACAGGGACAACACAGAACTGTCATAGAACTGCCCTCCCCCTCTTCCACGTTGTCCTTTGCTAAACACTTTGATTCTCCTTCTCGTTGGGTACTGGGTTCAGACCGCAGTGACAGGATACACAAAAAATGGGAAAGATCCTGTGATGTGGGGGAAAAGAGCCATGGGAAGCCGAGGTGGCTCCTAATCCTCTCTGCAGTCTCCTCCTTCCCTTCGCATCGCCCACCGTATTTCCCCACACAGCTAACGTGCCTTTCGAGCGAGAGGAGCCAGCAGAACTTGAACCATTCCTTGCTTTTTGCTCCCCCAATTCCTGGAATTCCATCCCTTCTTCACCTCTTCACATCTCTACCTGCAGGAGGCTTGGAGGAAACTAAATCTACCAATGTTACCATATACCCACCAGTCCACAGTGCTCCATTTGTACCTGAACTCAGCCTGGTCTCAACCTGCCTCATGAGCCAGTGGATTTCTATGGAAGAGAACCCACCCTATTTTGGTGCCTGACACGCCGCAGCCCATAATAAGCAGCACCCACTCAGTGAATGTTTGAGTTAAAAATAAAACCCTGAAGGTAGGAATTACAGGCATCTGCTTCAGGGATGTGACAAACCTTTAGTTTCTGCTTCAGCGAGACACACTGACCTTACTTCCCTACAACCAACGGATGTCCAGAGAGCCATGCTCACTGCCTTGTCCATTTGGGGTGGGGGGGGCGTGATGGTGGAGGTTTCAGGGGCACAGTGAAGGAAGGGTTCATGAAGAAAACTCCTCACACTTTGGTGGCTCACCCCATCCTCCCTTCTGCCAGGCACGGTGTCCCCCATTTCTTTCCTCACAAATCTCCCTACTTAGCTATTGGCAGAACTAATCAGTTTCCAAGGGAGTTACTGCAAGACTCTCACAGCAAAGTGAGGGAGCAGCACAATCCCTTCCCTCATTAGCACTGGGCTTCTAATTTTTCTTTTTACCTTGACCGCATCCATGTACTTTGTCTGCACAGGGAACAGTGGGATGTCCTCATCTTTCTTAAGGGTTTTGTAAATCTTCTTAAAGTTGATCACGTCCTCAGGCCCAACCAGCATCAGGCTGAGGCCTTCATTGGTGGCACGAGCAGTTCGACCACTTCTGTGAACATAAATTTCCGAGGTGCGAGGGACCTGCCAAAGGAGGAACTGGGAGGTCAACACGTGGCTGTCACCAAACACTGCTCTTCCCCTCAAGGCCAACAACCCAAGACTGGACCCTCCTCCCTCCCAGCCAGGCAGCTAGAAACCTCTCCAGCACTGTGGACAGATCCAGCCCTTCTCCCAGTGTCCCACATCCAAACTGTCCACAGGTTCAGCCTGTTCATTGTGCAGGCTCTGCCCTCCCATGCCCCTTGCCTTGGTTCAGGTCCTCATGACCACTCAACTGGACAATGGCAGTCACTTCTTATTTGGTCTCCAGTCCTCCCACCGCCGTGACTCAACCCAAAGCTGCCAGTGTCATCTTCCTGAGTCAAAGCTCTGACCATAATAAAATAACCCCTCTACCTAAAGAATCTCTAATGGTTCTTCACTAACTCTGCATGGATGACTGACGATGGCAATCATAACCAACATTTATTAAATAATTACAATGTGCCAGGCAATTCTTAACACTCTGCATGTATTACCCCATTTATTCCTCACAACAATACCATGGAACAGATGCTTTCAGGATTATCTATATTATGGACCAGGAAACTGAAATACACAGAGGTTAAGCAATTTCCCCTAAGTTACCCAACTAAATGGCGGAGCCAGGATTCAAAATGAAGCAGTCCAGCTCCAAAGACTGTGCTAACCCCTGGGCTATGCCGTCTCCACTCCAATAAAAACTAGACATATTATCCACAGATAACGTGGCATGGGAGCTGACAATGCCTCCCTCCCCACACCCACGGCACACACCACTCATCAAGGACAGCCTTTGCCACTGAGCCCAGATAACGCTCGTTATCTTTTTCAATGCAGTGCTCTAAGCACCATTATCAGTGGTTCATAATGGTGCCGGCAATGATGCCATTCCTCACTTTCCTCTTCTAACATGCACCCCTTCTTCTCTGTCAACTGCCCACTTCCACATGTTTTTTCCTCCTTCCTTCCCTACCTCTACATGCCCAAATCCTCTCCATCCTAAGTGCCAAGCATCTTTTAGAAAGTACTTTCCAACCTCCTAAACCAGAAGTTACCTCTCTCTCCGATTTTATTTTGCAAACTTCTAATATCTTCTGCCTTGAAGTATAGCTGTGGTCATCTCACCTCCTCTAGTGGATCTGATACTTCTCAGGGGCTGGAACTGTATTTTGTCCACCTGGCTATTGCCCACAGACTGACCGAGACTCTTTCCCAAAAAGAGGGAGAATAAAGATTTGCTAAAATGAATTAGCATCCTCGAAGATTGTTAAAAACATGAAGGATTTTAGGCGAGAAACAATCATGCCAGAATAGCTACCATTTATTATTTACACTATGCTAGGTGATCCATCAGCATTAACTCATTTAAGTCTGTGATAACCCTATGGGGTAGGTGGCATCATTACTCCCAATTTACAGACAATGACACTGAAACCAGAGATACTAAGTAACAAGCTGAAAGCTAACCCTCTAAGAAACCACCAACAAGTAGTCAAATGCCAACAAGTATTCAAACGCTTGAAGTGTGGTTCTGGAGCCCATACTCCTAACCACCACTCTATGCTAATCTTTACTAAGTACGTGCGCTAATATTAATGTCAGTATCAACAGCAGCTAACATTTAGGAAGTGTCACCTGGCTTTCTAAACTCCTCACACATAATAACTTATTTCACCTTAATAAGAACTTAAGAAGTTGATACTAGAGACTTCCCTGGTGGTCCAGTGGTTAACAATCCGCCTTCCAATTCAGGGGACGTGGGTTTGATCCCTGGTCGGGGAACTAAGACTCCACATGCTGCAGGGCAACTAAGCCCACGCGCCACAATTAGAGAGCCCGTGTACCACAACTAGAGAGCCCTGCCTGCCACAACTACTGAACCCACACGCTCTGGAGCCCACATACCACAACTAGAAAGAAGCCCGTGCACCACAACTAGAGAGAAGCCCGTGCCACAACCAGAGAGAAGCCTGCGCAACTAAGACCCTATGCAGGCATAAATAAATAAATAAATATTAAAAAAAAAGAAGTCAATACTATAATAACTGCCATTTAACAAATGAAAAAACTGAGGCACAAAGAGACTAACTCGCTCAAGGTTACACGGCTGGGAGTTAAGCCCAGGCAGGACTTAACTACCACACTCTATTTATTTCTCTACAGCAGGGTAATCACGCTAAACTTATGATGCCCATTTCATGGAAGAAACTAAGACTCTAACCTGCCAATATTAAGTTGCCTGCCCAAGTCAAAAAGAAAGGGGCTATCTGACATCAGACAATGTCAAGAGGTTTTGGAGAATAAATCTCACCACAGTGTTGCAAAAGTGGCAGCAGCCAGTTTGTCACTAGATGCCAGTGGTATTCTCTGTTGCGTGAGGCCTTGGGACCAACAACTCCTCCTCCCTCTCCTTCCTCCCTCCCTCAAACTTTGCTTTAAAAATTCCCCACTCAATGGTGGGAGATGCCTACAAATTCCCTGATGTCCCTACCTGGTAATGGATGACATGCTGGACTTTAGGAATATCCAGGCCCCGAGCTGCCACATCTGTTGCCAGGAGAACACAACTGTGGTGGAGAGAGAAAGCTCATTAATAATAACTAATGGCTATCATTAAGCAAATTCTTACCAATTGATTACTCTAAACACTATGATCCTTAAAAACACTCTATGAGACAATACTATTATGTATCTCCCGTTGACAGATGAAGAAACTGAGGCTCAGAGAGATTAACTTCCCAAGGTACATATATGGCTCTTCAGTTGTGAAGCCAGGATCCAAACCCAGGTTTCACGGGGCACAATCAACAAGCCACACTCCGCAATAATGAAGACTACCTCAAGTGAATTAAATGGGGCCATGTTCTAGGTCTGTGACCTTATCTCCTATCACCCTCCCAGCTAATTCCCTCCAGTCACACAGACGTCCTTGCTCTTCCTCAAACGTGCCAAACCTGCTCTTGCCTCCAAGCCTTTGCACTTAGTGCACCTTAGGCCATAAAAGATCTTCCTCAGATACTCACATTTCCTTACTTTCTTCCACTCTCTGCTCAAATCTCACCTTATGAGAAAAGCCTCCCAAACCATATACCCACAGTCTACACAATTCTCTATACAACCTTACTTCTTAGCACTTAGCACCACTTGACACACTATATACTTACTTTTCAATTACCTCTCTCCCCTGGGATGTAAACTCTATGAGAGCAGGGACTTTGCGTTACTCACTATTCTATTACCAGCCCCTAGAACAGTGCTGGGTTTCACAGCAAGTACTCTATGATAAGTATCGCATGATGTTTCTTAATGTATGTGTAGTTTGAAGAGAGTCAATAAAACTTTACTTATAAAAACAGGCAACGAGCCACATATGGACCATGGGCTATAGTTTGCCAACTCCTGATGCAATAAACCACTAACTCTACCCACTAACATTCAAAGGGAGGTAAACCACTTGTTCTCCAAACTAATCTGTAACCTCACAAAACAATGTGGGCACAAGCCAATTTAGAGTTTGACTTTCCAAGCCCTCATTTTGACCATCTTCACCCTACTGCCTGCCTGACCATCAGTCTGGCCCAAAAGCAAATGGACAAGATAGCATGAGCTCCAGAGTCTGCTAGACTTGGCTGAGGCCCAGCTCTACCACTTCCAAGCTGAGAAACCTTGGGCAAGCTTATGTGCTTTTCTAAACCTTACTTATTTTATCTATAAAATAAGAATAATGACAAGTGGTAAGTATGAAAGCTAACATTTAGCAAGTACATACCATGTGCCAAGCATCCTTCCAAACACTTCATATGCGTAAATTCACTTACTCCTCCTAACAGCTCTGAGATCGCTTCTATTATTATACTAATTATGAGAAAACTGAAACACAAAGAAGTACTTTGACCAGCTAGAAGTGACACAGCCAGGATCTGATCTCAGGCAGTCTGCTTCCTGTCTGTGCTCTTAACCATGACTCTATTCTTCCTCTTCTCCAGGATGTTAGAAGTGAATGAATGTAGTAATGTATCTAAAACGCAAGCACAATACTTAATCCATTGTTAAGTGTTCAATAATAACAGGTATTATTGTCACCATTACTCATTATTAAAGAAGCTTCTGCTGGGCGTTACCAGCAACCAAACGCACTAGGTGAGAGTGAGCCCACCACACGCTGCACAAAAAAAAAAAAAGGCGACCTTCCACCAATAAGGCTGCCATGAGAGAAGGTAGCTTCCCACCATCCTGGCAACCCTGACCCAATGGCCAGTCTGTGCACAGGCCTGACTTACTCCTCCAGATGGGCAAACTGCTCCAGGTTTCTGAGCCTCTGCTTCTGGTGCATGCAGGCATGTAGGGTCAGTGGCATGATATCCAGGACTTTGAGGAGCCCAGAAAGGCGTTTAATGCAGGAGATACTGTTGGCAAACACTAAGGTGCGGCCTGGATACTGCATCAGGAAGTAGTACAGATAGAAGTCTTTCTCATCAGTCTCACAATGGATCTTGGTCTCTGTCAGTGTCTCTACCGTGGCCTCCTTTCTTGTAAGGTCAATAACCTTGGGCTTGCCCCTCATGCCAATCTTCTGCATGAGGAGGTCAAGTTTGGCAGTTTTGTCGATTTTCTTAGCATGCTTCTTGTGAAGGATTCGAGCAGGAGCTTGATGTACCAGGGTCAGTGTGGCAGAAAAAACAAGTGTCTGTCTCTTTGGGTTGTACTGGGAATCATTGAGCATCTCTAGCAGCTGTGAGAGCTCGGCATAGTGCCCTTTCTCAACCATCCGGTCAGCCTCATCGACCACCAAGCACCTATAGATCCAGACAGACCCATATCACCTGGTTAGTAGTAGGTAAGGAGTCATCCACAGCATATTCTACTACCCCCACCCCCCAACACAAACATCACCACCACCAGGGCCCTCAACTAATCTCCCTCACACATGCCTGGTTTTCTAAAGGCCAAAGTCTGGCTAGTACCACACGATGGGACTCTGTAACAGGAAGAAGACACTGCACACTATACCATGTCACCTCAGGTCCACTTCAGAACAGGGGGTGGGGGAAAAGGGGAGGTACTGTCTCTCACCTGAGCTGCCGAAGGTTGCTCAAATGGGGGTGCTTTTCTTTAACTAGCTCCCACAGCCGGCCTGGAGTGGCGATCACAATCTCAGGCTGGCGGTTCAGCATCCTCTGCTGCTTCTGCGTGGACATTCCACCAACCAAAATAGCAGTTTTAATGCCTATGGTACACGAAACATAAAGGACACTGTTATTCAGTCTGATTGCTTATTTCTTCCACCGCTGACACAGGTGCCCCCAGATTAGTAAAGGCTGCCAGTCACCAGCACAGCTCCCCTCTCCAGGGGACAGCTAAGAGCTGGCCTGGCCTGTTGATGCCATTGCTAGAGGGATTACCAGGTCTTCTATGTTCTAGGCCCTGACTATTGCCCCAACCTCCGTTTTTTCTACTCTTTCCCCTCCAACTACAACAGCAGGGCTGGATTTGAACCCATGGTGACATCCAAAGCTCTGGAAAAACTGAGCAGTGGTGCACCACAATGCTGGGAAAGATGTAGCTTGCAGCTGTGACATACCTCCCCTAGGAATTCCTGCCCATTCCCCTCAATTAAAATTAATCTGAATCTCCTCTAATGCCTAGTGTTCTCCTCTCTAGTGGAGGACTTCTCAAGGTAACCAGTGTGGAAGGAACACAAAATATCACGCAGGCACAGTGCTTAGTAAGGTGCCTTGTAATACACAGTAAGAGCTTGGTAAGTGACTGTTCCCTTTAATAGAAAAGTGAAACCCCCACTGTGCAGCCTTTCCCAAAGAATCCTGAGAAAATTAAGTTCTAATGCCCTATGGCAGCAGTCAGCAAACTTTTTCAACAGTAAACATTTTTGGCCCTGTGGGCTGAACGGTCTCTCTCACAACGACTACCTCTACTCCACTCTGCGCTGCTGGTGCAAAAGTGGCCAGACACATGTAAGTAAATGGGTGCGGCAGCACTTTATTTACAAAAAACAAAACTACAAACAGTGGTTTGCCAAACCCTGCCCCAAGTATCCACTATATCCAATAAGTTAACTAATTTCCCACATAGCATTAACTATGTGTTATGCTTGGGAGAATAAAGAATGTGCCACTCAATTTTCTATCGGGCTTAATTTTCTGACAGATGAGAAAGGTTCCCTCTAGAGGGCAAGAGCCACAGCTCGTTCATCTCTGCCACCCCAGCTACTGGGATCCTTTCAAGAAACATTTATTAAATGGAGTTAAACCTCACTTGTAAACTTGGCCACGGCATCAACGTGTTGTTTGACTTGAACGGCTAGCTCTCGAGTGGGAGTCAGGACCAGTCCAAGCAGAGGACGCTTCGGATGTGCCATTTTACCGCCCAATTCTTGTTTTAACTTTCCAGTCTGCTCTTCATCAAGCTTTTCCTCCTTGTTTTCATCCTGTTTGGGGATGGGCTTCTCCCTCCTGATCAGGGAAGAAGGTCCTTCACCGGCATCATCATCATCACCACAGGAAGGCAGCACCTGGTCTGAGCCAGTAGCTCCAGCCTTGGCTCCTGCCTGGCTGGGTGGTGCCCTAGGCTTTGCTCCAGCCTCACTGGTGAGTGCTTCACCCTCAACTCCAATATCATCAGGCAAAGCTCCAGACTCAGTTCCAGCCCTGCCTGGTGATCCTGTCTCAGCTCCAGCCTCATCACTGGTCTCCCCAGGTGGTGCTCCTGTGTTACTCAGAGCTGGGGTAGGCTTCTTCTTCACCTGCCACTGCAGCACTGCATGAATCATTGGAATGGCAAAGGCAAGAGTTTTCCCACTTCCTTAGAAGCAGAACAAAAAACAAACAAACAAAAACAATGTAAATCAACAGATGTCCATACTTTTTTGCCTTAAGTTCTATTCTTTACACGGAATAAGGGACCCTGAAATAGACAAGTGCCACCCTGACCAATCCAAAGCTCCTTCCACCCTACACAGGTACCCCTACAGCACTTCCAACTAGAGGGCACTTGTAATTAGGAGTCTGAGGGAAAGTCTGACGGACGGGCATTGAGGGCTGAGGTCACCGATAAACTACAGACAAATGTCCAAACAATTAAATCCTAAAAAGATGGGCAAGTTGTGTGTGTGTGTTTTGTTGCTGTTGTGAAGGAATACCAAGTTGAAGGGTAAGGAATGGAAATCTGTATAATACTTTCCCGAAACCTTTCTTTGGTGGAGAAGGAGAGAGTAAAAGAAAATTTTGCCAGTTTTTGAGAAAACTTTAAAACTTTTGTCTAGGGACTTCCCTGGTGGCACAGTGGTTAAGAATCCGCCTGCCAAAGCAGGGGACATGGGTTTGATCCCTGGTCCAGGAAGATTCCACATGCAGTGGAGCAGCTAAGCCCGTGTGCCACAACTACTGAGCCTGAGCTCTAGAGTCCATGAGCCACAACTATCGAGCCTGTGTGCCACAACTACTAAAGCTCATGCACCTAGAGCCCCTGCTCCACGATAAGAGAAGCCACCGCAATGAGAAGCCCGTGCACTGCAATGAAGAGTAGCCCCCACTCGCTGCAACTAGAGAAAGCCCATGCACAGCAATGAACACCCAACACAGCCAATAAATAAATTAAAAAAAAAATTTTTGTTTATGTTTCAACATTTTCAAACTAGCCTTTGTATATGGAGCCCAAATATTCCATCTGTGTGGACAAAAGCAAACAAACAAACAAACACTTCAAGTTGAGAGTTTAAAGTGGTTCCAAAATTATAATGCCCCAAGAAGCAAATAAGCCATCTCTTTATGAAGAAACTTTTATCATAGGCCTCAAAGAACTCAGATAATTTACAGAGGAAAATGAGCAGCTCTCAGGAACACAGTGCTATAAGCAAGACCTATATAACAAAAAAAGAGCACAAAAACAAACTCATGAAACTTCAGATAAGAAAAACAGCACTTTTCATCAGAAACAACAAATGCTACACAAAACAGTGCAATGACACCTTTATCTGAAGACCTAGAAAAAAATCTGAGAGTCTAAAACTCTACTCTTAGCAAAAAACTCTTTCAAAACGAATGCAAAATAAAGACTTTCAAAGGCATACAAAAGTTGAAAGAATTTATCATCAGCAGACCTGGTATACAAAAAACATTAAAGGAAGTCTTTCATGTAGAAGAAAAGATGATACTGGCTGAAAATCTGGATCAGTATGAAGGTACGAAGAGCACCAGAAATGGTAACATGGATAAATATAAAATATGTCTTTCTCTTATTAAAACTTTAAAAAATAATTGACTATTTAAAGCAAAAATAATAAAAATGTGTTTAGGGATTTCTAACATACAAAGTATAAATCAAAAAGCACAAAGCAAAGAAGAAATAGAAATACACTCTTATAAAGTTCTTGTACTACATATTAAGTAGTACTTTATCACTTGAAGGTAGACTATGATATACTAAAGATATCATCTGTGAACCCAAAAGCAACCTCTAAAAGGACATAAAACAGAGTTACAGCTAATAAGACAATAAATAAAATGATATCACAAATATTCAATCCAAAAGAAGGTAGAAGAAGAACAAAGGAATAAAGAATAGCTGGGAGAAATAGAAAACAAATAGCAAAATAACAGATTAAAGGCCAAGCATCATCCATAATCACAATAAATGTAAATGACCTCAACACAACTAAAAGACATAGGTTGTTGGATTAAATGGCAAGACCCAGTTACATGCTGCCAATAAGAAACCTACTTTGAACATAAAGATATAAATAGGAGAAAAGTATAAGTATGGAAAAAGACACACCATGCTAACATTAATCCAAACAAAGCTGGAAAAGCTATATTAACACCAGATAAAGGAAATTTTAGAACACAGACTACTTTAGGGTAAAAGAGGGCCATTTCACATAGAAAAAAAGTAAATTCACTTAAAGAATATGACAGCCCTAAACATTTATGCATCTAATAACAGGGTGTGAAATTACACAAAAGAAAAACTAACTGAACTGCAAGTAGAAAACTATCACTCAAAAAAATAAAAATACTTCTAATATATTAAAGCAATTAAGTTCACAATTAAAAACTACCCTACAAAGAAAAGCACAAGCAAAGATGAATTCTACCAAATATTTAAGGAAGAAAAATGCCAATTCTATACACATTCTTTCAGAAAACTGAAGAGAATACTTCAAGTCACTCTGAGGCCTGCATTACTCTGATTCCAAAACCAGTCAAAGACATTACCAGAAAAGAAAACTACAAACCAATATCCCATTAACAGAAATTCAAAACTCATCAACAAAATTTTAGCAAATCAAATCAACAATGTATAAATGAATAATAAACAGACTAAGTTCAGTTTATCAACATTATCAACAAACTGAAAATGAAAAACACATATATCCCAATAGATGCAGAAAAGGCGTTTAAAAAAAATACAGCAACCATTTCTGACATAAATCTTCCCGCAAACTAGAAACAGAAGAGAATCTTGTCAACCTGATGGAGAACAAATAGGAAAAACCTACTGCTAACATGATACTTAATGATGAAACACTGGTTATTTTTCCCCAAAGATCAGGAACAAAGCAATGATGCCCACTATACCATTTCAATTCAAATTGTGCTGGAGTTTTAGCCAGTGCAATAAGACAAAAATAAACAAAAGGTATCCAGACTGTATGATATAATCATCTTTGTAGAAAATCCTATGTAATTTTCAGGAAATCAGTTGATGGTACCAAGTTGCAGGATACAAGATCAATGTAGAAATACGTATATTTCTATTTATTAGCAACAATCAGAAATAGGAAATCTTAAACTACCATTTACAAGAGCATCAAAAATATGAAATACTTAAGGATAAATCTAATAGATGTGCCATACACTGAAAACTACAAAACGCTGCTACGAAAAACTGAAGACCTAAAAAAAGTGGAGCAATATACCACATTCATGGACTGGAAGATTCTCTATTGTCCAGATGTCATGTCTTCAGTTGGCTCTATAACCAATGCAATCCCAATCCAAATACCAGCCGGCATTTTTGTAGAAACTGAAAAACTGACTTTAAAATTCACATTGAAATGCAAAGGGCCTAGAATAGCCAAAATAACTTTTTAAAAGAACAAAGTTGGAAGACTTATATTACCTGATTTTAAGACTTATTCTAAAGCTACTGTATCCAACATAGTGAGGTATTGGGAAAACAGTCAAGACAGACAAACAGATCAATGGAAAAGAAAAGACCCCAGAAATAGACCCATAACCTAGATGGTCACTGATTTTCAAAAAAAAATACAAAGGAAATTCAGTGGAGAAAGAGTAGTTTTTCAACAAAAGGTGATGGAATAATTAGATAGCCATATGCAAAACAAAACAAAACCTTTGATCTATATTTCTCACCATAAACGTTAACACAGGAAGCATCAGACTGAAACATAGAACCTAAAACTAATAACACTTCTAGAGGAAAACAGAGGAGAAAATCTCTGTGATCTTGTGTTAGGCAAAGGATTCTTAGGTAAGCACATCTGTAGGTAAGCACATCTGTAAAAGAAAAAGTGATCATTTAAACTTCGTTAAAATAACTTCTGATCTTCAAAAGACACTGTAAAGAGGATGAAAAAACAAGCCACAGACTGGGAGAAAAAAAAAACACATCACATATCTGATAAAGGAGGTGAATGTATGAGGGTGAGTCAAAAATTATCCCCACTCTGGTTATATTAAAACTTCTGTTGGCTGCATTGTCTTATCAGCGCTTTCCGTTCAAGGCTACTGTCTCCCCAGTCACACTGCTGTGCAGGTGTGAACATGTTACATCAGTTCATTTGTAACTGCAGTGCAAACAAAAATGGATGCCCCACTTGTGATATGCACAGAAGAAGAGCAGCAAGCAGTGATTCGTTTTTTGTGGTCTGAGGGTGTACCTGGTGCCGCTATTTATCGAAGACTTTGTGCACAGTATGGAGAAAGTGTTTTGTTGCGAAGAAGTGTATGTAAATGGATAGAGAAGTTCAAGGAAGGTGGCACAAGTGTTAGCCATCAAGGAGCCGGATGCCCATGCACATCCACAGCTGATGACAAATTGAGCGTACACGTGAAATGATTCCATCGAATTGATGAGTGACAGTGGATTATGTGGCAAATCATTTGCCAATCAGCCATGGCTCAAAGCATCAACAATCAACAGTGCTCATTACAGTGAGATGCTTACAGAAGAGCTGAAGCCTAAACTTCAGATTAAACACAGAGGACTGCTATCCAAGGGCGTTGTGATCTTGCATGACAATGTACGTCTGCACACTTCTGCCCACACTGTCAACACTCTGCAAAAACTTTGTTTTGAGGTGTTAAAGCATCCTCCCTGTTGTCCTGATCTTGCTCCATTGGACTTTCACCTGTTTTGTCCCCTGAAAGCAGTCCTACAAGGATGAAGATTCACTTCTGATAAAGAGGTGAAGACAGCAGTGCATTCATGGCTTAGCCTAAATTTTTTAATGAGGGAATATGAAAGCTTGTTGACGGATGGACAAAGTGTATTGAAAAGCAAGGAGATTATGTCAAAAAATGATGCACTTGTCTTTTCTAAAACTTCAGATAAATTTCACAGCCAGAGTCTGGATAATTTTTGACTCACCCTCGTAGAACACATTATGAACTCAATAATAGGAAAACTACAACTCAATTAAAACATGGGCAAAAGAACTAAACAGACACCACCAAAGAAGATAATATGGATGACAATTAGGCACTTGAAAAGATGCTGCTCGACTAGTCACTAGGGAAATACCAATTAAAGCCACAAGGAAATAACACTAAAATTTTTCAAGTCCAAATCAAATTAAAAACTGACCATACCAAGTATTGGCAAGGACACGGACCAATCTGAACTCTCATAACCTGCTGATTATGTAAAATGATACAATCACTTTGGAAAACTCCTAAAAAGTTGCATTTACCATAAGACCCAGCTATTCCACACCTAGATATTCACCCAACAGAAATCAAAGCATATATCCATACAAAGACTGATATGCCAATATTTATGACAGTTTTACTTGCAAATGCCAAAAACTAGAAAAGAACAGAACTATACATCAACAGCTAAACAAACCGCACTATATATCCATACAGTGGAATACCACTCCTCAATAAAAAGAAATGAACCACTGGTATATGCAATAACATGGCTGAATCTCAAAGTATGCTGAGTTAAAGAGCAGACACTCTCTGTCCCCAAACTACATATTGTATGGTTCCATTTTAAAATACTGCGTTCTGGAAAATGCAAACTAATCTATAGTGATAGAAAGACTATCAGAGCTTACCTGGATATGAACAAGGGAGGGGAGCGGGGCAAGGAAGGAGGGATTATTAAGGGGCCCAAACATCTTTTGGGGGTGATGGATATACTCATTATCTGTATTGGCAGCAGTCTGTCCACAGCCCCAAAAGTCTGAGACTTGGACCTGTGGATTCACAGCATTCCACAGAAATAGCCTGCTAGGAGATGTGGTATAAATCCAAATGTCAGTATCGAGCCACAGTGGCTCACACCTTGCCTCTGTCTTCCAGAAACTGACTTCCAGGCCTCTCTGCACATACCAATGTAGTGTAGCAGAATGCTTTGACAGCACATAGACCTAGTCTAGAATCCAAGCACTACAACTTTCAGTAGGGCAGTTTTAGGGACACTATCCTCAGTGAGGCTGAATTTCCTCTTCAGTAAGATGGGAATAATAATGGAACCTACCTCAGGGTGGTTGTGAGAACTGAGTTCATCAATGTAATGCATTTAACACAGTGTGTGTTGTATTTTAAACGTTAAATAAGTGTTCTAAGTTATTACTATTACTTCCATTCCCCCTTCCTGGGGTGTCCTCCCTCTTCCATCTTTATGACTCTTACACCGGACCTCACCTCAAGCTTCCTGACCACTCTTCCAGAAATCCAAGGCACAAAGTGTCTAGATGATCTAGTTCTGAAATGGAGCAGGACTCTATGGTCCTTCCCCTGTGTCCTCTGCCTGCCTTTTGTCTGTGGAAAAACTTCAGCCAAAGAATAAGTTTAATCAGAGAAGTGAGAAAATGAAGAAGCAAAGCAAAGCTGTCCAACAGACTAAATAATAATAGTTTAGTCAATAAGCATAGTTAAGGACCTTTAGTTCCTTCTCAAGGGCTATAGATAATATTCAGAGCCTTATCCTGTGAGCTGTCTTATAGATGTTAAAACCCCCACCAGGTGGAAAAAGTTAACTACATAATGGCCAGACTGCAGTCATGACATAAGCTGCCATTCCAAGAACTGGCCTCAAAATGGAAACAAACCAACCCTGGAACTGAAGACTAACTGTGCTTAAAACAATGAGGATGACGCCGGTCAGACCACCACATATGACCAATTTCAAGATGGCTGTCAGAGCTGACTGTGCTGTTTCTGCATGTAGCCCCCCTCCTCCATTTATAAAAGCTCTCGCCTACTGGTTGGGGAGAAGGGGTCAGCCTTTGGACAGGAGCACCCCCCCGCCCCCACTGCCCCTCTGGTTGCCGGCATCCAAAATAAAGCAAACTTCCCTTTCCGCCAGCCTGGCCTCTTTATTGGCTTCTGAGCAGCCAGACCCCACTTTCGGTTACAGTTCTATGCCATACAAGATAGTAGCCACTAGCCACAAAGACCTATCAAGCACTTAAAATGTGATTACTCTACACTGAGATGGGTGATAAGTTCAAAATACACATCAGATTGTGAAAATAATATAAAAATAGGAATGTAAAATACCTCATTAATAATATTACATTAACTGCATACTGAAATATGTTATCTAATTGGTTAAATACATTGTTAAAATTAATTTTCACTTTTTAGAAATGTTTTTTAATATGGCTCCTAGGAAATTTTAAATTACATATGTGGCTCACAATGCATATATATTTCTATTGGTTATTGCTGGTCAAGGCAGGCTCATAGTCCCAGGCTTGTACTGCTCCTTCCTTCCATCAGTAGTTTAGTCTCCCCATGGTGAGTCAACCTGTCACTGCTTCACAGTCTTAGATGGCTCAGGCAGTGAGGGATCTTTACACAACGCCTAGTCCCAACAGTCACTTCTTGTCCAAATCTGCCTACAAAATCTGCCCAATGGTTATCACACACTCAAATCCTTCCAATGCCAATAAACCCACCAACTCCCAACACAGCGCTTCTTATCTTTGGACAACTCTTGAGAATGAGACGCTTCTTCCTTATACTAACGAAGATCTACCTCTCCAGAGGGCTGATCTTAGCCCTACTTTACCCCTCAGAGCCATTCAAAAAAACCTCAATAACTGAGAAAAAACAAAAAAAACTACCATTTACAGATGACTTACAATGTATTGTGTAAATTTTAGTTTACTATTGTTTTCTGTTACTAGTCTACTACTGTGTAAGTGTATAAATTTAGTAGGCATTTATAACACAGCAAAAGAAGCACTGCAGTTATCTATCTCCATTTTATAAGGTCTACAGCGCTCAGAGAAATAAGGTGATCTGCCTAGTGCACCAATCAGGAAGTGGCCTATTTAACCCAGAGCTAGCTGACTTCTAAGAACCTTCATTCAAGAGTGCTTTTGTGGTCATGTTCCCAACATTCCCATTTCCCAGCCATCTAGCCTGTTAGCTGCCACAAGCTCAATCCAGAAACAATCTTGGCCTGGCCAGATAAGAATGCCCTTACCTGTCTCAGCAGCCCCAAGAATGTCCAGTCTGTCACGAATGGCAGGTGCCAAGGTCAGAGCTTGGATTGGTGTGGGGGCAGAGAAGCCTAGAAAGCTGAGTGCTCGGAGAACCGGCCTGGGTACAAACAGATCCTTCCAAGCTGATACATCTGCCTTGTGATCATGCATTTCAGGCATCCAAGTCTTCGCTTTTTTGGGCACCTTTGCAGTAGTACCCTGGGAAGGCTCTGATTTTTTTTTCCCTTTCTTTTTCTTCTTTTTTGCAACAGCGTGGGCTGGGCTTTCTGATGCCACCTCCCCTACCTCTGGATCTGAACAAACTGTGCCACCTCCCTGGGGCTCTGACTCAGTATCTTTGACCTCAAGCACTTTCTGGGCACTGGTTCCTTCAGTGTCCACATCTTTACTCTTCTTCAACTTCATCCTTTTCTTTGAGGAGCTAGACTCTCCTTCCTCTCCTTCTGAAACAGCTTGTGCCTTTCTCTTCTTGGGCTCCTCCTTTGAGAAGAGACCGGAGGAACTCTTGACAGAGGAGACCAATTGATAATCTGTCAGTTCCTCGAAGCACACCAAGTCATCCATCTGTCCATCTGCAAACATATTTGGGTCAATCTTCACTTCCTTCCATTTTCCCACAACTTTGATTCCCTTCCTCTGAAATTTGCCATAGTTTGGTGGCTTTGACATTGACTTTTTCTCTTTCAACTTCATGGTTGCTGAAAAGGAGAGAAATGTTCCATTAGATTGGCAACTGAGAAGCACAAGGTTCAGAGACAACAAATATTTTCTAAGCAGCCTATAGAGTATCAGGCCCTGCAAAGAAGTGAGAACACAAAGATGTCTGTAACGCTGATACAGCCAGCTAGAGAAGACCTAAGAAGGAAAGAAATGTACCCACAGAGCAGGCAGCTTGGCCTGCAACAGAGGGGACACAGGAGGTGTAGCAAAGACACATGAGCTAGATCTGGTTTGGATTCCAGATCCAATACTTAACTGCTTGTGTGCCCTTGGCAGATCCTGCTTAATCTTCTCTGAACCTCAGTGTTCTCATATTTTAAAAAAGGGGGGAGGGGTTTACTAGCTAAGTCACAAAATGTTCTATGCAATAAATAAAATTATGTAAAGCATGGAGGGTGAAGCCTGCCACACCCAAGCCATTCTGAAGGTAGAATAAGAATGGGGGGGGCGGGGGAAGCTGGGTCGAAGCGAGAGAGTAGCATTGACATATTTACACTACCAAAAGCAAAACAGATGGCTAGTGGGAAGCTGCTGCGTAACAGGGAGATCAACTGGATGAATGGTGATGACCTAGAGGGGTGCGACAGGGTGGGAGGGAGCCTCAAGAGGGAGGGGATATGGGGATATATGTATAAATACAGCTGATACATGTATAAATACAGCTGATACACTTTGCTGTACAGCGGAAACTGGCAAAACATTGTAAAGCAATTATACTCCAATAAAGGTCTGAAGAAAAATAAAGATATATTTTAAAAATTAAGAAAAAAAAAAGTGCACAGAGCTTTCTTCCCTCCCAAGCCTTGCCCCAAGAAGGCAAATGCCTGTGCCACCACTCTGGCCTTTGCCAAATGGCTTAAAACCCAACCAGCTTTTTCATTACATGTTAAGCGACTTAACAGCAAGTGATTTACGCACCAGTCGTTTGACTGGCACTCGATCCACGTTCTCCCTTCTCAGAAAGGCCGAAGAACACAATAGGTCCAGAGGAAAGGACAAAGGGAAACCTTGGTACCAATCTGGAGCCGCCACTGGCCAGCTCTGGGTCTGGGGTGGACGTGTGAGTCACCGTGAGCCTCAGTTCCTCGTCTGGAAAATGGGGACGAGGAGGGTCTGTGTCTCCTTGGACCGTCACGCGAGGACAAAAAAAGGTGACGCACGTCCCAGCCGCTGAGCATGGCGCCCCGCGGGCAAAGCACGCCGGCGCGCAACGAGGGGGACCCTCCGCATCGGCCACGCGGCGGTCACACACAAACCGGATCAACCGGGGCGAGGACGCGGAGTGCCACCCGCAGAGCAAGCGGGGGGCCCTCCTCCTGCGCCCGGCGCTAGCGCCTCGCCTCGGGCACGAAGCGGCTCAGGCAGCGGAAAGGCCGAGGCAGCCGAGCCCTGACGCCCCCTTCTCCGGGGGCCCCCGGCGCAGCGTCGGCCAGGCAGCTTCACGAGGCCGGCGGCCGCCCCCTCTGGTCCCGAGAACCCAATGGCCTGACAGAGGCCCACGCTGGAAGCCCTCCCCCAGCTCCTCTCGGCAGCAGGCCCCGCTCCGGGCCCGCTCCGGCCCCGCGACTCACCTCGTGGAGACGCCGCCTTGGCTCCTTCAGACGCCGACCAACCACCTCAAAAACCGACGCGCCAAGCCCTCCGCGGCAGCGTCCGCCGCAGTTCCGGGGGCGGGGCTTGCGCTCACGCACGCGTGCGCGCTGAGGAGGAAGTCCCGCCCCCATGCTAGTCCCCGAACCTCATTCGCTGCGGTGCAGCGGGCTTCCGCATAGAGGTCGGCCGAGAGCGCGGGTGGCTGGAGTGCGAGGCTGCGTCAGTATACGATCCTCTCGGGCTTAGGGAGCGGGAGCAGCAGGTGGAGTCCTTCGTGCTTCCTCCAGAGGGGCTCTGTGCTGGGTCGTGCTTCGGCACGCATGTGTTCTTGTATTCTTGTGTGGGCTTTAGCGCAGTGGCTGTTTACGTGTCAGCTGTGTGCTTGGAGCCTCGCAAACGTTTCCGCATTTAATTTGCAACTCAACCAGCCTGTGTTGGAGGTGCTGTTTTCCTCAGGTTTTCATGGCTCACCTGGTGCTGGCTCATGGTTGGGGAAGGTCGGCCTGCCTCCAGCCGTCAAGCTACACTGGGTCCTTTGTTATATGCTGAGAAACCGGCTTCGCAGTAGTTCATTTCTTTCTTTCTTTTTTTTTTTTTTTTTGACGTGGGGATCACCAGACGATCTGGGACGCCTTTGCCATGCTCTGTCTTATGTCTGGTGAACTCGGGAAGTCCTGGAAGACAACGGGGGCATTCACCAAGCTTACGTCAAGTGAGCCTCTCTGTTGCCAGATTTTACAGAGTGAAGCAAGACACCTACTTTTTTTGTGCCAGTACAGGCTCAGCAGATTCGTATCCAAAGGCTGAGCCCCAAACACAGCAGGGCAGTTTCTTTTATCCGTTTCCTTTGGCTGCTATACATGAGGCGTTCTTTGTCTCCCAAATAAAGTGACAAGGAAGGTAGCATGTGATTTGATTGGATACTCTTCTTTTTTCATGGCCTCTGGGCCCTGTTTAGAGTTACAAGGACTACATAGTAACAGAGGTAGGCAGGAGACACGCCAGAGGAGTTGCAGAGTAAGCAGGCACATATAGATACCAACTGGGCCCAGCTACATTTCTCTCCGGTTGAGTTATGGCCTCTGGGTCCTAAAGCTCCTAATGTTCCCACCACGTCTCCACCACCACTGAGCCACCATGGGACACGGCTTAACTCATTTCTTGGGGGGAACTTGTCAGTGTGTCCCCAAGAGTCTGGGTGGCATAGTCGGTGCCCAAGTGGTGGCTGAGGATGTGATGTCAAGGGACTGGAGGTGTCGCTGATGGTAGAGTGAGGAGAAAGGGCTGCGTGTCCCTTGGTAGGACAAAGGTTCTTACCTCCTCTGGGCCGGTTACACACCTTGGAGGGGTGCAGGGTTGTTTTAACAGAACCTTGTCTTGACAGAACCTTGACAAACCTTGTCTGTTTGTTGGGAAAAGGGACCTCACCAGAGAGAGGTTAGAAGTAGGGTCGGGGAGGTGGGACTTGGGGGCTGTCTTTGAGAAGTCCAAAAGGTACATGCTGGAGATTCTCCGTGGAGGCCTCCAAAAAACTGACGAAAGCATCTGTATTAGTCAGGGTTGTCCATATAGAGAGAGAGATTTATTTTAAGGAGTTGACACACAGTGATTGTGGACATTGGGCAAATCCAAAATCTGAGGTAGTTCAGCAGTCTGGAGACTCAGGGAAGAGTCCAAAAGCAGTCAGCTGGCAGAATCCCTTCTTGCTCAGGAGAAGTCATGTTTTGTTCTATTAAGACCTTCAACTGGGACTTCCTAGGTGGCACAGTGGTTAAGAATCTGCCTGCCAATGCAGGGGACACAGGTTCGAGCCCTGCTCTGGGAAGATTCCACATACCATGGAGCAACTAAGCCCGTGCGCCACAACTATTGAGCCTGTGCTCTAGAGCCCATGAGCCACAACTATTGAGCCTATGTGCTGCAACTGTTGAAGCCCACGCACCTAGGGCCCATGCTGCACAACAAGAGAAGCCACTACAGTGAGGAGCCCGTGCACCACAATGAAGAGTAGCCCCTACTCGCAGCAACTAGAGAAAGCCCATGTGCAGCAACGAAGACCCAATGCAGCCAATAAATAAATAAAATAAATAAATAAATTTAAAAAAAGAGAGAGAGAGACCTTCAACTGTTTAGATGGGGCCCACCCACACTGCAGAGGGGAATCTACTTTGCTCGAAATCCACAGATTTCTATGCTGCTCTCATCTAAAAACACCTTCACAAAAACCTCTAGAATAATGTTTAGCAAAATACCTAGGCACAATGGTCCAGCTAAATTGATGCATAAAATTAACCATTAAGAATCTCCCCTAGTGCTCCAGTGGTTAAGACACCATGCTTCTACTGAATGGGGCACGGGTTCAATCCCCGGTTGGGGAACTAAGATCCCACGTGCCATGCCATGAAGCCAAAAGTTAAAAAACCCAAAACAAACCAAAAACCATCAAAACACACCAGAAGAGAAAAAGGCAGCTTTCGTTTGGGTGTCTTCTATGACGGAGAGAGACAGCTCTATTGGACAGCCAAGATAGATCTGCAAGCAGTACCACCTAAATTAAAATAGCTTTTTGCACTTTCATCTCTCATGGCTCCATTCAGTTGACCCTGAAGGTGCCAAAAGCAGCCATTTGGGGAGGAAGTAGAGAAAAGAGAGAGGAGGAGCAGATTATGTCTCCCTTCTCCTTCTGAAACCTCTGGATTTGGGAGCCTGAATCAGGTCTAAGCTGGGGAAATGGGAGAAGTTACAAATTGCACATGAGATGGAAATTTTGACATCAGATTCGATGTTTTTATTTATGCACTATTTTTCATAATAAAACTGTTTTTTTCCCTGATTGTTATGAATATGATGTTAAAATAGCATTCTGTCTTAGTTGGTTTTAGACTGAGAAGAAAACAATATATGTCCAGTTTCTTCAGTCTGCAAAGTAGGTTGCTTGGAGAGCCTTAGGTCTGGCAAGGAAATTGTCTCAAAAACAGTTTTGTGACCCAATACCTGTTCAAAATGTGAAAGCATTGAGGTTGAAGTGGCTTGAAATTGGAAAGAATTTCCTTGCAGAGTGTTTGAAATTTGTAACCAAGGTTGAATAAAGTATAATTCAGGCTCAGAATTTATTTCAATGAATATCTCCTTCAGGATTCCCAGAGCTTTCACTGTTGTTGAATAGCATTTCCAGCTCTGCATTAGATTAAGAGATTTACTTTTCTTGTCTTTATCTCTCCTCCTAGATTGCAAGCTCCTCAGGAAATCCCCTCAGATTCATCTTAGCATCCCCCCCAAAATGCCTAATCAGTGCCCGGCTGATGTAGTGGGTCATAGATATTTGTTGAAAGTATGAATGAATGAATGAATGAATGAATGAGTAAGCAGTTGACCTTAGCTGAAGAATAGGCTCCCCACCATAGAACTATACACACACTTTCCACCAATATCAATTTCCTGGCTTTTAACTTATACTGTCATTACATAATATGCAATCAATGGAGTTGACATGGTGAAGGGTCTCCAGGACCTGTGTGGACAAACTTTGCAATTTCCTGTAAATCGAAGTTTAACAGTTAAAGAAAAAAACTACACCATCCACATTGTATTCTTATCACAAAATATTGAAACTGCATCTAATTACAATTAATAAAATAATTCTAATAGTAAAAAATTAATTGAATAGTAAGACAATTAATTTGCTATGCTTTCCTTTTTTTTTTGGGCCACATCCCCTGGCTTGTGGGAGTTTAGTTCCCTGGCCAGGGATCAAACCCGGGCCCTTGGCAGCAAGAGCAGAGTCATAGCCACAGGACCACCAGGGAATTCCCTGCTATTCTTTCTCCCTTCTCTCTCTTTCTTTCTTCCCCTCTTTTTCTTCCTTCCTTTCTCTTCCTTCCTTCCTTCCTTCCTTCCTTCCTTTCTTTCTTTCTTTCTTTCTTTCTTTCTTTCTTTCTTTCTTTCTTTCTTTCTTTCTTTTTCTTTTTCTTTCTTTCTTTCTTTCTTTCTTTTTCTTTTTCTTTCTTTCTTTCTTTCTTTCTTTCTTTCTTTCTTTCTTTCTCTCTTTCTTTTTCTTTCTTTCTTTCTCTTTCTCTTCCTTCCTTCCTTCCTTCCTTCCTTCCTTCCTTCCTTCCTTCTTTCCTTTCTCTCTCTGTCTCTCTTTCCTTCCTTCCTCCCTCCCTCCCTTCCTTCCTTCCTTCATTGGGTTTTCGTTGCTGTGAGTGGGCTTCTCAGTGGAGTGGCTTCTCTTGCTGCGGAGCACAGGCTCTAGAGGGTGCTTGGGCTTCAGTAGTTGTGGCTAGCAGGCTTAATTGCTCCATAGCATGTGGGGTCTTCCCAGCCCAGGGATCGAACCCACATCTCCTGCATTGACAGGCAGATTCTTAACCACTAAGCCACCAGGGAAATCCCCCCTCCTATTGTTTTTTTTTTTTAATAAATTTATTTATTTATTTATTTATTTTATTGGCTGTGTTGGGTCTTCGTTGCTGCACACGGGCTTTCTCTAGTTGTGGCGAGCGGGGGCTACTCTTCATTGTGGTGCGCAGGCTTCTCATTGCCGTGGCTTCTCTTGTTGTAGAGCACGGGCTCTAGGCACGTGGGCTTCAGTAGTTGCAGCACATGGGCTCAATAGTTGTGGCTCATGGGCTCTAGAGCACAGGCTCAATAGTTGTGGCACACGGGCTTAGTTGCTCCGCAGCATGTGGTATCTTCCTGGGGCAGGGATCGAACCCATGTCCCCTGCATTGGCAGGCAGATTCTTACCCACTGCGCCACCTAGGAAGTCCCCTCCTGTTGTTTCTTAATGCTAAATAAGTTTGGCATTTTTTTATCAGATGATGTGAAATAATAAGATAGATAGATAGATAGATAGATAGATGGATGATAGATAGATCGATGGGTCAGTCTTTACCCCAGTTCCTAACATAGAACTAAAACCTTTGTAGTTTCCTAAGTGATAGGTGCAGCTTACACAGAGCTCCTAAATTCCTTCGAGTTCCTGGGTGACGGGACATTCTTTGTTCTAATGGAGTGATTCTCGGTGGGCTGCTGGATGGGGGCTGGTCACCAGAAAGACCAAGCCATGATGAGCCCCATCCTCCAATCCTGCAGGGCTAGGAGGGGGACAAAGATGAAGGGAACATTGGATCCTACCTACATGATGGAGCCTCCAGAAATGTCCCTCAAATATGGAGTTCTGAGAACTCCCCATTTGGGAAGCAGGAGCACATGCACACTCTGGGAGGGTGGTGCACCCCAGATGCACCCACGGGGACTGCGATTCCTGTGCTCAGGACCTCATCGTCGGTACTTTTCCATCAGGCTGTTCATTTGTATCCCTTAGGATCCTTTGTAATAAATCAGTAATAGTAAAGTGCTTTCCTGAGTTCTGTGAGCCTTTTGGCTAATTATCAAGCCCAAGGGAGAGGTCATGTTACTAAACACAAGTCTGTGTGCCTGACAAACAGTGAGGGCAAACAATACCAAGACGTCGGAGTTTGGAGCAGAGAAAGGTTTATGGCAGGGCCCTGCAAGCAGACTGCCGGCTGGCTAATGCCTTAAAAACCTGGAACTCTGGAAGCTTTCAGCAAAGCCCTTTTGTAGGAAAGGTTAGTGAGGCCATGGTTAGTGGTTGCAAGCTTCTTGGTGTCAGATCCTTTGTTCTTGAGGTCCTCCTTGGACTTCTGTGGTTAGACGTCATCCAGGGTGGGACTATTTAGCCGGCTGGAGTCCTCAGCAGCCTCACAACGTGCAGGACTTCTGACACTGCTCTTCCCACCAAAGCAAGGACCTCCCAGGGTAGGCAGGGGCCTGGGAGGTGGGGGAGGGAAGGGAGCAATGGTACTCCACTCACTGTATCCCTCGCTGCCTCCATCCAGGGCTGCTGTCTCTGAGCAGAGGTGAGTGTGCTGGGAAGGGGCATGAGCCCACCTTTACCAGACACTTTGGGAGCCTCTGGCCTTGTATCAACCCAGGTCACTCCGAAGCCCCAAGACTGAGGCTGGGTGGGCAGTGGGCAGGGGCAGAGATGGAGTATTAGAGGTGGACAGGACTCTGGAGCTCAGGGAGCCAAGCAAAGTCACTATTCCCTTTCAAAGCTGTGGTCTTTGCAGATTTGCTGTGTGGGCTGGAAGTGGGCTCACAGGCTGCTGTAGGACAGAGGGCAAGTCTGGGGCAACAGAGAGGTTCCCCTATGGCCTGCTCCCCTCCACTTCCAACATAAATCAGACAGGGCACTTCTGATTTTCACACTTTGTTTCTCAGAAAGATAGTGGTGTCCTTGGCTCTGCAACTAGTGGTCCCACACTGCTTCTAAGATGTCAGCTAAAGCCATAGAGAGTGGGGAAGGACCTGCCACTGACCTCTTCCTGCCAGAATCTCCGTCAGATGGTGAGTGCCCAGGGAATTGCCAGAGGGGGAGGTGGCCCAGCAGTGGGGTGCCTGGACCAGGGCAGAGGGGGTCTGGGTTCTGGCCTGGTGCACTGTGCCCCTTCAAGTCTCTTCCCTCCTGGGCCTCAGCCTCCTGCTCTGTGAAGTCAGGAACCCGCCAGCTCTGCGTTGGTGCTGGGTCTCCCTCCCTCTGTCTTCTCCTTGGGTTCACCTCCAAGCGTCCTTGTCACCTGTCCATGCAGCTGCCACTGAGGTCCCCTCCTGACATCAGAGTTCTTGGGAGCTTCAGGAAGTGGTGGAGGGTGCTGTGTGGGACCTCTGGTCCCACAGCCGCCCACCCCTCTGTGTGTTCCCCCTTTGCTTTTTGTTCCAGAGGAGGATGAACCTTCCCTGCCATCCGACCAGGCCTCTGATGGTTCTACTCCTGGGAAACCACCACAGGGACCACAACAGGGGCCAGATGGATCTGGCCTTGACCACAGAGACCCACCCACGTCCGGAGACAGCAATTTCTCCCATTATGCAGGTAACTGATCCCTGAGCACCAGTCCCCGGGGCCTCACCCCACCCCCACCGCTCAGCTCAACCTTCTAGGTTGTCAGTATTAGGCCCACGCTCCTGATAGAATCTGTGTGACACTCACATTGTCAGAAAAATGGCACCGTGTACATAGGAGATGAAATAAATGATGCTCTAGAGTCAGAGGGACTACACTTCAGGACTTAGCTCTGCCGCTGATTTGCTGAGTGCCCCAGAGCCAGTCACTTGCCCTCTCTGGGCCTTGATTGGTTTGTTTAAGCACAGGGGTAGGAGGAGGTCACTCTTCGGGGTCTCCCAGAGCCAGGTCACATCCTATCGGGTGAGACAGGTGCTGCTTAGGCTGCTGGTCAGCCAGCGGCACAGATGCAGGCACGGCTCTTTGCCAGTTAAAGTCCACTGCCCGTGCCCGACCTTTGGACCCAATGGCGCCCAAGGCAGGTAAGTTTCATTTCTCCATTTGTGCTCCTCCCTTGATGCCCCAGGGCCTGGTCACTCATGTCAACCCAGGACACACCCTCACAGAGCAGGGTCACCTCTAAGGTGGGGTGAGCCCAGGGCCAGGGCAGCAAAAGGCACATGCTTTTTTTTTTTAAAGTCATGGCAGAATACACATAGCATTAAATTTACCGATATATCCATTTGTCAGTGTACAGTTCTGTAGTGTTAATGTTACCAAGTCCAATCTCCCTCTGCTCACTGCACAACAGGCCAGTGAGTCGGAGAGGAGGTGCTGAGACAAGGAATACAACTTTATTTGGAAAGCCAGCCGTCCGAGAAGATGTCAGACTAGTGTCTCCAAAAAACCATCTTATCAGGTTCTGGACGTCAATTTCTTTTATAGAATGGGAGAGGGAGAGGTGATAAGGAAGTAGAGTAACAAGGCAGAATAGAGGGGGAGAGGTGATGCAGAAGTAAAGTACAAGGGCCTTCAGTCTTGCAAAACATCTCCTGCAATGACCAGCCTCCATTAGAGGATGTGTTAGTTTCTTCTTTCTTGCAGCTATTCACAGGGGGCAGGGTCGGATTTTCTCTGTGTGAGCTGAACAGCATACACTTTAGTTTAACATTCAGGCAGAGGGGCAGGGTTCCCTGAGGCAGGCATTATCTATGATTACAATAACAAAAGCAACAGAAAGCAATCTTTAAAGTCACAGAAACAGATGGAACATGGAGTCCCCCGATTTAGCGCTTCCCTGTTTTATTAAGGATATCTGCATTATCGTGTAACCAAGCTTCAGAACTCTTTTCATCTCCCCAGACTGAAACTCTACACATTCAACATAAACTGTCCACGTGCTCCTGCCCCAGCTCCTGACAACCACAGTTCTTTCTGTCTCTATGAATTTGACTAACCTAAGGACCTCATGTGAATGGAATCAGAGAGTATTTGTCTTTTTCTGATTGGCTTATTTTACTTAGCACGAGGTTCCCAAGGTTCACCGGATGCCAGAACTTCCTCGGTGAGGCTGAATGCTTTGCTGTTGGGTGTACGTACCACACGGTGACGATGCATTCATCCACTGAGGGGCACTTGGGTGCTTCCAGCTCTTGGCAAGTGTGATGAATGCTGCTCTGAAGATGCGGGTGCAAATATCTCTTCCAGACCCAGTTTTCAATTCCTTTGGACTGGAATGGGACTGCTAGGTCATATGGTTTTCTATTTGTAATTCTCGCAGGCACTGCCATACCGTTTTCCATAGCTGCTGCACCACTTTACATTCCTACCAACAGTGCACACAAGTGTTCCAGTTTCTCACATCCTAGCCAACGCTTGTTATTTTGTTTGTTTTTTTAATAGTAGCCATCCTAATGGGTGTGAAGTGATATCTCCTTGTGGTTTTGATTTGCATTTCCCTAATCATTACTGATGTTGAGCATCTTTTCGTATGCTTGTTGGCCATTTGTATATCTCTAGGGAAATGTCTATTTGAATTCTTTGCCCATTTTTCAATCATGTTCTTTGGGTTTTCTGTCGTTGTAGGAAGTTATACATCCTGAATATTAATCCCTTACCAGATATTTGATGTGCAAGTATCTTCTTCCATTCTGTAGGTTGCCTTTCCACTCTGTAGATTGTGTCCTGTCTTAGTCAGTTAGGGCTGCTATGAAAAAACATGCCATAAACTGGGTGGCTTTTTAAAGAACAGAAATTTATTTCTCACGATTCTGGAGGCTGGGAAGTCTGAGATCAAGGTGCCACCCGACTCTGTGTGTGGTGAGAGCCCACTTCCTAGACAGCCCTCTTTACACTGTAACCTCCCCTGGTGGAAGGAACACAGAAACTCTCTGGGGTCTCATTTATAAGGAAATTAATCTCACTCATGAGGGCTCTGCCCTCAAGACCTAATCACCTCCCAGAGGCCCACCTCCTAATACCATCACACTGGATATTAGGTTTCCATATATGAGTTTGTGGGACACTACATTCAGACCATAGCATGACCTTTGAGGCACAGAGGTGCACTCTTGATTCATACTTCTTTCTCTGAAACACTCCTTCAGGGCCTCCTTGTTCCCAAGCCTGTACCTGGTATGGGGGAGGTGGCAGTGAATGAGCCTTGAGCTTTAACCTTCAAGAGCTCAAAATCCAGCAGAGATAATGGAGAACCATACAGCCTTGTGGGAAGTTCTGTGGCAGAGGAGCATAGCAGAGTCACACTTGAGTCCACAGGTGGAGGTGACTGACGAAAATTGGGACCATGTGGTCAGGGCAGTTCCTGGAAGATGTGTCACATAGCAGAGTCCTGAAAAATGCCTGTATTTGGCATGCAAGAGATTAGACCTCAGGGGGCAGAGGATGGCTTCTCTTCATTCCCCAGGATAGAAACAGAAGCCTGATCATGGAGGGCTCCCTCATCCTCATTAAAGAGGTAGAGTCTCACCTGCGGGCCACAGGGCACAAGGAGGGATTTCAACACCTTCGCTGTGCCCTGTACCCGGCAGCCAACAGATATGTCTCATTCTGTGTGTGGTCCCCTTCCCTGATCCTGCACAACGAGGGGTGATGGTGACTGGGGTGACAGTGGTGGAGCCAGAGACAGAGTGGAGTGATGCAGCCACAAGCCAGGGATTGTCGGCAACAGCTAGGCAATGATGCTAGAAAGAGGCAAGGGAGGACCCTCCACTAGAGCCTTCAGGGAGCGCCTGGCCCTGCCCACACCTTGCTTTTCAACTTGTGATCTCAGAAATGTGAGGGAACATGAGAGCATAAACAGTTTGTGGTAATTGGTTACAGCAGCCTCAGGAAACTCATACGGGCAGACCTCATTTTATTGCACTTTGCAGATATTGCCTTTTTTACAGCGTGGGCAGAAGTTGGTTCACATTGTCTTTCTTAACATCAGGCTGTTGCACACTGAGTAGACTCAATATGGTATAAACATAACTTTTATATGCACTGGAAACCAAAGCGTTCATGTGATATTGGCTTTCTTGTGGTGGTCTGGAACTGAACCCTTGGGATCTCTGAGGCGTGCCTGGACAGAGATTGAAAATCCCATTGAGGTAGAGGAACGGTTGAAGGCTGTATTAGAGTCAGAATGTGTATAAGGAGGAGGTGGGAGTCTCTAGGGGGATGCTGGATGTTGATATAGGGAGGGGGCGGTTCTTGTTAGTGACGAGGTCTAGGGCAGCGCTGTTCCAGCAGAGCTTTCTGCGTTGATGAGCACACTCACCACGTGATCCAGTATGGTAGCCACCAGCCACACGTGCCTATTGAGTCCTTGAGATGCAGGCTCTACGTGTGAAGAACTGAGTTTTAAATTTTTTAAAAATATTTTTTAAAACAGTTTTTAAAACTAAATTTATTTATTTGTTTGTTTATTTATTGGCTGTTGGGTCTTCGTTGCTGTGTGCAGGCTTTCTCTAGCTGGGGCAAGTTGGGGCTACTCTTCATTGCGGTGCTCAGGCTTCTCTTTGCAGTTGGCTTCTCTTGTTGCAGAGCACAGGCTGTAGAGCGCAGGCTCAGTAGTTGTGGCGCACGGGCTTAGTTGCTCTGAGGCACGTGGGATCTTTCCAGACCAGGGATTGAACCTGTGTCCCCTGCATTGGCAGGCAGATTCTTAACCACTGCGCCACCAGGGAAGCTCTGCATTTTTAATTTTATTTCATTTTAAAAGAGAATTAAATAGCACACATGGCTAGCGGTTCCCACAGTGGGCAGCACGGGCCTGGGTGTGACCTTGGATGTGTGTGGCATAGAGGTCAAGGTCTGTGGAAGTGAGAACTGCAGGACCAGTTTGTTGGAAATATCACCTGTGCTGAAATGGAAACCCTCAAGACAGGCCAGGGGTCCTGATGGAGAGAGAGGTGATGCCCAGGCATGAGCTACATCCTTCCAGAGTGACTGGAGGCCTAAGGCTGATTTGCATCTTCTCTCCCTTGCCTGGGACCAAGGCTCCTCTTCATGGGGAGCTGGCTGAACTCACTGCCGATCCTCCTGAAATCACTGGAACTCCTGGTCCCAGCTGTCCATCATCAGAGTCCCTGCCCCTGTCCCATGTCCCTGCCAGGCCCCAAGAGCTCTCAGCAATTCAACATGGTCCAGGCATGCTCCGTCCAGCGGTGCCCGGGGCTCTGGCCACAAGGCAGGACACACAGAAGAAGCAGGGTGACTTCTGATGGGGGAATTAGGGGTGCTTCCTGCAGTACGTGACAAGTAGGCTGAGCCCTGGAGAATGGGGTGCTTTCAATCCAACTGTAGCCTGATATGGGGATAGTGTGTCTGGAAGAGGGAAAGACGAGAACAGTCAAACTTATTCCACTGCAAATAAAAATAGCATGCTTTTCTTGATTTTTTGATTTTTGAGAGAATGACACCAAATGTATTCACTTCAAATAACAGCATGAAACCTTCTCAAGGCAGGTGCCCGTCCCATCTGGGGCATCACAGAGCCCTGGACCCTTGTCCATCCACCTCTGCATTCTCAGAAAATCAGACTTCTCTGGAAAAGTAGGAAGAGGCCAGGCAGGAGCTCCTGTCTCCTCTGATTCCATCTCCAGGGAACCCCTCCCACTGTGGCGGCAGGGGGACACAGCGGGAGGCCAGTGTCGTGCACTCACAGGGGTTCTTTCTGTCTCCAGGCAAGGCTGCCGCAGCCGTGATCGGAGGAGGTGAGTCTCTTTGGGAAGAAGCTCCAGCCCCCATCTGCCCCTGGCTCTGGGCCCTCAAGAGCACCTGGCATAGATTCCCTTGAGCCCCAAGACATGGGTGGGTAAGGGTGGAGTGGGAGGGGACAGAGGTGGAATTCTCGAGGTGACGTGAACCTTGCCAAGAAAGAACCAAAGCAAAGCCATTCACCATTCATAGCACCCACGTCCAATCTCCGTTTCTCTCAGGTGCAAACCGTGCGATCCAGGTGAGTTGTGAGATCTGTCTGAACCCGTGATTCCTTCCCAGAAAGCAGGGCCAGGGCCAGGGGAACCTCCAAAGGGTAGTAGGGGATGTGTAAGCTGAGCTGTGTGGATTCCTCAGAACTGCTTTACAAACCCTATAGCTCATCCAGGGAGCCCAGAGGTTTCCAGTTGTGCCCTTGGCCAGCGTCTTCCCACACGTGGCCAGAATTCAAGAAAACGAAAACACTTCTCTCACAGCAGCCACAGTCTCAAGTGCTCAGTGGTGACATGCGGACACTGTGTGGGACGGTGCAGATACACAACGTTTCCGGGTTGCAGAAAGTTCTATGAGTGTACTCTCTGGAGATGTAGGGGACCCCTGAGGGGATGCTCACAGGTGGGTGCAGGGCAGAGGGCAGAAGCCCTCACCCCAGCACCCCTTCAGCAGAGCAGCTCTGTCCTTATTTCGTGGGTCCTGTGCTTGGGGGAAAGACACTCTTTTCCCTGCCAAGAGGGGGTGCTTGAAGACCGCTCCTCCTTTCATTTTTTTCACACGAGGGCATTTGAGGCCCAGGGAGGAAAGGCGAAGCTTCCAGGGCCACAGCCAAACAGGGGAATGAACAGGCCTGGGATCCAGGTTCTTTGGGGGGCTCCGTCCCTCACTTGTGTCCACATCTACAGCCTTCCTTTGCCTTGGTCCCTCTGGCTCTCAGGAGAGCAAAGAGGACCCCTCACCTCATCCCCGCAAGAAGGTGTCAGGGAGATCTGGGGAGTCTGTCCCATGGGGCCAACCCTAAAGCTCCTCTCCCCCTACAGCCTTGGCCGTGGGGGCTGTGCCCCTGGTGCTGGGCGCCATGGGCTTCACTGGGACAGGAATCGCAGCCTCCTCCTTAGCAGCCAAGATGATGTCAGCAGCCGCCATCGCCAGTGGGGGTGGAGTTGCCGCCGGCAGCCTGGTGGCCACTCTCCAGTCCGTGGGTAAGTGTCCGGGCAGGGGGAGCGCAGAGGGTGTGACAGACGAGCCCAGGATTCAGGCCAGAGGCTCAGCCTGGTGGAGGGCCTGTTCACCTCCTCCACTTTCGTGGCCATCAGTGTCCCTGGTCCTTTGTGTCTCCCTCACTGTCCCCTCTTCTGGTTGTTGGTGGGGTTGGGACTGGGGGTGCAGCCCAGCAGGTCTGCATTCCCCATCAACCCTACAAAACCTGGACAGGTCCCCTCTCCTCTCTGGGCCCAGCCTCGTGCTATGAAGGGAGGGGCAGCCTGCCATTTCTCAGAGGGTCTGCCCTGTATTTGGTGGAGGCACAACCAGAGTGCATGTCGCCTCTTTGGGCAGCCATGTGCAGCAGCCCCTCCCCAAAGCAGACATTCTGGGGTTTCAGGACGTAGAGGAGGGAACAGGGCTGGGATATTTGGGTCGTGGGCCTCCTGAATGTCCCAGGGTCTCTGACCCCCACAGCCTTGCCAGGAGCTGCTGGGGCTGCCTGTCCCCTTCTGCTGTAACCCCGTCCTTTCTTCCAGGGGCAGCCGGCCTTTCCATGTCATCTAACATCCTCCTGGGCTCTGCCGGGTCAGCTATTGGGGCCTGGCTGTGGAGGTCAAAAAAGAAAGAGCCTTCCTCTCCTCCACCAGGACCCAGTACTGAAGCAGAGAAGGGCTCTGGAGATGACCCTCCGGGACCTCAAGATGTCCGTTCCCCAAATGACAAGTCCTCTGCCCCCCCCAATTCTTCAAAGAATCATAAGAAATAAAGACAGGATGCTGTGACCTTCCACGAGTGTCCACGCTGCATTCATCTTTACCAGGCAGGGCCCAGGGCATCTGCAGGGCTGTGGGGGGGACAGGAGCTCTGTAAGAATAGGCACCCTCGGTATCCATGACAGGAAGCCAGGTCTGCTCCAGTCCTGCCACCCAGTTGTGACCCTGGGAAGGTCATGTCTCCGCTTTCAGCCTCCATTTGTTGCTCTTCGGATGGAGACTTGGACCCGTGTCATCAAAGATCTTAGCCAGAGGCAGGGTTATAGGATGGTTTGGGTGTGGGGTCAGTTTCAGCCATTGACCCTCAGTTACCAAGCCCTCTATCCTCAGGCATTATTGACTCCTCCCCTCCCCACCCAAGATTCCGAGTCTGGCTGCATCATGACTCCAGAAACTCAGCAACACTGTGTGCCTGGCCTGGTGGCCTTTGGAGCTCTTCAGGTAGGTAGAGAACTTGCATTTCTCCAGAGAGCTCTGTCCCTGTTGGTCCAGATCTCAGGGTCCTGAGGCCCCAAGTGAGAGCAGCCAGAAGCTTCAAGGACAGACAGGTCTCCCCGCCCTGGTGGGACTTCCGCGAGGCCGGTCCATGCAGAACACTCCTCTCCTAAGGCCCACTGGCTGCCTGGGCCTGGATCAGATGGCAGGCATTCGATGTGTGTTGACCTGGCCTCTGCCACCTGCCTGCCCGTGCAAAGAACCCACAGCCAGCTTCTGGAAGCCCTGCTTCCACTTTAGACTTGAGTCTCAGATCTCAACCTATTGGCTCCAGGACCCCAGCCCAGGTGCCCACTCTGGCCTTCACCCCTGATTCCTTTACTACCCCTCCTGCACCAGCTCTGTCCCTCGTACACTGCCTCAGCTACTCCTGCAGCTCCCAGCTGGCATCAAGGCCTCCATCCCAGGCTCTGTGGCTACAGTGGATCTGAGGGTCCCCTCTCTGCGCAGGGTGTGTAACAGAGAAGAACAAACCTGACTCCATTTTGAATCTCACCTTTGTTCTCTGTCACCTGTGCTTGGTTAGTCACGTTTCCTTTGCACCTTTTATAAAAGAATGTTGCCTGTAACCTGAAATATATAGAGGACAGCCCATTCTCAAGGCTCTGACCCTTAAGGGTATAACACTTCTCCATCCACAAGTTGCAGATCAGAGAGTAACATTTGTCTTGTTGGAGGTTTATAGGAACATTGTGAGCAGACCTACAGGGACAGCTGCAAGAACAAAGGCACCAAGAAGCTTGCCACAACCAGCCTCATCCCCTCCCCTTTCAGCATTAAAGAAGCCTGAATTCTAACTTGGGGAGGGTGGTCTCTGGGAAACTTTAGGCCACCATCTTCTCGCTCTGCTGGCTTTCTGAATAAATTCTCTATTCATTGCCCTAACAACTTGTCTCCAGTTTATTGGCCTGTCGTGTGGCAAGAGTAGGAGCTTAGACTCGGTAGCAGGTATAGTGTTGGGGGGAGGAGGGGCATGGGAGACAAGCACACAGATAATGGCGTGAAGGGACTTGTGGTCAATTACAATAATGACCGCATTCTCCAAGCCCTTTTCATGTATCTTTACAGCTCCTCTCACCAAGGGCTGGAATTTATTGTCGCTCCCTAAATCTGGGCTGGTCTGCTGGAGGACAATAAACACAGGGACAGAACAGAACCCAGGACTCATCCCATTTATTCCTGATGAGATCCAGACACAAGAATGAGCCCGGCTAAGATCTACAAAGCCAGCCCACAGCTGACTGCTGATATATGGGGAGCCCAGCTGAGACCAGAAGAAACACCTGTCTAAATTGCTTGACTCACTGAATCATGAGATATATATATATAGATATAAAAATAGATACAGATACAGATATAGATATACAGATACAGATATAGATGTATGGATATATATATGTATATATATACACACATATATATGCAGATACATATGCATTAAATTTGTTGGGCATTTGTTACACACCAATAGCTAACTGATAACACGACACAATGTGTACAATCCACTGAGAGATACAAGCTGTATGACAAGGAGGACAAAGAAGGCAGACATTAATTGTAATTGTAGCTATCTGGAAAGACTGCCTGGAGGAGATGTCGCTTTATTTAAGGCTTATGTAGTTATACGTAACAGTACCTTGATTACAACTGGCTCAGAGTTCAAAGGACTTTATTGGTTTGCTGACGTAAACAACAGAAAGGTCATTTGGTTTCAGCAAAGTGTGATTCAGCAGCTCAACACTGATGCCAAGGATGTGGTTTTTTTCTATCCCTCCTCGCTGTGTTCCCCAACACAAGTTTGTGTGCCTGAGGCACAGGGAGGCCACACAACCCGACATGTCGGAGTTTGGGGTTTATTGCAGGGCCATGCAAGGAGAACGGGTGGCTCGTGCCCAAGAAATGCCCAAGCTCCCCAAAGGGTTTCAGCAAAGCACTTTTAAAGGCCAGGGGAGGGAGGGGCGTCCAAGGGCATGTGATCAGCTCGTGCACAATCCTCTGATTGGTTCATGTGGTGGTAACAGGGCTGTTCACATTATCAATCCCTAGGAGCCAGTAGGTCTGAGGGCTATATGCTCCTGCACACCAGGTAGTTACCCTCTTCCACTGGGTGGTGGTTTTCAGCATCTGAAAACCTCAGGAAACATGCATGAGATGCTGTTTTCGGGCTACTTCAGAGAGGAGCTACAGAGGAGCATATTGGGGAGGGTTCTGTCCCTGGAAGGCCCTATAGGGTCCTGCTTGGTTATATCTGCTTTCTGAGGTATCAGCTTCACCCGACGGCTGCTGACTTTCATGGTAACAGGAGGGCTGTTAGCACACCCTGGAGGCTCCCTGCTTCTATTTCACATCTCCCCCCAAAGAGCATATCTTCATGAAACTTCTGCTGAAAAGCAAGGAAACTTCCTTCTCTAATATCTCTGGCAAATGTTCCTGTATCTTAAACAGAGTTCTATCTATTCTTAAACCAGTTACTTTGGCCCAACGGATGGATGTGATGACTGGTTTCACTCATTCTGGGCTCACCTTTGGAGGCTGGGAGGAGAGCCCAGGCCTCTGACAAGCCTAGGGTCAGGGCAGGGGCTCCAGTACCTGAAAGAGAAGTAAGTTCCTATTTCTAAGAGGACAGGAACATGGGACCCTGTGTGACCAAAGACAGTGACTGTCCCCCACAAACAGCACAAGGTTTTTCCCCTGACAGAAGCCTGGCCCTTGAGGGGGAAACCAGAATAGCCCCGCAGTCAGGCTTGCTGTGTCTTTCTCTGTCTTTTCAAAATCTTCCTAGTGCTTCAGCGATGCAGGAGGAACATGATGGGTCTGAAGGCAGACCATCCGCAGGTTTTTGTCTTTTTTTATCTTTAATTTTACAAAATGGGGTTGTATTACTTGCTAATGAAAACCAATATTTTACTGTATTTAAATAACCTAGGAGGGGCATGTTGATAATGGGGCAGGCTGTAGACGTGGGGGCACAGGGGATGTTATAGGGGAAATCTCTGTTATGAGCCTTGATTTTGATTGGAACCTAAAACTGCTCAAAAAATAAAGTCTGTTAAAAAATTAGCTAGTAAGGGGGACTTCCCTGGTGGTTCAGTGATTAAGAATCTGCAGGGAACACAGGTTCAATCCCTGGTCCAGGAAAATTCCACATGCCGCCGAGCAACTAAGCTCATGCACCACAACTACTGAGCCCACGTGTCACAACTGCTGAAGCCTGAGGGCCTAGAGCCTGTGCTCTGCAACAAGGGCAGCCACCGCAATGAGAAGCCGGTGCAACTCTCGAAGTGTAGCCCCCACTCTCTACAACTAGAGAAAGCCCGTGCACAGCAACAAAGGCCCAACACAGAAAATAAATAAATACATAAATAAATTTATTTAAAGAAAATTAGCTAGTCAGGGAATTCTCTGGCAGTCTAGTGGTTAGGACTCTGTGCTTCCACTGCAGGGGGCACGGGTTCCATCCCTGGGTAGGGAAGTAAGATCCGGAATACCGTGGCACAGCCAAAAAAAAAATTTGTCAGTAAAAATTTACCTAATAAATATTCATTCTAATAGTAAACGCACACTGAGAAATATTATTCAGTAATAAGTGCATTCTGCTCTTAACAACCTAAGTGACTACAGATGAGGCTAAAGCTGAATTAGGGTGACATCCATCCTCTCCCGTCATCACAGTCCCTCACTCCCACTCCCAGAAGTAAGTACTGCTACAATTTGATATGTACTTTCCATGCCCCGCCATTTTTCCTTAATATTTATTTATTGGCTATGCGTGGTCTTAGATGCAGCACGGGGGATCTTCGTTGTGGCACATGGAGACTTCAAGTTGAGACACTCGTGAACTTTTAGTTGCAGCACGTGGGATCTTTTAGTTGAGGCATGCAGTCTCTTAGTTGCAGCATGCATGCGGGATCTAGCTCCCTGACCAGGGATCGAACCAGGGCCCCCTGCGTTGGGAGCACAGAGTCTTAATTGCTGGACCACCCTTCCCATGGAGTGAAGTCCCTCCATGCTTTTTTTTTTAATTTATGTATTTATGTATTTATTTATTGGCTGCGGTGGGTCTTCGCTGCAGCGCACAGCCTTTCATTCGTTGCGGTGAGTGGAGGCTACTCTTCGTTTCAGTGCACAGGCTTCTCACTGCAGGGGCTTCTCTTGCTGTGGAGCATGGGCCTTACGCACGCATGCTTCAGTAGTTGTGGCATGTGGACTCCATAGTTGTGGCTCAAGGGCTCTAGAACAGGCTCAGTAGTTGTGGCACACAGGCTTAATTGCTCCTCGGCATGTGGGATCTTCCTGGACCGGGGCTCGAACCCGTGTCCCCTGCATTGGCGGGCGGATTCTTAACCACTGCACCACTAGGGAACCCCCTCCATGCCCCTTTAAACTGACTTCTGGGACTTCCCCGGGGGTCTCGTGGTTAAGACTCTGCACTTCCAAAGCAAGGGGCACAGTTTCCATCCTTGGTTGGGGAACAGATTCCACATACCATGTAGCAGGGCCAAAAAATAAATAAATAAAGTAAGTAAAAAAATACATGAATAATACAAAGTGACTTCTGGTGATAGACAATAGATAGATAGGTGGGTAGACAGATGTGAGATAGAGATATGTACGCAACTTCAGAGAATACATTTAATGTAGAGCTGTTATATGCCTTTTTATTCATATAGCTTTGCTTTAACTCATACATATTATGAGCTGACCTTTTTCTAGTCTACAGGTCTTTGCTATTATTTTTAACCACTGCTTGGCATCCATGGTAATCATACCCTATAGTTTATTTAGCCTTTTATTTATCTTACTAATACTTGTGTAGCTGGATGTTAAAAGGAATTCTCCTCTTTTGCAGACATCTCAACTTCAACTTCAAAGCTGAGAACACTAGGGACAAGGACCCCCACTTCCAAAGAGCACTGCTGGCCATGCCCTTAACAATTCTGTGACTCTCAGCCCCTAGCACCCATATCCAGTCTGTATACGGGACGGTTTGAGATTCATAGAAAAAGATGCTTTAAAAGGAATTCGTTAACCAATATTCGCTGAGTGCCCACTCGTGCTCTGAGTGCTGTGACACATGGGTTAACGAGACCGAAACCTCTGTCCTCATGAAGCATCGACGGGGGCCTGGAGGATGCTTTAGCTTCTCTTGTTCCAGAGCTCGGAGCCCGCCGTGTGAGATCTTTGAGACCTGGGACTGTTGTTTGCATCCAGGGCTGTCTGCCCACAGCGGGTGGGCCGTGGAGGAGAGGCTGGGCTGTGGGAGCTTGGTGGTGAGGGGAAGCTGTGTTCCTGAAGGGCACACGGAGGCTGGAGAGATGATGGGGCTTGAGCCATCTTGAAAAGACTCAGCCTGCCTGGTGTGGGGAGACCCGGGAAGAGACGGATGCAGCAGGGGCAGGGGACAGGGAAAGAAAAAGGGTCCGGAGAACTCAGGTAAAGAGCAAAATGGGAGGGCGCCACGTGGAGTCGGCAAAGAACCCCCTGCGTGACTCTTTAGCTCATCTGTGAAATGGGATAATAGTACCTCTTCATGGGGTTGTTGTGAGGATTAAAATACTCCACACATGCAAGCACAGTGCTTGGCCCAGAGCAAGAGTCTGGCCTAGAAGTGTCCCTTTGCAGGACGGCGCCGCTGATGCGGTGGCAACCTGTCTTTGGCGCCCTCTGGTGGGGAAGAGTCAAACTGCCAACTCTTTGTGGGCTCTGGGACCCTCCTGTCAGCAGGATTCACTCACCCACAGCGTCCTTGCCAAGGGGAAGCCTCCCCTGGCCGGGCACCTCCAGTTCAGTTCTCCACCACTGGTCTCCGTCAGTCCACCCATCCTAGGCTCCCCTCGACCTCCTGGGCAGTGCTTGTGTCCGCGTTCTCAGCTCTTCCAGCTCTGCCTACCTGGTTCCACATGTGGTCCATGGGGCACAGGAGCCCTAAAGGAGCAGCTCCCCCACAGAGTGGTCCCTTGCCCTCCTTTCTGAGGAAGGCCTGCCAGCCACAGTCTCCTACCTTTAGCCTTTATAGGCCCAACTCTGACACCTGTCCTTGTTGCCCTCAAAGTCCAAGGGATCCACATCTAGCTTTCCAAGGGGAGCCATTGAGATCAAGCTGGCTAAGCAAGCACTTTCCCTCTTGTCACCCATGGGACCTGAAGGAGAGCACCGGCCACCAATGCTCTCTCGACCTCTCTTCCTCCTTCTCCCTTTCCTTTCCTCTCCAATCTCAACTCCCTAATTCATCCTCTACCTCATTTAAAACTAGTTCCCCAGTTTCTTAGCAGAGTCTTCCAGCAGAGGTCAGAAGGTCGAGGTTTTTGCCCCATGATTGAGCCGTTCCTTGTCTGTGAACCGCAGTTGAAATAGCAATGGAGGTTCAAGAGTTCCAAGAAAGTTCTGTCTTTAATATTCTTATGTGATAAAAGTATCAAACCATCCTGGGAATAATCCTCCCTAAATTCTGGAGGGTGAGTCCCTGTGGGGAAGAGGGCAGAGAAAGGAGGGAGATTAGAAGAGATTCTCAGGTTATATAAATTGTATCTGGACTGTTTGAAGTCCTGAGCTGAGGGATTGGTGAAGGAGTGTTTGTTTTATTTTTATCTGTAGCTTTTTGGATGCCTGAAAATATTTCCTGTTCTATGCAGATAATATAACAATATTTCACGTTATATACTCATATTTTAAGAGTCAGGTGAAAAAGAGGAGAGCAGCTCTTTCAACAATTTGCAATGAAGGCAGCAGAGAAATGAAATGACCCTTGCTAAGATCTTGGGATCAGGAAGTGGTAGGAAAATTGATCTCTGTAATAACTAAACTTTTCCTTTGGGGAAGATGTTACCAAACACAAGTTCATGTGCCCCAGGCATAGGGAAGCCAAACAAACCCAAGCATTGCAGTTTGGAGTAGAGAAAGTTTTATTGCAGAGCCGAGGAAGCAGAATGAGCTTGTGCCCCCAAAACCCCCAACCTCCCAAAAGGGTTTCAGCAAAGCATGTTTCAAGGCCAGGCAGGTGAGGGAGGGGCATCCCAGGGTAGGCAGTCAGCTCCTGCACAGTTCTCTGATTGGTTAATGGCGGTCAGTCCTTAAGTACCAGAAGCTCTGGGGGCTATGGGCTCAGAATCAGCCAGTAGTTAATTCGTTTGATAGTGGTTTTAGCATCTGGAAAACTCAGGAAATATACATCAGCTACAACTGTCTTGGTACTTCAGAAAAGAGCTAAAGCAGGGCACATGGGGGAGGAGGGTCCAGGGAAGCCCCATTTTCCTGCTGGGCTACTAGCAGAGGAGAAAAGTGGGTATCGTTTTCCTTTTCCTGAGAAAACGAGGAGAAAAGTGGGTGTCGTTTTCTTTTTCCTGAGAAAACGAAATCTATCTCACTGGCTGCCTGCATCCATGGGGCTGTGCTTCAGTTGGGGTGGAGCTTTTATAAACATCCTGCATCAGGCCTTCCCAGAACACAGCCAAGCTCAAGACCAGCAGGTCAGTTCCACATCTTCATAAAATCTTCTCCTCTGGGTCAGACAGGCAGGGGTGGGCAGGGGCTGCTCCTTCCTGCCGCCCTCACCCTTGGGTGGTTGGTGGGCTTAGCGGGTGGAGGGGAGACCCGGTGGATCCACTGGATGAATTGTGTCATGTTTCTCATCTGGGTGGCTGCAGTCAGAGAAGCTGGGTTTCGGGAGGGAAGGAACTTAAGCCCTCATTGTCCCTGGGCTCTGGGACTCTGGAAACCATGAGCCTCGTCCGTGCCTGGGTAGGGGTGAGATGAGCAGGAGAAAGAGAGAAGCATTAGGAGGAACCAAATCAGAGCATTCCAAGCCCATGCTTTGGAAGCAGCTGGACCTGGATCGGGTCCCACTTTGCCAAGCAAAGCTGTGTGAGCTTGGATGATTCACTAACCCTCTCCGTACCAGAGTTTCCTTATCATAAAATGGGAGGAGAAATCTCATGCTTCTCATTGAGTTAGTGAGGAGAGTGCATAAGAATAGGAACCCAGAACAAACTGATCGTGTCATATGCCTTAAAAATGTAATTGGTTCTGATTTCCTAATTCTGGCACCTTTTAAATTACTCGGTACAGATTTAAGGGAGTTCTAGAAACCTGTGTTTCAGGAGAGGGAAGCAGCCCACCTTGGGAAGAAAAATCTCCCTCCACCCCCTGCTTCCCACCTGCCCCTCACACAGGTCCTTCTGAAACCCCAACACCATATCTTGGACCATCTTCAGGCCTGTATCCTTCACAAGCTCAAAGCAGCCCCTCCACCCCCTGGAGCCCCTTGAGATTTTTAGGGTAGGACATGTGATGGTGTCCTCATCTCCCCATCAACACTTCACTCTTTTGGTAGGTTTCGTGTTGATCCGTTTCAGTGCCATGGAATTTACCAGCACTGTCCTTTTAGCCTCTAAACTGACTTCCAAGATACTGTCTGCAGGGACCCTGGCCAAAGTGGGTGGGGCAGCCTCTGGCAGTATCTTGGCAGGACTTCCTTCCATGGGTGAGTATTCCTGGCAGGGACTTGGGGGGGGAGGGGCTAGGGAGGGCACAGGGTCCTGCCCAGGGACCCATGGGAGGTGTCAGTGGCATCACCTGCAGCCTCTCTCTTTCTCCCCTGTCCTTGCCCTTGTGTGTCTGCCCTGGCTCTCTCTCTGAGAAGGGTCGGCCGAGAGCGCGGGTGGCTGGAGTGCGAGGCTGCGTGAGAATGCGATCCTCTCGGGCTTAGGGAGCGGGAGCAGCAGGTGGAGTCCTTCGTGCTTCCTCCAGAGGGGCTCTGTGCTGGGTCGTGCTTCGGCACGCATGTGTTCTTGTATTCTTGCGTGGGCTTTAGCGCAGTGGCTGTTTACGTGTCAGCTGTGTGCTTGGAGCCTCGCAAACGTTTCCGCATTTAATTTGCAACTCAACCAGCCTGTGTTGGAGGTGCTGTTTGCCTCAGGTTTTCATGCCTCACCTGGTGCTGACTCATGGTTGGGGAAGGTCGGCCTGCCTCCAGCCGTCAAGCTACACTGGGTCCTTTGTTATATGCTGAGAAACCGGCTTCGCAGTAGTTCATTTCCTGCTTTCTTTCTTTTTTTTTTTTTTTGACGTGGGGATCACCAGACCATCTGGGACGCCTTTGCCATGCTCTGTCTTATGTCTGGTGAACTCGGGAAGTCCTGGAAGACAACGGGGGCATTCACCAAGCTTACGTCAAGTGAGCCTCTCTGTTGCCAGATTTTACAGAGTGAAGCAAGACACCTACTTTTTTTGTGCCAGTACAGGCTCAGCAGATTCGTATCCAAAGGCTGAGCCCCAAACACAGCAGGGCAGTTTCTTTTATCCGTTTCCTTTGGCTGCTATACATGAGGCGTTCTTTGTCTCCCAAATAAAGTGACAAGGAAGGTAGCATGTGATTTGATTGGATACTCTTCTTTTTTCATGGCCTCTGGGCCCTGTTTAGAGTTACAAGGACTACATAGTAACAGAGGTAGGCAGGAGACATGCCAGAGGAGTTGCAGAGTAAGCAGGCACATATAGATACCAACTGGGCCCAGCTACATTTCTCTCTGGTTGAGTTATGGCCTCTGGGTCCTAAAGCTCCTAATGTTCCCACCACGTCTCCACCACCACTGAGCCACCATGGGACACGGCTTAACTCATTTCTTGGGGGGAACTTGCCAGTGTGTCCCCAAGAGTCTGGGTGGCATAGTCGGTGCCCAAGTGGTGGCTGAGGATGTGATGTCAAGGGACTGGAGGTGTCGCTGATGGTAGAGTGAGGAGAAAGGGCTGCGTGTCCCTTGGTAGGACAAAGGTTCTTACCTCCTCTGGGCCGGTTACACACCTTGGAGGGGTGCAGGGTTGTTTTAACAGAACCTTGTCTTGACAGAACCTTGACAAACCTTGTCTGTTTGTTGGGAAAAGGGACCTCACCAGAGAGAGGTTAGAAGTAGGGTCGGGGAGGTGGGACTTGGGGGCTGTCTTTGAGAAGTCCAAAAGGTACATGCTGGAGATTCTCCGTGGAGGCCTCCAAAAAACTGACGAAAGCATCTGTATTAGTCAGGGTTGTCCATATAGAGAGAGAGATTTATTTTAAGGAGTTGACACACAGTGATTGTGGACATTGGGCAAATCCAAAATCTGAGGTAGTTCAGCAGTCTGGAGACTCAGGGAAGAGTCCAAAAGCAGTCAGCTGGCAGAATCCCTTCTTGCTCAGGAGAAGTCATGTTTTGTTCTATTAAGACCTTCAACTGGGACTTCCTAGGTGGCACAGTGGTTAAGAATCTGCCTGCCAATGCAGGGGACACAGGTTCGAGCCCTGCTCTGGGAAGATTCCACATACCATGGAGCAACTAAGCCCGTGCGCCACAACTATTGAGCCTGTGCTCTAGAGCCCATGAGCCACAACTATTGAGCCTATGTGCTGCAACTGTTGAAGCCCACGCACCTAGGGCCCATGCTGCACAACAAGAGAAGCCACTACAGTGAGGAGCCCGTGCACCACAATGAAGAGTAGCCCCTACTCGCAGCAACTAGAGAAAGCCCATGTGCAGCAACGAAGACCCAATGCAGCCAATAAATAAATAAAATAAATAAATAAATTTAAAAAAAGAGAGAGAGAGACCTTCAACTGTTTAGATGGGGCCCACCCACACTGCAGAGGGGAATCTACTTTGCTCGAAATCCACAGATTTCTATGCTGCTCTCATCTAAAAACACCTTCACAAAAACCTCTAGAATAATGTTTAGCAAAATACCTAGGCACAATGGTCCAGCTAAATTGATGCATAAAATTAACCATTAAGAATCTCCCCTAGTGCTCCAGTGGTTAAGACACCATGCTTCTACTGAATGGGGCACGGGTTCAATCCCCGGTTGGGGAACTAAGATCCCACGTGCCATGCCATGAAGCCAAAAGTTAAAAAACCCAAAACAAACCAAAAACCATCAAAACACACCAGAAGAGAAAAAGGCAGCTTTCGTTTGGGTGTCTTCTATGACGGAGAGAGACAGCTCTATTGGACAGCCAAGATAGATCTGCAAGCAGTACCACCTAAATTAAAATAGCTTTTTGCACTTTCATCTCTCATGGCTCCATTCAGTTGACCCTGAAGGTGCCAAAAGCAGCCATTTGGGGAGGAAGTAGAGAAAAGAGAGAGGAGGAGCAGATTATGTCTCCCTTCTCCTTCTGAAACCTCTGGATTTGGGAGCCTGAATCAGGTCTAAGCTGGGGAAATGGGAGAAGTTACAAATTGCACATGAGATGGAAATTTTGACATCAGATTCGATGTTTTTATTTATGCACTATTTTTCATAATAAAACTGTTTTTTTCCCTGATTGTTATGAATATGATGTTAAAATAGCATTCTGTCTTAGTTGGTTTTAGACTGAGAAGAAAACAATATATGTCCAGTTTCTTCAGTCTGCAAAGTAGGTTGCTTGGAGAGCCTTAGGTCTGGCAAGGAAATTGTCTCAAAAACAGTTTTGTGACCCAATACCTGTTCAAAATGTGAAAGCATTGAGGTTGAAGTGGCTTGAAATTGGAAAGAATTTCCTTGCAGAGTGTTTGAAATTTGTAACCAAGGTTGAATAAAGTATAATTCAGGCTCAGAATTTATTTCAATGAATATCTCCTTCAGGATTCCCAGAGCTTTCACTGTTGTTGAATAGCATTTCCAGCTCTGCATTAGATTAAGAGATTTACTTTTCTTGTCTTTATCTCTCCTCCTAGATTGCAAGCTCCTCAGGAAATCCCCTCAGATTCATCTTAGCATCCCCCCCAAAATGCCTAATCAGTGCCCGGCTGATGTAGTGGGTCATAGATATTTGTTGAAAGTATGAATGAATGAATGAATGAATGAATGAGTAAGCAGTTGACCTTAGCTGAAGAATAGGCTCCCCACCATAGAACTATACACACACTTTCCACCAATATCAATTTCCTGGCTTTTAACTTATACTGTCATTACATAATATGCAATCAATGGAGTTGACATGGTGAAGGGTCTCCAGGACCTGTGTGGACAAACTTTGCAATTTCCTGTAAATCGAAGTTTAACAGTTAAAGAAAAAAACTACACCATCCACATTGTATTCTTATCACAAAATATTGAAACTGCATCTAATTACAATTAATAAAATAATTCTAATAGTAAAAAATTAATTGAATAGTAAGACAATTAATTTGCTATGCTTTCCTTTTTTTTTTGGGCCACATCCCCTGGCTTGTGGGAGTTTAGTTCCCTGGCCAGGGATCAAACCCGGGCCCTTGGCAGCAAGAGCAGAGTCATAGCCACAGGACCACCAGGGAATTCCCTGCTATTCTTTCTCCCTTCTCTCTCTTTCTTTCTTCCCCTCTTTTTCTTCCTTCCTTTCTCTTCCTTCCTTCCTTCCTTCCTTCCTTCCTTTCTTTCTTTCTTTCTTTCTTTCTTTCTTTCTTTCTTTCTTTCTTTCTTTCTTTCTTTCTTTCTCTCTTTCTTTTTCTTTCTTTCTTTCTCTTTCTCTTCCTTCCTTCCTTCCTTCCTTCCTTCCTTCCTTCCTTCTTTCCTTTCTCTCTCTGTCTCTCTTTCCTTCCTTCCTCCCTCCCTCCCTTCCTTCCTTCCTTCATTGGGTTTTCGTTGCTGTGAGTGGGCTTCTCAGTGGAGTGGCTTCTCTTGCTGCGGAGCACAGGCTCTAGAGGGTGCTTGGGCTTCAGTAGTTGTGGCTAGCAGGCTTAATTGCTCCATAGCATGTGGGGTCTTCCCAGCCCAGGGATCGAACCCACATCTCCTGCATTGACAGGCAGATTCTTAACCACTAAGCCACCAGGGAAATCCCCCCTCCTATTGTTTTTTTTTTTTAATAAATTTATTTATTTATTTATTTATTTTATTGGCTGTGTTGGGTCTTCGTTGCTGCACACGGGCTTTCTCTAGTTGTGGCGAGCGGGGGCTACTCTTCATTGTGGTGCGCAGGCTTCTCATTGCCGTGGCTTCTCTTGTTGTAGAGCACGGGCTCTAGGCACGTGGGCTTCAGTAGTTGCAGCACATGGGCTCAATAGTTGTGGCTCATGGGCTCTAGAGCACAGGCTCAATAGTTGTGGCACACGGGCTTAGTTGCTCCGCAGCATGTGGTATCTTCCTGGGGCAGGGATCGAACCCATGTCCCCTGCATTGGCAGGCAGATTCTTACCCACTGCGCCACCTAGGAAGTCCCCTCCTGTTGTTTCTTAATGCTAAATAAGTTTGGCATTTTTTTATCAGATGATGTGAAATAATAAGATAGATAGATAGATAGATAGATAGATGGATGATAGATAGATCGATGGGTCAGTCTTTACCCCAGTTCCTAACATAGAACTAAAACCTTTGTAGTTTCCTAAGTGATAGGTGCAGCTTACACAGAGCTCCTAAATTCCTTCGAGTTCCTGGGTGACGGGACATTCTTTGTTCTAATGGAGTGATTCTCGGTGGGCTGCTGGATGGGGGCTGGTCACCAGAAAGACCAAGCCATGATGAGCCCCATCCTCCAATCCTGCAGGGCTAGGAGGGGGACAAAGATGAAGGGAACATTGGATCCTACCTACATGATGGAGCCTCCAGAAATGTCCCTCAAATATGGAGTTCTGAGAACTCCCCATTTGGGAAGCAGGAGCACATGCACACTCTGGGAGGGTGGTGCACCCCAGATGCACCCACGGGGACTGCGATTCCTGTGCTCAGGACCTCATCGTCGGTACTTTTCCATCAGGCTGTTCATTTGTATCCCTTAGGATCCTTTGTAATAAATCAGTAATAGTAAAGTGCTTTCCTGAGTTCTGTGAGCCTTTTGGCTAATTATCAAGCCCAAGGGAGAGGTCATGTTACTAAACACAAGTCTGTGTGCCTGACAAACAGTGAGGGCAAACAATACCAAGACGTCGGAGTTTGGAGCAGAGAAAGGTTTATGGCAGGGCCCTGCAAGCAGACTGCCGGCTGGCTAATGCCTTAAAAACCTGGAACTCTGGAAGCTTTCAGCAAAGCCCTTTTGTAGGAAAGGTTAGTGAGGCCATGGTTAGTGGTTGCAAGCTTCTTGGTGTCAGATCCTTTGTTCTTGAGGTCCTCCTTGGACTTCTGTGGTTAGACGTCATCCAGGGTGGGACTATTTAGCCGGCTGGAGTCCTCAGCAGCCTCACAACGTGCAGGACTTCTGACACTGCTCTTCCCACCAAAGCAAGGACCTCCCAGGGTAGGCAGGGGCCTGGGAGGTGGGGGAGGGAAGGGAGCAATGGTACTCCACTCACTGTATCCCTCGCTGCCTCCATCCAGGGCTGCTGTCTCTGAGCAGAGGTGAGTGTGCTGGGAAGGGGCATGAGCCCACCTTTACCAGACACTTTGGGAGCCTCTGGCCTTGTATCAACCCAGGTCACTCCGAAGCCCCAAGACTGAGGCTGGGTGGGCAGTGGGCAGGGGCAGAGATGGAGTATTAGAGGTGGACAGGACTCTGGAGCTCAGGGAGCCAAGCAAAGTCACTATTCCCTTTCAAAGCTGTGGTCTTTGCAGATTTGCTGTGTGGGCTGGAAGTGGGCTCACAGGCTGCTGTAGGACAGAGGGCAAGTCTGGGGCAACAGAGAGGTTCCCCTATGGCCTGCTCCCCTCCACTTCCAACATAAATCAGACAGGGCACTTCTGATTTTCACACTTTGTTTCTCAGAAAGATAGTGGTGTCCTTGGCTCTGCAACTAGTGGTCCCACACTGCTTCTAAGATGTCAGCTAAAGCCATAGAGAGTGGGGAAGGACCTGCCACTGACCTCTTCCTGCCAGAATCTCCGTCAGATGGTGAGTGCCCAGGGAATTGCCAGAGGGGGAGGTGGCCCAGCAGTGGGGTGCCTGGACCAGGGCAGAGGGGGTCTGGGTTCTGGCCTGGTGCACTGTGCCCCTTCAAGTCTCTTCCCTCCTGGGCCTCAGCCTCCTGCTCTGTGAAGTCAGGAACCCGCCAGCTCTGCGTTGGTGCTGGGTCTCCCTCCCTCTGTCTTCTCCTTGGGTTCACCTCCAAGCGTCCTTGTCACCTGTCCATGCAGCTGCCACTGAGGTCCCCTCCTGACATCAGAGTTCTTGGGAGCTTCAGGAAGTGGTGGAGGGTGCTGTGTGGGACCTCTGGTCCCACAGCCGCCCACCCCTCTGTGTGTTCCCCCTTTGCTTTTTGTTCCAGAGGAGGATGAACCTTCCCTGCCATCCGACCAGGCCTCTGATGGTTCTACTCCTGGGAAACCACCACAGGGACCACAACAGGGGCCAGATGGATCTGGCCTTGACCACAGAGACCCACCCACGTCCGGAGACAGCAATTTCTCCCATTATGCAGGTAACTGATCCCTGAGCACCAGTCCCCGGGGCCTCACCCCACCCCCACCGCTCAGCTCAACCTTCTAGGTTGTCAGTATTAGGCCCACGCTCCTGATAGAATCTGTGTGACACTCACATTGTCAGAAAAATGGCACCGTGTACATAGGAGATGAAATAAATGATGCTCTAGAGTCAGAGGGACTACACTTCAGGACTTAGCTCTGCCGCTGATTTGCTGAGTGCCCCAGAGCCAGTCACTTGCCCTCTCTGGGCCTTGATTGGTTTGTTTAAGCACAGGGGTAGGAGGAGGTCACTCTTCGGGGTCTCCCAGAGCCAGGTCACATCCTATCGGGTGAGACAGGTGCTGCTTAGGCTGCTGGTCAGCCAGCGGCACAGATGCAGGCACGGCTCTTTGCCAGTTAAAGTCCACTGCCCGTGCCCGACCTTTGGACCCAATGGCGCCCAAGGCAGGTAAGTTTCATTTCTCCATTTGTGCTCCTCCCTTGATGCCCCAGGGCCTGGTCACTCATGTCAACCCAGGACACACCCTCACAGAGCAGGGTCACCTCTAAGGTGGGGTGAGCCCAGGGCCAGGGCAGCAAAAGGCACATGCTTTTTTTTTTTAAAGTCATGGCAGAATACACATAGCATTAAATTTACCGATATATCCATTTGTCAGTGTACAGTTCTGTAGTGTTAATGTTACCAAGTCCAATCTCCCTCTGCTCACTGCACAACAGGCCAGTGAGTCGGAGAGGAGGTGCTGAGACAAGGAATACAACTTTATTTGGAAAGCCAGCCGTCCGAGAAGATGTCAGACTAGTGTCTCCAAAAAACCATCTTATCAGGTTCTGGACGTCAATTTCTTTTATAGAATGGGAGAGGGAGAGGTGATAAGGAAGTAGAGTAACAAGGCAGAATAGAGGGGGAGAGGTGATGCAGAAGTAAAGTACAAGGGCCTTCAGTCTTGCAAAACATCTCCTGCAATGACCAGCCTCCATTAGAGGATGTGTTAGTTTCTTCTTTCTTGCAGCTATTCACAGGGGGCAGGGTCGGATTTTCTCTGTGTGAGCTGAACAGCATACACTTTAGTTTAACATTCAGGCAGAGGGGCAGGGTTCCCTGAGGCAGGCATTATCTATGATTACAATAACAAAAGCAACAGAAAGCAATCTTTAAAGTCACAGAAACAGATGGAACATGGAGTCCCCCGATTTAGCGCTTCCCTGTTTTATTAAGGATATCTGCATTATCGTGTAACCAAGCTTCAGAACTCTTTTCATCTCCCCAGACTGAAACTCTACACATTCAACATAAACTGTCCACGTGCTCCTGCCCCAGCTCCTGACAACCACAGTTCTTTCTGTCTCTATGAATTTGACTAACCTAAGGACCTCATGTGAATGGAATCAGAGAGTATTTGTCTTTTTCTGATTGGCTTATTTTACTTAGCACGAGGTTCCCAAGGTTCACCGGATGCCAGAACTTCCTCGGTGAGGCTGAATGCTTTGCTGTTGGGTGTACGTACCACACGGTGACGATGCATTCATCCACTGAGGGGCACTTGGGTGCTTCCAGCTCTTGGCAAGTGTGATGAATGCTGCTCTGAAGATGCGGGTGCAAATATCTCTTCCAGACCCAGTTTTCAATTCCTTTGGACTGGAATGGGACTGCTAGGTCATATGGTTTTCTATTTGTAATTCTCGCAGGCACTGCCATACCGTTTTCCATAGCTGCTGCACCACTTTACATTCCTACCAACAGTGCACACAAGTGTTCCAGTTTCTCACATCCTAGCCAACGCTTGTTATTTTGTTTGTTTTTTTAATAGTAGCCATCCTAATGGGTGTGAAGTGATATCTCCTTGTGGTTTTGATTTGCATTTCCCTAATCATTACTGATGTTGAGCATCTTTTCGTATGCTTGTTGGCCATTTGTATATCTCTAGGGAAATGTCTATTTGAATTCTTTGCCCATTTTTCAATCATGTTCTTTGGGTTTTCTGTCGTTGTAGGAAGTTATACATCCTGAATATTAATCCCTTACCAGATATTTGATGTGCAAGTATCTTCTTCCATTCTGTAGGTTGCCTTTCCACTCTGTAGATTGTGTCCTGTCTTAGTCAGTTAGGGCTGCTATGAAAAAACATGCCATAAACTGGGTGGCTTTTTAAAGAACAGAAATTTATTTCTCACGATTCTGGAGGCTGGGAAGTCTGAGATCAAGGTGCCACCCGACTCTGTGTGTGGTGAGAGCCCACTTCCTAGACAGCCCTCTTTACACTGTAACCTCCCCTGGTGGAAGGAACACAGAAACTCTCTGGGGTCTCATTTATAAGGAAATTAATCTCACTCATGAGGGCTCTGCCCTCAAGACCTAATCACCTCCCAGAGGCCCACCTCCTAATACCATCACACTGGATATTAGGTTTCCATATATGAGTTTGTGGGACACTACATTCAGACCATAGCATGACCTTTGAGGCACAGAGGTGCACTCTTGATTCATACTTCTTTCTCTGAAACACTCCTTCAGGGCCTCCTTGTTCCCAAGCCTGTACCTGGTATGGGGGAGGTGGCAGTGAATGAGCCTTGAGCTTTAACCTTCAAGAGCTCAAAATCCAGCAGAGATAATGGAGAACCATACAGCCTTGTGGGAAGTTCTGTGGCAGAGGAGCATAGCAGAGTCACACTTGAGTCCACAGGTGGAGGTGACTGACGAAAATTGGGACCATGTGGTCAGGGCAGTTCCTGGAAGATGTGTCACATAGCAGAGTCCTGAAAAATGCCTGTATTTGGCATGCAAGAGATTAGACCTCAGGGGGCAGAGGATGGCTTCTCTTCATTCCCCAGGATAGAAACAGAAGCCTGATCATGGAGGGCTCCCTCATCCTCATTAAAGAGGTAGAGTCTCACCTGCGGGCCACAGGGCACAAGGAGGGATTTCAACACCTTCGCTGTGCCCTGTACCCGGCAGCCAACAGATATGTCTCATTCTGTGTGTGGTCCCCTTCCCTGATCCTGCACAACGAGGGGTGATGGTGACTGGGGTGACAGTGGTGGAGCCAGAGACAGAGTGGAGTGATGCAGCCACAAGCCAGGGATTGTCGGCAACAGCTAGGCAATGATGCTAGAAAGAGGCAAGGGAGGACCCTCCACTAGAGCCTTCAGGGAGCGCCTGGCCCTGCCCACACCTTGCTTTTCAACTTGTGATCTCAGAAATGTGAGGGAACATGAGAGCATAAACAGTTTGTGGTAATTGGTTACAGCAGCCTCAGGAAACTCATACGGGCAGACCTCATTTTATTGCACTTTGCAGATATTGCCTTTTTTACAGCGTGGGCAGAAGTTGGTTCACATTGTCTTTCTTAACATCAGGCTGTTGCACACTGAGTAGACTCAATATGGTATAAACATAACTTTTATATGCACTGGAAACCAAAGCGTTCATGTGATATTGGCTTTCTTGTGGTGGTCTGGAACTGAACCCTTGGGATCTCTGAGGCGTGCCTGGACAGAGATTGAAAATCCCATTGAGGTAGAGGAACGGTTGAAGGCTGTATTAGAGTCAGAATGTGTATAAGGAGGAGGTGGGAGTCTCTAGGGGGATGCTGGATGTTGATATAGGGAGGGGGCGGTTCTTGTTAGTGACGAGGTCTAGGGCAGCGCTGTTCCAGCAGAGCTTTCTGCGTTGATGAGCACACTCACCACGTGATCCAGTATGGTAGCCACCAGCCACACGTGCCTATTGAGTCCTTGAGATGCAGGCTCTACGTGTGAAGAACTGAGTTTTAAATTTTTTAAAAATATTTTTTAAAACAGTTTTTAAAACTAAATTTATTTATTTGTTTGTTTATTTATTGGCTGTTGGGTCTTCGTTGCTGTGTGCAGGCTTTCTCTAGCTGGGGCAAGTTGGGGCTACTCTTCATTGCGGTGCTCAGGCTTCTCTTTGCAGTTGGCTTCTCTTGTTGCAGAGCACAGGCTGTAGAGCGCAGGCTCAGTAGTTGTGGCGCACGGGCTTAGTTGCTCTGAGGCACGTGGGATCTTTCCAGACCAGGGATTGAACCTGTGTCCCCTGCATTGGCAGGCAGATTCTTAACCACTGCGCCACCAGGGAAGCTCTGCATTTTTAATTTTATTTCATTTTAAAAGAGAATTAAATAGCACACATGGCTAGCGGTTCCCACAGTGGGCAGCACGGGCCTGGGTGTGACCTTGGATGTGTGTGGCATAGAGGTCAAGGTCTGTGGAAGTGAGAACTGCAGGACCAGTTTGTTGGAAATATCACCTGTGCTGAAATGGAAACCCTCAAGACAGGCCAGGGGTCCTGATGGAGAGAGAGGTGATGCCCAGGCATGAGCTACATCCTTCCAGAGTGACTGGAGGCCTAAGGCTGATTTGCATCTTCTCTCCCTTGCCTGGGACCAAGGCTCCTCTTCATGGGGAGCTGGCTGAACTCACTGCCGATCCTCCTGAAATCACTGGAACTCCTGGTCCCAGCTGTCCATCATCAGAGTCCCTGCCCCTGTCCCATGTCCCTGCCAGGCCCCAAGAGCTCTCAGCAATTCAACATGGTCCAGGCATGCTCCGTCCAGCGGTGCCCGGGGCTCTGGCCACAAGGCAGGACACACAGAAGAAGCAGGGTGACTTCTGATGGGGGAATTAGGGGTGCTTCCTGCAGTACGTGACAAGTAGGCTGAGCCCTGGAGAATGGGGTGCTTTCAATCCAACTGTAGCCTGATATGGGGATAGTGTGTCTGGAAGAGGGAAAGACGAGAACAGTCAAACTTATTCCACTGCAAATAAAAATAGCATGCTTTTCTTGATTTTTTGATTTTTGAGAGAATGACACCAAATGTATTCACTTCAAATAACAGCATGAAACCTTCTCAAGGCAGGTGCCCGTCCCATCTGGGGCATCACAGAGCCCTGGACCCTTGTCCATCCACCTCTGCATTCTCAGAAAATCAGACTTCTCTGGAAAAGTAGGAAGAGGCCAGGCAGGAGCTCCTGTCTCCTCTGATTCCATCTCCAGGGAACCCCTCCCACTGTGGCGGCAGGGGGACACAGCGGGAGGCCAGTGTCGTGCACTCACAGGGGTTCTTTCTGTCTCCAGGCAAGGCTGCCGCAGCCGTGATCGGAGGAGGTGAGTCTCTTTGGGAAGAAGCTCCAGCCCCCATCTGCCCCTGGCTCTGGGCCCTCAAGAGCACCTGGCATAGATTCCCTTGAGCCCCAAGACATGGGTGGGTAAGGGTGGAGTGGGAGGGGACAGAGGTGGAATTCTCGAGGTGACGTGAACCTTGCCAAGAAAGAACCAAAGCAAAGCCATTCACCATTCATAGCACCCACGTCCAATCTCCGTTTCTCTCAGGTGCAAACCGTGCGATCCAGGTGAGTTGTGAGATCTGTCTGAACCCGTGATTCCTTCCCAGAAAGCAGGGCCAGGGCCAGGGGAACCTCCAAAGGGTAGTAGGGGATGTGTAAGCTGAGCTGTGTGGATTCCTCAGAACTGCTTTACAAACCCTATAGCTCATCCAGGGAGCCCAGAGGTTTCCAGTTGTGCCCTTGGCCAGCGTCTTCCCACACGTGGCCAGAATTCAAGAAAACGAAAACACTTCTCTCACAGCAGCCACAGTCTCAAGTGCTCAGTGGTGACATGCGGACACTGTGTGGGACGGTGCAGATACACAACGTTTCCGGGTTGCAGAAAGTTCTATGAGTGTACTCTCTGGAGATGTAGGGGACCCCTGAGGGGATGCTCACAGGTGGGTGCAGGGCAGAGGGCAGAAGCCCTCACCCCAGCACCCCTTCAGCAGAGCAGCTCTGTCCTTATTTCGTGGGTCCTGTGCTTGGGGGAAAGACACTCTTTTCCCTGCCAAGAGGGGGTGCTTGAAGACCGCTCCTCCTTTCATTTTTTTCACACGAGGGCATTTGAGGCCCAGGGAGGAAAGGCGAAGCTTCCAGGGCCACAGCCAAACAGGGGAATGAACAGGCCTGGGATCCAGGTTCTTTGGGGGGCTCCGTCCCTCACTTGTGTCCACATCTACAGCCTTCCTTTGCCTTGGTCCCTCTGGCTCTCAGGAGAGCAAAGAGGACCCCTCACCTCATCCCCGCAAGAAGGTGTCAGGGAGATCTGGGGAGTCTGTCCCATGGGGCCAACCCTAAAGCTCCTCTCCCCCTACAGCCTTGGCCGTGGGGGCTGTGCCCCTGGTGCTGGGCGCCATGGGCTTCACTGGGACAGGAATCGCAGCCTCCTCCTTAGCAGCCAAGATGATGTCAGCAGCCGCCATCGCCAGTGGGGGTGGAGTTGCCGCCGGCAGCCTGGTGGCCACTCTCCAGTCCGTGGGTAAGTGTCCGGGCAGGGGGAGCGCAGAGGGTGTGACAGACGAGCCCAGGATTCAGGCCAGAGGCTCAGCCTGGTGGAGGGCCTGTTCACCTCCTCCACTTTCGTGGCCATCAGTGTCCCTGGTCCTTTGTGTCTCCCTCACTGTCCCCTCTTCTGGTTGTTGGTGGGGTTGGGACTGGGGGTGCAGCCCAGCAGGTCTGCATTCCCCATCAACCCTACAAAACCTGGACAGGTCCCCTCTCCTCTCTGGGCCCAGCCTCGTGCTATGAAGGGAGGGGCAGCCTGCCATTTCTCAGAGGGTCTGCCCTGTATTTGGTGGAGGCACAACCAGAGTGCATGTCGCCTCTTTGGGCAGCCATGTGCAGCAGCCCCTCCCCAAAGCAGACATTCTGGGGTTTCAGGACGTAGAGGAGGGAACAGGGCTGGGATATTTGGGTCGTGGGCCTCCTGAATGTCCCAGGGTCTCTGACCCCCACAGCCTTGCCAGGAGCTGCTGGGGCTGCCTGTCCCCTTCTGCTGTAACCCCGTCCTTTCTTCCAGGGGCAGCCGGCCTTTCCATGTCATCTAACATCCTCCTGGGCTCTGCCGGGTCAGCTATTGGGGCCTGGCTGTGGAGGTCAAAAAAGAAAGAGCCTTCCTCTCCTCCACCAGGACCCAGTACTGAAGCAGAGAAGGGCTCTGGAGATGACCCTCCGGGACCTCAAGATGTCCGTTCCCCAAATGACAAGTCCTCTGCCCCCCCCAATTCTTCAAAGAATCATAAGAAATAAAGACAGGATGCTGTGACCTTCCACGAGTGTCCACGCTGCATTCATCTTTACCAGGCAGGGCCCAGGGCATCTGCAGGGCTGTGGGGGGGACAGGAGCTCTGTAAGAATAGGCACCCTCGGTATCCATGACAGGAAGCCAGGTCTGCTCCAGTCCTGCCACCCAGTTGTGACCCTGGGAAGGTCATGTCTCCGCTTTCAGCCTCCATTTGTTGCTCTTCGGATGGAGACTTGGACCCGTGTCATCAAAGATCTTAGCCAGAGGCAGGGTTATAGGATGGTTTGGGTGTGGGGTCAGTTTCAGCCATTGACCCTCAGTTACCAAGCCCTCTATCCTCAGGCATTATTGACTCCTCCCCTCCCCACCCAAGATTCCGAGTCTGGCTGCATCATGACTCCAGAAACTCAGCAACACTGTGTGCCTGGCCTGGTGGCCTTTGGAGCTCTTCAGGTAGGTAGAGAACTTGCATTTCTCCAGAGAGCTCTGTCCCTGTTGGTCCAGATCTCAGGGTCCTGAGGCCCCAAGTGAGAGCAGCCAGAAGCTTCAAGGACAGACAGGTCTCCCCGCCCTGGTGGGACTTCCGCGAGGCCGGTCCATGCAGAACACTCCTCTCCTAAGGCCCACTGGCTGCCTGGGCCTGGATCAGATGGCAGGCATTCGATGTGTGTTGACCTGGCCTCTGCCACCTGCCTGCCCGTGCAAAGAACCCACAGCCAGCTTCTGGAAGCCCTGCTTCCACTTTAGACTTGAGTCTCAGATCTCAACCTATTGGCTCCAGGACCCCAGCCCAGGTGCCCACTCTGGCCTTCACCCCTGATTCCTTTACTACCCCTCCTGCACCAGCTCTGTCCCTCGTACACTGCCTCAGCTACTCCTGCAGCTCCCAGCTGGCATCAAGGCCTCCATCCCAGGCTCTGTGGCTACAGTGGATCTGAGGGTCCCCTCTCTGCGCAGGGTGTGTAACAGAGAAGAACAAACCTGACTCCATTTTGAATCTCACCTTTGTTCTCTGTCACCTGTGCTTGGTTAGTCACGTTTCCTTTGCACCTTTTATAAAAGAATGTTGCCTGTAACCTGAAATATATAGAGGACAGCCCATTCTCAAGGCTCTGACCCTTAAGGGTATAACACTTCTCCATCCACAAGTTGCAGATCAGAGAGTAACATTTGTCTTGTTGGAGGTTTATAGGAACATTGTGAGCAGACCTACAGGGACAGCTGCAAGAACAAAGGCACCAAGAAGCTTGCCACAACCAGCCTCATCCCCTCCCCTTTCAGCATTAAAGAAGCCTGAATTCTAACTTGGGGAGGGTGGTCTCTGGGAAACTTTAGGCCACCATCTTCTCGCTCTGCTGGCTTTCTGAATAAATTCTCTATTCATTGCCCTAACAACTTGTCTCCAGTTTATTGGCCTGTCGTGTGGCAAGAGTAGGAGCTTAGACTCGGTAGCAGGTATAGTGTTGGGGGGAGGAGGGGCATGGGAGACAAGCACACAGATAATGGCGTGAAGGGACTTGTGGTCAATTACAATAATGACCGCATTCTCCAAGCCCTTTTCATGTATCTTTACAGCTCCTCTCACCAAGGGCTGGAATTTATTGTCGCTCCCTAAATCTGGGCTGGTCTGCTGGAGGACAATAAACACAGGGACAGAACAGAACCCAGGACTCATCCCATTTATTCCTGATGAGATCCAGACACAAGAATGAGCCCGGCTAAGATCTACAAAGCCAGCCCACAGCTGACTGCTGATATATGGGGAGCCCAGCTGAGACCAGAAGAAACACCTGTCTAAATTGCTTGACTCACTGAATCATGAGATATATATATATAGATATAAAAATAGATACAGATACAGATATAGATATACAGATACAGATATAGATGTATGGATATATATATGTATATATATACACACATATATATGCAGATACATATGCATTAAATTTGTTGGGCATTTGTTACACACCAATAGCTAACTGATAACACGACACAATGTGTACAATCCACTGAGAGATACAAGCTGTATGACAAGGAGGACAAAGAAGGCAGACATTAATTGTAATTGTAGCTATCTGGAAAGACTGCCTGGAGGAGATGTCGCTTTATTTAAGGCTTATGTAGTTATACGTAACAGTACCTTGATTACAACTGGCTCAGAGTTCAAAGGACTTTATTGGTTTGCTGACGTAAACAACAGAAAGGTCATTTGGTTTCAGCAAAGTGTGATTCAGCAGCTCAACACTGATGCCAAGGATGTGGTTTTTTTCTATCCCTCCTCGCTGTGTTCCCCAACACAAGTTTGTGTGCCTGAGGCACAGGGAGGCCACACAACCCGACATGTCGGAGTTTGGGGTTTATTGCAGGGCCATGCAAGGAGAACGGGTGGCTCGTGCCCAAGAAATGCCCAAGCTCCCCAAAGGGTTTCAGCAAAGCACTTTTAAAGGCCAGGGGAGGGAGGGGCGTCCAAGGGCATGTGATCAGCTCGTGCACAATCCTCTGATTGGTTCATGTGGTGGTAACAGGGCTGTTCACATTATCAATCCCTAGGAGCCAGTAGGTCTGAGGGCTATATGCTCCTGCACACCAGGTAGTTACCCTCTTCCACTGGGTGGTGGTTTTCAGCATCTGAAAACCTCAGGAAACATGCATGAGATGCTGTTTTCGGGCTACTTCAGAGAGGAGCTACAGAGGAGCATATTGGGGAGGGTTCTGTCCCTGGAAGGCCCTATAGGGTCCTGCTTGGTTATATCTGCTTTCTGAGGTATCAGCTTCACCCGACGGCTGCTGACTTTCATGGTAACAGGAGGGCTGTTAGCACACCCTGGAGGCTCCCTGCTTCTATTTCACATCTCCCCCCAAAGAGCATATCTTCATGAAACTTCTGCTGAAAAGCAAGGAAACTTCCTTCTCTAATATCTCTGGCAAATGTTCCTGTATCTTAAACAGAGTTCTATCTATTCTTAAACCAGTTACTTTGGCCCAACGGATGGATGTGATGACTGGTTTCACTCATTCTGGGCTCACCTTTGGAGGCTGGGAGGAGAGCCCAGGCCTCTGACAAGCCTAGGGTCAGGGCAGGGGCTCCAGTACCTGAAAGAGAAGTAAGTTCCTATTTCTAAGAGGACAGGAACATGGGACCCTGTGTGACCAAAGACAGTGACTGTCCCCCACAAACAGCACAAGGTTTTTCCCCTGACAGAAGCCTGGCCCTTGAGGGGGAAACCAGAATAGCCCCGCAGTCAGGCTTGCTGTGTCTTTCTCTGTCTTTTCAAAATCTTCCTAGTGCTTCAGCGATGCAGGAGGAACATGATGGGTCTGAAGGCAGACCATCCGCAGGTTTTTGTCTTTTTTTATCTTTAATTTTACAAAATGGGGTTGTATTACTTGCTAATGAAAACCAATATTTTACTGTATTTAAATAACCTAGGAGGGGCATGTTGATAATGGGGCAGGCTGTACACGTGGGGGCACAGGGGATGTTATAGGGGAAATCTCTGTTATGAGCCTTGATTTTGATTGGAACCTAAAACTGCTCAAAAAATCAAGTCTGTTAAAAAATTAGCTAGTAAGGGGGACTTCCCTGGTGGTTCAGTGATTAAGAATCTGCAGGGAACACAGGTTCAATCCCTGGTCCAGGAAAATTCCACATGCCGCCGAGCAACTAAGCTCATGCACCACAACTACTGAGCCCACGTGTCACAACTGCTGAAGCCTGAGGGCCTAGAGCCTGTGCTCTGCAACAAGGGCAGCCACCGCAATGAGAAGCCGGTGCAACTCTCGAAGTGTAGCCCCCACTCTCTACAACTAGAGAAAGCCCGTGCACAGCAACAAAGGCCCAACACAGAAAATAAATAAATACATAAATAAATTTATTTAAAGAAAATTAGCTAGTCAGGGAATTCTCTGGCAGTCTAGTGGTTAGGACTCTGTGCTTCCACTGCAGGGGGCACGGGTTCCATCCCTGGGTAGGGAAGTAAGATCCGGAATACCGTGGCACAGCCAAAAAAAAAATTTGTCAGTAAAAATTTACCTAATAAATATTCATTCTAATAGTAAACGCACACTGAGAAATATTATTCAGTAATAAGTGCATTCTGCTCTTAACAACCTAAGTGACTACAGATGAGGCTAAAGCTGAATTAGGGTGACATCCATCCTCTCCCGTCATCACAGTCCCTCACTCCCACTCCCAGAAGTAAGTACTGCTACAATTTGATATGTACTTTCCATGCCCCGCCATTTTTCCTTAATATTTATTTATTGGCTATGCGTGGTCTTAGATGCAGCACGGGGGATCTTCGTTGTGGCACATGGAGACTTCAAGTTGAGACACTCGTGAACTTTTAGTTGCAGCACGTGGGATCTTTTAGTTGAGGCATGCAGTCTCTTAGTTGCAGCATGCATGCGGGATCTAGCTCCCTGACCAGGGATCGAACCAGGGCCCCCTGCGTTGGGAGCACAGAGTCTTAATTGCTGGACCACCCTTCCCATGGAGTGAAGTCCCTCCATGCTTTTTTTTTTAATTTATGTATTTATGTATTTATTTATTGGCTGCGGTGGGTCTTCGCTGCAGCGCACAGCCTTTCATTCGTTGCGGTGAGTGGAGGCTACTCTTCGTTTCAGTGCACAGGCTTCTCACTGCAGGGGCTTCTCTTGCTGTGGAGCATGGGCCTTACGCACGCATGCTTCAGTAGTTGTGGCATGTGGACTCCATAGTTGTGGCTCAAGGGCTCTAGAACAGGCTCAGTAGTTGTGGCACACAGGCTTAATTGCTCCTCGGCATGTGGGATCTTCCTGGACCGGGGCTCGAACCCGTGTCCCCTGCATTGGCGGGCGGATTCTTAACCACTGCACCACTAGGGAACCCCCTCCATGCCCCTTTAAACTGACTTCTGGGACTTCCCCGGGGGTCTCGTGGTTAAGACTCTGCACTTCCAAAGCAAGGGGCACAGTTTCCATCCTTGGTTGGGGAACAGATTCCACATACCATGTAGCAGGGCCAAAAAATAAATAAATAAAGTAAGTAAAAAAATACATGAATAATACAAAGTGACTTCTGGTGATAGACAATAGATAGATAGGTGGGTAGACAGATGTGAGATAGAGATATGTACGCAACTTCAGAGAATACATTTAATGTAGAGCTGTTATATGCCTTTTTATTCATATAGCTTTGCTTTAACTCATACATATTATGAGCTGACCTTTTTCTAGTCTACAGGTCTTTGCTATTATTTTTAACCACTGCTTGGCATCCATGGTAATCATACCCTATAGTTTATTTAGCCTTTTATTTATCTTACTAATACTTGTGTAGCTGGATGTTAAAAGGAATTCTCCTCTTTTGCAGACATCTCAACTTCAACTTCAAAGCTGAGAACACTAGGGACAAGGACCCCCACTTCCAAAGAGCACTGCTGGCCATGCCCTTAACAATTCTGTGACTCTCAGCCCCTAGCACCCATATCCAGTCTGTATACGGGACGGTTTGAGATTCATAGAAAAAGATGCTTTAAAAGGAATTCGTTAACCAATATTCGCTGAGTGCCCACTCGTGCTCTGAGTGCTGTGACACATGGGTTAACGAGACCGAAACCTCTGTCCTCATGAAGCATCGACGGGGGCCTGGAGGATGCTTTAGCTTCTCTTGTTCCAGAGCTCGGAGCCCGCCGTGTGAGATCTTTGAGACCTGGGACTGTTGTTTGCATCCAGGGCTGTCTGCCCACAGCGGGTGGGCCGTGGAGGAGAGGCTGGGCTGTGGGAGCTTGGTGGTGAGGGGAAGCTGTGTTCCTGAAGGGCACACGGAGGCTGGAGAGATGATGGGGCTTGAGCCATCTTGAAAAGACTCAGCCTGCCTGGTGTGGGGAGACCCGGGAAGAGACGGATGCAGCAGGGGCAGGGGACAGGGAAAGAAAAAGGGTCCGGAGAACTCAGGTAAAGAGCAAAATGGGAGGGCGCCACGTGGAGTCGGCAAAGAACCCCCTGCGTGACTCTTTAGCTCATCTGTGAAATGGGATAATAGTACCTCTTCATGGGGTTGTTGTGAGGATTAAAATACTCCACACATGCAAGCACAGTGCTTGGCCCAGAGCAAGAGTCTGGCCTAGAAGTGTCCCTTTGCAGGACGGCGCCGCTGATGCGGTGGCAACCTGTCTTTGGCGCCCTCTGGTGGGGAAGAGTCAAACTGCCAACTCTTTGTGGGCTCTGGGACCCTCCTGTCAGCAGGATTCACTCACCCACAGCGTCCTTGCCAAGGGGAAGCCTCCCCTGGCCGGGCACCTCCAGTTCAGTTCTCCACCACTGGTCTCCGTCAGTCCACCCATCCTAGGCTCCCCTCGACCTCCTGGGCAGTGCTTGTGTCCGCGTTCTCAGCTCTTCCAGCTCTGCCTACCTGGTTCCACATGTGGTCCATGGGGCACAGGAGCCCTAAAGGAGCAGCTCCCCCACAGAGTGGTCCCTTGCCCTCCTTTCTGAGGAAGGCCTGCCAGCCACAGTCTCCTACCTTTAGCCTTTATAGGCCCAACTCTGACACCTGTCCTTGTTGCCCTCAAAGTCCAAGGGATCCACATCTAGCTTTCCAAGGGGAGCCATTGAGATCAAGCTGGCTAAGCAAGCACTTTCCCTCTTGTCACCCATGGGACCTGAAGGAGAGCACCGGCCACCAATGCTCTCTCGACCTCTCTTCCTCCTTCTCCCTTTCCTTTCCTCTCCAATCTCAACTCCCTAATTCATCCTCTACCTCATTTAAAACTAGTTCCCCAGTTTCTTAGCAGAGTCTTCCAGCAGAGGTCAGAAGGTCGAGGTTTTTGCCCCATGATTGAGCCGTTCCTTGTCTGTGAACCGCAGTTGAAATAGCAATGGAGGTTCAAGAGTTCCAAGAAAGTTCTGTCTTTAATATTCTTATGTGATAAAAGTATCAAACCATCCTGGGAATAATCCTCCCTAAATTCTGGAGGGTGAGTCCCTGTGGGGAAGAGGGCAGAGAAAGGAGGGAGATTAGAAGAGATTCTCAGGTTATATAAATTGTATCTGGACTGTTTGAAGTCCTGAGCTGAGGGATTGGTGAAGGAGTGTTTGTTTTATTTTTATCTGTAGCTTTTTGGATGCCTGAAAATATTTCCTGTTCTATGCAGATAATATAACAATATTTCACGTTATATACTCATATTTTAAGAGTCAGGTGAAAAAGAGGAGAGCAGCTCTTTCAACAATTTGCAATGAAGGCAGCAGAGAAATGAAATGACCCTTGCTAAGATCTTGGGATCAGGAAGTGGTAGGAAAATTGATCTCTGTAATAACTAAACTTTTCCTTTGGGGAAGATGTTACCAAACACAAGTTCATGTGCCCCAGGCATAGGGAAGCCAAACAAACCCAAGCATTGCAGTTTGGAGTAGAGAAAGTTTTATTGCAGAGCCGAGGAAGCAGAATGAGCTTGTGCCCCCAAAACCCCCAACCTCCCAAAAGGGTTTCAGCAAAGCATGTTTCAAGGCCAGGCAGGTGAGGGAGGGGCATCCCAGGGTAGGCAGTCAGCTCCTGCACAGTTCTCTGATTGGTTAATGGCGGTCAGTCCTTAAGTACCAGAAGCTCTGGGGGCTATGGGCTCAGAATCAGCCAGTAGTTAATTCGTTTGATAGTGGTTTTAGCATCTGGAAAACTCAGGAAATATACATCAGCTACAACTGTCTTGGTACTTCAGAAAAGAGCTAAAGCAGGGCACATGGGGGAGGAGGGTCCAGGGAAGCCCCATTTTCCTGCTGGGCTACTAGCAGAGGAGAAAAGTGGGTATCGTTTTCCTTTTCCTGAGAAAACGAGGAGAAAAGTGGGTGTCGTTTTCTTTTTCCTGAGAAAACGAAATCTATCTCACTGGCTGCCTGCATCCATGGGGCTGTGCTTCAGTTGGGGTGGAGCTTTTATAAACATCCTGCATCAGGCCTTCCCAGAACACAGCCAAGCTCAAGACCAGCAGGTCAGTTCCACATCTTCATAAAATCTTCTCCTCTGGGTCAGACAGGCAGGGGTGGGCAGGGGCTGCTCCTTCCTGCCGCCCTCACCCTTGGGTGGTTGGTGGGCTTAGCGGGTGGAGGGGAGACCCGGTGGATCCACTGGATGAATTGTGTCATGTTTCTCATCTGGGTGGCTGCAGTCAGAGAAGCTGGGTTTCGGGAGGGAAGGAACTTAAGCCCTCATTGTCCCTGGGCTCTGGGACTCTGGAAACCATGAGCCTCGTCCGTGCCTGGGTAGGGGTGAGATGAGCAGGAGAAAGAGAGAAGCATTAGGAGGAACCAAATCAGAGCATTCCAAGCCCATGCTTTGGAAGCAGCTGGACCTGGATCGGGTCCCACTTTGCCAAGCAAAGCTGTGTGAGCTTGGATGATTCACTAACCCTCTCCGTACCAGAGTTTCCTTATCATAAAATGGGAGGAGAAATCTCATGCTTCTCATTGAGTTAGTGAGGAGAGTGCATAAGAATAGGAACCCAGAACAAACTGATCGTGTCATATGCCTTAAAAATGTAATTGGTTCTGATTTCCTAATTCTGGCACCTTTTAAATTACTCGGTACAGATTTAAGGGAGTTCTAGAAACCTGTGTTTCAGGAGAGGGAAGCAGCCCACCTTGGGAAGAAAAATCTCCCTCCACCCCCTGCTTCCCACCTGCCCCTCACACAGGTCCTTCTGAAACCCCAACACCATATCTTGGACCATCTTCAGGCCTGTATCCTTCACAAGCTCAAAGCAGCCCCTCCACCCCCTGGAGCCCCTTGAGATTTTTAGGGTAGGACATGTGATGGTGTCCTCATCTCCCCATCAACACTTCACTCTTTTGGTAGGTTTCGTGTTGATCCGTTTCAGTGCCATGGAATTTACCAGCACTGTCCTTTTAGCCTCTAAACTGACTTCCAAGATACTGTCTGCAGGGACCCTGGCCAAAGTGGGTGGGGCAGCCTCTGGCAGTATCTTGGCAGGACTTCCTTCCATGGGTGAGTATTCCTGGCAGGGACTTGGGGGGGGAGGGGCTAGGGAGGGCACAGGGTCCTGCCCAGGGACCCATGGGAGGTGTCAGTGGCATCACCTGCAGCCTCTCTCTTTCTCCCCTGTCCTTGCCCTTGTGTGTCTGCCCTGGCTCTCTCTCTGAGAAGGGTCGGCCGAGAGCGCGGGTGGCTGGAGTGCGAGGCTGCGTGAGAATGCGATCCTCTCGGGCTTAGGGAGCGGGAGCAGCAGGTGGAGTCCTTCGTGCTTCCTCCAGAGGGGCTCTGTGCTGGGTCGTGCTTCGGCACGCATGTGTTCTTGTATTCTTGCGTGGGCTTTAGCGCAGTGGCTGTTTACGTGTCAGCTGTGTGCTTGGAGCCTCGCAAACGTTTCCGCATTTAATTTGCAACTCAACCAGCCTGTGTTGGAGGTGCTGTTTGCCTCAGGTTTTCATGCCTCACCTGGTGCTGACTCATGGTTGGGGAAGGTCGGCCTGCCTCCAGCCGTCAAGCTACACTGGGTCCTTTGTTATATGCTGAGAAACCGGCTTCGCAGTAGTTCATTTCCTGCTTTCTTTCTTTTTTTTTTTTTTTGACGTGGGGATCACCAGACCATCTGGGACGCCTTTGCCATGCTCTGTCTTATGTCTGGTGAACTCGGGAAGTCCTGGAAGACAACGGGGGCATTCACCAAGCTTACGTCAAGTGAGCCTCTCTGTTGCCAGATTTTACAGAGTGAAGCAAGACACCTACTTTTTTTGTGCCAGTACAGGCTCAGCAGATTCGTATCCAAAGGCTGAGCCCCAAACACAGCAGGGCAGTTTCTTTTATCCGTTTCCTTTGGCTGCTATACATGAGGCGTTCTTTGTCTCCCAAATAAAGTGACAAGGAAGGTAGCATGTGATTTGATTGGATACTCTTCTTTTTTCATGGCCTCTGGGCCCTGTTTAGAGTTACAAGGACTACATAGTAACAGAGGTAGGCAGGAGACATGCCAGAGGAGTTGCAGAGTAAGCAGGCACATATAGATACCAACTGGGCCCAGCTACATTTCTCTCTGGTTGAGTTATGGCCTCTGGGTCCTAAAGCTCCTAATGTTCCCACCACGTCTCCACCACCACTGAGCCACCATGGGACACGGCTTAACTCATTTCTTGGGGGGAACTTGCCAGTGTGTCCCCAAGAGTCTGGGTGGCATAGTCGGTGCCCAAGTGGTGGCTGAGGATGTGATGTCAAGGGACTGGAGGTGTCGCTGATGGTAGAGTGAGGAGAAAGGGCTGCGTGTCCCTTGGTAGGACAAAGGTTCTTACCTCCTCTGGGCCGGTTACACACCTTGGAGGGGTGCAGGGTTGTTTTAACAGAACCTTGTCTTGACAGAACCTTGACAAACCTTGTCTGTTTGTTGGGAAAAGGGACCTCACCAGAGAGAGGTTAGAAGTAGGGTCGGGGAGGTGGGACTTGGGGGCTGTCTTTGAGAAGTCCAAAAGGTACATGCTGGAGATTCTCCGTGGAGGCCTCCAAAAAACTGACGAAAGCATCTGTATTAGTCAGGGTTGTCCATATAGAGAGAGAGATTTATTTTAAGGAGTTGACACACAGTGATTGTGGACATTGGGCAAATCCAAAATCTGAGGTAGTTCAGCAGTCTGGAGACTCAGGGAAGAGTCCAAAAGCAGTCAGCTGGCAGAATCCCTTCTTGCTCAGGGGAAGTCATGTTTTGTTCTATTAAGACCTTCAACTGGGACTTCCTAGGTGGCACAGTGGTTAAGAATCTGCCTGCCAATGCAGGGGACACAGGTTCGAGCCCTGCTCTGGGAAGATTCCACATACCATGGAGCAACTAAGCCCGTGCGCCACAACTATTGAGCCTGTGCTCTAGAGCCCATGAGCCACAACTATTGAGCCCATGTGCTGCAACTGTTGAAGCCCACGCACCTAGGGCCCATGCTCCACAACAAGAGAAGCCACTACAGTGAGGAGCCCGCGCACCACAATGAAGAGTAGCCCCTACTCGCAGCAACTAGAGAAAGCCCATGTGCAGCAACGAAGACCCAATGCAGCCAATAAATAAATAAAATAAATAAATAAATTTAAAAAAAGGGAGAGAGAGACCTTCAACTGTTTAGATGGGGCCCACCCACACTGCAGAGGGGAATCTACTTTGCTCGAAATCCACAGATTTCTATGCTGCTCTCATCTAAAAACACCTTCACAAAAACCTCTAGAATAATGTTTGACAAAATACCTAGGCACAATGGTCCAGCTAAATTGATGCATAAAATTAACCATTAAGAATCTCCCCTAGTGCTCCAGTGGTTAAGACACCATGCTTCTACTGAATGGGGCACGGGTTCAATCCCCGGTTGGGGAACTAAGATCCCACGTGCCATGCCATGAAGCCAAAAGTTAAAAAACCCAAAACAAACCAAAAACCATCAAAACACACCAGAAGAGAAAAAGGCAGCTTTCGTTTGGGTGTCTTCTATGACGGAGAGAGACAGCTCTATTGGACAGCCAAGATAGATCTGCAAGCAGTACCACCTAAATTAAAATAGCTTTTTGCACTTTCATCTCTCATGGCTCCATTCAGTTGACCCTGAAGGTGCCAAAAGCAGCCATTTGGGGAGGAAGTAGAGAAAAGAGAGATGAGGAGCAGATTATGTCTCCCTTCTCCTTCTGAAACCTCTGGATTTGGGAGCCTGAATCAGGTCTAAGCTGGGGAAATGGGAGAAGTTACAAATTGCACATGAGATGGAAATTTTGACATCAGATTCGATGTTTTTATTTATGCACTATTTTTCATAATAAAACTGTTTTTTTCCCTGATTGTTATGAATATGATGTTAAAATAGCATTCTGTCTTAGTTGGTTTTAGACTGAGAAGGGAACAATATATGTCCAGTTTCTTCAGTCTGCAAAGTAGGTTGCTTGGAGAGCCTTAGGTCTGGCAAGGAAATTGTCTCAAAAACAGTTTTGTGACCCAATACCTGTTCAAAATGTGAAAGCATTGAGGTTGAAGTGGCTTGAAATTGGAAAGAATTTCCTTGCAGAGTGTTTGAAATTTGTAACCAAGGTTGAATAAAGTATAGTTCAGGCTCAGAATTTATTTCAATGAATATCTCCTTCAGGATTCCCAGAGCTTTCACTGTTGTTGAATAGCATTTCCAGCTCTGCATTAGATTAAGAGATTTACTTTTCTTGTCTTTATCTCTCCTCCTAGATTGCAAGCTCCTCAGGAAATCCCCTCAGATTCATCTTAGCATCCCCCCCAAAATGCCTAATCAGTGCCCGGCTGATGTAGTGGGTCATAGATATTTGTTGAAAGTATGAATGAATGAATGAATGAATGAATGAGTAAGCAGTTGACCTTAGCTGAAGAATAGGCTCCCAACCATAGAGCTATACACACACTTTCCACCAATATCAATTTCCTGGCTTTTAACTTATACTGTCATTACATAATATGCAATCAATGGAGTTGACATGGTGAAGGGTCTCCAGGACCTGTGTGGACAAACTTTGCAATTTCCTGTAAATCGAAGTTTAACAGTTAAAGAAAAAAACTACACCATCCACATTGTATTCTTATCACAAAATATTGAAACTGCATCTAATTACAATTAATAAAATAATTAATTCTAATAGTAAAAAATTAATTGAATAGTAAGACAATTAATTTGCTATGCTTTCCTTTTTTTTTTGGGCCACATCCCCTGGCTTGTGGGAGTTTAGTTCCCTGGCCAGGGATCAAACCCGGGCCCTTGGCAGCAAGAGCAGAGTCATAGCCACAGGACCACCAGAGAATTCTCTGCTATTCTTTCTCCCTTCTCTCTCTTTCTTTCTTCCCCTCTTTTTCTTCCTTCCTTTCTCTTCCTTCCTTCCTTCCTTCCTTCCTTCCTTCCTTCCTTTCTTTCTTTCTTTCTTTCTTTCTTTCTTTTTTTCTTTTTTTCTTTTTCTTTTTCTTTCTTTCTTTCTTTCTTTCTTTCTTTCTTTCTTTCTTTCTTTCTTTTTCTTTTTCTTTCTTTCTTTCTTTCTTTCTTTCTTTCTTTCTTTCTTTCTTTCTTTCTTTCTTTCTTTCTTTCTTTCTTTTTCTTTCTTTCTCTTTCTCTTCCTTCCTTTCTTCCTTCCTTCCTTCCTTCCTTCATTGGGTTTTCGTTGCTGTGAGTGGGCTTCTCAGTGGAGTGGCTTCTCTTGCTGCGGAGCACAGGCTCTAGAGGGTGCTTGGGCTTCAGTAGTTGTGGCTAGCAGGCTTAATTGCTCCATAGCATGTGGGGTCTTCCCAGCCCAGGGATCGAACCCACATCTCCTGCATTGACAGGCAGATTCTTAACCACTAAGCCACCAGGGAAATCCCCCCTCCTATTGTTTTTTTTTTTTTTTTTTAATTTATTTATTTATTTATTTATTTTATTGGCTGTGTTGGGTCTTCGTTGCTGCACACGGGCTTTCTCTAGTTGTGGCGAGCGGGGGCTACTCTTCATTGTGGTGCGCAGGCTTCTCATTGCCGTGGCTTCTCTTGTTGTAGAGCACGGGCTCTAGGCACGTGGGCTTCAGTAGTTGCAGCACATGGGCTCAATAGTTGTGGCTCATGGGCTCTAGAGCACAGGCTCAATAGTTGTGGCACACGGGCTTAGTTGCTCCACAGCATGTGGTATCTTCCTGGGGCAGGGATCGAACCCATGTCCCCTGCATTGGCAGGCAGATTCTTACCCACTGCGCCACCTAGGAAGTCCCCTCCTGTTGTTTCTTAATGCTAAATAAGTTTGGCATTTTTTTATCAGATGATGTGAAATAATAAGATAGATAGATAGATAGATAGATAGATAGATGGATGATAGATAGATCGATGGGTCAGTCTTTACCCCAGTTCCTAACATAGAACTAAAACCTTTGTAGTTTCCTAAGTGATAGGTGCAGCTTACACAGAGCTCCAAAATTCCTTCGAGTTCCTGGGTGACGGGACATTCTTTGTTCTAATGGAGTGATTCTCGGTGGGCTCCTGGATGGGGGCTGGTCACCAGAAAGACCAAGCCATGATGAGCCCCATCCTCCAATCCTGCAGGGCTAGGAGGGGGACAAAGATGAAGGGAACATTGGATCCTACCTACATGATGGAGCCTCCAGAAATGTCCCTCAAATATGGAGTTCTGAGAACTCCCCATTTGGGAAGCAGGAGCACATGCACACTCTGGGAGGGTGGTGCACCCCAGATGCACCCACGGGGACTGCGATTCCTGTGCTCAGGACCTCATCGTCGGTACTTTTCCATCAGGCTGTTCATTTGTATCCCTTAGGATCCTTTGTAATAAATCAGTAATAGTAAAGTGCTTTCCTGAGTTCTGTGAGCCTTTTGGCTAATTATCAAGCCCAAGGGAGAGGTCATGTTACTAAACACAAGTCTGTGTGCCTGACGAACAGTGAGGGCAAACAATACCAAGGCGTCGGAGTTTGGAGCAGAGAAAGGTTTATGGCAGGGCCCTGCAAGCAGACTGCCGGCTGGCTAATGCCTTAAAAACCTGGAACTCTGGAAGCTTTCAGCAAAGCCCTTTTGTAGGAAAGGTTAGTGAGGCCATGGTTAGTGGTTGCAAGCTTCTTGGTGTCAGATCCTTTGTTCTTGAGGTCCTCCTTGGACTTCTGTGGTTAGACGTCATCCAGGGTGGGACTATTTAGCCGGCTGGAGTCCTCAGCAGCCTCACAACGTGCAGGACTTCTGACACTGCTCTTCCCACCAAAGCAAGGACCTCCCAGGGTAGGCAGGGGCCTGGGAGGTGGGGGAGGGAAGGGAGCAATGGTACTCCACTCACTGTATCCCTCGCTGCCTCCATCCAGGGCTGCTGTCTCTGAGCAGAGGTGAGTGTGCTGGGAAGGGGCATGAGCCCACCTTTACCAGACACTTTGGGAGCCTCTGGCCTTGTATCAACCCAGGTCACTCCGAAGCCCCAAGACTGAGGCTGGGTGGGCAGCGGGCAGGGGCAGAGATGGAGTATTAGAGGTGGACAGGACTCTGGAGCTCAGGGAGCCAAGCAAAGTCACTATTCCCTTTCAAAGCTGTGGTCTTTGCAGATTTGCTGTGTGGGCTGGAAGTGGGCTCACAGGCTGCTGTAGGACAGAGGGCAAGTCTGGGGCAACAGAGAGGTTCCCCTATGGCCTGCTCCCCTCCACTTCCAACATAAATCAGACAGGGCACTTCTGATTTTCACACTTTGTTTCTCAGAAAGATAGTGGTGTCCTTGGCTCTGCAACTAGTGGTCCCACACTGCTTCTAAGATGTCAGCTAAAGCCATAGAGAGTGGGGAAGGACCTGCCACTGACCTCTTCCTGCCAGAATCTCCGTCAGATGGTGAGTGCCCAGGGAATTGCCAGAGGGGGAGGTGGCCCAGCAGTGGGGTGCCTGGACCAGGGCAGAGGGGGTCTGGGTTCTGGCCTGGTGCACTGTGCCCCTTCAAGTCTCTTCCCTCCTGGGCCTCAGCCTCCTGCTCTGTGAAGTCAGGAACCCGCCAGCTCTGCGTTGGTGCTGGGTCTCCCTCCCTCTGTCTTCTCCTTGGGTTCACCTCCAAGCGTCCTTGTCACCTGTCCATGCAGCTGCCACTGAGGTCCCCTCCTGACATCAGAGTTCTTGGGAGCTTCAGGAAGTGGTGGAGGGTGCTGTGTGGGACCTCTGGTCCCACAGCTGCCCACCCCTCTGTGTGTTCCCCCTTTGCTTTTTGTTCCAGAGGAGGATGAACCTTCCCCGCCATCCGACCAGGCCTCTGATGGTTCTACTCCTGGGAAACCACCACAGGGACCACAACAGGGGCCAGATGGATCTGGCCTTGACCACAGAGACCCACCCACGTCCGGAGACAGCAATTTCTCCCATTATGCAGGTAACTGATCCCTGAGCACCAGTCCCCGGGGCCTCACCCCACCCCCACCGCTCAGCTCAACCTTCTAGGTTGTCAGTATTAGGCCCACGCTCCTGATAGAATCTGTGTGACACTCACATTGTCAGAAAAATGGCACCGTGTACATAGGAGATGAAATAAATGATGCTCTAGAGTCAGAGGGACTACACTTCAGGACTTAGCTCTGCCGCTGATTTGCTGAGTGCCCCAGAGCCAGTCACTTGCCCTCTCTGGGCCTTGATTGGTTTGTTTAAGCACAGGGGTAGGAGGAGGTCACTCTTCGGGGTCTCCCAGAGCCAGGTCACATCCTATCGGGTGAGACAGGTGCTGCTTAGGCTGCTGGTCAGCCAGCGGCACAGATGCAGGCACGGCTCTTTGCCAGTTAAAGTCCACTGCCCGTGCCCGACCTTTGGACCCAATGGCGCCCAAGGCAGGTAAGTTTCATTTCTCCATTTGTGCTCCTCCCTTGATGCCCCAGGGCCTGGTCACTCATGTCAACCCAGGACACACCCTCACAGAGCAGGGTCACCTCTAAGGTGGGGTGAGCCCAGGGCCAGGGCAGCAAAAGGCACATGCTTTTTTTTTTTAAAGTCATGGCAGAATACACATAGCATTAAATTTACCGATATATCCATTTGTCAGTGTACAGTTCTGTAGTGTTAATGTTACCAAGTCCAATCTCCCTCTGCTCACTGCACAACAGGCCAGTGAGTCGGAGAGGAGGTGCTGAGACAAGGAATACAACTTTATTTGGAAAGCCAGCCGTCCGAGAAGATGTCAGACTAGTGTCTCCAAAAAACCATCTTATCAGGTTCTGGACGTCAATTTCTTTTATAGAATGGGAGAGGGAGAGGTGATAAGGAAGTAGAGTAACAAGGCAGAATAGAGGGGGAGAGGTGATGCAGAAGTAAAGTACAAGGGCCTTCAGTCTTGCAAAACATCTCCTGCAATGACCAGCCTCCATTAGAGGATGTGTTAGTTTCTTCTTTCTTGCAGCTATTCACAGGGGGCAGGGTCGGATTTTCTCTGTGTGAGCTGAACAGCATACACTTTAGTTTAACATTCAGGCAGAGGGGCAGGGTTCCCTGAGGCAGGCATTATCTATGATTACAATAACAAAAGCAACAGAAAGCAATCTTTAAAGTCACAGAAACAGATGGAACATGGAGTCCCCCGATTTAGCGCTTCCCTGTTTTATTAAGGATATCTGCATTATCGTGTAACCAAGCTTCAGAACTCTTTTCATCTCCCCAGACTGAAACTCTACACATTCAACATAAACTGTCCACGTGCTCCTGCCCCAGCTCCTGACAACCACAGTTCTTTCTGTCTCTATGAATTTGACTAACCTAAGGACCTCATGTGAATGGAATCAGAGAGTATTTGTCTTTTTCTGATTGGCTTATTTTACTTAGCACGAGGTTCCCAAGGTTCACCGGATGCCAGAACTTCCTCGGTGAGGCTGAATGCTTTGCTGTTGGGTGTACGTACCACACGGTGACGATGCATTCATCCACTGAGGGGCACTTGGGTGCTTCCAGCTCTTGGCAAGTGTGATGAATGCTGCTCTGAAGATGCGGGTGCAAATATCTCTTCCAGACCCAGTTTTCAATTCCTTTGGACTGGAATGGGACTGCTAGGTCATATGGTTTTCTATTTGTAATTCTCGCAGGCACTGCCATACCGTTTTCCATAGCTGCTGCACCACTTTACATTCCTACCAACAGTGCACACAAGTGTTCCAGTTTCTCACATCCTAGCCAACGCTTGTTATTTTGTTTGTTTTTTTAATAGTAGCCATCCTAATGGGTGTGAAGTGATATCTCCTTGTGGTTTTGATTTGCATTTCCCTAATCATTACTGATGTTGAGCATCTTTTCGTATGCTTGTTGGCCATTTGTATATCTCTAGGGAAATGTCTATTTGAATTCTTTGCCCATTTTTCAATCATGTTCTTTGGGTTTTCTGTCGTTGTAGGAAGTTATACATCCTGAATATTAATCCCTTACCAGATATTTGATGTGCAAGTATCTTCTTCCATTCTGTAGGTTGCCTTTCCACTCTGTAGATTGTGTCCTGTCTTAGTCAGTTAGGGCTGCTATGAAAAAACATGCCATAAACTGGGTGGCTTTTTAAAGAACAGAAATTTATTTCTCACGATTCTGGAGGCTGGGAAGTCTGAGATCAAGGTGCCACCCGACTCTGTGTGTGGTGAGAGCCCACTTCCTAGACAGCCCTCTTTACACTGTAACCTCCCCTGGTGGAAGGAACACAGAAACTCTCTGGGGTCTCATTTATAAGGAAATTAATCTCACTCATGAGGGCTCTGCCCTCAAGACCTAATCACCTCCCAGAGGCCCACCTCCTAATACCATCACACTGGATATTAGGTTTCCATATATGAGTTTGTGGGACACTACATTCAGACCATAGCATGACCTTTGAGGCACAGAGGTGCACTCTTGATTCATACTTCTTTCTCTGAAACACTCCTTCAGGGCCTCCTTGTTCCCAAGCCTGTACCTGGTATGGGGGAGGTGGCAGTGAATGAGCCTTGAGCTTTAACCTTCAAGAGCTCAAAATCCAGCAGAGATAATGGAGAACCATACAGCCTTGTGGGAAGTTCTGTGGCAGAGGAGCATAGCAGAGTCACACTTGAGTCCACAGGTGGAGGTGACTGACGAAAATTGGGACCATGTGGTCAGGGCAGTTCCTGGAAGATGTGTCACATAGCAGAGTCCTGAAAAATGCCTGTATTTGGCATGCAAGAGATTAGACCTCAGGGGGCAGAGGATGGCTTCTCTTCATTCCCCAGGATAGAAACAGAAGCCTGATCATGGAGGGCTCCCTCATCCTCATTAAAGAGGTAGAGTCTCACCTGCGGGCCACAGGGCACAAGGAGGGATTTCAACACCTTCGCTGTGCCCTGTACCCGGCAGCCAACAGATATGTCTCATTCTGTGTGTGGTCCCCTTCCCTGATCCTGCACAACGAGGGGTGATGGTGACTGGGGTGACAGTGGTGGAGCCAGAGACAGAGTGGAGTGATGCAGCCACAAGCCAGGGATTGTCGGCAACAGCTAGGCAATGATGCTAGAAAGAGGCAAGGGAGGACCCTCCACTAGAGCCTTCAGGGAGCGCCTGGCCCTGCCCACACCTTGCTTTTCAACTTGTGATCTCAGAAATGTGAGGGAACATGAGAGCATAAACAGTTTGTGGTAATTGGTTACAGCAGCCTCAGGAAACTCATACGGGCAGACCTCATTTTATTGCACTTTGCAGATATTGCCTTTTTTACAGCGTGGGCAGAAGTTGGTTCACATTGTCTTTCTTAACATCAGGCTGTTGCACACTGAGTAGACTCAATATGGTATAAACATAACTTTTATATGCACTGGAAACCAAAGCGTTCATGTGATATTGGCTTTCTTGTGGTGGTCTGGAACTGAACCCTTGGGATCTCTGAGGCGTGCCTGGACAGAGATTGAAAATCCCATTGAGGTAGAGGAACGGTTGAAGGCTGTATTAGAGTCAGAATGTGTATAAGGAGGAGGTGGGAGTCTCTAGGGGGATGCTGGATGTTGATATAGGGAGGGGGCGGTTCTTGTTAGTGACGAGGTCTAGGGCAGCACTGTTCCAGCAGAGCTTTCTGCGTTGATGAGCACACTCACCACGTGATCCAGTATGGTAGCCACCAGCCACACGTGCCTATTGAGTCCTTGAGATGCAGGCTCTACGTGTGAAGAACTGAGTTTTAAATTTTTTAAAAATATTTTTTAAAACAGTTTTTAAAACTAAATTTATTTATTTGTTTGTTTATTTATTGGCTGTTGGGTCTTCGTTGCTGTGTGCAGGCTTTCTCTAGCTGGGGCAAGTTGGGGCTACTCTTCATTGCGGTGCTCAGGCTTCTCTTTGCAGTTGGCTTCTCTTGTTGCAGAGCACAGGCTGTAGAGCGCAGGCTCAGTAGTTGTGGCGCACGGGCTTAGTTGCTCTGAGGCACGTGGGATCTTTCCAGACCAGGGATTGAACCTGTGTCCCCTGCATTGGCAGGCAGATTCTTAACCACTGCGCCACCAGGGAAGCTCTGCATTTTTAATTTTATTTCATTTTAAAAGAGAATTAAATAGCACACATGGCTAGCGGTTCCCACAGTGGGCAGCACGGGCCTGGGTGTGACCTTGGATGTGTGTGGCATAGAGGTCAAGGTCTGTGGAAGTGAGAACTGCAGGACCAGTTTGTTGGAAATATCACCTGTGCTGAAATGGAAACCCTCAAGACAGGCCAGGGGTCCTGATGGAGAGAGAGGTGATGCCCAGGCATGAGCTACATCCTTCCAGAGTGACTGGAGGCCTAAGGCTGATTTGCATCTTCTCTCCCTTGCCTGGGACCAAGGCTCCTCTTCATGGGGAGCTGGCTGAACTCACTGCCGATCCTCCTGAAATCACTGGAACTCCTGGTCCCAGCTGTCCATCATCAGAGTCCCTGCCCCTGTCCCATGTCCCTGCCAGGCCCCAAGAGCTCTCAGCAATTCAACATGGTCCAGGCATGCTCCGTCCAGCGGTGCCCGGGGCTCTGGCCACAAGGCAGGACACACAGAAGAAGCAGGGTGACTTCTGATGGGGGAATTAGGGGTGCTTCCTGCAGTACGTGACAAGTAGGCTGAGCCCTGGAGAATGGGGTGCTTTCAATCCAACTGTAGCCTGATGTGGGGATAGTGTGTCTGGAAGAGGGAAAGACGAGAACAGTCAAACTTATTCCACTGCAAATAAAAATAGCATGCTTTTCTTGATTTTTTGATTTTTGAGAGAATGACACCAAATGTATTCACTTCAAATAACAGCATGAAACCTTCTCAAGGCAGGTGCCCGTCCCATCTGGGGCATCACAGAGCCCTGGACCCTTGTCCATCCACCTCTGCATTCTCAGAAAATCAGACTTCTCTGCAAAAGTAGGAAGAGGCCAGGCAGGAGCTCCTCTCTCCTCTGATTCCATCTCCAGGGAACCCCTCCCACTGTGGCGGCAGGGGGACACAGCGGGAGGCCAGTGTCGTGCACTCACAGGGGTTCTTTCTGTCTCCAGGCAAGGCTGCCGCAGCCGTGATCGGAGGAGGTGAGTCTCTTTGGGAAGAAGCTCCAGCCCCCATCTGCCCCTGGCTCTGGGCCCTCAAGAGCACCTGGCATAGATTCCCTTGAGCCCCAAGACATGGGTGGGTAAGGGTGGAGTGGGAGGGGACAGAGGTGGAATTCTCGAGGTGACGTGAACCTTGCCAAGAAAGAACCAAAGCAAAGCCATTCACCATTCATAGCACCCACGTCCAATCTCCGTTTCTCTCAGGTGCAAACCGTGCGATCCAGGTGAGTTGTGAGATCTGTCTGAACCCGTGATTCCTTCCCAGAAAGCAGGGCCAGGGCCAGGGGAACCTCCAAAGGGTAGTAGGGGATGTGTAAGCTGAGCTGTGTGGATTCTTCAGAACTGCTTTACAAACCCTATAGCTCATCCAGGGAGCCCAGAGGTTTCCAGTTGTGCCCTTGGCCAGTGTCTTCCCACACGTGGCCAGAATTCAAGAAAACGAAAACACTTCTCTCACAGCAGCCACAGTCTCAAGTGCTCAGTGGTGACATGCGGACACTGTGTGGGACGGTGCAGATACACAACGTTTCCGGGTTGCAGAAAGTTCTATGAGTGTACTCTCTGGAGATGTAGGGGACCCCTGAGGGGATGCTCACAGGTGGGTGCAGGGCAGAGGGCAGAAGCCCTCACCCCAGCACCTCTTCAGCAGAGCAGCTCTGTCCTTATTTCGTGGGTCCTGTGCTTGGGGGAAAGACACTCTTTTCCCTGCCAAGAGGGGGTGCTTGAAGACCGCTCCTCCTTTAATTTTTTTCACACGAGGGCATTTGAGGCCCAGGGAGGAAAGGCGAAGCTTCCAGGGCCACAGCCAAACAGGGGAATGAACAGGTCTGGGATCCAGGTTCTTTGGGGGGCTCTGTCCCTCACTTGTGTCCACATCTACAGCCTTCCTTTGCCTTGGTCCCTCTGGCTCTCAGGAGAGCAAAGAGGACCCCTCACCTCATCCCCGCAAGAAGGTGTCAGGGAGATCTGGGGAGTCTGTCCCATGGGGCCAACCCTAAAGCTCCTCTCCCCCTACAGCCTTGGCCGTGGGGGCTGTGCCCCTGGTGCTGGGCGCCGTGGGCTTCACTGGGGCAGGAATCGCAGCCTCCTCCTTAGCAGCCAAGATGATGTCAGCAGCCGCCATCGCCAATGGGGGTGGAGTTGCCGCCGGCAGCCTGGTGGCCACTCTCCAGTCCGTGGGTAAGTGTCCGGGCAGGGGGAGCGCAGAGGGTGTGACAGACGAGCCCAGGATTCAGGCCAGAGGCTCAGCCTGGTGGAGGGCCTGTTCACCTCCTCCACTTTCGTGGCCATCAGTGTCCCTGGTCCTTTGTGTCTCCCTCACTGTCCCCTCTTCTGGTTGTTGGTGGGGTTGGGACTGGGGGTGCAGCCCAGCAGGTCTGCATTCCCCATCAACCCTACAAAACCTGGACAGGTCCCCTCTCCTCTCTGGGCCCAGCCTCGTGCTATGAAGGGAGGGGCAGCCTGCCATTTCTCAGAGGGTCTGCCCTGTATTTGGTGGAGGCACAACCAGAGTGCATGTCGCCTCTTTGGGCAGCCATGTGCAGCAGCCCCTCCCCAAAGCAGACATTCTGGGGTTTCAGGACGTAGAGGAGGGAACAGGGCTGGGATATTTGGGTCGTGGGCCTCCTGAATGTCCCAGGGTCTCTGACCCCCACAGCCTTGCCAGGAGCTGCTGGGGCTGCCTGTCCCCTTCTGCTGTAACCCCGTCCTTTCTTCCAGGGGCAGCCGGCCTTTCCATGTCATCTAACATCCTCCTGGGCTCTGCCGGGTCAGCTACTGGGGCCTGGCTGTGGGGGTCAAAAAAGAAAGAGCCTTCCTCTCCTCCACCAGGACCCAGTACTGAAGCAGAGAAGGGCTCTGGAGATGACCCTCCGGGACCTCAAGATGTCCGTTCCCCAAATGACAAGTCCTCTGCCCCCCCAAATTCTTCAAAGAATCATAAGAAATAAAGACAGGATGCTGTGACCTTCCACGAGTGTCCACACTGCATTCATCTTTACCAGGCAGGGCCCAGGGCATCTGCAGGGCTGTGGGGGGAACAGGAGCCCTGTAAGAATAGGCACCCTCGATATCCATGACAGGAAGCCAGGTCTGCTCCAGTCCTGCCACCCAGTTGTGACCCTGGGAAGGTCATGTCTCCGCTTTCAGCCTCCATTTGTTGCTCTTCGGATGGAGACTTGGACCCGTGTCATCAAAGATCTTAGCCAGAGGCAGGGTTATAGGATGGTTTGGGTGTGGGGTCAGTTTCAGCCATTGACCCTCAGTTACCAAGCCCTCTATCCTCAGGCATTATTGACTCCTCCCCTCCCCACCCAAGATTCCGAGTCTGGCTGCATCATGACTCCAGAAACTCAGCAACACTGTGTGCCTGGCCTGGTGGCCTTTGGAGCTCTTCAGGTAGGTAGAGAACTTGCATTTCTCCAGAGAGCTCTGTCCCTGTTGGTCCAGATCTCAGGGTCCTGAGGCCCCAAGTGAGAGCAGCCAGAAGCTTCAAGGACAGACAGGTCTCCCCGCCCTGGTGGGACTTCCGCGAGGCCGGTCCATGCAGAACACTCCTCTCCTAAGGCCCACTGGCTGCCTGGGCCTGGATCAGATGGCAGGCATTCGATGTGTGTTGACCTGGCCTCTGCCACCTGCCTGCCCGTGCAAAGAACCCACAGCCAGCTTCTGGAAGCCCTGCTTCCACTTTAGACTTGAGTCTCAGATCTCAACCTATTGGCTCCAGGACCCCAGCCCAGGTGCCCACTCTGGCCTTCACCCCTGATTCCTTTACTACCCCTCCTGCACCAGCTCTGTCCCTCGTACACTGCCTCAGCTACTCCTGCAGCTCCCAGCTGGCATCAAGGCCTCCATCCCAGGCTCTGTGGCTACAGTGGATCTGAGGGTCCCCTCTCTGCGCAGGGTGTGTAACAGAGAAGAACAAACCTGACTCCATTTTGAATCTCACCTTTGTTCTCTGTCACCTGTGCTTGGTTAGTCACGTTTCCTTTGCACCTTTTATAAAAGCATGTTGCCTGTAACCTGAAATATATAGAGGACAGCCCATTCTCAAGGCTCTGACCCTTAAGGGTATAACACTTCTCCATCCACAAGTTGCAGAGAGTAACATTTGTCTTGTTGGAGGTTTATGGGAACATTGTGAGCAGACCTACAGGGACAGCTGCAAGAACAAAGGCACCAAGAAGCTTGCCACAACCAGCCTCATCCCCTCCCCTTTCAGCATTAAAGAAGCCTGAATTCTAACTTGGGGAGGGTGGTCTCTGGGAAACTTTAGGCCACCATCTTCTCGCTCTGCTGGCTTTCTGAATAAATTCTCTATTCATTGCCCTAACAACTTGTCTCCAATTTATTGGCCTGTCGTGTGGCAAGAGTAGGAGCTTAGACTCGGTAGCAGGTGTAGTGTTGGGGGGAGGAGGGGCATGGGAGACAAGCACACAGATAATGGCGTGAAGGGACTTGTGGTCAATTACAATAATGACCGCATTCTCCAAGCCCTTTTCATGTATCTTTACAGCTCCTCTCACCAAGGGCTGGAATTTATTGTCGCTCCCTAAATCTGGGCTGGTCTGCTGGAGGACAATAAACACAGGGACAGAACAGAACCCAGGACTCATCCCATTTATTCCTGATGAGATCCAGACACAAGAATGAGCCCGGCTAAGATCTACAAAGCCAGCCCACAGCTGACTGCTGATATATGGGGAGCCCAGCTGAGACCAGAAGAAACACCTGTCTAAATTGCTTGACTCACTGAATCATGAGATATATATATATAGATATAAAAATAGATACAGATACAGATATAGATATACAGATACAGATATAGATGTATGGATATATATATGTATATATATACACACATATATATGCAGATACATATGCATTAAATTTGTTGGGCATTTGTTACACACCAATAGCTAACTGCTAACACGACACAATGTGTACAATCCACTGAGAGATACAAGCTGTGTGACAAGGAGGACAAAGAAGGCAGACATTAATTGTAATTGTAGCTATCTGGAAAGACTGCCTGGAGGAGATGTCGCTTTATTTAAGGCTTATGTAGTTATCCGTAACAGTACCTTGATTACAACTGGCTCAGAGTTCAAAGGACTTTATTGGTTTGCTGACGTAAACAACAGAAAGGTCATTTGGTTTCAGCAAAGTGTGATTCAGCAGCTCAACACTGATGCCAAGGATGTGGTTTTTTTCTATCCCTCCTCGCTGTGTTCCCCAACACAAGTTTGTGTGCCTGAGGCACAGGGAGGCCACACAACCGGACATGTCGGAGTTTGGGGTTTATTGCAGGGCCATGCAAGGAGAACGGGTGGCTCGTGCCCAAGAAATGCCCAAGCTCCCCAAAGGGTTTCAGCAAAGCACTTTTAAAGGCCAGGGGAGGGAGGGGCGTCCAAGGGCATGTGATCAGCTCGTGCACAATCCTCTGATTGGTTCATGTGGTGGTAACAGGGCTGTTCACATTATCAATCCCTAGGAGCCAGTAGGTCTGAGGGCTATATGCTCCTGCACACCAGGTAGTTACCCTCTTCCACTGGGTGGTGGTTTTCAGCATCTGAAAACCTCAGGAAACATGCATGAGATGCTGTTTTCGGGCTACTTCAGAGAGGAGCTACAGAGGAGCATACTGGGGAGGGTTCTGTCCCTGGAAGGCCCTATAGGGTCCTGCTTGGTTACATCTGCTTTCTGAGGTATCAGCTTCACCCGATGGCTGCTGACTTTCATGGTAACAGGAGGGCTGTTAGCACACCCTGGAGGCTCCCTGCTTCTATTTCACATCTCCCCCCAAAGAGCATATCTTCATGAAACTTCTGCTGAAAAGCAAGGAAACTTCCTTCTCTAATATCTCTGGCAAATGTTCCTGTATCTTAAACAGAGTTCTATCTATTCTTAAACCAGTTACTTTGGCCCAACGGATGGATGTGATGACTGGTTTCACTCATTCTGGGCTCACCTTTGGAGGCTGGGAGGAGAGCCCAGGCCTCTGACAAGCCTAGGGTCAGGGCAGGGGCTCCAGTACCTGAAAGAGAAGTAAGTTCCTATTTCTAAGAGGACAGGAACATGGGACCCTGTGTGACCAAAGACAGTGACTGTCCCCCACAAACAGCACAAGGTTTTTCCCCTGACAGAAGACTGGCCCTTGAGGGGGAAACCAGAATAGCCCCGCAGTCAGGCTTGCTGTGTCTTTCTCTGTCTTTTCAAAATCTTCCTAGTGCTTCAGCGATGCAGGAGGAACATGATGGGTCTGAAGGCAGACCATCAGCAGGTTTTTGTCCTTTTTTATCTTTCATTTTACAAAATGGGGTTGTATTACTTGCTAATGAAAACCAATATTTTACTGTATTTAAATAACCTAGGAGGGGCATGTTGATAATGGGGCAGGCTGTACACGTGGGGGCACAGGGGATGTTATAGGGGAAATCTCTGTTATGAGCCTTGATTTTGATTGGAACCTAAAACTGCTCAAAAAATCAAGTCTGTTAAAAAATTAGCTAGTAAGGGGGACTTCCCTGGTGGTTCAGTGATTAAGAATCTGCAGGGAACACAGGTTCAATCCCTGGTCCAGGAAAATTCCACATGCCGCCGAGCAACTAAGCTCATGCACCACAACTACTGAGCCCACGTGTCACAACTGCTGAAGCCTGAGGGCCTAGAGCCTGTGCTCTGCAACAAGGGCAGCCACCGCAATGAGAAGCCGGTGCAACTCTCGAAGTGTAGCCCCCACTCTCTACAACTAGAGAAAGCCCGCGCACAGCAACAAAGGCCCAACACAGAAAATAAATAAATACATAAATAAATTTATTTAAAGAAAATTAGCTAGTCAGGGAATTCTCTGGCAGTCTAGTGGTTAGGACTCTGTGCTTCCACTGCAGGGGGCACGGGTTCCATCCCTGGGTAGGGAAGTAAGATCCGGAATACCGTGGCACAGCCAAAAAAAAAATTTGTCAGTAAAAATTTACCTAATAAATATTCATTCTAATAGTAAACGCACACTGAGAAATATTATTCAGTAATAAGTGCATTCTGCTCTTAACAACCTAAATGACTACAGATGAGGCTAAAGCTGAATTAGGGTGACATCCATCCTCTCCCGTCATCACAGTCCCTCACTCCCACTCCCAGAAGTAAGTAAGTACTGCTACAATTTGATATGTACTTTCCATGCCCCGCCATTTTTCCTTAATATTTATTTATTGGCTATGCGTGGTCTTAGATGCAGCACGGGGGATCTTCGTTGTGGCACATGGAGACTTCAAGTTGAGACACTCGTGAACTTTTAGTTGCAGCACGTGGGATCTTTTAGTTGAGGCATGCAGTCTCTTAGTTGCAGCATGCATGCGGGATCTAGCTCCCTGACCAGGGATCGAACCAGGGCCCCCTGCGTTGGGAGCACAGAGTCTTAATTGCTGGACCACCCTTCCCATGGAGTGAAGTCCCTCCATGCTTTTTTTTTTAATTTATGTATTTATGTATTTATTTATTGGCTGCGGTGGGTCTTCGTTGCAGCGCACAGCCTTTCATTCGTTGCGGCGAGTGGAGGCTACTCTTCGTTTCAGTGCACAGGCTTCTCACTGCAGGGGCTTCTCTTGTTGTGGAGCATGGGCCTTACGCACGCATGCTTCAGTAGTTGTGGCATGTGGGCTCCATAGTTGTGGCTCAAGGGCTCTAGAACAGGCTCAGTAGTTGTGGCACACAGGCTTAGTTGCTCCTCGGCATGTGGGATCTTCCTGGACCGGGGCTCGAACCCGTGTCCCCTGCATTGGCGGGCGGATTCTTAACCACTGCACCACTAGGGAACCCCCTCCATGCCCCTTTAAACTGACTTCTGGGACTTCCCCGGGGGTCTCGTGGTTAAGACTCTGCACTTCCAAAGCAAGGGGCACAGTTTCCATCCTTGGTTGGGGAACGGATTCCACATACCATGTAGCAGGGCCAAAAAATAAATAAATAAAGTAAGTAAAAAAATACATGAATAATACAAAGTGACTTCTGGTGATAGACAATAGATAGATAGGTGGGTAGACAGATGTGAGATAGAGATATGTACGCAACTTCAGAGAATACATTTAATGTAGAGCTGTTATATGCCTTTTTATTCATATAGCTTTGCTTTAACTCATACATATTATGAGCTGACCTTTTTCTAGTCTATAGGTCTTTGCTATTATTTTTAACCACTGCTTGGCATCCATGGTAATCATACCCCATAGTTTAGCCTTTTATTTATCTTACTAATACTTGTGTAGCTGGATGTTAAAAGGAATTCTCCTCTTTGGCAGACATCTCAACTTCAACTTCAAAGCTGAGAACTCTAGGGACAAGGACCCCCACTTCCAAAGAGCACTGCTGGCCATGCCCCTAACAATTCTGTGACTCTCAGCCCCTAGCACCCATATCCAGTCTGTATACGGGACGGTTTGGGATTCATAGAAAAAGATGCTTTAAAAGGAATTCGTTAACCAATATTCGCTGAGTGCCCACTCATGCTCTGAGTGCTGTGACACATGGGTTAACGAGACAGAAACCTCTGTCCTCATGAAGCATCGACGGGGGCCTGGAGGATGCTTTAGCTTCTCTTGGTCCGGAGCTCGGAGCCCGCCGTGTGAGATCTTTGAGACCTGCGACTGTTGTTTGCATCCAGGGCTGTCTGCCCACAGCGGGTGGGCCGTGGAGGAGAGGCTGGGCTGTGGGAGCTTGGTGGTGAGGGGAAGCTGTGTTCCTGAAGGGCACACGGAGGCTGGAGAGATGATGGGGCTTGAGCCATCTTGAAAAGACTCAGCCTGCCTGGTGTGGGGAGACCCGGGAAGAGACGGATGCAGCAGGGGCAGGGGACAGGGAACGAAAAATGGTCCGGAGAACTCAGGTAAAGAGCAAAATGGGAGGGCGCCACGTGGAGTCGGCAAAGAACCCCCTGCGTGACTCTTTAGCTCATCTGTGAAATGGGATAATAGTACCTCTTCATGGGGTTGTTGTGAGGATTAAAATACTCCACACATGCAAGCACAGTGCTTGGCCCAGAGCAAGAGTCTGGCCTAGAAGTGTCCCTTTGCAGGACAGCGCCGCTGATGCTGTGGCAACCTGTCTTTGGCGCCCTCTGGTGGGGAAGAGTCAAACTGCCAACTCTTTGTGGGCTCTGGGACCCTCCTGTCAGCAGGATTCACTCACCCACAGAGTCCTTGCCAAGGGGAAGCCTCCCCTGGCTGGGCACCTCCAGTTCAGTTCTCCGCCACTGGTCTCCGTCAGTCCACCCATCCTAGGCTCCCCTCGACCTCCTGGGCAGTGCTTGTGTCCGCGTTCTCAGCTCTTCCAGCTCTGCCTACCTGATTCCACATGTGGTCCATGGGGCACAGGAGCCCTAAAGGAGCAGCTCCCCCACAGAGTGGTCCCTTGCCCTCCTCTCTGAGGAAGGCCTGCCAGCCACAGTCTCCTACCTTTAGCCTTTATAGGCCCAGCTCTGACACCTGTCCTTGTTGCCCTCAAAGTCCAAGGGATCCACATCTAGCTTTCCAAGGGGAGCCATTGAGATCAAGCTGGCTAAGCAAGCACTTTCCCTCTTGTCACCCATGGGACCTGAAGGAGAGCACCGGCCACCAATGCTCTCTCGACCTCTCTTTCTCCTTCTCCCTTTCCTTTGCTCTCCAATCTCAACTCCCTAATTCATCCTCTACCTCATTTAAAACTAGTTCCCCAGTTTCTTAGCAGAGTCTTCCAGCAGAGGTCAGAAGGTCGAGGTTTTTGCCCCATGATTGAGCCGTTCCTTGTCTGTGAACTGCAGTTGAAATAGCAATGGAGGTTCAAGAGTTCCAAGAAAGTTCTGTCTTTAATATTCTTATGTGATAAAAGTATCAAACCATCCTGGGAATAATCATCCCTAAATTCTGGAGGGTGAGTCCCTGTGGGGAAGAGGGCAGAGAAAGGAGGGAGATTAGAAGAGATTCTCAGGTTATATAAATTGTATCTGGACTGTTTGAAGTCCTGAGCTGAGGGATTGGTGAAGGAGTGTTTGTTTTATTTTTATCTGTAGCTTTTTGGATGCCTGAAAATATTTCCTGTTCTATGCAGATAATATAACAATATTTCACGTTATATACTCATATTTTAAGAGTCAGGTGAAAAAGAGGAGAGCAGCTCTTTCAACAATTTGCAATGAAGGCAGCAGAGAAATGAAATGACCCTTGCTAAGATCTTGGGATCAGGAAGTGGTAGGAAAATTGATCTCTGTAATAACTAAACTTTTCCTTTGGGGAAGATGTTACCAAACACAAGTTCATGTGCCCCAGGCATAGGGAAGCCAAACAAACCCAAGCATTGCAGTTTGGAGTAGAGAAAGTTTTATTGCAGAGCCGAGGAAGCAGAATGAGCTTGTGCCCCCAAAACCCCCAACCTCCCAAAAGGGTTTCAGCAAAGCATGTTTCAAGGCCAGGCAGGTGAGGGAGGGGCATCCCAGGGTAGGCAGTCAGCTCCTGCACAGTTCTCTGATTGGTTAATGGCGGTCAGTCCTTAAGTACCAGAAGCTCTGGGGGCTATGGGCTCAGAATCAGCCAGTAGTTAATTCGTTTGATAGTGGTTTTAGCATCTGGAAAACTCAGGAAATATACATCAGCTACAACTGTCTTGGTACTTCAGAAAAGAGCTAAAGCAGGGCACATGGGGGAGGAGGGTCCAGGGAAGCCCCATTTTCCTGCTGGGCTACTAGCAGAGGAGAAAAGTGGGTATCGTTTTCCTTTTCCTGAGAAAACGAGGAGAAAAGTGGGTGTCGTTTTCTTTTTCCTGAGAAAACGAAATCTATCTCACTGGCTGCCTGCATCCATGGGGCTGTGCTTCAGTTGGGGTGGAGCTTTTATAAACATCCTGCATCAGGCCTTCCCAGAACACAGCCAAGCTCAAGACCAGCAGGTCAGTTCCACATCTTCATAAAATCTTCTCCTCTGGGTCAGACAGGCAGGGGTGGGCAGGGGCTGCTCCTTCCTGCCGCCCTCACCCTTGGGTGGTTGGTGGGCTTAGCGGGTGGAGGGGAGACCCGGTGGATCCACTGGATGAATTGTGTCATGTTTCTCATCTGGGTGGCTGCAGTCAGAGAAGCTGGGTTTCGGGAGGGAAGGAACTTAAGCCCTCATTGTCCCTGGGCTCTGGGACTCTGGAAACCATGAGCCTCGTCCGTGCCTGGGTAGGGGTGAGATGAGCAGGAGAAAGAGAGAAGCATTAGGAGGAACCAAATCAGAGCATTCCAAGCCCATGCTTTGGAAGCAGCTGGACCTGGATCGGGTCCCACTTTGCCAAGCAAAGCTGTGTGAGCTTGGATGATTCACTTACCCTCTCCGTACCAGAGTTTCCTTATCATCAAATGGGAAGAGAAATCTCATGCTTCTCATTGAGTTAGTGAGGAGAGTGCATAAGAATAGGAACCCAGAACAAACTGATCGTGTCATATGCCTTAAAAATGTAATTGGTTCTGATTTCCTAATTCTGGCACCTTTTAAATTACTCGGTACAGATTTAAGGGAGTTCTAGAAACCTGTGTTTCAGGAGAGGGAAGCAGCCCACCTTGGGAAGAAAAATCTCCCTCCACCCCCTGCTTCCCACCTGCCCCTCACACAGGTCCTTCTGAAACCCCAACACCATATCTTGGACCATCTTCAGGCCTGTATCCTTCACAAGCTCAAAGCAGCCCCTCCACCTGCTGGAGCCCCTTGAGATTTTTAGGGTAGGACATGTGATGGTGTCCTCATCTCCCCATCAACACTTCACTCTTTTGGTAGGTTTCGTGTTGATCCGTTTCAGTGCCATGGAATTTACCAGCGCTGTCCTTTTAGCCTCTAAACTGACTTCCAAGATACTGTCTGCAGGGACCCTGGCCAAAGTGGGTGGGGCAGCCTCTGGCAGTATCTTGGCAGGACTTCCTTCCATGGGTGAGTATTCCTGGCAGGGACTTGGGGGGGGGGGGGGCTAGGGAGGGCACAGGGTCCTGCCCAGGGACCCATGGGAGGTGTCAGTGGCATCACCTGCAGCCTCTCTCTTTCTCCCCTGTCCTTGCCCTTGTGTGTCTGCCCTGGCTCTCTCTCTGAGAAGGGCCAGAGAGAGGCCGGTCCCTGGAGGGGGATTCTGGGGCTCTGGGCCGCCTTCCCTCTCCCGCCTAGACTAAGGGACCCTGAGGCTGAGGCCCACTCTCTGGCTCTCATTTCCCCGGGATTCACCGCCTCACCACCAGAATTCTCCTCCTTTAGGTTTTTACCTAAGCATCCCACCAGCCTTTCATAAGTTTGCCCTGTCGGATCTCAGATCCAGACTGTTGATTTGAACAAAATTCTTCAATTCAGGCCCATTTTCTTCAATTAGTTCTTGCAAGCCCCCTTTTTGGTTTTATTTATTTATTCTCGCTGTTTATCTTCCCTTTTGCCTGTAATTCCTCCCCTCATATTAGAAAGTCAGCCTTTCTAATATGTTGAACGTGTACCTGTGTTTCATACATATTTTTGCAAAATGGGTGTTGTTTTTTGTTTGGATGTGTTTTAATTTACATACAGAAGAGTGTGTTGTGTATCTCATTTTACTGCTTTTTCTCCCCCTGCACTGAGAACTATGTTTTTGAGATCCCTCCGGGTCCACGGGTGAACCTCTAATCCTTGCTTTTGTTGAAGGAATCGGTAGAGGTAGGCAGGACACTGAGGCTTGTAATACAGGAAGCAATGTTTATTGTACCGGTACAGGCCCAGTGGACTCACATCCAAAGACTGAGCCCCGAACCAAAGAAAAGTTTCCCCTTTTATAAACCAGTTCCCACGCTTTTGGGGAGCCTATAGCTATATTTATCCAGGCAGGGGCAAAGTACAGAGGCCAGAGTGCAGACGTTAGCTTTTCCCTTATCTCCTTCACTCAAATGTCTGAGCTGTTTATGGCAGGATCTCTGCAAAAGCGGCCATACGTTACTTATTCCCCGAGGCTTGCATTCTCTTCTGTGTGCCTCTTCCTTCCCTGCTTTTGTTAGTAACCTGCCTCACTTTCAATCGCTGCAAAGCGTTCCTGTGTGCAGCCTCCACCATTCAGGGTTCTGCCCCTGGGGTGGGTCCCCGGGGTCCTCTCACCTCTGCCAACACAGCACAGGATGGAACGGGGCGAGGGCGGTGCCACAGCCTCCAACCACTGCCTGACCTCCGACCTCTGACTCCTGTGCACTCACCCTCTGTTCTTCCTCAGGGCTCACCCTGTCATCTAACGCTGCCCTGGCCGGGGCCACCTCTACCCTGGGGAGCCTGCTGGGATACCCTGCTGCGGCCCTGACTGCGTTCCCACTAGGAGGTAACTGGTCCTGGGTGATAGACTGCCCTCCTTGGACCCCGACCCAGCGCGTGGGAGTGTGACAAGAAAGTGAGGACGGGGGCCAGAGCTGCCAGTCTTCCTCATGATCAGAAATAGGAGGATGGCTCAGCTTATGAGAAAGAGTTCTGAGGTGAACATAATCAGAACAGCTAAATGTTATCAAATGCTGTGATAGCCTAGCCACAAGCTGAGTGCCTGCCCTTAGTCAATTCATTAAATGAGGGAACTGTTGTCCAAGGGCCCTGGGCTGGGAGGTGGGGTGGGGCGGTGCTCCTGAGCCTGGGACAGCACGTAGAACAGAAATGCAGGGATCCAGGCCTGGGAGGAAGCCTCAGGGCAGGACAGGTTCCAAACAGCCCAGAAGGGCCAGGCTCCCTCACCCGGGGAAGACCACTGGGGAAGCTCCCCGGGGAAGCCCCCCAGGCAGGCCATCAGACAGACAGCAGCCTTTCCCCTGGGCCATCTGTGTGTCGGGGCCCAGGTACACCAAGCTGCCGGCCAGCCAGGCATCACCTCTCCTCCCAAACAATAATGCGGCCCCTCAGATACCCTCTAACCAGCTCTTCATTCTCGAGTCTCGGGTTCCGTACCCCAACCAGGTAGCCCACTGGTCACAGGCTTTAGCTTTCACACCCCTTATCCCTTTACGTCCTTCACTGCCACCCCAAAGCTCTCCTCTTGGGAAGCTGGCCGAGCTCACTCCTGCACACCTTGCTATTTTCAGAACTCCTCGTCCCCACTGGCCCCAGAGATTGCAGTTCTGGCTCCTATGGCTGCCAGAGACCAAGACCTCTGCCAGGGAGTTCCAGGGATTCTCCGTGTCGGGGAGCCAGGCAGCTAGGGTCCAGGGTTGTGAGTGGCTGCAGCCACAGGGGAGCGAGGATGGTGCTGATTGGGAGGGTCTGGGGCAGCTTCCCAGGGGAGGGGGCAACGTGTGGGGCCTTGGAGAATCAGAAGCACTCAACCCATTCCAGCACTGTTCTCAGGTAGCATTCAGGCCTTCCGCAGTGCTTGCCCTGATTGCAGTCAGGTCCTGCAAAATGAAACACAACTCTCCGAGTGAGGATTTAGTGTTGTCTGGAGAGCTTTTTCTGGACAATAGGAGAAAGTCATGTGATGCCCCACCCTCCGCCCACACTCATAAAACACTGACCCTATTTTAGAGGAGCTAACATCCCGGCTCAGAGCGCGTGACACTCACTTCCTTCGCCTCTCCCTGCCCTAGTCAACCCACCATGCCCTAAATGACTTTGCCAAGAGTCCCACATTCACTGTGAAGGGAGCCGCAGCTGCAGCCTCCCTCCCCACATCTGTAAGGTTTTGTTTGGCTTTGTTTTGACCAAACCTGGCTTGGAAGGCAGAGAGAAAGGAAAAGAACTTCTGTGCTCCCCACAAACAACCCCCAACCAACCAATCTGCAGAGAGATTAAAAAAACACACAACAAATCCCCAATCTGATGGTTGAATTTTCTGGAACAAGGCCCTCAAACCCCATCTCCAGGTAACTCTAGGCCAAGACATGCAACTCCATTCAGGACAGGTCCTCTGACTTCCCAGCGGCCCTCGCCAAGCTCAGGGCTGTGGGGTCCACCTTCTCAGGAAGAAGGAGGCAGGGGTCCTTCCTTCCTGTGTCTCCCAGCCTGGGGCAGCCCCCTCCCCATAGCTGGGCTGTGGGCTCAGGGAGTGGAGGGGCGGCCAGAGTGGATCCACTCACAGAATGTTCTTTTGGTTTCCAGCCAAGGCTGCTGCAGCTGCGGTGGGAGGAGGTGAGTTTCTGGCAGGAAAGGCTTGTCCTTGTCTGTCCCCAGACCTTTGGACTTAGGGAGCAACTGGCCTTGTACCTGCCCCTGCCCCAGGCCTCCTGTACGTGGTAGGGGAGGAGATGCTGGAATGAGAAAAACGAGTTTGCATGGAAACTCACATGCAGGCAGCCCCAGCAGGGGCCCAACCTCCTTGCAGAGCCTCCTCTGTGTGACCTGGGATGTGGCTTTGAACTCCTCTGAGCTTAGCTTTTGTCGTGAAAAACAGGCCAGGACTGCCCATTCAGGGTTCTTGTGAGGGTTACATAGGATGAGACATCGGCACAGTCAGAACACAAGAGATGCATTCAGGAGAAGCCATTGTCTCAGCAACTCTGGCTTCCAGTTGCTCTGTGGGATGGATGGGATCCAAGCAGGGCTCAGAACGTGCTCCTTGCTTTATGCTGGGCCCTGGGTAAGATTAGCTTTTATTAAAGATTTCCTCAGCAAAGACAAGAAGCTCACAAAACCACCACGCCCCCAACCCTGTTCCCAGCATCTTACTAAGGCAGAAACAGAAGCCTTTCCCGAGGAAGGTCCTGCTGCAGATCAGAGCCCTGTCCCCGGTGACCCCACAATCCTTCCCTCGCTCTCCCCACCAGCTGTGCCACCCTCGACTCCTGACTGCGGGCCATGCCTGGGGTCTCTCCCAAGCTCAGACTTTACCCCTTCTCCCGACTCCCTGAAGTCTCCAAAGCTTGATGTGGTGTGTGTGTGGGTGTGGGTGTGTGTGTGTGTGTGTGTGTGTGTGTGTGTGTGTGTGTGTGTTGGGGGGCTTGTCCATCTTCCCCTCAACCCAGCTCCTCTCCCCCTACAGCCGTGGCCGTGGGGGCTGTGCCCCTGGTGCTGGGCGCCGTGGGCTTCACCGGGGCAGGAATCACAGCCTCTTCCTTGGCAGCCAAGATGATGTCAGTGGCCGCCATCGCCAACGGGGGTGGAGTTGCCTCTGGCGGCCTGGTGGCCACTCTCCAGTCCGTGGGTAAGTGTTGCCGGTGGGGCTTGCTGTGGAGAGTGAGGGAGGACAAGAGCTTCAGAGCATCCAGCTCTGACCTTGGCCCTGATGAGCCCTGGTCTGCCTGTCCCTATGTCTCACCCTCCATGGTCTCTCTCTCTCTCTGGGTTTCTCTGAAGCAGATGTAGGTGGGAGGGAAGGCGCTCTGGCCTGGAGTGTGCTGGGTTCAGGCTGACTCTGCCCAAAGCAGATTTCCTGGGTTTGCTGGGGCGTCTCAGCCCCACCTGGGCTTCAGTCTTCTTTGCTGAGGAGTGAGGCAACTCCCAGCTCTCGGTTTCACCACTGGAGTTCATGCCTTTGGGTACCTGTCTGTAGGAGCCCTTCCCAAACAGAGATCCTTGGGGGTTGGGGAAACAGAGAAGGGTTCTGGGTGGGATCTCTGGGCCTGAGGCCCTCCTGATAGACCCTGGAGTCTCGGACCCCATGGTTCTGTCCCGCAAGAAGTTGCAGCCTGCCCGTCCCACTCTATTCACCCTCTGCTTCTCCCACAGGAGCAGGTGGACTCTCCCTGTCATCCAAGGTCGTCCTGGGCTCTGCTGGGTCCGCCCTTGTGTCCTGCGTGGTGGGCCTGTAAGAGCTCCCTGTCACTCCCTCTGCAGAGAAGAGGACCAGGTAGTGCCCTGCCCGCCAGCCTGATGCAGTAAGGGACCAAATGCTGCATCCCCAGAGGAAAATAAGAAATAAAAACGAGTTGTTGCAGCCCCTCTGGATCCCTTCCTTCTTGTTTGCCTGAAGCTGGGTTGGGGGAAGGCTCACTTCTCTTAGAGCCACATGGCGTTGGGGTGCCCAGAGATGGACTGAGTCAAAACGTGGGGACTGGAAGCTGCCCTTACCCAGCTTCTGACTCTGTGTGTGACCCCAGGTGGGTCACCTCTGTTCTGGGCCTGCATTTGCCCCACTCTATATGGGGAGTTGGTCTCAAAGACCTCAAAGGTCCCAGCCAGGGTGGGTGTTTGGCTCAGTTCCTGTGCAGAGCCTGGAATGGAAGGGGAGGGAGCATCCTGTCTGGAGCCCCATTCGCAGGCATCCCACCCCCACCCTCTACATATTCAATGGCTATTTCCTAAGTGGCCTGGCTGAGGCTCAGAAAGCAAGGGCCCCAGGATGTCACTGCTTCCTCCCAAAGTCAAAGTCCAGTGCCCTGGCTTTTTTTCCCCAACAGCTAGAAGGAAAATCTAGTTGGTCAATAGCTGATCTTTCTGCTTCAGGGCCATGGTCTCTAAATATCCTTTTCCCCCCAGTACAAGGTCTTGCAGAAACTTTTCATCACCAGGATGGGATCTACCCCAGAACATCAGAAAATTCGCTTACATGTTCATTCACTCCTCCTTTCTATAAACTCTTTGAGCATGTGCTGTGGGTCAGGCACCGGGCTGGGTGCTAGGGAACTTGGCCTTTCCTAGGCAGTACTCATGGTCTGCTGGGTGGATGGACCAACAGGCAGACAGCCATTGATGTTGCCCTCTGATGATGCCAGAGTCCAGCCCAGGGGTCTGGGGGTGCCCAGAGGGAAGGCAAGTAATAGCAGTGTCTTAGTCCGTTCAGGCTGCTGTAACAAAAATACCATACAATGGGTGGCTTATAAACAACAGGAATTTATTTCTCACAGTACTGGAGGCTGGGAAGTCAGAGAACAAGGATGCAGCAGACTTAGGTTCTTAGGTGGCTGTCTTTTCACTGTGTCCTCGTGTGATGGAAGGGGTGAGAGAGCTCTTTGTGGCCTCTATTAGAAGACACTAATCCCATTCTCGAGGGCTCCACCCTCATGATCTAAGCACCTCCCAACGTTGCCTCCTCCTAATACCATCACCTTGGGGGTTAACATTTCAACTTCTGAATTTTGGGGGAACACAAACATTCAGACCATAGCAAGCATATTGGGGAAGGGGAGCTTGGGTTCCAATCCTGAGGGTTTTGGAGAAACACTGAAGGGTTTTCAATATGACCGTGACCCTATCACAGACCCTATTTTGCAGGAAAGGGGGAGCCCTTCCAGGACCCAAGAGTGGGCTCCTGTCTAACACTTGGAAATGAATTGTTCAAGGAGACACATGTGCTGACAAAGCAAGAGACTTTACTGGGAAGGGGCGCCCAGGTGGAGAATGGCAGGATAAGGGACCCCAGGAGGGCTGCTCTGCCACGAGGCTCACAGTGTCAGGTTTTATGGTGACGGGGTTAGTTTCCAGGTTGTTTCTGGCCAATCATTCTGACTCGGGGTCAGATGCGCCTTGCTGATGACGCGCACATCACTCAGCCAAGATGGATTCCAGTGAGAAGGATTCTGGGAGGTTGGCAGCGCACATGGACTGGCGAATCCTCTCTCTTTTTGACCTTTCCCAAATTCTTCCGGTTGGCAGTAGCTTGCTAGTTCTGTGTTCCTTACTAGGACCTGCTGTTCTAAGATAACTCATGCAAATGGCTACTATCTTGACTGGCCAGGGTGGGAGGTTTTAGTCAGTGGTCCCCCTAACAGCTCCCCACTACACATCCTGTCCTAGGGGCCAGCAGCACGCTGACAGGATCTCAGTTTCCAACAAGAACCAAACTTGTGAGTCTAGTTCTGTGGACCTTTTAAAAGTTAACTCATCCATGTCCTCAAGTGGCTCGTAGTGGGGCCAGTGAGGCATAGTTGTACCAACCACAGGAGTAAACTCCTTAGGGTACTAATTAATTCAGCACTTGATTCTTTTCCTTTCCCCCATTTTTTTGATGTCTTGGAGAATCTAAAAAAAGCTGTGGACCCATCCCCCACCACACGCACACACTCCCAAAATAATTCTCAAGTCCTTCACTGGAGCCTCTGAAGGCCCTCCTTGGAGATAAGGGCAAAAGCTCCTGCCTCAACTGCAAATCTGAGTCTCCCACAAGAAGGGCACTTGGTCTGGTTTGGATCTGGAAGGATGGAAACCACCCTCCTGGAAGGTCAAGACCATCTGGATTTCTGACTGACAACTATAAGATGATAAACACATGTTATTTCAAGCTGCTAAATGTGTGGTAATTTATTACACAGGACCAGACACTAATACAACTTTGATACCCCCTCTGTCCCTCTCCTCAGCTGAGGTTGTTCACTCAGGAGCTGGCCGAACATACTCTGGCTGCCCCAGGATTCCTGAAATTTCTGGCCTCAGCAGGCCCCCACCTCACCCCTATGCATCCGGGGTCCATGCCCGCTCTCAGGAGCCCCCGGTGTCAGAAGCCAGGCACATCCACTGCTCAGCACAGGGGACCAGTGTGCTGCAGGCTAGTGAAACAGGAGGGAAGCGGGCATGGCCCAGCCACGGAGGATGAACACAAACTGGTTAGAACCTACTGTTATAAGAGAGACTTCCTCTCGGGTTTCAGATTCAGAGGATTCGTTGGCAAAATAACCACTCTATACTTAAGTAAGAGATAAGAAAGTTTATCAGGTTAGTTATAAATTGTAGCACAAAGATAAGCAAAATAGTAAGAAATAAATGTTTATACAATCACCAAATTGGGGAAACACCTACATCCAGACCCAAGCAACGCTGGGAAGTCCCTGAAACAAGCCATCTAGAGGCCCAGTTGCAAGATCCCGGGCAGTGCGTCCACTCCACAAGTGAGACTTCAGAGCACTGCTCAAAGGAGTCCTGCTTTTAATGCCAAGCCGCTAGCTGATAATCACTAGCTTATGTGCAAATACGCAGCTCTGGCTTGTATCAGAAATGCTTTGCTCTCTAGCGTAAGTCTCAGAATGTTTGCTGATCCCAGGGAACTGGCCAGATTCCCAAGGCCCAGAAAGCCTTGTGACTTTCTTCCTTCCTTATCTGCTGGTTCTCAAGACTTGTTAGTACCATTTCTCCTGACCTGCACATAGTTCTGCAGTTTAGCATGTACTTCCTTTCAGGGGCTTTGTTTGGTCAAAAGCCAATTATTGGGCTTCCTAGGTGGTGCAGTGGTTGAGAATCTGCCTGCCAATGCAGGGGACACGGGTTCGAGCCCTGCTCTGGGAAGATCCCACATGCTGCGGAGCAACTAATCCCGTGTGCCACAACTATTGAGCCTGCGCTTTAGAGCCCGTGAGCCACAACTATTGAGCCCATGTGCTGCAACTACTGAAGCCCACACGCCTAGAGTCTGTGCTCCACAAGAGAAGCCACGGCAATGAGGAGCCTGCGCACCACAACGAAGAGTAGCCCCCACATACCACAACTAAAAAAAGAAAGCCTGTGCACAGCAAAAAAAGACCCAACACAGCCAATAAAATAAATAAATAAATAAATAAATAAATAATAACTAAAAAAAAAAAAAAAAGCCCATTATTGCCTCTGAAGCCTGAACAAGACTATTAACTTCCCCAACACCTGCTAGGTCCAAAATAGTGGAAGATTCGACTTCCAGTAGACCTTGAGCCTCACTATATGCTCATTGTGATACATCAGCATGCTAAGTGACACACCCCCAGGCACCATGACAGTTCTGAGGCCATAAAAGGGCAAAAATTGGGTGGTGGGCACTTCCCCCAAATAGTTGGAATAATCCTCCCAGTCACTAGCCTTTGAAATTACCCAACTCATAAAAACTAACCAGCCCGTATTTCAGGGCCTCTCGCCGTCTGAGATGGCCCACACTCTGTCTGTAGAGTGTGTTCCTCCCAGGGCCGTGCTTTCCTTTTGAGACAGACCGCATTCTATCTATGGAATGTGTCTCTTTCTAAATAAACCCACTTCTTACCTGTCACTTTGCCTCTTGCTGAATTCCTTCTGTGCTGAACAGAAAAAACCTGAACTTCATTAAGTCCTGAGACCAGGTGTGCGATCTTAATTACGATCGTGTGGGTTCGAGTCCCAGCCCGTGGGTTCAAGTCCCAATCTGGGTTTTGGCTGGATTTGAGTGCCTTCTGCATTGTGCAATTTCAGTAGGGCACGGGGAGGCAGAGGCTAATCTCACTGTGGGGATCTAGGATGGCTTCCTGTCTTCGTCAGAGTGGCAGAGGCTGCTAGCAGTCACCCGATGCCTACTCTTTCCTTCGGGTGCATTTGAAGAGAGCCCTGATTTGGTCAGCTGCGTGATTCCCAGCCAAGGATCACATTCTCAGTGCTCCTGCAGCTAGGTGTGCTCCCCAGACTGGGTTCTGGCCAGTGGGATGTAAATGGAAAGGAATTCTGCAACTCTCTGGGCATGCACTTAAGGGGAGTGGGTGAGTCCACCTTGCCCCTTGGCCCTTTCTCATGGGCTCTGCTGCAGGTAGGGGAGGGACCATCTTCCACCCTGCAGATGACAGCAGCCCCTGAAGGAAGACAGAGCTACAAGACTGCAGGAGCCTGGGCCTCCCAGAGCAGAGCTGCCACTCCGACTGAGACTCTTATACAACTGAGCAACAGAGAAAGACACTTCTCTTGTTTAAGCCAAGAGGGCTTAAACAAATGTACAAGCAAACATACATTGTCATGAACACGGGGGGATCTTTTGACCGCAAGCAATAGGAGAATCAATCCAACAAAGAGAGTTGCTTTTACCTGATCCTTCTCAAAATCCCACTAAAATAACAGTAAAGGACTAGAGAAAGGCTTAAACCCACATCAACAAAAAGACAGGAAGAGAAGATGACAGTAACACAGTTTAGGAGCCAGAAATCACATGGACACGGGACTGTTCCACTTAGCAGTCCCAAGAAAGCTGAGTCTTAAGGTGTCAGTGGGGAAGAGGGGAGAAAGAGGCAACTTTGCCCTTAGGACCCCCAAATCCTCGGCCACTGGAGGTTGGCGTTAAGGTGGACTGGCAGCACGAGGGCTGCTTGGACATCTATTTATTTATTTTACTTTTATTTTATCGTTTTTGGCTGCACTGGGTCTTCGTTGCTGGGCTTTCTCTAGTTGTGGAGAGCTGGGGCTACTCTTGTTGAGGTGCGCAGGCTTCTCAGTGCAGTGGCTTCTCTTATTGCAGAGTATGGGCTCTAGATGCAGGGGCTTCAGTGATTGCAGCGTATGGGCTCAGTAACTGTGGCTCGCAGGTTGTAAAGCGCAGGCTCTGTAGTGCGTGGGCTTAGTTGCTCTGCAGCATGTGGGATCTTCCCGGACCGCGGATTGAACCCGTGTCCCCTGCGTTGGCAAGCGGATTCTTAACCACTGCGCCATCAGGGAAGTCCCTGGATGTCTATTTAGAAAGCAGGCAGACCCCTCCAGCAGATGCCTGGAGGTTTAGTTTTGCTGAGGTTGGGTCTCTGGGCCAGAAGGTACCAGGAGATTTACACTAAGAATGAGTCTCCACACAGGTGTTGAGACCCTCAGTCTTCCTCATTGACAGGCACTCAGAACGCTGCAGCCAGGTTACAACATCCAAAATAGAGGGAGGAAGATTCTTCCTGGGAATCTTACCAGCCCAAGAAAAGAAATGCTCATATTCTGCTATTTGGGAAGGGGATGCCCACTGAAAGGTTCAGCCAGACCACATATGGTGCCCAAGTTGACAAGAGCCACTCCTGTGGCAGAGCCTGTCTCGGGACGTCTGTGAAGGCTCAGAAGTGAAATGGAAACGGACTCACCCCCCCCCCCCACCGCCGTCTCTGGCCCTATCCTGCCTTGTGCCCCCGGCCCAGGGGCACGCGCCCTCTGACAGAAGTGCAGCTTCACCACTGGCTCACCCACCCCCAGAGAGTCTCGAGGGACCAAGGTGGCTGCATGGCTGTTCTGAGACTGTGGAAAACAGAGGTGAGGGGAGTGAGCGGGCCGAGGAGGGAGGTGGACGGAGATGTCAGGACTTCCACAGCACCTGGGCTGGGGGCGGGGAGGAGAGGGCTTCTGTTTCCTCGGGGCCCCACCCTCTGTCTTCCTGAGTCCCCACAGCAACTTCCGGGACACCTCTGGGGCACCCTAAATACCCACAGAACAAGTCTAAACGCCCTGGGACAAGAGGATCAACATAAATCAAAAATATACTTGGTTAAGACACTGCCTGTGACTCACCACATAAAATCCACACGCTATTCCAAGAAAAGCAATACTGCCAGCCCTGTTTTTCTCGACATTGTTGAAAGAACCTATAACAAATGGTCCAAGGTCCCTAACTCCTGCTGCGATTGAAGACGGGCATCTTTCCACAACTCGCATTTACTTTGTGGGTTACTTCCAGGAGATGCAGAGCCTTTACCTGGCTTGCCCCCGACCGGCTCTGTCCCAGCTGCCTCCTCAAGCAATCGGCCTGTGTTCAGGGAGATAAACTAATTTTCATCATGAATCAAACAATGTCAAATTGATGAAGAGATCTGGGGTGGGGGGTAGAGTACGTCAATAAGTACAACCCTTGTCCGTCCAGCCAGCCCAGCCAGGCTCTCGCGAGTGTTTTTGGTAACAGGGATTTTCCAGCAGGAAAGGAAACTGAAACTGAAATTGTGCCAGGCTTTCCCTGACAAATTGCAGAGACTTAGGGATGGTCCACTGGATTGCGTCATCTCCTTCCAGGCCCTTGGCCCGTGGCTTTGTGCAGGGTAGGCCAGCTGGGGGGCCAGCTCCAAAGCTGAGCGGTGTTCTCTGCTGGGATTATGACAGATCTGGGCCTGTCTGGGGTCCTGACCAGGTGGGTCACCATGAGACAGACTGTGGAGCCTCCTGTGCGAGCCTCATCCTGACGGAAGGAGATGGGTGACGTCTGACAACAGGCAGGTTTCCAGAATCACCTTGTGGCCGTCTGGAGTCAGCCCCGCCCCCGGGCTCCTGAGTGGGGCCTGAGGAGAGGGCGGGAAGCTGTCTTAGGCTGAGACCCCCAAGATGAGGATGAGTCTTTGTCAAGTAGTTAATTTCAGAGGTAACCCCAGGGAGCACCAGTAGGGAAATGGGGGGGGGGCGGGTAGAGATAGTAAAGGACAGGCAGCTAAGAAAGGGCCCATTCATGAGTTTGCACTGGTGGCAACTGAGGCTGAATCCCGCTGGAGACCGCTGAGGGGTTTATCCCCCAACTAAAATCCATCACTGGCTGAGGGCTGTTCTAGGCGGACCAACACCTGACACCTCCAGCCAGCCTTGCAGGCCTCAGCGGCTGGGCCCGGCAGTGGGGAGCGGCCAGTGCTGGGGGAGACCGGCCAGGCTCCGACAGTGTCTGTTGCCCGAGCTCAGTGGAGACACAGGTGAACAGTATTTACACCACGTCTTGCACATGGGAGGCCGATCTTACCAGGAGTTCGGTTGGGTTTGGCTTTTGTGGTTGCTATGGCCACTGTCTGCAATCCACACCAGCTTCAAATCAGGGTTTCCTGGGCTTCCGCTGGAGGCTGATTTTTCTGTGTCTGCTCCACCTGTCCAGCTGAAGACTTCTGTTTGGTCTGTGTATCCTGGAGAGAGTCTCTGCACACCTGCTCCACCCGCAGTGTAGACGTGTTGCTGGTTACTTGCTAGCCTGGCGGCAGGGGCAAAGGGCTTTCTTGTGGTCCCACCCAGCCTCAGCCTGCGCAGGCGCGGGGGAGCCTGGGTGGGGGGCGGGGTTTTCTCAATGGAGTCCCCCCTCCCCCTGCTGCCCCAGTGGTGTGTGGATTCCTACTGCCTGAGTCCGGGAAAGTTTAACACCCCAAATCAGGGGTGGAGGGTTTTTTCTCTTTCTTTCCGATCTACAGTGATCTTCACCTGTGCTCTGCGGGCTACAGTTTCCTGCCCTTCCCCCAGCAGCGTAAGGCTTTTGTTTCCTAGGGGGTGGTTCTGCAGCTTCCCTCTGCCAGTCTTGCCTCAGTGAGGAAAGTGTCCCCTGGGTTTCCTTCTGACTCCAGTCTTCCTTGGGAGCACCCAGTGCGTCCTTGGAGAAGAAGCTTCAGGTTGGCCTGAAGCATCCATCCTTGTGACAGTAGCTCCTTAGAGTTCCCTGTGCTTACGCTAGCCCATCTTTGCCCTTGAACAATCAGTTAAGGCTTTTTAGCTGAACTTGCACCTGTGTGCACCGGCCCCACCTCCCCCATGTGCTCCACCCCAGGTGGCTCAGTGCTTTTCTTGGTGGCACCTGACTTCCTTAAGAATTCAGGCCATCTGGTGGCCCTGCATCTTCAGTTCTCTTAGGGGTTCAAGGAAAGATGCTTTTGTAGGTTTTCTGGTTTTTTCTTATTGTCAGGTGGGAGAAACACTGTCTCCAGCTTCCTGTATCCTAAGCAGCTCTTCCTTCTTTATAGGCCTAGGAGTGGCCTATAGAATGCAGCGCCTGCACCCTGGAGGCCTCCTCAAGACTACCTATGGGGGGTGTAAGCAGAAGTTTCAGAACTTATATCTCATCCTTTAAAAAGACTCCAGAGAATGGGGCCTCCCTGGAAGGAGGTGAGACCTCACTCTGGAGGTGAATGGAGTCAGGGGACACCAAGAACCCTTGTCATCAGGGAAGGAGCTGGTGGATGCCAGTTTCCTTTCGATTTTTCAGACACAGTGTGGTGACCATTCCTGATTCGTCTCCTCCTCTCGAGGTGCCCAGAGCCCCACTGTAACATTTCGCATATTCTACTGTACTGTCCTTGTCCTGGTCATTTGCTTGTCAACCTCCCCATAGCACTCTGAGCAAGGCCGGTGTCCTGCTCACCTCTGGATGTCTTGGGCCCATTAGTGAGGAAGGGCAGAGGGCTCTGGGGTCAGTGGCTTGATATGCATCCTGGCTACCCCTTACCTCTGCCTCCCTAGGAACGTTTGTCAACCCCATCACTGAGTGAGGGGTACACTGAGACTCACTGATGGCCCACGAATGGCCCTGGGTTACATAACTCATCCCTGTAAGACGCGGACTAACAAGAGCCTCCTGCCAAGTCATTCTGTGCTTGATCAGCCTGCCACCTCCCTCTGCCCCTCTACCGCAAGGCAGGCTGGGAGAATGGGGAGGACTCGAAACTTCCAATTCACAGCTCAGGACCCCCCAACTCAGGGCCTCAAGGAACAAAGACAGGGAGGTGCACGTGCAGAGGATCTTTATTTCTCATGCTTCTCTGACATGCGTGGGGGTTTTGGAGGTTGGACTTGGGGTACATTTTCTCCTGGCTGGTCCCCTTCAGCTCTGGGTCCAGCTGGAGGAGAGGAAGGAGGTGCCTTTTTTGTACCTCCAAGCAAAGCCCCAAAAGCTGATCCAACGGAGCCCAGGAGGATGTTGGATGAGGTGGAGAGTCCGGCTGCCCCTGTGGGAGAGACAGAGGGTGAGCACAGGAAGGGTGCAGGGGCCAGGGGCAGGGGTCCCTCAGGAGGCCCGAGGCCCAGAGATCCCACCCAAGTGCCTCCTCTAGGTTCTGAATCCCCCAGGGCTCTGCTTTGGGCAGAGGAAGCTGAAGGCAGCTGAGAGAGTGAGAAGAAGGGGGTGAATTCACGGGAAGTGAGAAACACAGAGAGTCCGCCACAGACCCCAAGAGCCGCTGAGGCCCACTGAGAGGGGAGGGGACCTGCCTAGGCCACTCAGGTGTCAGATTTGGGTAGGACTAGACCCAGAGCCCAGCCATCGTATATCCTGGGCTCCTTCCCTTTTTCTCTTTCCCAGACCCCTCTCACGCCTCCACTCCCCTGCTGCCCCTAAGCCTCACCCAGGACTCAGGGAGGGCAGTGAGGGAGAGACAAAGGACCATGGACATTGAGGACCTGGAAACTGGAAGAAGCAGACAGGCCCTCCCGCAGGCTTAGCCTCTGGGCTGAATCTTGTGCAGGTCTGACCCTATCCCCACCCTTACCTTGCCCTGCATCCTGCCCGGACACTTACCCACGGACTGGAGAGTGGCCACCAGGCTGCCGGCGGCAACTCCACCCCCATTGGCCATGGCGGCCGCTGACATCATCTTGGCCGCTAAGGAAGAGGCTGCGATCCCTGCCCCGGTGAAGCCCACGGCGCCCAGCACCAGCGGCACAGCCCCCACGGCCACGGCTGTAGGGGGAGAGGAGCTGGGTTGGCAGTGTGGGCTCAGGGGTGTTGCCCCGCCTTAGGAATTCCTTGACAGTTTCTGGGGACTGTCTACTCGGAGCAGAGGGGAGACAGCCGCTTGGAAAGGGGTCCCAAAGTAAAGAAAAAGGTGGGGGGGGGGGGTGTGTGTGGAGCCGCTAAGGACGGTAGGTTAGAGGAGGCCCCTGCTTGGGTCTCTAAGTTGCTGGGTGACAACGGGGAAGTCACTACCCCTCACTGGGCTTCAGGTCTGTGTGTGTGTAAATGTGGGGGTGAAATAAACCTACAAACCACGGCCGTTTTTAGCAGCAAACCACCTTTTAAATGAAATCTTCTTTACACGCTCGTTACATATAAGGACTAGAGGAGCAGCTACGTAGGGGATCGCGGTGACATTTTCCGAGGGAGTACAGTTCTCTCGCCCCCTAAGGGTCACCCCGGCGCCTCCGGGAGTGGAGGAGGGCTTGTGAGCCAACCCTCATAACCCCGGCGGCGCCACCTCTCTCCGGCCTCCAGCCCATCCCGGGACCCGGGACAGGGGAAAAGCCCGGCGACGAGGGGATCCAGGAAAGTCACCTCCTCCGATCGCAGCAGCCGCCGCCCGTTCTTGAGAGAGAGAGACGAAGAGAGAGAGAGTTGGTTGAGGGAGTGAGGGAATGAAGAGAGTCCTCCGGCCCTTCGTGGGTTGGGGTCTGGGAGGCCCGCCCCCCTGCCCAGGTCGCCAGCCTTGGGGAGGAGAAACTCACTTATCATGGTGACGCCCCTCCTCGCTGCAGCTGAGCTCAGGAAATGACTAAGCTCCAGGAGATGATGTTTTGTCCGGGAGAACCAATGGGGACGCGGCAGGCCTCGGCCTCTCGCAGCATCTGGGCCCGCGGTGAAACGCAGGAACGCACATTCTGCGCGCCTGTTCGCCCGCCCTCCATCCTCCTCCGCATCCCTACTCGCCGGTCTTACTCGCCCGCCCCCTCGCCTTCACCCCGCTAGTCCTTCTCCTGTCCCCCCAATCCCCCACCGCCTCCGCTGGCTACCCCCGGGTGGTTCTCTCTTGTTTGGTGGCTCCATCAAAGGGAAAAGAGCCCCAAAGCACCTGAAAGCCGTTGCAAGTGGACCGGGGTTCTATATTGTAACATTTTGCCCCGATGACAGAAGAATTGTTCGCCGCAAAAAAACAAAAAAACAAAAAAAAAAAAACAAAAAAACCCCAGAATGTAAGAAGTTTTAATTTCACTTCCAGAGGGAGATACTGGTAGATTTGGGAGCATTTCCCTCCAGTCTATCTCGCCAAGACCACCCCATCTCCGTCACCGTCTGAGTGTATAACCTCACCTCCGAATCACAATCACGCTTGCACACTACTTTGCTAATTACTCATTGTATTTAATCGGCCGTTTACGTTTCCCCAGGCTGTTTAATATTCTTCAACTTCAACAGGATTTTTTTTAAAGTTAAATTTAATGAGGTATAATTTACATAGAGTAAAACGCAACTTTTTTGTTTAGCTGCCAGGGTGTTCCCCCACCAAGGATGGAACCCATGCCTCCTCCTGCAGTGGAAGTGTGGAGTCTCAACGACTGACCGCCAGGGAAGTCCCACAACTCAGCTTGTGAGTATACATTTCTGTGAGTCTGGACAAACGTTTATAGTCGTGGAACCACCAGCTCAGATACAGAACGTTTTCATCACCCCCCACCCCTCCCCCCTCAATGCTCTCATGATCCTTTGTAATCAACACCTCCCAGAGCCAGGCCTGTAGCGGCCTATGCTTATGATCTGTTTTCTGTCCCTGAATATTTGCCTTTTTTCAGAATTTCAACATGATTTTTACTTGTCATCAAACGTTCTGTCCCGGGGATAAACTACTGCTCAATCCCCACCCCCACCCCCACCCCCCACCTCTGGGTTTAGCATGTGGGATCTTAGTTCCACCACCAGGGATCCAAACCGCTGCCCCCTGCATTGGAAGTGCCAGGTCTTAACCTCTGAACCACCATAGAAGTCCCCCCTTTTTAAGGGTTTCAGTTCTTATTTTTGCTCTATAAGTTATCCTGGCTTGAACTGCTTACATCATGGAACACAAGTATTTTCTGATGATATAGTCCTAGAGGAGGAATTGCTGGAAATGTGCAAAAACTGTACATTTCTTATGGCACTTGATACTTTATTGTTAGGTTGTCTTCCAAAAATATTGCATCAGTTTACACTCCCCCCAAAAGTGTGTGAGAAGATCTATTTTTCTCTACTCCTAAACAACAATTAGCTTTGTTATTAAAAAAAAAAACTTTGCTGATGGAAGGTGAAAAATGATGACGTTTTAATTTACATTTCTTTTTAACTGCTAATCAGGCTAAACTATTTTTAAGTTACATAGGCTTATGCAGTCTTATTTTGTGAATTATCTTCCGGTATTCTTGGACCTTTCTTCCATTGAAGTGTTACTTTTTTTCCCTTACAGATATATAGGAATTCATCTATATTTAACTATTTAAATCCTTTCCCATAGATGTTGCAAAGTTTTGTTTCCTGTTCATCACTGTCTTTTTTTTTTTTTTTTTCTTTTTGAGGGGGTAAGGGGAATTTTTTTTTAACATAGAAAACTTTTTAATATTTATGCAAATATGCCAGTATTTTATTTTATTATTTTTTTCTTTGTGTGCCTAAAAAGGCTTTCCTGCTAGCTATCAGATACATCATCACCTGTATTTTTGAAGGGGTTCTTTTCACTTTTTAAAATTAAAAATTCCATATTTTTAATCATATGGAATTTAGTTTGGTACATATAGAGTGCTTCACATACCTGTGTATGTCTTAGCCAACCAGCTCAGATATAAACACCATTTATTAAATTCCAACACTATTTATTAAATCATCTTCCATTTCCTCTTTGATGTGAAATTCCAACCTTATGTTAAAAATTCATATACTATATACCAGTATACCTGCTTTGGACTATTTTATTCTGCTCCAATGAGCTATCTCTTCTGGCAACAATATCACACTATATTAAGGTTTATAAATTTAATATTTGATTTAATATCTTTGCTCATTTTCATGTAGGTTTAAAAAACTTGTGGCTCTTCCTACCTATTAGTTCTTCAGATGAAATTTACAAATATTTTTTCAATTTCAGAAAAATTTTTCACTATTTTGATTGAAAGTGAGCTAAATTTTTGAATACATATTCAGGGAGAACTATTTTTACAAAAGCGATTTTTTATCCAGGAATATGATGTCTTTCTACTTAGTCTTTTTCCATATCCCTGCATAAAGTTTTGTAGTTGTCTTTGTACAAAGACTATGTATTTTTAAATAAACTTTATTTTTAAAGAAATTTTTAGATTTAAGGGAAAATTGCAAAGATAGTGCAGAGAGTTCACGTATGCCCTGCACCCAGTTTGCCCTATTCTCAACGTCATATATTAGTAGGGTGCACTTATTACAGTTAATGAACCAATGTTGGCACCTTATTATCAAAGTCATACTTTATTCAGATTTCCTTATTTTTAACCTAATGTCCTTCTATTCCAGAATCCTATCCAAGATATCACAGGACATTTAGTCATCATGTCTACTTAGATACTTCTTGGCTGTGACAATTTCTCATGCTTTCTTTTTCCTTTTTTTGCTGACCTTAATAGTTTAGAGGAGTACCAGTCAGGTATGTTGGAGAATGATCCCTCCCTGAGATTTGTCTGAATTTTCCCCTCATGATTAGATGAAAGTTGTGAGTTTGGGGAAGGAAGATCACAGAGATAAATTGCCATGGTAATCACAGCATATCAAAGGTACATGCTATCAACTTGACTTATAACTGTTGATGTTGATGGAAGATATTTTCACATATTGAGGTATGGGGAAGTCATTTTGGCTTATATGTGATTTGCCTTGAACTTTATGATGATAACTAGAACAGCCTGGCTCATGGCCTGTCAAGCATTCATTGTACATCTGCTTTAACCACCATGACAAAAAGAATGCAGTTACCAGATTGTTTAGAATGTCTACTTTGAATATAGGGATAGATGCCTCCCCTCTTCCTGTGACATCAAGGCTAGTACACCTTTGAAGATGAGATTCCCTCACTAGACACCAAGGTCATGTATACATGCTAGTCAGTCTCTTTTGAAACCTTGAAGGAGTGTACCCCTGTCATGTTTCATGTTTGTTCTTTGTCCTGACAAGATGTTAAACTGCAGTTCAGGCATCCAAAATGATTCTGGCTGGCCATTGCGGGTGTGGTTTCAGACACATTCCTGCATCACTGAGAACTTGGATTTTCTGCAGTGCATCAAACTCAAGGACACAACCAGCCGTTCTCCAAACGGTATCTGCTAGCAGCTACCAGCTGCCACCTTATGGTCTCAGGGTCTTTCCTGGTACCTATGCAACGATTTTGGACCCCAACCGGTTCTTGCTTGAGAAATACCCTTCTTGCCAGCTCCAATCCTAATTCTTGACAAGTAGCTTATGTAAATTCGCGCTTTTTGCCTAAATAAGCCTTCCCCATTTTGTAGCCGGACGGAACGAAATTCTTAAATCTGTGTCTCCCTCACTGTAGTCCTCTGTTTGTCTTGAACAAAACTCTTTTCCGTTGCTATTATAGATTGTTTATTGATTATTTCCTTGGCCCATGCGGAGCTAGATCACCTGGCTGAGGTAGTGTTTTTCAAGTTTCTCTACCATAAAATTACTTCTCCCTATTCCTTTCCATACCATCCTCTTGGGAAGGAAATCACTGCAGTCAGCATTTCAGGAGTGGAAGTTGATGCTTCACCTCTTTGAGGATGGAATATCTTCATAAATTATTTGGAACTATGCACCAGAGATTTGTCTCTTCTCCCCTACTTATGAATCTAATCATTTATTTATATCAGTATGGACTCATTAATATTTTATTTATTTATTTATTTATTTATTATTTTTTGGGGGGTACACCAAGTTCAATCATCTGTTTTTATACACATATCCCCGTATTCCCTCCCTTCCTTAACCCCCCCCCCCTCGTGGACTCGTTAATATTTGTTTTATACTTTGGCGCATAATCCAATATGACCTTAATTATTTGGTTGCTCAAGTTTTTCCAGCTTTGCCCACTGGGTGTCTTTCTGTTGATTTCTGTGTCTCTTTGACATACCCTCACCACTGTGTGTTTGTGTGTGTGTGCGGGCGCATGTGTGTAGCACTTCATTCCTTTCTGCCACTATGAGATGCTCCAGGAAATATTTTGTATATTTTTTGTCCCAGTCCTAGAATTGGAGTCCTGGTTTCTTCTCTTGGAGCATAGTATTATACAGCAACATCTGCAAGCTAGGTGTGCTCATTGCTGCTGGGGTAACATTGCCTCTAGGTCCTCTTAGCTACAGGTCAAAGAAATATATGTGTGTATACTAACCCATATATCTACACATATATGTAAATATTTCTGTTTGTAACCATGTGTACTGATGTTGAGCTAAACATGCGTTCACACTGATATCTCCAAGTCTAACCCATCACTTTGTGGGTCATTCTAACCTCTCTCCCTTTCTTCTCTGTTAATTCCCACTCCAGTAGGGAAAAACATTACCCTCTCCACCTGTCATCCACTTACTTAATTGTTCAGTTCCGGTATATAGCATAGCAGTATCAGAAGCATTAAAACCAGTGCTATGTATTTTTTGTAAACATTTAAAAATACTTTGTAATGATCTCTGCTGTCCTGAAATGGAATTCATAGGTAACATCACCTAGCTACACAAGGTACATTGCCCAAAAATAATACGAAAGAGAAGTAAAAGGACACTATTTATAATTAAAAGGTATATATTTCAATATGTATGTGATCAAACACTATTACACCAGAAGGTAAAACGAATCAGTTATTTGCATCCATTTAAGTTTAGATTTAGGATAATATAATTATTCAACTAAAATTATTAACACATTTTTATAGCTGATGATTTGAAGCAAGGGCTTAAGATTGTACTTATACATTCCTACCCATAGACTTATATCTAATCACCATGCATGTGACAGCTGCAATACAAACTATTCAAGGACCAGTGGGTGACATTGCTATTGATGATACAATTTTTTGAAATGGTTAATAACTCTTGATAAAGTTCAGGACAAATCAAAATTTGTCTCCCTGATTTGCAAGATTATTGCAATTCCTAGAAAATTCAATCTATATTAAAAGCATGCAAAAAATACTTACATGTAAAACGTGGTGAAGTTCTAGGCTTAGATACTTATAGAGCTTTTTGCTTATATGAAGGGACCTTTGAAATTTTTATAGGATAACTTTTAGTTGTGCAGGACTATCCTGTGTATTTCAGGATGTCAGGCATCCCTGGCCCCTGTGTGCTAAATACTAGAATATCCCTCCATCACTGTGACTATTAAAAAAATGCCATCAACTTTCTAACTGGAATGAAGTGAGAGAGTAGCATTGACATATGTATACACTACCAAATGTAAAATGAATGACTATGGGCAGCTGCTGCATAGCACAGGGAGATCAACTCGAGAGGGGTGGGATAGGGATGGTGGGAGGGAGACTCAAGAGGGAGGGGGATATGGGAAATATGTATTCATATAGCTGATTCACTTCGTTGTACAGCAGAAACTAACACAACATTGTAAAGCAATTATACTCCAATGAAGATCTGAGAACAAACAGGCCAGCAACTTTCCAAAATGTCCCCTAGGGGGCAGTACCATCCCAGTTAAAAATGAACATCTTAGGCAGTAACTTAAAAAATTTGGAATGTTTATAACTATCTAAAGAGAAAATAAAATAAATAAAACCAATGATATTCGTGTTTGGGGCATTTGTTTTAAGAATAATTTGTGCATATTGAACATTTAACTTGTGCATAAAAATTTGATATGTGTGCCATTTAAGAGTTATGATCCCAATTTTAATGATGTACTTCAGCAAGAGATTTAATCTGGTGAGTATAAAGGTGAAAATTATTCTATTTTTAACCAGTTTTATAAGGAAAACAAAGTTCAAAATTGTATAAGTTTATTTTATTAGATTTATGATTCACTAAATTTCATGGGATAGTTTTGCTTGTTTAAATGCAGTGTTTAAAAACAAAATTGATTATATATATATATATAGACACACAAACTTAGAAACTTGGTTATGTTAATATATAGGGAACATAAAATATTTAGGGGAATTTGATCAATAGTTGTAAAGGTCCTCTTAGATTTATAATTAAGGGTTTAATTAACCCTAAAAACAGTAATATTAGCTTTTAATTTGTTATTTCAATAAATTCAATATTAATTAAAGGACCCAAGCCACAAATAGCCTTACTGTTTACAAAAGCTGCTTTCAAGGATAACTTAAAACTCAAATGTATACCGATCACATTCTCAGTCTCCTCTGAGTAGTGCCAACAGGGTCTATTCTGATTTCCTGGAATTTGCAAATAAAGAGCATAGTTTAAACCAAACACAAAAAGCCCTTAATCATATAGGATAAGGTTATTCATTTGAATACATTAAAATTGAAAAGCTTTATTCAACAAAGGCACATTGGAAGAATAAAAAGTCAAACTCTACAGTGGGAGAAAATATTTGCCATATATATAGCAAGTAACTAATATCTAGAATAGATAAATTACACCTACAAATCAATAAAAAAGCAAACAATCAAGTAGAAAAATATGCAAAAGCTTTCAAAAGAACCACAAAATGAGGCTATTTAAATAACCAATTCATATGTGAGAAGATGTGCAGTATCACCACAAATCCCGGAAATATACATTAAAATCACAATAAAAGGAGCTCTGTTTCTGGCTAAGATGTAGAAGGATGTGAAAGGCCTTTGCTACTGCTGAAAAACAAGAAATCAATGGATAAACAACAACTATATATATATATATATATTTTAAGTAGGTGTTGACAAATATTCTATAATGGGCCAGAGAGAAAATACTTTAGGTTATACATAGTCTTTGTTGCATATTCTTCTTTTTTAAGACAGTCCTGTAAAAATGTAAAAGCCATTTTTATCTCATGATCTGTACAAACACAGGTAGCGAGCTGGATTTGGACTGTTGACCAACCCCTGCTTTAACGTCATCAAAGAGCTGTGGACAAAGATATCTAAAATAAAATTTCAGTTTCTAGAAAAAACCCTGGATACAACACAAGGAGGTTTAGCTAAAAGTTAATCGAATAGCTAAATGACATGCTAAATGATACTTAATTCACCCAAAGTAAAACAGAGAAGGATGAGTGAAAGAAAAAAATATATATGGGACAAATGGAAAACTAAACCAAGATGGTAGTCTCAAACTGAATCATATTGATAATTATTTAAATATCCATGAAATAAATACTTCACGTAAAAAACAGAGATTGTCAGGCTGTATAAAAAGGCATATAGAATATCCACCAAGACAGACCATAAAGCAAATCTTAATGCGTTTCAAAAGACTGAAAACATACGGAACGTATTATCTGACCATGAGAGTGTTAAATTGGTAATCAGTAACAATAAGATATCCAGAAATTCCTCAAATATATGGGAAAAGAGCAACACAATTCTAAGTAATCCATGATACAGACTAAAAACTCACAAGTGAAATCAGAAAATATTGAGTTGAATGAAGATAAAACAGTAAAATGTGTGGGATACAGCTAATTAGTATATAGACATATTTTTTGTATAGCTTTAAATGTTCGTATTAGAAAAAAGATTTAAAATAAATTATCTGTTTCCGAATTAAGAAGAGCAAATTAAATCCAAAGTAAGTGGAAGGAAAGAAATAAAGATAGCAGAGATTGATGAAATAGAAAACACACAATAGTAAAAAATGCACAAACCCAACTTTTTTTTAGTAAAACATTTTTAAACTCTATCTAGAGTTTTCCTTAATTAAGAAAAAATGAGGTAAAATAAAAACTACCATCATCAAGAATGAAAGAGTAGTTATCACCACATTAAAAGGATAAGATAGAAGTATTATAGCCAACTTCATGCCTGTAAATTTGACAATATAAATAAAATGGACACATTCCTCGAGAAATTAACGAACTGACCCAAGAAAAGATAGAAAACCTGAAAAACTCTCTATATTAAATTGATTTAATTCATAATTTAAATTATTTCCACAAAGAAAATTCCAAGCCCAGATAGCTTCACTGATGAAGTCCATCAGATATTTAAGGAAGAAAAGCTACCAATTTTGTACAAACTCTTTCAGAAAATGGAAAAGAGAATATTTCTAACTCACTTCATGCGATCAATATAACCCCAATACCAAAATCTGACAAAAGCAATTCAGAAAAAGAAAACTACAGACAAATACCCCTTAAAAATACAGATGAAAATATCCTGAACAAAATATTAGCAAATGAAATTACCAATATATGAGAGACTGTATCATGACCTTGTGAGGTTTATCCTGGCAAATAAGGTTAGTTCCACATTTGAAAATTAATCAAGTAATTTACCACATATACAGAATAAAGGAAAAAATAATCATAGTCATCTCAATAAGTGCTTTGATTAAAAATTCTAAGCAATATAGAAATAAAAAGAAACTTTTGCAATCTTACAATCGTTTTCTATGAAAAAATCAGCAACAAATATCATTCTTAATGCTGATATATTGGGTGCATTTCCCTTCCAATGGGGAGGAGGCAAGGATGCCTACTTTCACCACTTCTATTCAGTATTGCCCTGGACATCCTAGGCAGTGCGATGAAGAAAAGGGGGAGGGGGGAGAAAGGCAGGAAGATTGGAAAGGAAGAAGTAAACCTTTTGCATGTAGAAAACTGCTTATGTAGCAAGTCCTAAGAAATACAGACACACACACACACACACACACACACACACACACACAAATGCTAGAACCAACGAGTGCACTTAAAATATTGCAAAGATCAATTGCATTTATAAATACTAGAAACAAAAGTAAAAATGACACTTCAATAGCATCAAAGGATCTTCAAAATAACAAAATACAATAATGTCAAAACTGTAAATCAGTTAGGGATACATTATCCAAATATGTGCAAGACGTACATTGAAACTAGAAAACATTGCTGAGAGAAATGAAAGGAGACCTAAAAAATGGAAAGATAAACCACATTCCTGGGTTGGAAGACTGAATTTTAAGTTGTCAATACTCTACAAATTGACCCTTAGATTCAATGCAATCCCTTAATTCCTCTCCCAGATATTTACTCAAGAGACATTGAAGCCAAATAAAGTCCGCACTTGTAGACTTGTACACTATGTCCAAAACAGCTTTATTTAGAATAGCCCCATGTGAAAAGAACCCAAAATGTACAGTAGCAAGTGAATTATTGCAAGAAATCCATGTTCATTAGAACTTTTAGAAATTAATAGCAAAGTGGAAAAAAAAAATTAAAGCTCCCCAGTTTCCTACTACTAACCCCTGTTGATGTTTTTGGCTTTGCCCCCATTTTGCCTGCCTGTCATGTAGTCCTTAGGGCTGCCTCTGGCTGAGGCCTCCTGTCACCACTCTTCTGGAAATTCTATTGGAGTTGAGCAATCATCCAACTGATAATAAAGTGACTGAATTTGCCTGGGACGTGTCATGCTCCAGGAGATGTGGCAGCGCCGGGCGGCAGGCCAAGAATTCTGAGATCCTGGGTCCTTCCCTCTCACAGTCTCTGCCAGCCTTGCAGACTGACTACCTATAGCTAACCTCGTTGGGCCTTCTGCATTGAAGGTCTGAGGACCAGGTTTGGGGAGAATTAGATTCCTGGCTTTGCGCGCCCTCTTGTGGTGGAACCTCAAAGGGAACCACAGTTGTGGGTGGGCTGGGTACCACACACAGAGCATCCAACTTGGTTGAGACGGAGATTTGTTTCGAGGGCTGGAGAAAACTTGTCATGAAGCTCAAACTGAAAAACCTGCAAGGCTAGTTCCCTTGTATTGGGTGAGGAGATCTCTCAGTGGAAGAGGTTTTCCAGTACCTTCTTTTTTGAACGTTTCCCCAACTCTCACCCATGCCATTAAATGTTGTTTCTTCCCCATTCACAGGGCAGGCTCCTGGGATATATGTTCGTGAACATGACATGACTTCCCAGACCACATTGATAGGACCAGGGCTGGGCACTTGGCAAATCTGGACCAACCGGGGATCTTTCCCTGGAAATTTGGAAAGAAAGTGATGCAGAGACACTAACTGGGTATCTGGGTCTATAATAAAAGACATGGGAGTCATAGGGTAGCCACTTACTTGGTTCTTCTTTGCTATCTCCACATGAGCTGAGTAGGAGAGTAAGCTGATACGCTGATATAGAGAAATGGAGCAAATGTACAGAAAGAAGCCAGAGTGAGGAAGGAGAGAGCCCTCCCTGTGTTCTTAACTTTAGCTGCTGAGGTCTGGCTGCATCCAGCTTTTGGGTTCTGAGATGCTCCTAGACCTTATTATTCATGCTTCCTTTGGTCTTAAGTTACCTAAAGTTCTACCACATCCATCTTGGTGCCGGCTTCCGATGCAACTCATTCACTCACTCATTTGTTTATTCATTCAACAAATAACTATTGGCCATTTGTATGTATCAAATACTGCTATAGAACTTGGGGAAGGAGGCATAAACAAAAAGAAAAATGTGCTCTCATCTGTCTTATAGAATAGTAAGTGCAGAGGTCCTGAGGTAGGAGGTATTTGAAGAATAGCAGGGACGCAAGTAGGATGAGAGGAGTGAGTGAGCGTTGAGATGAGGTCAGAGTCGTGGAGGGAGTGTGGGGTGGTGGAGGCTGCGTGTATGTATGTGTGGAGGTGGCACAGGGCCTCATGGGCATTTGAAAGGACTTTGGCTCTTGCTCTGAGTTAGGAAACAATTGGAGGGGTTTAAGTCTGAGTTATAATCCAACTGTATTTTTTAAAGGTAATATGTAATCAGACATTGTTCATCTCAGAGCCTGGGGAGGTCCATTTGAGACTCTGAAATTGCAAAAGCATCGCAGGGTAGGTGGCTAACACTCCCTGGAGGGTGCAGGTATGGGCGCTTGGCAGCAACTGAGTTGTATTTGTAGGAAGAATGGGGGCTCAGTCTAGGCTTGGGTACTGGCCACTTGACATCTTCAGGTCTTTGCCCATTTGGTTTATTCTCTTTTAGGGGTTTCCATCTCTCTTCTCCCATGAGACTGGGAACTGAAAGTTGGACTGGGTCAGATCTCCTCTTGCTTGGGAGGAGGGACCCCTCACCCTGCCCAGATCTCCCTCAGTAGACAAGAGGGACTGTGGGGCAGAAGGGGAGGGGAGACCTGCGGTGCGCGAGATGAATCAGGGACCCTCCCAGGTCTTTGCATTTGAAACAACTGGGAATCTTCCTCGAATTTACAATGTAAATCCTCTCTCCTATTTCTGTGACACACAGCGTCCTCCCAGTGCATCTTTCTTTGTCCCACTTTTGAAACACATGCGTACTGAGAAACAGTGTCTTAATACAAGAAAAACTACAGTCCAGGGACTTCCACTGTGCCACCAGGGAATCTGCCTGCCAATGCTGGGGACACGGGTTCGAGCCCTGGTCCAGAAAGATCCCACATGCCGTGGAGCAACTAAGCCCGTCAGCCACAACTACTGAAGCCTGTAGGCCTAGAGCCCGTGCTCCACAACAAGAGAAGTCACAGCCACGAAAAGCCCACACACCACAACGAAGAGTAGATCCCACTCGCCACAACTAGAGAAAAGTCTGCATGAAGCAAACAAAGACCCAATGCAGCCATAAATAAATAAATAAATAAATAAATAAATAAATAAATAAATTTATTAAAAAGAAAAGAAAAAAAAGAAAAGAAAAAAACTACAGTCCAAATACCACGATAAATGGCAACAGAGGCTGGAGAAGGCTAGGCAACCCAGAGAGTTGCCGTCCTGTGCAAAGGAAGGGTCAGATCCGAGATGCTGCCCTGTGGGATGGGGGGGGTCCAATAAGGCCAGATCTTCTGAATTGCGAAGGCAAGTGAAATCCCTGGACCGTCTTGCATTAAGACAGCATCAGCGTATAGAACAGCAACCACATCCTGGCCATCACAGCCTTGGGTAGATCCAGCCCACAGGCCACCAGACCTGGACCCCAGGCCTCTGGAGAAGGGCTTTCCTCCCCCAGCATTAGTTTTTCCCCTTGATGCTCAGTGAGGCCAGGCCTGTGTCCACCCTGGAATGACCCATCTCCATCTCTTTCGCATGGGAGGGGACTAGCCTATTTTAGAGTTGCTTTGGTCTGTTCCTTGCCATCTTAGAGAATTAGGCAGAGTTCCTACCAGTCTGTGGGATAACTTCTCATGGCTCCAAAGCAGGGTTAATGGATCCTGTATCAAGGTGGGGTTTATTTATTCACTCAGCAAATATTCTTCAAGAACTTTCATTGAGATATAATTGACATACAATAAACTGCATATATTTAAAGTGTACAATTTGGTATTTTTTAAAAAATTGTTTTATTTATTTATTTTTGTCTGCATTGGGTCTTCGTTGCTGCACATAAGCTTTTTCTAGTTGCAGCTAGAGGGGCTACTCTTTGTTGTGGTGCACAAGCTTCTTATTGCTATGGCTTCTCTTGCTGCAGGGCACAGGCTCTAGGCGTGAGGGCTTCAGTAGTTGTGGCATGCAGGCTCAGTACTGTGGCGCACAGGCTTAGTTGCTCCGCGGCATGTGGGATCTTCCCGGATCAGGGATCGAACCCATGTTCCCTGAATTGGCAGGCGGGTTCTTGACCACTGCGCCACCAGAGAAGTCCTACAATTTGATATATTTTTTTCTTATTTGTTGTGTATATATGGCAATCCCAATCTTCACTCAGCAAATATTTATTTACATTTCCTACATGTCAAACATTGTTTATCCCCAAAGTGGAGTTAATGGAGCCTCTATTAAGACCCTTTCCCTGAGGAGCAGGTGCAATGCCATGTAGGTGATCCTGAATGTTCAGTGATGTCCCATTTTCCCACTTTTTCAATCTATTAAAGATGCTGTCACTGGAATATTAATCCCAAGCCACAAGTCCTCATTTGCACATTGGAACAGCTCTTCTTCAAGGGTTTGTAATCTCACTACATAACCACTTACCGTGATGCTTTAAAAGTCTTGTGACCTGATGTCCAGCACTTGCACAGGGAGATCACCTTCCCTGGAAAAAATTATGAAACTCCTTTTTACCATTGCTACCAAGTGATATTTACATGCATCTGTAACTAGCTTTGATTGAAGAAGTCCCACAGTGCTCTGTTGTACAAAGTAAACAAGAGGCTGCCCCTTAGGGTGAGACACTTTAATTAATTAATTAATTGGGCACATTGCAAGGCACGCGGCATCTTAGTTTCCTGACCAGGGATCGAACCTGTGCCCCCTGCAGTGGAAGCATGGAGTCTTAACCACTGCACCACCAGGGAAGTCCCTATTTTATTATTATTATTTTTTACCGTGGTGACATTGGTCTATAACATTATATTTTCATGTGAACAATATTGTGTTTCTACCTCTGTATACCTTTTAGCATAATCACCACCAAAATTCAGTTTCCATCCATCACCATACAGTTGATCGCTTTTACCCATTTCATTCTCCCCTTCTTCCCCTCTGGTAACCACTACTCTGCTCTCTGTATCTATGTACCTATTTTTGTTTGATTTGTTCACTTTGTTGGTTGATTGGTTGGTTTTTTTATAGTCCACATATGAGTGAAATCACATGGTATTTGTCTTTCTCTGTTTGGCTTATTTCACTTAGCGTAATACCCTCAAGTTCCATCCATGTTGGTGCAAATGGCAAAATTTCATTCATTTTTATGGCCGAGTAGTATTCTATTGTATGTACACACCATGTCTTCTTTATCCATTCATCCCTTAATGGACACTTAGGTTGCTTCCATATCTTTGCTATTGTAAATAATGCTGTAATGAACATAGAGGTACATATATCTCTTCAAATTTGAGTTTTTGTATTTGGATAAATATGCAGAGTTGGGATAGCTGAGTCATACGGTTCTATTCTGAAGTTTTAAGAATGTCCACACTGTTTTCTATAATGGCTGCACCAATTTATAGTCCCATCAATGGTGTATGAGGGTTCCCTTTTCTCCACATCCTCACCAACACTTGTTATTTCTCATCTTTTTGATAATAGCCATTCTGACAGGCATAAGGTGATATCAGGATGAGACACTTTACACATGCTCATGTATGAAGGGAGTTTTCTGAGGGATACTTTTTTAGGGGAACGCTCCCCTCAGTAGCTGATTCTGTGCTGTGATTCAGGGTGGAGGGGTGTATTAGCTTCTGAGGGCTTCCATAACAAATGGCGCAAATCTCGGGGCTTTAAAAAGAAATTCATTATCTTACAGTCCCTGAGACCAAAAGTCGGAAATCAAGGTGTCAGCAGGCTCCAGGGGGAGAATCTTCTTTGTCTCTTCTAGCTTCTGGAGGCTCTAGGTTTTCCTTGGCTTGTGGCTTCAACACTCGGATCCTTGCCTTTGTCTTTACATGGTCTTCTCTTTTTCTGTCTCATTTATTTATTTATTTATTTATTTATTTATTTATTTATTTATTTATTTATTTATTTATTTATTCAGCAGAGCTGCAGGGGATACAGGATCTTATTTCCTCCAGAAGAGATTGAACCCCTGCTTCCTGCAATGGAAATGCAGAGTCTTAACCACTGGAAGACTGGCAAGTCCCCGGTTTCTTTTAAAAGGATGGGTTGTTATTAGATTTAGTGACCACCTGGATAACCTAGGATGATTGCATCTTGAGATCCTCAACTTAATCACATCTGCAAAGACCTTTTTACTAAAAAAGATTACATTCACAGATTCCAGGGATTAGGACATGGACATATCTTTTGGGGGCCACCATCTAAACCACTCTAGTAGGCAAGTACCCCACACCTGCAAGGTCCCCTAAATGCAACCCCTGGGCGCCCCTGTGTGATGGTTAATTTTATGTGTCAACTTGACAGGGCCAAAGGATGCTCAGATAGCTGGTAAGATATCTTCTGGGGGTGTCTGTGAAGGTGTTTCCGGAAGAGATGAGCATTTGAATTGGTAGACAGAGTAAAGAACCTTCATCAGCGTGGGTGGGCATCATCTAATCTGCTGGGGGCTTGAATAGAACAAAAGGCATAGGAAGGGCATATGCAGTCTCTCTGCCTGAGCTGAGACACCCATCTTCTCCGGCCTCTGACATTGGTGTTCCTGGTTCTCAGGCTTCAGACTCAGACTGAATCACACCACAAGCTCTCCTGGGTGTCCAGCTTACAGATGGTAGATCCTGGGGCTTCTTGGCCTCCAAGGTCATGTGGGCCAATTCCTATAATAAATCTATCTGTCTGTCTATCTATCTATCTATCTATCTATCTATCTATCTATCATCTATCATCTATCTATCTATCTATCTATCTATCTATCTATCTATCTATCTATCCATCTATCTATCAGTTTTGTTTCTCTGGAGAGCCCTGACTAATACACTCGCTCTACCCATTTGACTCCTTCCTGCTTTCAAGTTCCTGCCTCCTAAAACCTGGCACCTGCCTTGTCCCTGCTGTGCCCCCACCCATAAGAAATGGGCTCAGTTCTGGGTCTCCCTTGCCTGCCTCAGCCCAAAGGCTAACACTCGGGCCAGCCCTGTCCTGCCTTCCAAAGCTATGCTCGAGTATCAGTAAGATGTGACTTCTGATTCCCCATCTTCTTTCACCTCGAATGCAGATGTGGGCCTTGTTGATCCTAGGTCCTAGATGTTCCTATGTCTGCAGTTGCTCTCCTGCCCTCTCTGTGAACTCCACTTCTGGTCTTAGGTTCCCAGGATTACGTGAAGCTAGTACGACAGGGCTCTGTGGCACCAAGGTGCGTTGTCATTATGTGCCCTTGTAGCTGAGAACACCCAACAGCCCTTGACTGTCTTCAGAATAAGCTAACATGGTGTAAGGAACTCTCACCTCTCCCCTCTTTCCTGCTCTCGTTATCTCCCTCCTTATTTCTTTTCCTTCACTTTATTTTTCCAGTTTCATCACATGGTGTGTTGGTCTGCTACGGCCACAAGAATGCTGTGTAATAAATCATCCCCAAACACTACAGTAACTTAAAAGAACAATCTTTTTTTCCCCTCTTTGGCTCTGCAGGCAGGCTGAGGCAGTTCTGTTATTCTAGGCTGGGCTTGGCTGGATGACTCTGCTTCACGCTGTGCCCTCCACAGCAGCTTTGGTTTTCCCTGATGATCTGTGGGAAGTTGGGGTGGCTCTGATCCACACGGGTTCATTCTGGAGTCCAGCTTGATGGGGCAGCAGCTGCCCAGGGGAAGTTCTTTTTATGGTGAAGGCAGAAACATATGAGGCTTCTTAAGGCCTCGGCTTGGAACTGGCATGCTGTCACTTCTATTCCATTGGCAAAGCAAGTTACATGGTCAAGCCCAAAATCTGAGAATGTGGAATTACCCTGCCCAAAATGAGGCCATGGCAAGGGTGTGGGTATAGGGAGGGGTGAAGAATTGGAGCCAGTAAAACAATCAGCTAAAACTGGTCAGTGCTCAATCCATACTATTTACCCCACATGTCAGCTTGTATATTCTCTGGGTTTTGAAAGTGCACCCAGGAGCATTTAAAACTATTGTCTGTGAGGACTTCTTTAATTTGATTTCCTCAAGGGATCGTTTTTAGCTGCAGAAAACACAGAGGGCCAGGCTGCCTGTGGTACTCGAAAAAAAATAGAAGAGCTTTTTCAGTAAAAAAACTCCATCAGCCATGAGTCAGGGCTTTTAGGATCAGGGCGGGGGGCTCCATCACCATGAACTAGAAATGTCGATTAGCAGAGCCATTAGAATGCAGCTGCCAGGGCTGAGGCCAAGGACGAGGCCTCTGGACCAGACCAAAGCTTTCAATTCATCTGCAAAATTGCAGGGAAAAGATTAATAACAAGCCCTATGCCAAGAGCAGTTCACACGTTATCTCATTTAATGCTCACCACAGCCCTGTAAAGCTGGTATTTTTAAACCCACGAAATGGAGCACTTACATCTGTGCAATTATAATACCTCTCCCTGGGTAATTACTTGAATGGAATTTTGTCGAGTGTGACGCAGTCCATTTCCCAGCATTGCTGGAAAATTTTGAAACACAGGTCAAGTCCCCTCACCTTCAGGTTCTATCAAGAAGCTTGCTTAGGGGCTTCCTAGGTGGCGCAGTGGTTAAGAATCCGCCTACCAATGCAGAGGTCACGGGTTCGATCCCAGCTCCAGGAAGATCCCACATGCCGCGGAGCAAGTAAGCCCGTGTGCCAAAAAAAAAAAAAAAAAAAAAAAAAAAAAAAAAAAAAAAAAAAGAAGCTTGCTTAATAGAAGATCCATTGTAATAAGAATGTCAGTCATTAAATGCACAGACAAGGCCTCCGAGACAGCCTGTAACCCAGAGGATGAGGCTTCTCTGTGGTTCCCCCATTCACTTGCTGACCTCTGTCTTGGGTCTCCAGGTAAAATACATGGGATGCTCTGTGGTCTGAGAACAGGCTGACAACCCGCCAGCTCTTCCGGAGGCACCGGGGCCATTGCCCCAAGCTGCGGGCCTTCCTCTTCCATCTGCATTGGCTGTCACTTTGAGATGTCTGCGAGCAGAATGGGAGCTGCTCACTCTGCAGCTGCCTTTGGTCAACAGGTTTTGGCGACTGGGGAAGAAACAGGTGGAGGTGACACACGGCAGGCACAAGGAAGCACTGACCTGTTTCCTGCTCTTCTCCATCATTTTATCTTGTCCATTTCCTGTCTGGCTCCATCTGGCTACCCCTTACTTTCCTTTTGCCCTGCCAGGAGAGGAAGGTAGCATGACACTGTTTTCTAGTTGTAGCAACAAGGCTCCAGCAGCTTTCCCAAGGCCACGAAGGCAGGCAGTGGCAGAACTGAACTTGAACTAAGAGCTGCAGGCTCCACGCGGCACATCCCTGCCCCCACACCACACTTAGGTTGGCTTCTCACACAAGTCACCAGGGGGTCTCGGTAAAAGCCAGATTCCTGTTCAGCAGGCCTGGAGAGGGGCCTGGGATCCTGCATTTCTAATAACCTCCCACGCGATGCGGATGCTAGTGGTCCATGGACCACACTTTGAGTAGCCAGAGCACAGTGTTTTACAAAGGACTTCTACGTGTATTATTCCTCTCTCTCTCTCTTTTTAAGCACGGAAGCTCCTTTTATTTAAGCAAGTTGATACTTAGGCATTGGCACAGACAACTATACAATTTACATAATGTCTCCCTTGTTTTAAACGGCAACATATGTAGTTACTATATCAAAAATGTAGCAGTTTTGCTAAAGAATTTTTGATTTTTAAAATCTCACCTATTTGTCTAGTTTTTAATGTTTTCCAATATCTCCAACGAAGTAAATCATGTGTTATCCCTCTTGATCCTTGCTGCAACCCAGCAGGGCTGGGAGGGAAGGAGCTAGTGCATTTATATTTTAAAGGGGAGGAGGCTCAAGTCCACAGAGTTGGCATGAGATTTTTGAGGCCTCCTGGGTAGCAGGCAGCATCAAAATTGGAACTCAGGCTTCTGATCAGGAACCTGACGCCTGCTTGGTCATGCTGCTTGGCTGCTAAGACATAACCGTGTGAAGCTGTGGGCTCCAGCCTGCCGGGTACAGCCCTGTGGCCGCTGCAAACACATCCTATGTGTTTAATGTCACCCATGCCCCTGTCTCTGAGTGCAGCCTTGAAATTGTGGCAATTGTCCTGTTATTCCCAGGTCCCATTGTTCCTGGTCTAGTGAGGTGCCCCCGTAAAGTTAAAGACTTCAGAAAAGTTGTGTGTGGTCGTGGATAGAGAGCACATACATCTCAGAGGGCAGAGCTCCCAGTTTCCCTGTGCGGGATCAAGTGCGCTCTGTGGGCCGTCCTTGGCAGTGGAAATAGGCCATATAAATTATACATTGAAATAATAGAGGCTGCTGCAATCCGCCAGAAGGTCTGTGATGGCAGAGATGGTGGACATCTTTGCTGGGGAACTGACTGGGCCCAGGGCACTCAGAGAACTCAAGAAGGGATGGGAAGTTGCGGCCAGGAGTTCAACTTCTGGATTTGCTGTCAAAAGGAAAACATGCTTTTCTTTATGGTCAAAGCTTGCTGGGCTTCGGAAAAGGACCAACATATCCAGAGATGCAGATTTTAAGCAGGAAAGGAAGGATGAAATGGGTCCAGTCAATGACTGATGACTTCAGCCCCAGTGAATCTGAGAATGTCGGGGTTGAACGGGTGAAGTTAAGATAATCTGAGAGCCCAGCCCATCTGCTGGGCAGTGGAAGAGACAGAAGCCCACAGATAGGGACACCTGCCTGAGGCCCCCTGCTTATTGGGGCAGCACAGGGGCCAGGCTGCTGGCTTCTCAATTGTAGACTTGAGTTTTTCCCTCTGCTTTACCTCTTTGCCTTTTCAAGGACCAGATCTTGTGTGAATTTTTTTTTGGCCGCATGGTGCGGCTTGCAGAATAATCTTAGTTCCCTGACCAGGGATCGAACCCAGGCCCCCTGCAGAGGAAGCGTGAAGTCCTAACCACTGGGAAACCAGGGAAGTCCCTTGTATGACTTTTCTAAAGCAGGACAAGGGGTTCTGGATTAAAACACGTGGCAGCAGGGCAGCAGACTGTAGAGGCTTAGAGAGAAGGACTGGTTCTGGGGGCACACATGGAAAAAAGGCAAAATCTCGGGCTTCAGGGAAAAACACACATTCCAACAGGTTGTCACCCATTTTGGTCCTTGTGCAGGACTCTTTTCTTGGGCCAATATTCAGCTGGCATTTTAATATGCCTTGCATTAGACTACACTGTTTATTTATCTGCCCCTCAGTTCATCAATTGGATGAGTGGATGAACTGTGAGCACAAGTCCTCGTGTCCTGCAGACATTTCCTGTCTGCCAGCGAGGTCCTGTGCCCAGCACTGGCCACCAGAGATCAATGCCATGGTCTCTGCCTTCAGGGACCATTGTTATAATGTCCTTATATAAATAACATGAATGTTATTATAGCTACAATTTCTAGAGCAGTGCTAATCAAAGGACCCACCTGCTTCTACAAAAGGAGCTTGCACCTTAAGGTAAATCGACACTCTGTTAACTCCACTGGGAAAGTCTTCCCGTGAAAAAGAGAACACGGCCATAGCCTAAAGCGTGTACTTAGCAAAGCAGTTGATTTATCGTCTAGCATGAGGTCCTACCTCATCAGGGACTCTAATAGTATTTGTGGACCACACAGTGCATGAAACTGTTCTAGAGCACTGTCTGTGCATCAGGCACACAACTAAACACTAGATGTGTATATAGACACGCACGTATACACATACACACATATGCATGTGTGTGTTGATTTAATTCTTTAGGTAGTGCAGTAAAATTGACTTTTCCCCCCTTTCAGTGTACAGTGCTATGAATTTTAACACAGGTATGGGTTCACGTAACCACCCCACCCCATAATCAAGATACAGAAGAGATCCACCACCCCTATAAACTCCTGCCTGCTTTCTTCCCAGTGACCTTCATTGCCCATCCGGAACCCCTGGCAACCACTGGCATGCAGACAGAAGTGAGGAGCCAACTCAGACCCTGCAGATGAAGGCAATATCTTAGGGCTAGAAGGAGCAAGGGCCCCCGAGGCTGCACAGAGCAGAGGTGAGTGAGAATAACCTCCTATCATCACTCTCTTTTCCTTAAGGGCGGGACCTGGAAATTCTGCTCACCTATCTGCAAAGGATTCCGGGAATTAAGTCTTTTCTTCTGGGTGGTCATCGTCACAAGCCTCTCCTCCAAAATAGGAAGGTGTGATCATTAGTATCTCCTGTAACAGTCAGGTTCAAAAACTGTCTTGTTTCGTTACTTTTATTTTTGTTTGTTTGTTTGGCACATGGGCTTAGTTGCTCCGTGGCATGTGGGATCTTCCTGGAGCAGGGATCGAACCTGTGTCCCCTGCATTGGCAGGCGGATTCTTAACCACTGCGCCACCTAGGAAGCCCTTGTTACTTTTAAAAAAGTAAATCGAGTGTGGCTTGGAGCTGCCATTGTCAAGGTCTGGGACAGGCTGACTGTCTACTGTGGGGCTTCCTAGGACACACCCCGGCTCCACTGTCCAGAGCAACCCCTGGTGTTTTATGTGCTCCCTCACTGCCCAGTGCAGCTGACCAGCGCGATGCCTTTGTTCTCTGAGGGGCACTGTGGCTCCGAGGAGGGGACGGAAGATACCCCTTCCTGAGGACTCAGCCAGAGGACTCATGCCCCAGCCATGAATGTCATGGTCTTCATAGAGTGGCTCCTTGGCGTGTCCTCAGCCACCCTCATCCAGGGCGATGGCCTTAGTGCTTTGCCTGGCATTCTCGAGGAACCTCTAAATCCCAGGGGTTCCTGACATAGTCTCAAGGAGTCTCAAGGTTAACTCTTTAAAAGGAGTATGAAGAGACTTCCATGGTGGCGCAGTGGTTAAGAATCTGCCTGCCAATGCAGGGGACATGGGTTCTATCCCTGGTCCTGGAAGACCACACATGCCTAGGAGCAACCAAGTCCCTGCGCCACAACTAAGTCCATGTGCCACAACTACTGAGTCTGTGCTCTAGAGCCCATGAACCACAACTACGAAGCCTGAGTACCGCAACTACTGAAGCCCACACGCCTAGAGCCTGTGCTCCACAACAGGAGAAGCCACCGCAATGAGAAGCCTGTGCACTGCAATGAGAGTGGCCCCCACTTGCCACAACTAGAGAAAGCCCATGTGTAGCAATGAAGACCCAACGCAGCCAAAAATAAAATAAGTAATAAATGAATATTTTTGAAAATAAATAAGTAATAAAAGGAAAAAAATCTTAAAAAAATAAAATGAGTATGAATTCTTAAATTCACCCTAATGATGATCTTAAAAATACATATGTATTTCAAATAGTTGTTAAAAAAAGAAATTCAGAAGAGCCTCGGGGAACCTGGCTAACCTATGACATTTGACTAAACCAAACAGTGTTAGGTACAACATTTAGAAAGTAGGCATCTCAAACAGGAGCCTGGCAAGAAACAGATGACATAGTCAATTGGGGTAATGTCAGGAGAATTTAATAAAGGGACCACGCAGTACTTTGGGGCTAGTAACATCAGGGGCCCTGAGGGGGTTTGGGGAGGAGTGTTACCAGGAATTGGAGAGGGAGAGAGCCTCGTGGAAAGGCCTTCCGTGGCCTCGCCATCAGCAGCTTCAGGGAAGGATCTGGGAGAAAACAATACCCTGACAACACTCTCCTCTCTCCTCCTGCCCTCCTCAGGGTTCCTCATTAGCTGAGCCCAACAGGAAGCTAGAGGCCAGGGTCCGGGTCCTGCACGCCTGGGCGTCAGCCTCCATGGACAGAGACTGGGTCTGGAGAGGCACATGGAACGAAGGACTGATGGCATTCAGCACAGTAGGTGATGAAGGACAAGTGTAACAGTAATAAGAAACCAACACAGTAAGTCCCCTGCCTACGAACCTTCAAGATGCGAATTTTCTAAGATGCGAACGTGCATTCCATCCACGTCAGGCGTGAGTGAACTTGCAGCTGGCCCTCCATCTCCTGTTGCTGATGATTCTTCAGCTCTGCCATCTCCCACCTCCTCTCCCTCCTCCAGCCAGTAACTCTTCTTGCCTGTTCACTCGATGCCTGCCCCTGGATGCCAGCTGTTGTACTGGACTACTGTACTTTTCAACGTACTGTACTGTAAGGTTAAAACTGTTTTCTTTATTTTTTGTGTTTGTTTTTTTATGTATTATTTGTGTGAAAAGTATTATAAACCTATTAGAGTACAGCACTATATAGCCAATTTTGTTAGCTGGTTACTTGGCTAACTTTATTGGACTAAACAAATTGGACACATGAACACGCTCTCGGAACGGAACTCATTCATGTATTCCTCAGAGCTCACATTGCACCAGGGATTCTTCTAAGGGTTTTTCGTAGATTAACTCATTTAATCCTGAAGGGCAAAAAGCAAAGGACACATAAAGCGAGGTGAGGAGTCAGAGGCATCCTGGCAACTTTTGATTGAAGGGATGAGGGAGGAGGTGGATTAGAGCTGCATGTCACCGGGCGGAGTGGCTTGAAGAGGATATATTTACTTGAAATGCCCGGATCGAGGCACAAAAGAGGAGCACACACTCCTGGATCAAAATGCACAACTTATCTCACGGACCAACAATGACAAGTGGCATTTTGTATGTGGCGGGAGGGAGGTAAGTAGGAGGGGTTTGCATGTTCAGGCAGGATTGGCATCAGGAAGAAGTCATTGCCTTCCCGCCCCTGCCACAGCCATCCAGCTCTCTTTAGTCATGCCCTCTGAAGGAGGCCTTGGAGATCAGTGACACCAATAGTAGCCATCATTGTGAAGCTCCCTGTATGCCTGATGTGTTTATGCCCATTTCCTCTAAAAATCACCATGACCCTGCAAAGTAGATATTATTGCCCTTTTTTCATAGGTGAGGAAACTAGGTCCAGAGAGGGTTAATAACTTGCCCAAGGCCACACAGCTAATAGATGACAGAACTAAGGCTCAATTCCAAAGCCAATGAGCTTCCAATTAGACTATGTTGCCTTCCATCTCTGAAACAGAGACACAAAACACATGGAAGTGTAAAAAACTGGACAAGACAATGTGCATAAATGATGGGGGGTGATCCCGATTGAGGAGGGGAGGAGAGTTAAGATTATCTGGGATCATTCTAGGAAGAAAGCAGACATAAATTGGACTTTGAAAGACAAGGTGGGTTACTATTAGTGGAGAAAAGGGAAAGAGTGTTCAGGTGGGCGAACAGAGTAACCAAGTGTATGGAGGCAGGAATGAGCTTGGTTTACAGCACAAGCAGAGGCAACAATCCTGGTGACAGCGGGAGGCTGAGCTGTGGAAGGACTTTACTAAAGAAAACACGGGGGCCAAGATTTTGGACCGGCTTCAGTGGGACTTAGGCATCAGTTCAAGTTCTTGAACAGAAAAGTGACACCATGAAAGCAGTGATTAAGGAAGATTAACATCCAGGGTACACAGTTTCCCCCCACAGACAGGACTTTGAAGAATGCACGTGATACAGCGATATACGTCAGGTTTTAATAACAAGTGGCTTTTAAGCACAGTCATTGTCCAAGTTTCCCCTTTAGCACTGGGTATGTTTTTTGAAAGGCTGTCATTCAAAATGCAGCTAACGTATGTAGTAGATGTTTTTTCCTTTTTCTGACTTAATGAGTTTAACTGATACTTGTATATTTTTCTGGAAAACTACTGCCCCCAACCAAAACCTGTGTGTGTGTGTGTGTGTGTGCCCACACGGCCATGTGAAGAGCCCTGTTATTTGACAATGGAGATGGTGGGTGCTGGTCACTAGAGCCCTGCTATCTATCCCCTGACTTGCCTGAACACTCAGCAGGTGCTAAATAGCCGGGCTTGCTGTGGGGAGCCTTAGGGCACTGATGCTTAGAATGGGCCCAGCCTGCCATGCTCTGCTTAGACATTTAGTGGAAGAGCACCTCTTCCGAGACATGGTAAGAGCCTGGAAGCTGGCTTTGAGTTGGTTTTTATAATACTGTCCAATCAAAGTTAAGCAAACACAAGTGAAATTACCCTAGGGCTCAAGGAATGAGCAAGTTAGAGAAAGGAGCGACCAATGGCTGAGATGATAAGTGGTCATCTGAGATGCCTAAGTAGGTGACAGTTCAAGGCCATGGTCGTGGCACACCCACCAAGTGCAAGGCTCTGTGCTAGGCACAGGGGAGATGCACAGACAACTGAGGCCAAGTAACTGCCCTCAAGTGGAGAAGCCACAGTTGTGGATTCTCAGATGTCACCTCTTCAAGGACCCCTTCTCTGACACACACACCCCTGTCCCATTCAGGAATAGGTGCCTTCTCTGGGGTCCACAGGCCTGTGTGTTTACCCTGACTACACTGCTCACCACACTGAATGGTTGTTTGCTAACTTATCTGTCTCCCACACGTCACTGCTTGGATCAATGTCTTAGAAAACTGACTGCCGGGTAAAACGGGGTAAGGGAATTGAAATCCAGCCAAGGGAGTGGAGGAATAATTTTGAGTTCTCTTGACACCATTTGCTTTCCTGGGAGAAGTGATTTATGAAATGTCCTCTCCAAGCTCAGAAAGAAACCATCTCAAGGGCTTCTGGGCTCCAGGGTGACTGTGGAATTCTGGGAAACTGCAGCCACCCACAGGCTAAAGGATGCTCAGTTAGCTGGGACAGGCTGGATGTTGGGGCAGGGCTCCTAGAAGGAAACGCCAATACCTTTGGCCCTCTCACTCCCAGCGGGGAAGATGCAGCCCTGTGTCCACCAGTCTTTGTTCTCCTACAAGGGAAGAGGCTTAGGGTGACAGTGGCCATCACTGTGGGGAAATTGCTGCTCACTCCTCTGGTTCACTTACATCATGACGTCCAGACCTGGGTGGCCATGCTTGACCGGTATGACAGCACAGTATTTGCAAGGAAAAAAAGACAGATAATGAAAAGCCACCACCCAGCTGGATTGTCACGTGAAGACTCCTATTTCCTTCCTCCCTCCCTCCACAGGATCTCAGCTCTTCCTCGACTTCTCTGTTCTTTCACCTGGCTCTGGAAGATATACTTTAGGCCACTGGACAATAATAGACTAACTGCACAGGTGATGAAAACACAATCCCACCTTCCATCCTCCAATGTTAAGTTCACTCTAATTATGTGGGCATAATGAGTTGACACAAGACACAGAGTGGTCACATGCATACCAGGCAGCTATGGTTTCTTAGCAACAAACGAGAAACTGTGTTAAGTAGGTCTTGTTTGCGTCTGGGTTCATGTGCACTCAGAGCTGTAGTGACTGTTGAATGTAGATGGACATTTCGTACGTGCATTGATTTCTTCTCGAGAACCTGTGGCAATGCAGTCACCTAACAAAGAGTTTGAATGGCTGTAGTATTCTTGAAATTGTTTCATGGGTCTGGAACTAATTTTAAGAGGCACTCATCTTATCTGTTTGTGCTTACCATTTCATGTGTGCTGTGTTTTGAGTTATAACGATTTGCCTGAAATTGTGTAGAATATCCATTCTTAAGATCCGCCTTAGTTTCTACATCCATCAATCCCTCCCAGGCCCTGTTGCTTGACTGATCTTAAGGACATGCCTTATTTCTACTTCACCTCCTGTAACAGAGATGCAGGAAGGAGAAGATACATGTCCCCTGTCACTCAGCTAGTGAGGGGCAGGAGCAGGTTTCAGACCCAGATCAGCCCACTGCGTCATGTCTGTGGGGTGTGCAGGAGGTTTTTGGTTTGAGACTTGAACTCCTTTGGTGAGACCCCTCAAAGGTGGTAGCCAGTGAGTTCTTGGGTGTCATGAGGTATTTTATCACTTCCCTAAAGCCCAGCATCAAATGGTCATTGTTCTGGAAGTTCCTTCTGGATCAAGATTCCCTGGGAGGGAATAAAGCCAGACTCTCGACTCCACGGTGTACACGGCCTGCTCCGTCACTGGCATTTGATTAGCATGTGCTGAAGAGTAAATGAATGAGTGAGTGCTTCTAATTCCATTCAGAGCCGAGATTGAGGCTTGCCATGCAAACCGAAGCAGAACACAATGGTTTCCATTACCCAATATTCAGGAGATTATTTTGCCAAAAACGACAGCATTTTGCACGTTACCAGAGAATTATAAGTTCTCATTGTTCAAATTATTGTTCTCAGTGATTATTGTGGTGACACAGGCAGAGAAACGGAGCTGCCCCTTCTTACGAAACAGCGAGCCGGCATGAGTCAGGAATGAGCCTTAGCAGGTGCTGGGGCAAAACAGGTGCCAGTGGACTGCCTGGGCTCTGTTTGCCAAGGCAAATGCTGTCACAGCACACAGCATTAAAGCTCCTCGCATGGTCTTGCTGAGAAATTGTGCAGAAGCATTTGCTACCAGCTCAGCCTGTTTCACCCTGAATGCAGGCCCTTCTGATACAGGCTTCCTTCTAAGGTGCTTTGAGTCTTTTGGGCCACAGCACCTATTTATAGCTGGGTCTCCAAATATAATTGAGCGAAGGCTCTGCCTCACCTCCCCCATCCAACCCACACCCTCTGGAAGCACCTCATAGCACATGCTGTATCTCCAAGTTGTACCGGGATGTGACGTCCAGAGAAGCTAGTAGACCATCAATCACTCTCTCGTTTGTGTCTATTCATTAAACATTTTTTCTATTTTTTCCTCTCTTATAATACATACTCATCAATTTCTTGCCAAGTGCCAGACACACTGGAAGATGTAAAATGAATGAAGAAGCCCCACTCATGGACACAGTGCCCTGGTTTGTGGGGCAGATTATATTAAAGATTTTTGGGCAAAGAGGGGTCTTATAACTCAGCAATGCCAACTACTTAATATTGAATATTAGACATCACTGTCTTTAAAAGCCTTTGCACTACTATGCCTCTCTCCCCTATTCCTCAGCAGGGATGTCTTTCATTCCTGCTCCCCTCCAACCCTGCGCCACCTCCAGTGATTCAGGGAAGAACTCTGATGGCTAAAGATTCACTGAGGCAATCTCCTTGAACAGGAAGCACCCACTCTTGGCGTTGTTTCCTGTCCTACCTGTCTTTTTAAGGGGAAAGAGTGAGTAGAGTATATACATATTTTACTAATTTTATCCTTTTTAATTTTTAAAGGTAATTTATTTTTAAAAAGTTTTTATTGAAATATAGTTGATTTACAATGGAGTAGTATAAAGGTTTGATTTATCCACGGATATATGTTAGATCACACATTCTCCTCCACCCCATCCCCACACTCCTGCTTTGCCTAAGAAATAACTCTTGAGTAAGTAAAATCAGTTATGCTAGTAAAACACTTATATGATCATTATATGAAGCAGCCCTTGATAACAGTTTGCATATCTTGTTTCCCCTCTTAGATCATAGCTCCAATAGGCAGAGGCTGCATCTCATGTTCACCCCTTTTGTTTTGCATTTACTTTTCGCAGTGGATTTGAATAAAGGAGTCCCTTCCTTTTTGCAACAAAGTGAGGCATGCAGGACAGGAGCCCAAACCAGCTTTCAACTCTGCTTGTTGAAGGAACTGCTGAATAAATTCACGGTTAAAAACACAGACAAATGGTAAGTCCCTGGCGGTCCAGTGGTTAGGATTCTGCGCTTCCACTGCAGGCGGCCCGGGTTTGAAGCCTGGTCAGGGAAGAAGCCATGCAAGTGCAGCCACACACACACACACACACACACACACACACACACACAGAGAGATTTAAAAAAATTAAAAAATAATAATAAAATAAAAACACAGACAAGTAACAAATGTGTGATATGGCCAGGTTTATGCCAACAGGGAGCGATGAGGCTGCAAGCAGCTGGATGGCACTGCTTTTCTTCAGAGCTCTGAAATCCACATTACGAAAGAAAACAAAATATTGTGCTGGCAAATGAACCCAGAACCCAGCCTCAGAAACCAACAGATGAAGCAAGCTTGCCTTTGTCCACACACTGTGCTTAGTTTCTCTGCTTCTGCACTTGCGCCAGGGTCCCGTCGGACCTCACTTACCAAACACAAGTTCAAAGATAAAGTTGTCAAGAATTTCAAGATGGTGACAGGAGAGCATTAAACCTCAAGCTTGGGGCTCTTCTGAGCACTGGGCCCTCCCTGTGCAACTGTCCAGGCTGCTGGCCCATGAAGCTGGCCCTGCCTAGCACATACTATGTACTCAAATACTTGGTTAATGAATGAACAAATGTTACTTCTTAAGTACAGGCTTAATTAACCAAAGCTCAATTGGTAGAATTATTCTAGGACCCAGTTACAATGTGGGTGGGGGTTTCTCTCATACACCCACCAAACAATTCTCCTTGACCCCAGCTGGCTGTCCTACAGTTTAAATCAATTCTGATGCTATTCACTTGGAAGTAGCATCAGATCCTACAGGTTAAGGGCTCCTCCCCACAATACTGCCCCCCCACCACCTCAGATGCGAATCACAAGTCCAGGTCGCCACCAGTGTGTCTGACCCACCAGCTATAAATCAGAGGTTCCCATGACCCCCTCTTTGGGTTCGATTAATTTGCTAGAGTGGCTCACAGATCTCAAGAGAACTGTTTACTTACATTTACCAGTTTATTATAAAAGAGTATGATAAAGGATACAGACGAATCGCCATATGGAAGAGATGAGGGTGCAGGGCTTCCATGCCCTCTTTGTGTACCACTCTCCTATCACCTCCACCTGCTCACCGACCTGGAAGCTCTCCGAGCCCCCTACTGATGGGATGTTATGGAGGCTTCCTCATGGAGGCATGATCAATTACTAACTCTATTCCCTCATTTCTCCTCTGAAGGACAAGGGGTGGGGTTGAAAATTCTAAGCTTCTAATCAAGGCTTCGTCATGCTGGTGACCAGCCCCCATCCAGCAGCCCACCCACAGTGGCCTCAACAGAACAAAAGATGCTCCTAGTGTTCTTTTTTTTTTAACACCATTTTAATATTTTACTTTATTTATTTATTTATTGGCTGGGTCGGGTCTTAGTTGCAGCCCTCAGGATCTTCTTTGAGGCATGCTGGATCTTTTGTTGCAGTGCATGGGCTTCTCTCTGCTTGTGGCGTGCTGGTTTCCTCTTCTCTAGTTGAGGTGCCTGAGCTCAGTAGTTGTGGTGTGCGGGCTTAGTTGCCCTGCGGCATCTGGGACTTCAGTTCCCTGACCAGGGATAGAACCCGGATCTGCTGCATTGGAAGACAGATTCTTTACCACTGGACCACCCGGGAAGTCCTGCTCCTGGTGTTCTTATCACTTAGGAAATTACAAGGGTTTTAGGAGCTCTGCATCAGGAACCAGGAACAGAGACCAATATATATATTTTCTATTATCTCACAATTGTCTATTATGGTGGACATAATAGAAAATTAATCTCTCAGATATTAAAAAAACCTCTGAGCCAAGAGTTTTAATTTCTTTTTTTTATGAGATTCGTTAATCAGCTGCAGTACTAAGCAGATTTGTGTTTCACCAATTCTGTCTTTTGCTCGAGAGAGGTGGTCCTCAAGAGAGAGGAGGATGGGAATGGATTTTGTTTTGTTTTGCTTTCAATTAAACTTTTTGTTCCTAATTAATTTTTAAAAGTCAAAAAAGGTAAGAACACCATTCTATTTTTTCCCCATGCGCATGTGACAAACAAAATAGGGTTCAGATACACCTGAAACAACTGTGTCTAAAAAAGTCAGAGACCCTTACTCAGCTACACCTCTGTCTCCAGACAGGAGGATATATTATCTGAAAAGTACAGGCCACTAAGATGAAAGCTGATGGAATGACAACCTCAGATTGATTTTTAACTGGGCTGGGGGGAAAGAGGGGGCATGAAAAATTCATCGTTAGGGGAAGCAGGTCCCTGCAAAGGAAAGAATAATGTTCTTGGTGTATAGAATTTGATGTATTAATAACCACTCTGGTTCAGAAGAGCTTAGATGAACAAACTTGTTGAGGCAATATTACTACAATACTACAGGGGACCTGGAGGCCCTGGGCTTTCCTGTGTATTCACGGGTCAATGCCACGGTAAATAAATGCCATTGAAAGAGATTGGAATGCAGTTTTCCCAAGTGGGGAAGAAATCAACTGACGGGCGTCTGGACTCTTAATTTTATTTTAACTCTCTCCTAAATGAAGATCATTGTTGATTAAGAAATTCAAGAGAATCAGACTTACACTAAAGTTATGTATTTATTCAGCCAGCATTTCTCGAGCTGCAGGCCAGGCGCTGTGTTAGGTGCTGGGACCTTGGAGCAAAATTCAGCTAAGTCCTCATCCCAGAGAAGCTCTCAGTTTATCCTGAAGTGAACATGTGGTAGATGGGGTGGGGGTGGGCATGCAGCTTTCCCAGCTCCTGGTACCTTGGGAAAATGACCGTTCACATCCAGAGCCCCTGATGCTGGAGGAAGTCATTCTACCCCACAGAGGTTGGTAAGCTAGGAGTTGTCATGGCAACAGATTAAACAGATGGAACAGGGTGTGAGGGCCCCAGCTGTAAGTGTACTGTCTCCTCCTCCCCTGCCCAAGTTCTAGCCTAACGCTTCCTTGCTTACTGCCGAGATCATTTTCCTAGATGTGGGATTTGGCTGGAGAAGAAGAGCAGATGGAAGGGGGATGCTGGGAAGGGGAGAGAATAGTAGAGACACTACAGATTCATACAGAATAACAAGTAAAATTTAGCGTAACACTTATGGGACCCTCCTCACATGCCAGGCACTGCTGCAGCCTCATCTCAGCTGATTCTCAGCATGATGCTCTGGCAGTCCTCTTCCCCCCATTCTAGAGGTGAGAAAACTGAGGCTCAGATGGGCTGTAGATAAACTGCCCAAATAGGCAGCAGAGCTGAGATAAGAATCTGGGTCTGTCTGATTTGCATGCCTGCGCTCTCAGCGCCGCGTGGCAGCAGCTCTGAACTGCAGGTACAGTGAACCTGGGGGTGTAATGGGGGGGAGGGCTTAAATGCAGAGTCCTGGGCACAGCTCCAGACCTGTTAAATCAGAATATTTGGGGCCCCAGGAATCAGAACACAAAGGGATCTCGGGGGTCTTAGCGATCTGAGTGAGGCCTAGAGAGAGGAAGTGACTTTCCCCAGGTCCCAGGGTGAGTTAGGACTAAGATACAGTTCTTCCACACCAGCTCAGTGGCCTTAAAGGTGTGGAGTGGGGTGTCCACAGGACACCAGCAGAGGATGTAGTGGGCCCAACTGCTGAAAGTTGTCCTTCATTTCTTATGACAAGTCTCCACCTAACCGGTGCTCCAATCAAGAAAAAGAAGAGAGAAGCCCTAACGGGTGCTTACTATATTTTCTATCCAGCATGACTGCCTGCAAGGCCAGCCCACTTCCTAGCAGTCACCAGGGTAACCATCACCCCCACCTTGACAGTCAAGTGCGTATGCGGCTGCTCGCACCCACATCCAGGGCCAAGGGACCCAGCCCTATAATCAGCCTCCCGCTGCCTCTACAGACAGTCAGCAGCGTCAGCTCCCTGATCTCAGGGCCCATCACCCCATCACCGATCTGCAGACACCCCTCCCCACACTCACATGTTGCATTCTGCTTCCCCCACCCACTGCCTCCCAGGAGACAAATGTGCAATCTGCTCTTGGCATGTATCATCACCTCTGGAGGGAGGAATCTGCCCTCAAGTTGGGGCACAACCCAACACACCCGGCCTACACATGAGAAAAAACACCCCCTCTCGGAGGAGGGGCGTGGTGGCAGTGAACGCCCTCTCTCCCTCCAGAGACAGCTGAGGGGGCGGCTGGAGTTTGGAAGAGTTTGCAAAGTGACGATCAGGAGAAGGGCTGAGGCGGCTAACAGGGAGGAGGACTGGGAGGAAGCTGGGCGCCCAGATCCTGTTGCTAATGAAGTAACTCCCTGCCTGCCTAACCCCAGGGCACTCCGTCGTCAAGGAAACGGGAGCCCCCTCCATCTCCAAGGTCACCTGGAGTCTGTCCCTGCTGGTGATGAGGCTGGGAGTCCTGTTCAAGGACTTGCCAGAACACTTTCATGAGGCTGGGCTGCTGGGGCCACGGAGTCCCCTTTAGGACTTCTAAAGGACCAATTCCATCCAGCCTATGCAATGCCCTGCTGGCGAGGCTGCACTCCTCTGACTTCCTTCCTCAATGGCTGGAGCCAATCAATGCTCCTGACCAGCTCTATCCCAACCTGGGTGGCAGACACCCCAGCTGTTCCCCTCCTCACCACTCCTTCCCGCATCCTCCTGCTTGGTCACATCTTAGGCCGTCTCAGATTCTCTGTGTCTCCGCTGTCTCCTAGGCTCTGAGCCACTTCAACCTTAAGGACCAGGGATTGCTGTCCTGATTACTCTACTGTCTCAGTTCCCTGCAGCTTGAGTGGTTGAAGCCTTCATATCCTCATTGGGATTGAGACCTTCCTCTTGAGGGCTTGAAATCTGACTCCCCCAGAAGCTGCCGAAAGAGTCAGGTGAAACCACTGGAGTGCTCAGGACTTAACTCCCCAAGGAGCCAACTGTGACCAACAGAAGATAGAAGGCAGGAGGAAGCCTTACCTGCCTGCTTCCCGTGGGCAGTTCCCAGGCTTCTGCACAGCCTGTCTGGAGATGGCCTCTGTGGCTGAGCGCCCAGCTGTGCCTCTCCATGAACTGGTGGCCAGCTCGGTAGCTCGGTACCTGTATCTGCTTCCCTTCCTGTCCCACCTCGCTTTACTCTCCCTCACTCTGGCTGCCCTAGGATTGCACCTCCTAAGGAACGGCGAGCACTTAAGACAGTTTCCTAGGGAATCTGGGCTAAGTCAGCGCTAAGACTGAAGTAGGACAGAATTCTCATTCTATATTATCTAGCCTAATTCCCTCATTTGACAGAGGGAGCTGAGGGCCAGAGAAGTTCAGTGATTTCCCCCAAGTTCACAGCTAGTTAATGGAAAAGTTATGCCTATTCACTACTTTTACAACTAAGTAATAAGCACCTACCATGTATCAGGCACTATTCTAGGCACTGGGAATGCAGAGGTGAATAACACGGACAAAATCCCTCCTTTTATGGAAGACAACATTCGAGTGGAGCATTAGAGGAGGAAAAGACTGTAAAAGAGATGAATAAGTAAAATACTCAGAATGTTAGACTCAGTGCTGGTGGTGGGGATGGTTGGGTATTATGGGCTGGACTGTGTCCTCCAAAATTTACATGTTAAAGTCCTAACCCCTAGTTCCTCAGAATGTGACTGTATTTGGAGAAAGGGCCATTAAAAAGGTGATTAAGTTAAAAATGAGGCCATTACAGTGGGCCCTGACCCAATATGCCTGATGTCCTTAGAAGAACAGAAAATTTGGACACATGAAGAGGTATCAAGGATGCCTACACACAGAGAAAAGACCCTGTGAAGACACAGCAGGAAGGGGTCCACCTGCAACCCTCAGGAGAAACCAATCCTGACAACACCTTGATCTTGGACTTCCAGCCTCCAGACTGAGACAATAATTTCTGTTGTCACCCAGTCTGTGGTGTTTTGTTATGGTCGCCCTAGCAAACTAGAACAGATTTTACTTTCATAAAAGGCGTCCTGAGCTGGCCTCACCAAGAAGGTGACATCTGAGGAAAACCCTGAAGGATGTGATGGGGTGAGTTGTCTGAAACTCTGACGGAACAGCATCCCATGCAGAGGGACCAGCAGGCTTTATGGCTTTGAATAGGCTCAAACCTCAAGTGCCAACAGATAGCAAGGACGCCAGTGTGCGTGCAGAAAGCAGAGTGGGTGAGGGAGAAAACGGGCGGATGTGGGGCCAGAGACGTGACGGGACGTGGGAAGACGTTCTCTGCATGAGATGGGGAGTTGCTGCGGAGTTTAGAGTAGTGGTTCTCAGTTGCGAGGAAGGGCATTTTGCGTCCAAATTTGGCAATGTCTGAAGATATTGTCCATGGCCATAACTGAGGAGGGGTGAGGAGAGGTCAGGACTGGGCACTGGTATCTAGTGGGTAGAGGCCAGGGATGCTGCTAAATATCCCACAATGCACAGGACAGCATCTCCCTCCAGCTCCCCAATAAAGAATTACCAAGGTCTGCAGAGTAACAAGGTTGAGAAGCCCTGGTATTTGGAGCATGGGATCATTCTGGCTGTGTTGGGAGCGACTTCAAAAGAAGAACAGGGAGTTCCCTGGCAGTCCAGTGGTTAGGACTCAGGGCTTTCACTGTTTTGGCCTGGGTTCAATCCCTGGTTGGGGAACTAAGATCTTACATGCCACACGGTGTGGCCAAACAAACAACAGCAACAAAAAAGAAGAAGAAGAAGAACAGAAGCAGAGGCTCCGTTAATGCAGGTGACTTGGCCCAGGGTGACAGAAGATCTCCCACGCCAACTGAGTGCTCCTTGCTTCTTCCCTCTTTCTCATTCCACTTTCTCAACAAACATTAACAGAACCCTTACTATGTGTTAACTGTTGTCCCAGATGCTGGGCAGATTCTAACAGGTGTGGCCCACTAGGACCCTCTTCTAGTTCACCTGGACCCAAGCTGGAGAGAAGGGGGCTGTTACAGGGAGCAGATGCTGACTCAGGGAAGTCCGCCTGGGGCACAGGTGACCCCTGCAGCAGTTGTCAGCAGTTGCCATGTACTCAGACACTAGAGAAACCACAGAATGAGCACTGGGTGGGTGATAGCTCCATCCAGCCAGCTGCACAAGCCCCAGACTTGAAAATCATCCTTAATGCCTCTGCCTCCCTGACCCCCACCCCTCCACCTCTAACCCATTCCCAGTTACCTCCAGAATCTGTCTTGTATCTCTTCACATTGCTCCATCTTTAGCATCCCGACTCTAGTCCAAGCTACTATCATTTCCTACCTGGTCTCTCTATTGTCACTCTTGTGCCCCTAGAGTCTTTTATTAGCTAGGACAGATTGGCCCTGCTGCAGTAACAGAGAATGTGAATTCTCAGTGGCTTAACACAACAAAGGTTTATTTCTGACTTATGCAAAAATGGGTGAGGTGGTCCTCCTCCATCAGTCTCCTCTGTATTTTTTCCGTAGCAGTTATCAGCCTTTGTAATGATCTATTTAATTATATGATTATTGGATCAATTTCTATCGTTATCCCTAGGCTGTGTGCTCCTTGATGATAGGGCCTGTACCTGGCTGGCTATGTATCCCTAGACCTAGAACAATGCCAACAATATAACTACAATTAATGCCTTAATATAACATATAAAGTATAATTCTTGAAATATTTTTTGAATGAATGAATGGACAAATGCAGTGACTATACTACTACTGGAAACCACATCATATCCTAGATCTAAAAAATTTGAAAATACTTCATGCATAAAACATGATATGGAATACATATGCATATTTTAAGCCTAACGATAAAACATTCGCATATCACTAGCCAGTTCAAAAAATAATATATCACTTGGGACTTCCCTGGTGGTCCAATGGTTAAGACTCTGCGTTCCCAATGCTTGGGCCCAGGTCCCATCCCTGGTCAGGGAACTAGATCCCGCATGAAGTAACTAAGACCCCCACGCCTGCAACTAAAGATCCAGCATGCCTCAACTAAGACTCAGGGCAGCCAAATAATTAACTAACTAACTAACTAACTAAATAAATATTGAAAAAAAAAAAAAGAAAAAAAAGACTCCACAGTTCCACTGCAGGGGGCTTGATCCCTGTTGGGAAACTAAGATTCCATATGCTGAGTGCAGTGTGACCAAAATATTAAACACCAAAACCCCAAAAAACACATCATCAATGTCTACGTGCCCCTCCCTGATCACATCTCAGTCCTAGATATTAACAAAAGACTACGTTTTGTACCATCTCTTGTTCCTTTTCATCATTTTAACCACATATGGATATTACATATACTATTATTTTTGAACATTATGTAAATTGTCACACTGTAGTTAATCATTGATGATTTGGATTTGTTCAGCATGTTTGTAAAATTTATCTTTGTAGAATTACAAAGTTCATTTTTACTGTCCTAGTTTCCATTGATTGAGTATAATACAATTAATGTATTCTCCTGCTGATGGGCATTTGAGTTGTTACCAGGTTTTTGCAATTATAACTTGTACTGCTGTGAACTTGCCTGCCCATGTCTCTTTGTGCAAGTGTGCAGAGTTCCTCCAGGGTACATAGTATATACCTTGAAGAGGTAAATTCCACTTTACAAATTAATGCCAAATTATTTTCCAAAGTGGCTTCCAAAGTGTTTGCACCAATTTTTACCTCCACCAACACTGCGCAAGAGTTCCTTTCACTCTACATCCTTCAGATACCTGATGCGGTCAGACTTTTAAAATTTTTGCCTGTTTGGTGGGTGTCAACATTTACCTTCTCCTGATTATTAATGAGGTTGAGCTTCTTTTCATAGGTTTATTAGCAGATGGTTGTATATATATTGCCTGTGTTTCCATTTAGTTGCCTTCTTACTGATTTTTTTGGAGTTCTTAATTCTGGACAACAATTCTTTGGTTATTTTATTGTGAATATCTTTTCCTGGTCTATAGTTTTTTTTGGTTACTGTCTTTGTGTATTTTGATGAACACAAGTTCTTAATTTTAAAGTAGTTACACTTATCAGTCTTTTATAGTGTGTGCTTTTTGTTTTGTATAAGAAAACTCTCCTTATTCTGATGTCATAAAACTATTCTTCTACATTTTCTTCCAAAAGTTTGAAAGGTTTGTCTTTGATGTTTAGTTTTTTTATTCACTTGAAATTGATTTTGTCTGGGGTCTAAGGTAGAAATCTAATCTAAATATTTTTCTCATTATTGCATTATAATTACATTAGTTTCCTACTGCTGCTGTAAAAAATTACCACCAATCTATTGGCTTGAAAAACACGAATTTATCATCTTACAGTAATGGAAGTTAGAAATGAGTTTCACTGGGCTAAAGTCAAGGTGTCAGCAGGGGCTGCACTGCATTCCCATCTGGAGGCTCTAGGAGAAGCTTTCGTCGTTGTTGTTGTTGTTGTTTCCCTTGTCCAGCTTCTAGAAGCTGTCCGCTTGTGCCCCCTTCCATCTTCAAAGCCAGCAATGGCCGGTCAAGATACTCTTGTATCACATCACTCTGACACTGACCTTCCTGCCTCCCTCTTTTACTCATAAGGACGCTTATGATTACATTGGGCCCGTCTGGATCATCCAAGATCATCTCCCCACCTCAAGATCCTTCAACTAGTCACATTTTTAAAGTCCCTCTTGCCATGTAAGGTAACACAGTCACACATTCAGAGGATTAGGATGTGGACATCAGAGCATTATTCTGCCTCCCACAATAATCAACTGATTCAGCACAATTTGTTTAATCTTTTCTGAACCTGGGTACAGGGAAACACTGGTCTGGTGGTAATAATAGTAATAATAGTAATAATAATAATAGCAAACACTGAATGTTTACTGTGTACCAGGAATTTCTCTAAGTATTGTATGCATATTACCTCACTTAATTCTCACCTGACTTTGTGCTAAGGCCAGTACTATTATCTCTATCTTAGAGATGAGTGACAAAGTGATTAAATACCTTGCCCACAATAAGTGGCAGAGCCAGGACTAGGAACCTAGGCAGTTGGGATCCAAAGTCCATGCACCCAACCACCACGCTACTGTTCAATGAACAAAATAAATACATCGACCTAGCTTCTCTTAGCCGCTCAAGCCTAACTCACATAACTTCTCTCAGCCTCAGTTTCTTCATCTATAAAATTGGAAAAGTGGGGCATCTCACATTGAGACAAGCTGTAACAAAGCAGTTCAGATAAGGAAAACAGGGCTCCAAGAGTCATTCCACTGCATGTCACTGGCAGAGCCAGGACTGGGACTCAGGTTTCCTGGCAAGGTGGGCTATTTCCACCACAGGGTGGTAACTATAGCAGGCACAACTGTTCAAACTGAATATTTTCCCTTCATCAACCTCCTGCCCATGAAAGCTGTGTCTGTGTATTCAATCAACTGTTCATTAAGAATGTCATCAAGTCTCAGAGGATGCTCTTGCAAAATTCAAATACGAGATAACACTCAGCTGAAACAGGGTAAAGCTTACAAGTATTATTTAGTAGCAGCTACAAATCAAGGAGAAAAGGAGGAGAATTTCAGAAGCCGACAGAAGAGGGAGGCTGCAGGGTATTTGCTAAGGAAAACCACCTCCACCATGTCTTTGCTTCTTCTCCATCCTGATCCTGTGAGATTCACCCCTTTTCGTTTTCTCTTGAATTCTCCTTAGTGGGTAGGGATCGAAAACCTGACTTTCATAGGCAGAACACTCTATGACATCCATCAAAGCAAGATCCTTTTTGACCCACCTCCTAGAATCATGGAAATAAAATCAAGAATAAACAAATGGGACCTCATGAAACTTCAAAGCTTTTGCACAGTGAAAGAAACCATAAACAAGACTAAAAGGCAACCCTCAGAATGGGAAAAAATAATTCCCTATGAAACAACAGACAAAGGATTAACCTCCAAAATATACAAGCAGCTCATGAAGCTTAATACCAAAAAAGCAAGTAACCCAATCCACAAATGGGCAGAAGACCTAAATAGACATTTCTCCAAAGAAGACATACAGATGGCCAACACACACATGAAAAGATGCTCAACATCACTCATCATCAGAGAAATGCAAGTCAAAGCCACAATGAGGTATCATCTCACACCAGTCAGAATGGCCATCATCACAAAATCTGGAAACAACAAATGTTGGAGAGGGTGTGGAGAAAAGGGAACTCTCCTGCACTGTTGGTGGGACTGTAAGTTGGTACAGCCACTATGGAAAACAATTTGGAGGTTCCTTAAAAAACTACAAATAGAACTACCATATGATCCAGTCATCCCACTACTGGGCATATACCCAAAGAAAACCATAATCCCAAAAGAAACTTGTACCATAATGTTTATTGCAGCACTCTTTACAATAGCCAGGACATGGAAGCAACCGAAATGCCCATCAACAAATGAATGGATACAGAAGATGTGGCATATACATACAATGGAATATTACTCAGCTATAAAAAGGGATGAGATGGAGCTATATGTCATGAGGTGGATAGAACTACAATCTATCATACAGAGTGAAGTAAGTCAGAAAGAGAAGGACAAATATTGTATGCTAACTCACATATACGGAATCTAAAAATGGTACTGATGAACTCAGTGACAAGAACAAGGATGCAGATACAGAGAATGGACTGGAGAACTCGAGGTATGGGACGGGGTGGGGGGTGAAGGGGAAACTGAGACGAAGCGAGAGAGTAGCACAGACATATATATACTACCAACTGTAAAATAGTCAGTGGGAAGTTGTTGTATAACAAAGGGAGTCCAACTCGAAGATGGAAGATGCCTTAGAGGACTAGGGCGGGGAGGGTGGGGGGGGACTCGAGGCGGGGGGAGTCAAGGAAGGGAGGGAATACGGGGATATGTGTATAAAAACAGATGATTGAACCTGGTGTACCCCCAAAAAAATAATTAAAAAAAAAAAAAAAGAAAAAAAAAAAACCTGACTTTCAGCTTTGGGATAACCCAGACCTTTTTTTTGCTTTGACCTTCAAGGCAATATTGAAAAATAAAAGAAAAAGGGCAAAGAGTGGGAGGATTCATCCTACCAGATATCAGGACATATAACAAAGTCACAGCAGTAAAATCAGTGCACCACAGCTACAGGAACAGATCTAGATCAACAGAAGAGCAATGAGAGCCCAGAAACAGAGACAGGTGTCTATGGAGACTTGGCTTACAACATAGATGCTGTCACATCTTAGTGGGGAAAAGATGGATTGTTTGGTGGGTACTGCTGGGAAAACTGGCTCAGCATGCACAGAAAACAATATTCTTATTTCCAGTACATGTGAGGTGAACTCCAGGTGAATTAAGACATGTGATAGGTAAAAGTATGAAGCAAAAAAGGGTAAAATGTAGGAGAATATTTTGCAACCATGGGTAGGAAAAGATCCTTAAACAAGACCCCAAAAGCAAGGCTGAAATTGGATGCATTTGACTATATCAAAATTAAGGATTTCCCTTATATTGTACAATAGCAAAGACCAAGCAAAAAGGATGCAAGAAAGACTGGGCGATACTGGCAATGTCCAAGGCTGTCAAGGGATTAATATTTAGAATATGTAAGGAACTTTACATATATTCACTCAGGAAAAAAACAGGAAATCTAGCAGAAAAATAGGCAAAAGATGTAACCAGGTAGTTCACAGAAAGAAAAGCATCTCTATGGCTAAGTATATGGAAAATGGTTATCACTAATCATGAAAATTAAAATACGATACTTTACCAATGCCAGATTCACAGAAATTAGGACACAATAGCAAATGTTAGTGTGTAAGGTGGAGAAATGGGAAACTTCCTATCTTTACGTGCCATTGATGGGAGTGCAAACTGGCAAAGCCATTCTGGAAGAGTACTAAGGCAGAGTGAAACCAAGCAGTGTAGATTCCATGATCTAGAAACTCCATTTCTCTCTTATGGTCTATAAGAGACACGTGTACTACCCATTCCAGCAATGTCTGTGATAACAAGGAACTGCTGGCAACCTAATTGTTCATTAGTTAAGGAACTGATCAGTAAAACGTGCTAGACGCACAAATCAAATACTTCTAGTGGTCAGAATGAACGAACTCCTGGTTATACATAGGCTCACGGATAGCTAAGACATTATGTTGACGGAAAAACAAGAAACAGAATGAGTTCTTATCACAATACTATTCGCGTATACTAAAAAGAGGTTCTTAAACTAAAAGCAGTTATCTTTCGAGGATATATACATGTATAACGAGAGGGAATGCATATGCGGGTAGAGAGACCAGACGGTGGAGAGGGAATGAGTGGAAAATAACAGTAAAATAAAAACGAGATGGGTCCTGCTGACTCTTAGGAGCTGGAGTATGAGCAACAGGACTAGTTGCCGAGGTTCAAAAAAATGGCCCCAATCCCGCTTGCATCGCTTTCTACGCTTAACAGAATCAAATGCAAGCAACTCAGAGTGGCTGCCCAGACCTGGTCTTTTCTCCACAAAGGACTACGTCTCTGCCTCGTCAAACACTCGGTTCCCCGCACTTCAAGCTCTACTCTGCCTGCACGTCCTACAAGCCAAACACGCCCAGGCTTCAATCCGAAACGGGCTTACTCTTATTTCTCTTGGAAAAATCCTGTTTAAGATTCAGTTTAAGTATCTCCTCTCCAGGTAATCCTTTTTTTGACAACTGCCCTTCCCACATGCTAACCCCTCCCGGACTGTATTCCCATGCACCCTGTCCCCGTCAATCCCGCACACACCAAGTTCTATTTACTTATTTTGGGTACACATCCCCGCACTCCACCCCACCCAGGGATACAGTAGAGTTACGGCGATCTCAGTGTCCACAGCTAGTGCGCTGGGGTGGGCGGTCCCACGAATAACTGCGCCATAATTCTAGCAAGTTTAGCAAGATCCCAGCCCACCTCCCTCTCCTTTGTTTCCCCTCTTATTGGTTCAGTATCTCCGCCCCCGGCTACAGACCGCAGCCCACCTCCACAAGCTGCGGGAGGTGGGAGGTTCTGCGCACGCGCGGCGGCCGGGGGCGGGGCGAAGGGGAGAGGCGGGCCTAAAGACTGGGGCGGTAGGGGACTGCCGCGACGTTGCGCGGCAGTTGCGTCCGGCCGGCGTGCACGCGGCGCCCGGGAGGGGGCGGGGCTGAGGCGGGCCCCTCCCCCGCCCGGCCCCGCCCCCGCAGCCCGCCCGCGCAACTCGCCCCGCCCCCTCGCCTTGGCTGCCCCGCCCCCTCGGCGGCCGAGCTGCTTCTCCCGCCGCCCGCTCGCCGCCCGTCTCCGGCGCCCGAGAGCGGGAGAAAGTCCTGCTGGTGGGCGGCCGCGGGGCTGCGCGCGTCCGGCATCCCGGGGCCGCTCCGGCCCGGGCGGCGAGGGGGTCCGGCGGTCCATGCATCCGCCGCCGCCCGCCGCCGCGATGGATTTCAGTCAGAACAGCCTGTTCGGCTACATGGAGGACCTGCAGGAGCTCACCATCATCGAGAGGCCGGTCCGCCGGAGCCTCAAGGTGCGCCCCGGGGAGGAGGAACTGCCCGCGGGGCGCCCGGCGGCTTGCGCCTGCCCCGACCCCCGCCCGCCCGCTCCCCGAGGCGGCCCGGGACCCTCTCGGAGTCCTGCTGGCTCCCCAGTCCTCCGGTCCGCGGTCGCCGTGTTACCCTAACCCGGCCCCCCCTTTCGGGCCCCCTTCTTCGACGTGGCTTGGCTTCTCCCAGCCTGGACCCCCAGCCCCGAGGGACGGGCACCCGGGGTCAGCCCGCGACCCCTAGGACCCCCTCGGTTTTCCAGTCCCCGGGCCCAGCCCGCCCCCCAGGAACGGCCGGCCGAGCCCCTGTCATTCGGGCCAGCCCGGCCCCCACCGCGCCGTCCCTCTCGCACAGCCGGGGCCCCTCGGTTGCGGTTCTTCTCCCCCCGGCCCTGCAGGAGCTGCCCCTCGCCGCCGCAGCCCGCGTATCCCGCCTCCTCTCCTTGGGGCTCCCCCTCCCCCCGGCTCTGGCTCCCTGGTGCTGCTGCCCCGGTTCTGGTCCCAACCCCGCTCCTCAGTCAGCACGGCCCCGACTCTTCCCCCCAACCTCTCCCAGAGACACCCCAGATCCCATCCCCCCCTCCGCCCCCATCAGAGCAAGCTTGGGTCCCCCAGTCCCCAAGTCAGCCCGGGCCTCCCTTTCCCTCCCAACTAGCACCGATAGTAGAGTCGTCCTGCTACGACGGGTCTTCAAAGCCCTCTCGACCCTTTGTCCCAATCCAGAGTCACCACGTGTCCTTTTCTTCCAGCCCCTCCAGGGCTGTAGCTGGGACCCTGCCCCCCAATCCCCTTCAGAGAGTCAACCTTCACCAGGCCCCCCACCTCCCACTAGCTCCCCCACCCCGCAGAGTCATCTTCCAGCCTTCCAGAGGCTCCAACCCTCACTGCTGGCAAAACTAGTTAACCGGCCCCCCGCCCCCTGTAATAGCTCCTGTAGCTCATTTCACTCCCACCTGCCGCAATGTCTCGAATCTTTGATTTTCTTCCAGTCCCAGAGTTTATTCCCTTCCCTCCCCCACTCCAGATTTCGTCTTTCTCATTCTCCCTCGGCTGCAGTCTTCGTTCCCCCTTTTAAGCATTTCCTGGGATGGAAATGCTGGCGAAACAGTCTTGGATATTAGAGGTTAAAAGTATGTGTGCATTTTATATATGCACATAAAATTGATTTCAGCAAGGTTCTGAAGCCACAGTGTGAGTCTCAGGCTTCAATCTAGAAGCTAGAAGAGTAAACAAAAGAAAAAAAAAAGCCCGAAATCCCTCAAACTCCACCACCTAAACCCAACAATTAGAGACGTCTGTGGTTTGAGGGTGTCAGACCCTTGATTAGTTTCAGTGATAGCGCTTAATTGTGAAACTTTTTCATCAGCCAGTACTCATATAGGGTCCCTGGAGGCAGGACTGATCCGATGTTTGTGTGCGTAATTTGTGTTTTACACTTGACAGACACCAGAAGAAATAGAAAGACTGACAGTTGATGAAGACCTCAGTGATATTGAAAGGGCTGTTTATCTACTCAGGTATTTCATAAAGTCTTTTTGTGATAATTGCTGCTCTTTTCCTGTGGCAGCATCCACGGATGATTTCTGAAATGTCATGTTACGGTTATGTTCACATTTACCTAACCACTTGAACAGAGTACTTTTGCATGCACAGCACTTAATTATGTTACAAATTAAGATTTAGATATGGACTTATGAATTTGAGAACTGAAATCAAATTTATAGAACTGACATGAAAGCTTATAGAATATTGCTTGGAGGAGGAACAGAACAACTAATGGTTTGAGTTGAATCTCATTAAAAAAATTTTGCAGCTTTGGTTGGCCTCACATAAGATCCAGTACATTTAGATGAGACTTAAGAATATCCAGTGATTAATTTTAAGTTAATTGTAGAGTATGAACTTTATAAGCTATTTACTGTACAGAAAAAAAAATCTGCAAATGTGGTAGTTCAGTTTTTTCCCTCAGGATATCCTGTTTATATTAATTCTGCTATATGCGCTTTATAATTTTGCCTGAGAGATTTTAAAATTTAATTGAGCCTGCTCTCACTTAAATTTCATCTCACAAGCTCTACGGAATTGCTTAAACCAATGGTTATTACAAATGTTTACAAGATTTCTCTCAACTATTTAAAAAATTGTGTTGCAGATTTAACGTAAAAGCTAATGTGAACTTTAATGAATATATCTATAAAAATCCTTCAGAAATGGAAATTTTCCTAAGGCATTTTGTGTACATTGTTTTAAAATTTTTCCTGCACTTTTTTTTTCCCCTTTTGGCAAATTAGTTTTCGCTTTCGTTTTTTGGAACCAGGTTTTGAAAACTGGTGTTATTTACCTTCTGAAATAGTTGTCATCCTTGTTTCCTTAGTTCAAGTCTGCTCTGCCGGTTTCAGGTGCTGGCAAGTTTCTTGTTCTTCTTTCTTGTTTTATAGATCATGTTTCTAGTCCCACGATATTCATTGAATGACCCTATTAAAAAAAAATCTCTCCTTGACATCCATTTTCTTACTTATTCTATAGCCAATTACTGACTGGGTTCTGTTCTTATTTAAGTCAGAATTTTAGCATGCTTACAATTTAGACCATTCTCTTCAATAATTCTGTTACTTTAAAATGTTTCCGGATCTTAGACCTTATGTGGTGCTATTTTCCCTCCTCTTTTGGTCATTTATGGTAGCCTGCTTTCGTCATTTCTACCTATTTATTTTATCATTATTTCTAAAATTTTTATTGGAGTATAGTTGATTTACAGAGTTGTGTTAGTTTCAGGTGTATCTACATATTTATTTTAAAAGAAAATGGTCTTATTTTTGTATAAGTTAATGGCATGTGTTTTTAACATTTCATAGAGAATATGCCATTTGACTTATTTTGATAATTATGTAATATTTGAAGTACTTTATCCCTAATGATTAACGTGCCCAATACGGTGAGCAGTAGTTGTAAGCATCTGCCTTTTCCCACATTTCTTTTATTTGGAGTAGGTAGACAACTGGTGAAAATTTAGATAAGCTTCTTTTAGCATACAGCAGTTAATGACTTGAAGTCAGTGCCTACTTAACTCCTACTGAATTCTCTCCGTATAAACGCTGGCTTACAATTAGGACATAGAGAGTCTTGCTCTACTTACTTGCGACAGCAGATACCTTATTCTAGATATCAGTGACAAGGCTTCTCTTTTAGGGTAGCTTATATTCTATTTTGCTTTTATTGTTAGTGAACCAGGTCATCTAAGTTGTCTGTATTTCTCAGACACAGAACGTAAGTTTCATCCAGTTCTGGAACTTACAAAGCCCTTACAGAGGCAGATGGGTCCTCTCATTCTTAGGCAAGAGAGTTTTGAAAGAGATCTGATATCTCTTTTTAGTTTCTTGTGGCCCATCTACCTTGAAGGAGGTTTGCAAGGTGACTCAAAAGGCAAACACTAGTTTGGTTGTGCATGGGTTCTCCAGCTGAGTTCTTTTGTATTCCTACCATCTCACCAGCTCCTGAGAGAAAGTGGGATTTCACCTTTAGGCCAGCTCCTGAAGGGATAGCAAGATGCCTGCCTGAAAGGTTCTTTCTTCCCTGGGATTCAGGGGAGGGTGTGGGATTGTCTTATGGACTTGTTCCAAACTTTGCCTCTGTTAAAGCTGTTAAAGCCTCTTCTCTCATGTATTGAGCCTTCTATTTTAACTGTAATTTATTCCTTTTTTTCCCCCCTATTTGTACTTCCCAATGCTGTAGAATCTAATACTGAGTGCTTTTTCCCCTCTCTATGATTTTCAGGTTTATTTTTGAGTGCTTTACCTTTTCCTTGGTTTTGGGTATTTAATATCCAGAATTTTCCTCTTTGCTTTTGCATGTCAGATTTGTTTCTTTAGCTCTCTTATTTTTGTATATTAAATCTATTTTGGAAGGTTATGCTACATCAGAATTCAGAGTCAAATGTGTAAGTATCGGTAGGAAATGCTTTATATTACTGGAGGTTCTGATAGCATTTAAACTGAACCTAGTATCTAAAAAAGCATTATATTGGACTGCTGTCCAATGAAAAACAAATTACATTGTTCATTCTAACCCTAAAATATGGCAGATCAATTATTAATGCTATTTTCATAATTAAGTTTGGAACATTATGGTATTTGAAGATTTGATACAGATGATTCTGTGGTTTTGCAGAAATATGATGCTGATATACCCATCTGTGGCATTTAGCACTGAACCAAAACAACTTTCCTAATAGTCACAGCTTGTGGCTTAGTCAAAATCATATTACAATATCTTCTTCTAGTTCTCTCCCTTCTTTGTGATTTTGGCATATATATTAGGAACAATTTTGTTAGAGAAGGGTCCTAAGTTTGTACACTGTGCTTTCATTAGGTAAACCTTTACTCACATATCTCTAATTGCCTACCAGATAAATTCCAGACCCTTAAGCTTGGCATAAGTGACTCCATCTTAGCTGTGCAATAGGATGTCCCACCAGGTCGTCAACTTTTTTTTTCATGGCTTGGTTGAGATGTAGTTCATGTGCCAGTTCACCCATTTATAGTTGAGTGGTTTTGTGTATTCAGAGTTGTGTATTCAGCACCACAGTCAATTTTAGAACATTTTCATCACTTCTGGAAGAAACCCTATACCTATTAGCAGTCACTCCCCACTTCTGCTCAGTCTTCCCAGCCTTTGGGAACCACTAGTCTACTTTCTTTCTTTATGGATTTGCCTATTCTGGACATTTTTAAAAAATTTATTTATTTTATTTTTGGCCGCGTCGGGTCTTTGTTGCTGTGCACGGGCTGCGGTGCACGGGTTTCTCATTGTGGTGACTTCTCGTTGTGAAGCACCGGCTCTAGAGTGCAGCCTCGGTAGTTATGGCGCACGGGCATAGTTGCTCCACGGCAAGTGGGATCTTCCTAGACCACGGATCGAACCTGTGTCCCCTGCATTGGCAGGCAGATTCTTAACCACTGCTCCAACAGGGAAGTCCCTGGACATCTTATGTAAATAAAATTATACAACATGTGGCCTTTTGTGACTAATTTCTTTCACTTACTATAATGTTTTCAAGGTCCCTCCACTGTTGTAGCTGTGTGTCAGTACTTTGTTTGTTTGTACTGTATAGGGTTCCACTGTGGGGGTAAATCACCTTTTGTTTGTTCATTCATCAGTTGATGGACACTTGGGTTTTTTCCACTCAGTCCTTCACTTCTTGAAGCAGTCATGCTGCCCTATGCACTGTTATTCGGATGCATCACGTTCATCCTTAACTCTGCTTTCCCTCATTCTGGAATACCTTTCATTATACCTCTCCAACATTTTCATCCCCAGGATCCAGCTGTAATCTTGAGTCTTTCATAAGGCCTTTCCTAACTGCTGAAACCACGGAGATCTCAGGCTCTCTGAGCTCCCACATCACTTAGTGGCTGCATACCTTTGTACTCCTTAGCTTGTGTGTGCACGTACGTTTTCTTCAGGAGACTGTAAGCTCTTAGAGGGCAAGCCGTGTTTTATTTTTGTTGCTGTTTTGGTTCTTTCTTGTTCTGTGCTGTGATATAAATATATACCTCTTAATGGAATAAAGTGTATTTATTTATCTTAAGATGACCAAAGTGCCAGACGAATTAAGCAGCTTTTGATTTTTTTTGTATTGTAGGCAATAGACTCAGACAGATTCAGGTTATGTCCTTTTCTACCACTTACTATCTGTGTGACCCTAGGGGCAAGTTACTTATGGTTAAGCAACTTATGGCTGTTAAATCCTGGTTTTCTCATGCGTAAAGTGGAAAATAATAATTCTTTTTTTCCCATGGTGGTTGTATTCTGTGTAGAGCCCCAGACACCATGATGGTACCGTTACTATTGACTCCCTCCTGTTTCCTTTGCCATGTCCTGAATTCCTTACTACTCAGGTGCTCAGGGTACATTTCAAACTTTTAAAAGAGGATAGCAGTATTAATTTTGTCTTCCAATAATTTAATAAAGTAACAGGCAAGTAAAGTATATCAAGTTTGAAGTTTGTGATATCTGGTAACTTCCTTTGCTAAAAGTCTTTATCAGAATCTTCACATGTTATAATTATTTTAAACTGATGATAAGGTCAGCCTGTTTAAGCAATATCTGCTATTTATATTATACATTAAATGTGTTGATTGGTTAATGTACCTAACCTAACTTTTATGTTGCTTACTTTTACAGTCATTTAAAAACCGTCTGTCACTGTGCACTGTGAGTTTTAAAACATTTTGCCTTTTGCCTTTTAGGGACAGTCAGGTAAAGTACATCGTTAATTAGTACCTTTTCTTCCTCTCCAACCACCTCCCCCCCACCCGCCCCAGCCTCTTTTTTAAAAAATAGGAGTAAGTGTTCGCCCTAGTGATATTATAGAGTGAGAATTCTGCAGCCAAATCTGGAGATAAAAGTGCCGTATACTGGCTGTTGCTAATCACATTTGGTAACTCTTGCATTGAAGACTAGCACAGGGTAGCAGTGAGGTCACGGGGAAGCTTTTGGTTGTTTTATCTTTAAAAATACCTGTCCTATTTGCTTGGCAAATGGGAAAAGTTGTGTGAAAATCTCCTTTGTATGCCCTTATTTCTAAGATCTTCTATTATCTCCACACTTCTTTTGCCTTTGCTATTCTTCGATTTCTTTTGTTCTCTTTTTTTTTTTGATACCTTCTGCCATTTAGTACTGTTTTGGTGAGGTGGGGTGCTTATGGGGTTTGTGTGTGTGTGTGTGAGAGAGAGAGAGAGAGTGTTTGTGTGTGTGTGTGTGTGGGGGGGGGGTGAGTCTTGAGTAGCCAGGATTGTTTGCCCAGTTCTCTTGAGTGTTGTACAGGAGAGGCACATCACAATTTTTAATCCCTCACAGTTGGGATGAATTGTTAGTTAATCCCCCCAAATTGATGAATGTGGGGAATCATAAAAATGACACATACTTTCAGTATTTCATTTTAGTGTAAAAAAAATACATTTGTTTGCCAATCTTTTGTAGTAGGTCCACTACCTTTGGAGTATGGGTCTGCTTAATACAGTTCATAATCCTTTTTCTGGCATAAATACCCCCAAAGTGTATTTACAATGTCAAGTTCAGGTTTCTTTAAAGTGGAATGAGAATTCGAAGACGCTTTGAAGCAGTCTGAAAGCCTTAGTTTTTTTTTTTTTTATTTTTTTACTCAGGTTTTGCAAGTTGTCGTGTACTTCTTAATTCAATAGCGTTTTCTTTGGCAACTTATCTTTGTTGAGTTTTTCTAAAACTTTCAATTTAGTTGTCATAGAAACGACTCTCTTTGCATTCATATGTTTATGTAATACTTAATTATGTAATTGCAGTATCAAGTAAATTGGGATAAACTGGTCTGAGAACAAACACAGCTGACTCTTGGTTACAACCCGACTGGTTAGAGCAGAAGCATGTGGGCATTTCAGAGAGTAGCCTATTAGCTATGAGCTTTCAGCTTACCTTTGGCAGGAAAGCAGAGAGTGTTGCTTAGTTGGGAGAGTCTTTTAACACCTTGTTGAGAGAGATACTATCCCTTTTCAGAACATGCATTGTGATGATCTTGCTTCATCCTTGGATACCCATCATATTCCTCGCTTGTCTCTGCATTGAGTTTGGTCCATGGTCTGGTCTGTTCTTCCTTCACCGTTATATTCTTAAAAAAAAAAAAAAGAAATTAATGGATTAAGAATCTCAGTTAAAGAGGTACTCTCATAAACATGTATTATTTGTTTTTTAAGACAAACTTTTGGAACATATGCAGAAATTAGTACACATCATAAATATACAGCTTGTTGTTTTTTCACAAGTTAAAAAACACTGATGTAACCAGCATCCAGATTAAGAAATAGGACATAACCTGTTGTATTAGCCTAGTAGCCTCATTCCCTGCAAAGGGTAACTATGCTATCCTAACTTCTAACACCCTAGATTAGTTTGCCTGATTTTGAACTCTGTGTAGTAGGAACCATGGAATATACTGTTTTGTGTTTAGCTTCTTTTGCTCAACCTTTGTAAAAAGAGATCTGTCCACAATGTTGCATGGAGAAATAGATTGTTTGTTCTCTTTCCTCTGTGGTATTCCATTATATGAATATACCATATCGTTTACTGTACTCTTGGTAGACATTTGTCTTGTTTTCAGTTTTTGGCTATTATGAATAATGCTGCTATGAACATTTCATGTACAAGTCTTTTTATGTATATGTGTGTGCATTTCTTTTAGGTGTCTTCATACCAGTAGAACTGTTGGTCACAGTATACGCATATGTCCAGCTTAGAAGATATGGCTAAACAATTTTCCAAAGTGCTTGTACCAGTTTATACTCCACCAGCAGTGCATGAGTGGTTCCACCCTATATTTTTTAGGAATCAGAAGTGATAAACTTTCTAGTACATAAATTTCTAGTATATCAATAATGAACTACCTACCTAATAGCCCATAGAATTTTCTGTTTTTCTGTGTATGCTTTACTTATGTCATATAACTTTTTTCTTTCTTTATAAGAGAGTTTCTATAAATTTTTACAATTAGTTTTTATTCTGCTAGACTGCCTGGTTTGAAGACTCTTGGTTCAAAGGTCTTCTTTCAGGGGTACCACTTCTAGTCACTGTGCTTTTAATGATTACAAGGGTCCTATTTTTAAAAAATTGTCCAGGTTATCCTGTGTGAAGATGATGCGGAAATTACTTGCCTTTCTACATGGGAATTGGAGGCATCTTCATTTTTCTGTTCTAGAATCAGAGGGCTCACTGTTTCACATGTTAAGAGGCAAACATAATGGATTCCAGCTGTATGTCTCGCATCATCACTAAAGCCTCATTACTTAAGTCCTTGGCAAACCCTGAATTCTCTGTTTTGGAAAAGTACTAGGTCTCTGAATCTAAGGGGTTTGGAGATTATTTCCCATCTCCTTTTGCTTATCTTTCATTATGAGAACAATGATGGGAGGCATCTTTTTCTTTTTTTCCCTATTTACTGAAGCCTCAGAAGGCTCTGTGACATCAGTAGAAAGCAGAATGCTCTCATGGGATCTGTAGGAAAAGCTTAAAAATAAAAAGTAAACTATTTTCACCAATGTAAAGGTGACCCATATAATGTCATTGGGAAGACCTAGAGCTTAATAACAAGATGCAAGTATGAGAGATTTGAGCAGTTTTCCTCTTGTTAACTATAGCTGTCTGATAACCTATTTAAAATACCTACAAGTTTCTATGAGAAAACACTGTAAAGTAATCCTAAAATTAATGCTTATATAAAGATTTGAATAAAATACGGGCTAAGCTATATAACTGAAATGTAGCTACATTGTAATATATATGTATGTGTATATTATAAATGTGTATATATGTTTGTATGTGTGTATATTTATTTTCATGAGCAATTAGTTCATCCTGACACTTGAGCTGTAGCTAAGTGAGACGCAGGGAGATTGAATTTTGTCCCAGAACGTAGCTAATTAGTTCCCAGTAAAAATTCGGAGCTGTGTTGCTTGGCTCCCAGTCTTGCCGTGTAGTGGTTTTAGTCACAGTATGAATTAAAGTGTTGACTGTACCAAGTGGTAAGAATTACAGCTCCTAGAATGAGGGTCACATGAAGGAAATTAAACCCTTGTATAAAGTCCAATGATCTTTATATCTGTACCTCTTTCAACTAGGATACTTTGCCTTTTACAGTATCTTTTGTTGTCCTTGGTGGCCACCAAATGTGGGAGGCAGGGAGAAAGTGTTCAGACTTAGTTCTTCACAGTCACCACCTTTTTGGCTTTATGATATTGGTATGTGGTAATCATGTCAGAAATAACCGCAAAGTCTATTATATCCTTGCGTGTGGATGTGCCTCACAGTGTAATTTTCCCTCCAAATCAGAGATGTTAATAATGGAGAAGATTTATAATGCAACTAATAGTTACTTTAGAGTAAATATCTTAGGAGTTTAGGTTAAAACATAGAAAATATTGAGTCCTTATTATGTGTTAAGCATCTCTTGGGGGAATGAGTGGCACTGTACCAGCAGATACTTGTGTTCAAGGAAGTACTCGTTTAAGGAAGCAAACGCACTTTTCTTAAGTTTCAGTAGAATAGAAGTCATCTCTAGTTAATAAGTATGTTGGGCATTAAGAAGGCAGTATGTAATGTCAGAACTGCTTATACTAAGACTGAACCAGATGCATTCTTGAAGGCCGAGGCTTGCTCATTTATCACTTGAGAGGCCTTGGGTAAGTTGCTCATCTGAGCCCAAGCCTCTGAATCTAAACTGGGAATAGTAAAACCTACCTTGCGGGATTGTTAAGAAGATTAGAGGAAATGTATGCAGAGGCCACAGTGCTTGGTGTAGAGTTGTGTTCAGTAAAGGCTAATTGTTACTGGTCTTTTAAATCAACTGTTGGCAATTCAGAACATACTTTACTTTAGATGTATGGGCAAATTCCTATCCAGAAGCTTCATGTTGTTATAAAATTTTCTCTACAGGTGGTGCCCCTTTCTAGCTAATTCTCCACCCTGACCCTAGGCAACTGGTGATCTGCTTTTTGTCTCTATACATTAGTGACAGATTCTTCTGTTCTAGAATGAAGACATGTTTTCATATCTCTTGGATAAATGCCTAAGAATGGAATGCTACATCATTGGATCAGTATATATATATATATATTTTTTTTTTTTTAAGAACTTTTATTGAGATACAGTTAACATACAATAAACTGCATAATTTAGAGTGTACTATTTGGTATCCCAATCTCCCAATTCATTCCCCCCCCACCCTCCCCGCTTTCCCCACTTGGTGTCCATATGTTTGTTCTCTACATCTGTGTCTCTATTTCTGCCTTGCAAACCGGTTGATTTGTACCATTTTTCTATAGTCCACATATATGTGTTATTATATGATATTTCTTTTTCTGACTCACTTCACTCTGTATGACAGTCTCTAGGTCCAACCATGTCTCTACAAATGTCCCAGTTTCATTGCTTTTTACAGCTGAGTAATATTCCATTGTATATATGTACCACATCTTCTCTATCCATTCATCTGTTGATGGACATTTAGGTTGCTTCCATGTCCTGGCTGTTGTAAATAGTGCTGTAATGAACACTGGAGTGCATGTGTCTTTTTGAATTATGGTGTTCTCTGGGTATATGCCCAGTAGTGGGATTGCTGGGTCATATGGTAACTCTATTTTTAGTTTTGCAAGGAACCTCCATACTGTTCTCCGTAGTGGCTGTATCAATTTACATTCCCACCAACAGTGCAAGAGCATTCCCTTTTCTCCACACCCTTTCCAGCATTTACAGTTTGTTGATGCCCATTCTAACCGGTGTGAGGTGATACCTCATTGTCGTTTTGATTTGCATTTCTCTAATAATTAGTGATGTTGAGCAGCTTTTCATGTGCCTCTTGGCCATCCGTATGTCCTCTTTGGAGAAATGCCTTTTTAGGTCTTCTGCCCATGTTTTGATTGGGTTGTTTGTTTTGATATTGAGCTGGATGAACTGTTTATATGTTTTAGAGATTAATCCTTTGTCTGTTGATTCGTCTGCAAATATCTTCTCCCATTCTGAGGGTTGTCTTTTCGTCTTGCTTATAGTTTCCTTTGCTGTGCAGAAGCTTTTAAGTTTCATTAGGTCCCACTTATTTATTTTTGTTTTTATTTCCATTACTCAAGGGGGTGGATCAAAAAAGATCTTGCAGTGATTGATATCAAAGAGTGTTCTTCCTATGTTTTTCTCTAGGAGTTTTATAGTGTCTGGCCTTACATTTAGGTCTTGAATACATTTTGAGTTTATTTTTGTGTATGGTGTTAAAGAGTGTTCTAATTTCATTCTTTTACATGTAGCTGACCAGTTTTCCCAGCACCACTTATTGAAGAGGCTGCCTTTTCTCCATTGTATATCTTTGCCTCCTTTGTCATAGATTAGTTGACCGTAATTTATCTTTGGGCTTTCTATCCTGTTCCATTGATCTGTATGTCTGTTTTTGTGCCAGTACCATACTGTCTTGATCACTGTAGCCTTGTAGTATAGCCTAAAGTCAGGAAGCCTGATTTCACCAACTCTATCTTTGCTTCTCAAGATTGCTCTGGCTGTTTGAGGTCTTTTGCATTTCCATACACATCTTAAAATTTCTTGTTCTAGTTTTGTGAAAAATGCCACTGGTAATTTGATCGGCATTGCATTGAATCTGTAAATTGCTTTGGGTAGGATAGTCATTTTCACAGTGTTGATTCTTCCCATCCAAGAATATGGTATGTCCCTCCATCTGTTTGTGTCTTCTTTGATTTCTTTCATTAGTGTCTTTTAGTTTTCTGAGTACAGGTCTTTTAGCTCCTTAGTTAGGTTTATTCCTAGGTATTTTATTCTTTTTGTTGCAATGGTGAATGGGATTGTTTCCTTAATTTCTCTTTCTGATCTTTCATTGTTAGTGTATAGAAATGCAAGAGATTTCTGTGTGTTAATTTTGTATCCTGCAACTTTCCCAAATTCATTGATTAGCTCAAGTAGTTTTCTAGTGGCATCTTCAAGATTTTCTATGTATAGTATCATGTCATCTGTGAACAGTGACAGTTTTACTTCTTCTTTTCCAATTTGGATTGCTTTTATTTCTTTTTCTTCTCTGATTGCTGTGGCAAGGACTTCCAAAACTATGTTGAATAGTAGTGGTGAGAGTGGACATCCTTGTCTCGTTCCTGATCTTAGAGGGAATGCTTCCAGTTTTTCACCATTGAGAATGATGTTGGCTGTGGGTTTGTCATATATGGCCTTTATTATGAGGTAGGTTCCCCTCTGTGCCCACCTTCTGGAGAGTTTTTATCATAAGTGGGTGTTGAATTTTGTCAAAAGCTTTTTCTGCATCTATTGAGATGATCATGTGGTTTTTATCCCTCATTTTGTTAATATGGTGTATCACTTTGATTGATTTGCATATATTGAAGAATCCTTGCATTCCAGGGATAAACCCCACTTGATCATGGTGGATGATCCTTTTAATGTGTTGTTGGATTCTGTTGGCTAGTATTTTGTTGAGAATTTTTGCATCTAAATTCATCAGTGATATTGTTCTGTAATTTTCTTTTTTTGTAGTATCTTTGCCTGGTTTTGGTATCAGGGTGTTGTTGGCCTCATAAAATGAGTTTGAGAGTGTTCCTTCCTCTGCAAAGTTTTTGGAGGAGTTTGAGAAGGATGGGTGTTAGCTCTTTTCTAAATGCTTGATAAAATTCACCTGTGAATCCATCTGGTCCTGGACTTTCGTTTGTTGGGAGATTTTTAATCACAGTTTCAATTTCATTCCTTGTGATTGGTCTGTTCATATTTTCTATGTCTTCCTGATTCAGTCTTGAAAGGTTATATCTTTCTAAGAATGTGTCCATTTCATCCAGGTTGTCCATTATATTGGCATATAGGTGCTTGTAGTAGTCTTTTATGGTGTTTTTTATTTCTGTGGTGTTGGTTGTAACTTCTCCTGTTTCCTTTCTAATTTTATTGATTTGAGTCTTCTTCCTCTTTTTCTTGATGAGTCTTGCTAGAGGTTTATCAATTTTATTTATCTTCTCAAAGAACCAGCTTTATTTATTTTTGCTATTGTTTTCTTTGTTTCTATTTCATTTATTTCTGCTCTGATCTTTATGATTTCTCTCCATCTACTAACTCTGGGTTTTGTTTGCTCTTCTTCCTCTAGTTTCTTTAGGTGTAAGGTTAGATTGTTTATTTGGGATTTTTCTTGTTTCTTGAGGTAGGATTGTATTGTTATAAACTTCCCTCTTAGAACTGCCTTTGCTGCATCCCATAGGTTTTGGATTGTTGTGTTTTCATTGTCATTTGCCTCTAGGTATTTTTTGATTTCCTCTTTGATTTCTTCAGTGATCTGTTGGTTATTTAGTAGCGTATTGTTTAGCCTCCATGTGTTTGTGTGTTTTACAGTTTTTTTCCTGTAATTGATTTCTAATCTCATAGCGTTGTGGTCAGAAAAGATGCTTGATATGATTTCAATTTTCTTGAATTTACCAAGGCTTGATTTATGACCCAAAATGTGATCTATCCTGGAGAATGTTCCATGTGCACTTGAGAAGAACGTGTAATCTGCTGTTTTTGGATGTAATGTCCTATAGATATCTATTAAATCAAGCTGATTTATTGTGTCATTTAAAGCTTGTGTTTCCTTATTAATTTTCTGTGTGGATGATCTGTCCATTGGTGTAAGTGGGGTGTTAAAGTCCCCCGCTATTATTGTGTTACTGTCGATTTCCTCTTTCATAGTTGTTAGCATTTGCCTTATGTATTGAGGTGCTCCTATATTGGGTGCATATATATTTATAATTGTTATCTCTTCTTCTTGGATTGATCCCTCAATCTTTATGTAGTGTCCTTTCTTGTTTCTTGTAACATTTTTTATTTTAAAGTCTATTTGATCTGATATGAGAATTGCTACTCCAGCTTTCTTTTGATTTCCATTTGCATGGAATATCTTTTTCCATCCCCTTACTTTCAGTCTGTATGTGTCCCTAGGTCTGAAGTGGGTCTCTGGGAGACAGCATATATATGGGTCTTGTTTTTGTATCCATTCAGCCAGTCTGTGTCTTTTGGTTGGTGCATTTAGTCCATTTACATTCAAGGTAACTATCGATATGTATGTTCCTATTACCATTTTCTTAATTGTTTTGTTTTTGTTTCTGTGGGTCCTTTTCTTCTCTTATGTTTCTCGCTTAGAGACCTTCCTTTAACATTTGTTGTAGGGCTGGTTTGATGGTGCTGAATTCTCTTAGCTATTGCTTGTCTGTAAAGCTTTTGATTTCTCCCTCGAATCTGAATGAGATCCTTGCTGGGTAGAGTATTCTTGGTTGTAGGTTCTTCCCTTCCATCACTTTAAATGTATCGTGCCTCCCTTCTGGCTTGCAGAGTTTCTGCTGAGAAATCAGCTGTTAACCTGATGGGAGTTCCCTTGTATATTATTTGTCATTTTTCTCTTGTTGCTTTTAATAACTTTTCTCTGTCTTTAATTTTTGTCAGTTTGACTACTATATGTCTTGGTGTGTTTCTCCTTGGTTTTGTCCTGCCTAGGACTCTCTCTGCTTCCTGGACTTGGGTAGCTGTTTCCTTTCCCATGTTGGGGAAGTTTTCAACTATAGTCTCTTCCGGTATTTTCTCAGGTCCTTTCTCTCTCTCTTCTCCTTCTGGGACCCCTATAATGCGAATGTTGGTGTGTTTAACGTTGTCCCAGAGGTCTCTTAGGCTGTCTTCAGTTCTTTTCATTCTTTTTTCTTTATTCTTTTCAGCATCAGTGATTATCACCATTCTGTCTTCCAGGTCACTTATTCGCCCTTCTGCCTCAGTTAATCTGCTATTGGTTCCTTCTAGTGTATTTTTCATTTCAGTTATTGTGTTGCATATCTCTGTTTGTTTGTTCTTTAATTCTTCTAGGTCTTTGGTAAACTTTTCTTGCAACTTTTTGATCTTTGCATCCAGTCTTTTTTCAAAGTCCTGGATCATCTTCACTATCATTATTCTGAATTCTTTTTCTAGAAGGGTTCCTGTCTCCCCTTCAGTTAGTTGTTTTTCTGGGGCTTTAGCTTGCCCCTTCATCTGGTACAAAGTCCTCTGCCTTTTCATTTTCTCTGTCTTTCTGTGGCTGTGATTTTCAGTTCCAGTAGATGAAGTACTGCTGATACTCCTTGATTCTGCTGTCTGCCTTCTTGTGGAGGAAGCTGTCTAGGAGTCTCGTGGGTGTTTCCTGATGGGAGGGACTGATGGTGGGTTGGGCTGGGTGGGCGGAGCTCAGTGACACTTCAGTCTGCTTGTCTGCCAGTGGTGGGGGCTGTGTTCCCACCTTGTTGGATGTTTGGCCTGAGGCTACCCAGTGCTAGAGCTCACAGGCTGTTTGGTGGGGCTAATGGCAGACTCTGGAGGGCTCACATCAATGAGCACTTCCCAGAACCCCTACCACCAGTGCCCCCGTCTCCTCCATGAGCCACAGCTGCCCCCCACCTCTGCAGGCAACCCTCCAACACCAGCAGGTAGGTCTGGTTCAGTCTCCTATGGGGTCACTGTTACTTCCCCCTGTGTCTTGGTAAACACACTTTTTTGTGTGCCCTCCAAGCGTGGAGTCTCTGTTTCCCCCAGTCCTGTGGAGGTCCTGCAATCAAATCCCGCTGGCTTCCAAAGTCTGATACTCTGGGAATTCCTCCTCCCATTGCCAGACCCACAGGTTAGGAAGCCTGACGTGGGTCTCAGAACCCTCACTTTAGTGGGTGGACTTCTGCAGTATAACTGTTCTCCAGCTTGTGAGTCACCCACCCAGCATTTATGGGATTTGATTTTAATGCAGTTGAGCCCCTCCTGCCGTCTCATTGCGGCTTCTCCTTTGTCTGTGGATGTGCGGTGTTTTATTTTGGTTAGTTTCAGTGTCTTTCTGTCAGTGATTGTTCAGCAGTTAGTTGTAATTCTGGTGCTCTTGCAAGAGGCAGTGAGTGCACGTCCTCCTACTCCGCCATCTTAATTCGGCTCCTCTTCCAAGTGTATATATTTTTCATTTCAGTTCTGTTGAGGTATATTGACGACTAATAACCTGCGTATATTTAAACTGTACCATTTGATGAATTTTGACATATATATGTGTGCCCATAAAGCTCTCATCACTATGAAGATAATGAACATATCCACCACTCCCCAAAGTAACCTTGTGCTTATCTATGATATCCTCTCCCTTTCTTCTATATGTGCGCCCATAAAGCTCTCATCACCATGAAGATAATGAACATATCCACCACTCCCCAAAGTAACCTTGTGCTTATCTATGATATCTTCTCCCTTTCTTCTATATGTGCACCCATAAAGCTCTCATCACCATGAAGATAATAAACATATCCACCACTCCCCAAAGTAACCTTGTGCTTATCTATGATATCCTCTCCCTTTCTTCTGCTATCCTCCCCGACTGCAGCAGCCACTCATCTCCTTTCTGACACTATAGATTAGTTCCAATTTGTAGAATTTTGGGTATGGAAAAAGATATTCCATGGAAATGGAAATCATATCAGATAAAATAGACTTTAAAATAAAGAATGTAGCAAGAGGGGAGAAAGGACACTGCATAATGATCAAGGGATCAATCCAAGAAGATAATATAACAATTATAAATATATATTCACCTAATATAGGAGCACCTCAGTACATAAGGCAAATGCTAACAACTATAAAAGAGGAAATCAACAGTTACACAATAATAGTGGGGGACTTTAACACCCCACTTATACCAATGGACAGATCCCCCAGACAGAAAATTAATAAGGAAACACAAGCTTTAAATGACACAATAGACCAAATAGATTCAACTGATATTTATAGGACATTCCATCCAAAAAGAGCAGATTACACTTTCTTCTCAAGTGCACATGGATCATTCTCCAGGATAGGTCACATCTTGGGTCACAAGTCAAGCCTCGGTAAATTTAAGAAAAATGAAATCATATCAAGCATCTTTTCTGACCACAACACTGTGAGATTAGAAATCAATTACAGGGAAAAAACTGTAAACAACACAAACATGGAGGCTAAACAGTATGCTACTAAATAACCAACAGATCACTGAAGAAATCAAAGCGAAAATAAAAAAAATACCTAGAGATAAATGACAATGAAAATATGATGATGCAGAACCTTTGGGATGCAGCAAAAGCAGTTCTAAGTGGAAAGTTTATAGCAGTACAGTCCTACCTCAAGAAACAAGAAAAAACCCCAAATAAATAATTTGTAGAATTTTATAGAAATGAATCATACAGTAGCTACTCTTTCGTCTGGCTTCTTTTGTCAACATACCTATTTGGAGTTTCATTCATGATGTTGCATGTATCAATAGTTTATCTCTTTTTATTATTGATAATTATTCCATTTTAAGATATAGCACATTTTGTTTAGCCATTCATCAGTTGATGGACATTTGGGTAACTTCAAGATTCTGGCTGTTACAGGCTAAGTGGCTGTAAGCATTCATGTACAGATATTTGTGTGGACACATGCTTTCTTTCCTCTCATGAATAGCTGGAGTGGAATGGCTGGGTCAGGTAGTAGGTGCATGTTTACATTTTCAAGAAACCGCTGAGCTGTTTCCAAGTGATTGTACAGTTTTACATTTCCCAGCAGCAGTGTGTGAGAGTTTGAATTGCTCTCTCTACTTACTGACACTTGGTATGATCTGCTTTTTTGGTTTTAGGTCCTTCTGGTGGTATTAGCACTGGTCTAGTGTAGTGGTATTTCATTGTATTTACAATTTGGATTTCCCAAATGACCAGTGAACATTGAGCATCTTTACATGTGTTTATGAGTCAGACATATATCTTGTTTGGTGAAGTGTATGTTCAGATCTTTTGCCTATTTGTTGGACATATGCTTTGCAAATATTTTTTGCCAGTCTATGGCTTGCTTTTTAATTTTTGTAAGAGGACCTATCTTGTAAAGATCAAAGTTTCTCTGCTTTACTGTGGTCTAATTTTGATGTAGTCTAATTTATTGATTTTTTTTTTCATTATAGTTAGTGCTTTTTGTGTTGTATTTAAGAAATCTTTGCCAAATCTAGGTCATTAAATTTTTTTCGTATGCTTTCTTTTAGAAGTTTTGAGGTTTTAGCTCTTAATTTCAGTTCTGTGATTCATTTCCACTTAAATTTTATATGTGGTGTAAGGTAAGGGTTGAGGTTGAGGTTAGTTTTTTTTTTTTTCCCCACATAGCTATGGTGGAAAGTGGAAAGGGCCAGTTTGCTATTGTAAAAATCAGGGGACCTGGTATCTATCTCTGCTATCACATTCAAGTTGCTTAAGTTCTTCAGACACCGTTTTCCCCCTATTCTCTCCAGGTGATCTGATGGGGTGGGCCTCAGAATATAAGGTTCCATCTTGCTTCAGCAGGCTGTCTTCAGTTTTAGGAAAGAGGATAAGGAAAAGATGTTGAATCTCAGTTTCTTATTTCATCCACTAGGCGGTGCTAATGGACATCCCTGTAAGGGCAAAAACTCCTTAGATAGGTGAACAGCTTCAGAGCTTTTAAAAAAGGTCACCTTTGAAGAAGATATTCATAATTCAGAAAGTGCCTGTGTTTCATTAAGGAGTAGATGTAATAGTATTATAATGAAACCGAAAATACCGTTTATCACCAAAAAAATATCAGAGCAGAACAATATTTTCTTTAAAGAGTTCTGTATATTTGGTTTGAATATATTTTGGGCAGAATGAGAGTTATATGGCCAGCCTAAAAATATTTACATATTCAGGTGAAAAATCAGAGTGATAAGTCTGATGGCTTTAGAATTGTCATAGAAATTCTCTTGGTAATAAACTTGTAAATTTATGTTTGCTTTGAAATACTTTTGGTAATAAAATTATAAACTATTTTCTTGAGTAGTGGACATTCTTGAAGAGGAAGAGGATTCACAAAAGTACAGCCTGAGCATCTCTCCTTGTAACTCTGATGATGGTGGGGAGGTAGGGGTGGAGGGAGGGGGATGGTTTACAAGTACAGTTTGTGTGTGTATGTGTGTCTCATATAATTTTCCAATTATTTGCGGGATTTTTCCATATACCTTCCTGTTATTGGTTTCTAGGTAATTCTGTAATGGTTACAAAACACACTTTGCTTGACTTCAGTTCTTTTAAATTTGCCGAGATTTGTCTTTTGGCCAGAACATGGGTCGATCTTGGTGATTGTTCTATGTATATTTGAATGTGTGTTCTGCTGTTGTTGGATATAATGTTCTGTAAATGTCAGTTAGTCAAGTTGGTTGGTATTTTTCAAATCTTCTATATCTCTAAGGATATTTTCTACTTGTTCTACTGACTAAAAGAGTGGAATATTGAAGTCTCTAACTGTAATTTCTGATTTGTCCACTCCTTTCAAATATATCATTTTTACCGGTGGCTCACATATTTTGATTTTTGTAATTAATGCATATACAGTTAGGATTGTTATGTTTTCTTGGTGAAATAACCCCTCATAGCTATGTAACATTTGTCTTTATCCCTAGAAACATTCCTTGTTTGAAGTCTACTTTATATGATATTAATATACTCACTCCAGCTTTCTTTTGGTTAGTGTTTACACAGTGTATCTTTTTCTGCCCTTTTGCTTTTTAAAAAAATAATTTTTATTTTGGAATTATTTTAGATTTCCAGAGAAGTTACAAAGATAGTTCAGAGAGTTACTGTATACCTATTACCAGTTTCCCCTAAAGCTAACATCTTACATTGCCATGGTGTATTTGTCAAAACTAAGAAATTAACATTGGCGCAACACTGTTTACTAAGTGCCAGACTTTGGATTTCACCAGTTTTTTCACTAATGTCCTTTTTTCCTTTTTTCAGAATCTAATCAGGATATCACGTTGCATTTAGTTGCCGTATTCCCTTAGTCTCCTCTTGGCTGTGACACATTCTTCAGCTTTCCTTGCTTTTCATGATCTTGATAGTTTTGAAGAGTACTGGTCAAGTATTTCATAGAATATCCCTCAACTTGTGTTTGGTATTTTTCTCATTGTTAGATTGGAGTTATGGGCTTTGGGGAAGAATACCATAGAGGAGATGTGCCTCTCTCATCCCATGATTTCAAGGGTACATGACATCAGCATGACTTATCACTGGTGATGTTAGTCTCAATCACTTGGTTGAAACTGTATCTGCCAGGTTTCTCCACTGTTTGAGTGGTGAGAGAGGACCTCCCGGCCTTGTTCCTGATCTTAGGGAGCAAGCATTCAATCTCTCATCATTAAGTATTATGTTGGCTGAAGTATTGTTTCTCATGGTTGCTATTAAGTTAAGGAAGTTTCCTCTAGTCCTAATTTGCTAACTGCTGACAGTTTTTTTTTTTTTTTTTTTAAGTCATGAATGGGTGTTAAATCTTGTTGAATTTTTTTTCCTGAATCTATTGATATCATATATGGCTTCTCTTATTTAGTCCGTTAATATGGTAAATTACACTGATCAGTTTTCAAATGATGAACCAGCCTTGCATTCTTGGGATGAAATCCACTTGGTCATGATGTATGAGTCTTTTATATGCTTCTGGACTCTATTTGCTACTATATTTTGGGGGATTTTTGCATCTATTTTAATGAGAAATATTGGTTTGCACTTACAGTATCTGTGCCTAGTTTTTGGTCTTAGGGAAATGCTCATGAAGTGACTTGGGAAGTGGTTTTCTATTTTTCTGGAAGAGATTGTCTAGAATTGATATTATTCCTTGCCTAAATGTTAGGTAGAATTCACCCATTAAACCATCTGGGCCTGGAATTTTATTTTTGAAAGGCTTTTAACTAAAAAATTCTATTTATTTAATAGATATAGAGGTATTTGGGTCATTTATTTCTTCTTGAGTGAGTTTTGGTAGTTTTTGTCTTTTAGGTACTTCACTCTGTTTCATCTGCATTATTGAATTTATGGGCATCAAATTATACTATGCTAGTATTCCCTTTTAATGTTTGTGGGACTGGTAGTGATGTCCTCTATTATTCCTGATACTAGTAATTCGTGTCTTCTCACTTTTTTTTCTTGTTTAACATGGCTAGAGGTTTACCAGTTTTTTTGATCTTTTCAAAGAACCAGCTTCTGGTTTCCTTATTTTTTTTTTAATGTTTTCCTGTTTTCAATTTCACTGGTTTTTATTCTAATGTTTATTATTTCCTTCCTTCTGCTTGTTTTACATTTAGTTTTCTCTTCTTTCTCTAGTTTCTTAAAGGGAAGCTCAGGTTATTGAGTATCAGATCATTCTTCTATTCTAATGTATGCATTTTAATGCTGTAAATTTCCCTTTGGCTGCATCCTACAAATTTTGATGTGTTGTACCTTCATTATCATTTAGTTGAAAAAAATTTTTAATTTTTCTAAGACTTCTTCTTTGACTCATGAAACTTATGAGTCATTGAGAAGTGTGTTGTTTCTTTCCCAGATATTTGGAGATTTTCTGCATCTTTTTGTTATTGATTTCTCATTTAGTTCCCTTGTGGTTTGAGCATGTGCTTGGTCTGATTTCTGTGACCTCCCCCTTTTCCCCATTACAGCTTTGACTCCATTTCTTGCTATTCCCGCCTTCACTTGGTGTGTACTCCAGCCATGTTGCTATTCATTAAATATACCAGGCACACATTTACCTCAGGGCTTTTGCACTTGCTGTTCCTTCTATTTTTAATGCCTTTTCCTCAGATATCTGCATCGCACTGTCAGCTCTATCACTTCCTTAAGATCTTTTCTCACATTTGGGCTACCTACTTATCTAGGATAAACGGCACCAACATCTAGTAATGTCACAGGTTAAAAAGGTGGGCGTATCCTCAATTTTTCCCATTCCTCATCTCTGCTATTTAAGCAGATTAAATCTTTCTTTTACAAAGTAGGAAGAGTCACACGGTTTCTGTAGTTTGCTGATATACACATTATTTAAAAAACATTTGTTTAGTCAAGATGGTTTTCAAAATTGGATTAGCAGAAACCTGCTGGAGGGTCAGAAATTCCAGTGTTTTACTCATTTCTTTTGGTATGATGGTGGGTAAGTAGATGTGGCCTCCTTTTTTTTTTCTCTTCAAGAAAAATATTTCTTAATGTTCCAAAATGGCATGTATTTTATTAGTTAACTCTAGTCTCTTATTTATTGTACAGGAGTATATATATATAATCAGTCTCTAGGCTGATTTTTTACGCTTCTTTTTATTCCACAATGAGAGCTATGTAACTTGTGTTTTTCTTTTAATCCCTGTTGCTAAGAAACACAGAGCACAGCCACTCACCAGCTGTGTGACCTTGGGAGCATCACGTAGCTCCTCTGAATTCTGTCAGTGAAGTGAGGGAGCTGTGCTAGTCATGCAGCTGGGACTCCTCCTTGCTCTCTGACTATAAACTTAAGTCCACGCTCACCCTGGTTATCAGCTTTCCTCAGGTGGTTTGTACATGCATTTCTCTTCTCCTTCAGAATTATTTACTTTTCTCTAGTTAAAAAACAAAACAAGGCAACGGGTTTGCCGCCGGGACACAGGTGTCGTGAAAACCACCGCTAACCTTAAGCAAAAGTGGGAAAGAAGACCCACATCAACATCGCTGTCATTGGACAGGTAAATTCGGGGAAGTCTACCACTACTGGCCATCTGATCTACAAATGTGGTGAGATCGACAAGCGAACCATTGAAAAATTAGAAAAGGAGGTGCCGAGATGGAAAAGGGCTCCTTCAAGTATGCCTGGGTCTTGGACAGACTGAAAGCTGAACGTGAGCGTGGTATCACCATTGATATCTCCCTGTGGAAGTTCGAGACCAGCAAGTACTATGTGACCATCACGGATGCCCCAGGACACAGAGACTTCATCAAAAACATGATTACAGGCACATCCCGGGCCGACTGTGCTGTCCTGATTGTTGCTGCTGGTGTTGGTGAATTTGAAGCAGGTATCTCCAAGAATGGGCAGACCTGGGAGCATGCCCTTCTGGCTTACACTCTGCGTGCGAAACAACTAATTGTTGGAGTTAACAAAATGGATTCCACGGAGCCACCCTACAGCCAGAAGAGATACGAGGAAATTGTTAAAGAAGTCAGCACCTACATTAAGAAAATTGGCTATAACCCTGACACAGTAGCATGTGTGCCAGTTTCTGGCTGGAATGGTGACAACATATTGGAGCCGAGTGCTAACACGCCCTGGTTCAAGGGCTGAAAAGTCACGCATAAAGATGGCAGTGTCAGTGGAACCACGCTGCTTGAAGCTCTGGATTGTATCCTGCCACCACCTCTCCCAACTGACAAGCCCTTGCGTTTGCCCCTCCAGGACGTCTACAAAATTGGTGGTATTGGTGCTGTCCCTGTGGGTCGAGTGGAGGCTGGTGTTCTCAAACCTGGCCTGGTGGTCACCTTTGCGCCTGTCAACATAACAACTGAAGTGAAGTCTGCTGAAATGCACCGTGAAGCTTTGAGTGAAGCCCTTCCTGGGGATAATGTAGGCTTCAATGTCAAAAACGTGTCTGTCAAAGATGTTCGTCGTGGCATTGTGGCTGGTGACAGTGAAAATGACCCACCGATGGAAGCAGCTGGCTTCACAGCTCAGGTGATTATCTTGAACCATCCAGGCCAAATCAGTGCTGGATATGCACCTGTGCTGCATTGTCACGCAGCTCACATTGCTTGCAAATTTGCTGAGCTGAAGGAGAAGATAGATCGTCGTTCTGGGAAAGAGCTGGACGATGGCCCCAAATTCTTGAAATCTGGGGATGCTGCCATCGTTGATATGGTTCCTGGCAAGCCCATGTGTGTTGAGAGCTTCTCCGACTATCCTCCTCGGGGCTGTTTTGCTGTTCGTGACATGAGACAGATGGTTGCTGTGGGTGTCATCAAAGCAGTGGACAAGAAGGCAGCTGAAGCTGGCAAGGTCACCAAGCCTGCCCAGAAAGCTCAGAAGGCTAAATGAATATTACCCCCAACACCTGCCACCCCAGTCTTAATCAGTGGTGGAAGAACGGTCTCAGAACTGTTTGTCTCAATTGACCATTTCAGTTTAATAGTAAAAGACTGGTTAATGATAACAGTGCATCGCAAAACCTTCAGAAGGAAAGGCGAATGTTTTGTGGACCATTTGTTTTGTGTGTGGCAGTTTTAAGTTATTAGTTTTTAGAATCAGTACTTTTTAATGGAAACAACTTGACCAAAAATCTGTCACAGAATTTGAGACCCATTAAAAAAAGTTTAATGAGAAAAAAAAAAAAAAAACCAAAAAAACCCAAACTCAGGATATACTAGTCAGCACTGATTCTTTTGACTAGTATTTTCTAAAAAATACTAAAGTGTTCAGTATTTTGTATGTTTAAACGTGTGTTGCTCTAAATCCTTTTGTGTAAATAGAATATACGTAGGAATAGAATGACGTTATTTTATTTGATCATTATTTCATAGCAAAAGTCACTACATATTGCGATTTTAAAAGTCCCTTATACTGCTGAGTTTCTTCGTGATTGCCACATGAATAGCATGTGGACCCAGCCTTGTGGACAGCATATTAAAATCTTGAGATATATTTATAATTTAGGTAAGATACATCCATCATTTTCTCATATAGATCCGTATTTACTCGTTGACTTACAAATGGTATAAGTAGCAATTATATTTCTTTAGACAATATTTTTTTCTTCAGGATGACTATAGAGGACTAATAATTCACATATTGCTAAAAGGAATGATAGAAATGTCTGAAATAGTTCTTTTACTATAAGGGACAGTAGGGAGAAAATTGGCTTTGTTTCTCTTAAGGAAATATACGTGTGAAATTAAATTAATAGTTAGGAACCCATGAGGGATCTTACTTTTGTTGTTCATTTAAATTAGATTCTTGCTTTGTGGAGGTCATGTCCTGACCCTGACCCTAAATAGCTAGCTAGTTAACCTTGAACAACTTCTGTAGTTGGTTTCTTTAGTGTCATAGTGTGAGGGGGTGAATTAAACATCTAAGGCCCTCTTCAACCCCACCATTCCATTATATCCTATCAGCATTAGAGAAAAGGAGTCCTTGTTTCACACAGCTTTTATAGACTGATTTGGGGTTGACTGATGAGCTTTTACATTTTGTAATTGATTTGTTTGTACTCCATGTCTTCTGATCTGGTGCGCCATTTACAGTAATAGCAGTCAGATGAGTAGACGGGATCCATGCATATTGTGTTAGGGACGCTCTTTCTGTCGTGTTCTCCGCTCCTAGACTTAGCAGCTCCCAGACATAATTTCCAAATTCACGGCTCTAGCCTTGGGCTTTTCTCCCAGACTTTGGACCAGGGCTGTTTGCTGGGTGCCGCCACCACCATGTCTCTACCAGAATGTCTTGCTGGCTTTTCAAACTCAGTGCCCGAAACGGAATTCTTCACTTTTTATCTAAATATGTCTCTACTTGTTATTGAAGACTGACCATCGTTTTACACTGTACTGGAGGGAAACCTGGGAATAATTTTGTACTCTTTCTTTTTCTCCTAGTAATTAGTTTTATGTCAAGTCCTGTTGATTTTATTTCTGCAAGAAGCCACTCAGGTACACAGTCAGAGTGCTCCATTTTATTGTTTTCTTTCTACTTCCAGAGCACAGTGACTGGCAAATCCCGAGTGTCCAGTAAGTCTTCATGAAGTGATTGAATAAATCCCATCAGCCTGGGACCTTTGAACGCACTGTTCCTTTTACTCTCTCTCGTCATTGATTACTACTCATCTTTCAGGGCTTGACTTTTCAGGGAAGGCCTCCTTGACCTCCAAACTAAGCGAAGTTCTTGATAGTACCATGTACTGTTCCTTTATTATAAGCCTTTGCACACTTAGGATGATTTCGTTGATTTTTGTTGTTTTTTTTTAAACTTGTGTCTTCTCTGACTGTGAAGCCCTAGCAGGGCAGGGTTTGTGTCTGTCTGTACCACCATGTCCCTGCCAGGGCTTAGCCCAGTGTCCAGTATATATTAAGCACACAGTCCATATTTGTTGTCTGACAAATTCTCTGGCTAGGCATAAAGCATTATTAGATTGTGCTAAAGACTCTAGAACCAGTGCCTGGTACTCAGCAGCTCTTGAATAAATACTTGCTGAATTATGGAACATGTCAGCCCACCTGTCTTCTATAGGTTAAGTAACCGGGTTTCCTCCCCTTCTTGCGATAGCTGTTTATCATCCTTTCTTTCTGCAGGTGCCAGGGATTTGGCCTGATTTTTTTTTTCTCACTCTCTTTTTTTATAGCTGTCAGTTACTATTCTGTTTTCCTCCTGGGTTCCTCACTTACTGGATTGGCTGCTGTGTAAACCCAGTCCTCTTAGCCATTCCCTGTCCCTTGCTGTGTCCTATATCTGTATATTTTTAAGAAGTATTTTTTAAATGGATTTTTTACTACCAGTTGTTAATGAGGAAGTAGAAAGGCTGATTAAAAAGAATAATGGAAGATATTACAGTGTTTCCAGGAATCTTTCAAATTGGTGTAGTTATTCCTGAACTCATTTTTTACATACCTTTCAATATTCCTGTTATAGTTCATATATTTAGGGCAGACATTGGTAATCTTCCCTTTCACTCTTTGCAAAATACTGTAGAACGATTAAAAAAAATTTTTTTTTACCATGATTCATAGGAATACATTTAAAATTGTGACCTAGTATATACCCACGTGTGTTTGTGTGGGGGCATTAATGTATACAATTGAAACTAAATTTTAACAATTATCCTTCTGTGTATACTAAAATAAAGACATCAAACATATCGAAGTTACTATGCAGTATTATCCTGTTAATACTGAAATATAATATGGGAAAAACCCAAAATACACAGCACAAAAACAAAAATAAGATTTATTAACACAGCAGGTGGGTTTGCTCTTTAATAAGTTCGTTCCACCTGAGAACACGAGGATAATGCTCATTTTGTGTACTATTGTGAGATTTGATGTAGGGTTTGAGGGAGGGAGGAAAGGGTAGAATAATTTTAAGATGTGTCCAAGGAGAAGCAGAGGGCTGTTTGTACCTCTGTTGCTAGGGAGAGGGAGGGGAAAATGAGCTCGAGTTTTCACGTATGAAGTTGAAGAGCCGTTCAAAAGGAAATGCTCTTTATAACTGGTGGTACTGCTTTAGTCAGAAGAGGAGGCTGTCTTCTCTTCGCAATGTACCATGCGTCTGCATGCTATGTTAACATAACATGGGGACGGTGAAAGATACATAGTGGAAATTTCAGTAAAAGAATTTATTGTGACATGAATATTATTAAACAATTTGTGTGCACATCTTTCTCTTGCAAAATTGTCAACTTAGAGACATTTTTAGGCTGACAGTTCAGCCACTTCTTATGGTGGATGGAACGATAATCCTAAGTGGTCCAGTAGCCCTAGGGTATGGACTTAGAAAACATAGGTTGGAATCCTGGCTCTAATCTTTAGTAGTTGGAATACTTTGGGGAAGTCAGATTTCTTTTTTCTTCTGGGACTCAGTTTCCTCAACTCTAAAGTTAGGATATAAATATATTGCATATATATTGTCGAGATTAACGTGATAATGTATGTAAAGCATCTCGCCTGGCATATACCCTTAAATATTAGGTGTTTTTTTTTTTTTTTAACCTTCCTTTGGTGCTGTTAAAAATATAATTTGTTTCTCTGTGATTCTAAGCATGATGACTGTAAGCAGAGTTGAATGGTTCTCTGTGTAAACTTTCTAAGGTGATGTTTTGAAGATTTAACATTATTAAGGATTCAATTTTATAGTACTAGTGTGAAGACACACCACATTTGAAAAATTCTTAATGTTATGGATTGGTGTTTGGAATCTTCTGCTTTAGATTCTTGAGTCATTTTTGTCTTAAAAGGAGGTTTTGTCTTTCTTGGAAGTGTAGTTCTCTAGGCTAATCATTTAATTTTGTTCTATTCATTAAACTGTTTTGTAATTTATTTTGAGTAAAGAAATAATTAAATATCAACTACGTAAAGTTTAGTTTTCATTGGGAACCCAAAGCAAACAGTATCAGCAGTTTATGTGTTGTATTTTGGATTTTGAAATGAGAGCTGCTAGGATAAGGATCACAGGCTCCGTATATACAGGTCATTTAGGATCCTACACATAGTGGGACAGTTAGCAGAGCTAGAGTTCTCAGGTTAATTTCTCCAGTGGTGATTGTGCGATATCGTCACCTTTGGATAGCATCTGCTCCTTCCCCTCTTCCTTGTCCCATTGGTTTAGGATGCAGTAAACTGTGAGGGTTGTCTTGCTAGGAAAAGAGGATAGGACTTTTTTCTATACAGTTAGAATTTTTAGTGTGTGGATCTGTCTTCCTCTTTAGATTTTGAGCTCTCAGAAGGTTGAAACAAGGTATAAGAATAGAGAAGGACAATATTGTCAGTATCTAGGTCTGTTCTAACATGCAGCTTATTCTTTGTGGGCAAGGGCACGGGTTGCATAAACTTGCACAGATAGCCTCATTTTTAGAGACCCAAGATAATGTTTCTAAAAGTGCTTTAGGCAAATATGATATACTAAGAGTTTTTGCTCTTTTCTTGATCTCCCACAAATTAGTTATCATTTTGTTTGCCTCCAGCATCATGAGGACGGGCTTTTTTTTTTTTAATTGTATGTTTTAAAAAACAGCATTATTACGCATTTTTCTCTAGTATGCTACATAGCTTGGGAGCAGAAGTGAGATGGAAAAGGCAGATGCATGAGTTTGCTCTTAGCAGGGTGCACAGGTTGGAAGAGAAGCGGTATGTGTAATGGTCAGTGCATGGGTTTTGGAGTTGTACAGGCTGGGTAATCTTGGGCAAGTACCTTTAACTCTCTAAGCCCTAATTCCCTCATCTATAAAATGGAGCTAGTAATAGTACCTAATACTGCTAGTAAGGTGTTTAACAGCATAATGCCTAGCACATAGTATACTAGATACTACTTTTATTGCTGTTATTAGGAGGAGGAGAATTGAAGAAGTAAGTTTATTGGTGAGAATGTCATTGAAGTAATAGGGAGGTTCAGGCTGCCAAGGAAGAAAGTGAAACTAGGAGGAATATTAGAAACTGGAGAATAAGAAGGAAGTGAAGGGATTGGAAATGTGATGAGGGTAAAACATGGATTTAGCAATAGAAAAATAGATTAAAGAGTTTATGGGCAGCAAAGGAGGTCACAGGGTTTGAGATTCTGCAGATGGCGCATTTCTAGGTAATGATGTGACCCAGCCTTTGACAGCGGTTGCTGATGTGGAGACAGATTCAGTTTAAATCAACAGATATTTATGGAGCCCTTACTGTTAGCTAGCTACCGTGCTGAGCATCGGGGGCTGTGGACTTTGGGCCAGACATCGTTGTATTAGAGGAGGCCGAAAGCTAGCTGTCCTCATTCAGCTGAATGAAGTTGCCCATGACTGACAGTGACAGTGACAGGACTGGGATGACAAGGAAGACTGCAAAACCTTTTATTTTAGCAAAAAATACTTGAGTGGATTAACTTGTTTTTCATTGGTTTAAGATATAAATGGCTTTTTAAAATAGGTGCATTCCCCAATGGGAATAAAATAATTAGTAACATTAATTTAAAAGATAGCTGTCCTAAATTCATTTATTTCACTAGTCTTTTTCCCCCCTCTTTCTCTTTTAGCCACTAGTGTACAGATTAGATGATTAACCCAGTTCTTTTTAGTTTTAGGAGAGTGGCTTGCTGAGTGGGCTTGTGTCCTTCTTGTTTCCGAGTGAGTATCCTGGAAAAGGAACATGCTCTAAAGAAGAGCACAGCTGGGGCAAAAAGAGCAGCTCGTGTTGTAGCTGGGAGGATTGTTCCTTGTGTCTTTCGGTTACAAGCTGTAGGCTTTGAAGTGTAGGAAGCTTATTTTGTTAAAAAAAAAGTTTAACATTGATCAAACATTTATTTTAAAATTACATATACCATATCACAAAGCAATAAACTGTATTTTATATTGTTGACTTAAACTTACACTGATTATTTCTGGGTTCCTTCCATTCGATGTTGGTAGCATAGATCCACACATATTTGGTTTGTTTACACCGACTGTGACCCAAGCCAGCCAGGAGGTAACAGCAGGTCCACAGCACCCGAGAAATTCCCAGGTATGAGGGGCTCAGTATCCCACTTTCATGTACCCCCGAGTCTACTCCAAGTCTGTTTCCCCTTCCCAACTCCTCATACTTTCCTCTAATGTGCGTTTAAGTAGACTACATGTTATTCCATCTCTGCTACCTGTTCTTTGTCACATCGCTTTTAACATTGTTATTATGAAAGGGAGCCCTGTTGCCAGAACTGTAAACAGAAGTAGTGAACATGTACATTCAGGTCAGGTGGACTTGCTGCTTCATTTGGGCAAACTGCTTCTGTGTACCTGGCTGATTTCATGCATGTAGTCGAAAAATGGAGAATGTGAAGTTTCCTCCTTCCTTTATTCAAGCCTTCCTCTACCATGGCAGCTCTCAGAGTATTATCTCCGTCAGCAACAGCATCACCAGGGAACATGTTAATAATCAAGTTGTCAGGCCTCACCAAGATCTACTGACCCAGAATCTCTGGGGGTGGGACCCAGTTTTAACAGGTGCTGCAGGGTGATTCTCATACATGCCTGAGTTTGGGAACCACTGCTCTAGCATATTGTGGTTACCAACCTGTATACACTTCCTTGAAGGCTCTAACAGTGTGTTTCTGATAAGCTTAATGCATAGATTGAAAATATGAAATTACCGGTGTTGTAGGTCAGTAATTATCTAATGTTAGCAATTTCATGTGACTCAACCAATAGTTACTTTGTGTAAACTAGGGTTTCTTAGGCTTTTTTGTTGTTGTTGAGACATTGACATTCTTTGCTGTGGGCAGCTGTCCTGTGTGTTGTAGGATGCTGTAGCAGCATCCCTTGATCCTACCTACTGTATTATATCAATAGTAGCATCTCCTAAGTTATGATGATCAAAAATGTCTCTAGACGCTGTCATATGTCCCCTGGGGAGGAGGGGATCCTTCTTGGCTGAGGACCACTAGCTAACTCAGTGGCTTTCCCTTCTAAGCAATGATACTTACAATACCCAAATATATGTATTTTTCTCCCTGGGTGGGAAAAGGGCCATACATACATTAATTATAAAAATTAAATTTAGATTTTTTGTTTGTTAGAGATTACGGTGATTACCGTTTAGGTGTACTTTCTTTTTATGTTTTTTCATGTCCTTTTTACAATAAGCAGTGTCACCTATAGACTATTATTTGCTTTTCTAATATAGCTATCAAAATCTAGTGACAATCTATATATTTTTTTCTGTTACTAAGTAACTTGCTCATTTTCTTGGATGCTCAAAGGATTTTTTTTTAAGTCCTGTAATAGATCTCAGTGTTGGTTATGCTGGATTGATTTTCTTGGGTACACAGTATGCTCTTTAGAATCTTTTTTCATTTTGTGTAATTTTTTTTGGTGGTTCCCTTGCTTTGGTTGCTTCTTTAGGGACTCCTATTCAAGGTATGTTGGATTTCCTTTCCTGTCTTATATATCCCTTTCTCTCAAATCTTTTTAATCTTTTTTAATTTAAAATTTTTATTCTTTTCACCTTTTATTTTTCTAAAGGCATTTTCTATTTTATTTATTCACTCTTTTGTTCTTTATAGTTTAGTCTTTTTCAAAATGTTTTCTTTCAATTCTTTCCTGAGTTTTATCACCTTATTCTTGGGTTTTCAGAATTATGATCCATGTGGTTTTTCTGTATCTTATACATTTTCTTAATTTTTTTCCTTTGTGGAAAAATAGTAGGTTATAATTAGCTGTTTTGTCTGTCTTTCATTGTCTTGAATAATATTATTTTAGTCCTTATTCTCTTTAAAAAATAACTATATGGAATTTGATTATGATCCTTCTATATTTCTCATATTTATGTGAAGTTAGTTTCATAAACCTTATAAAGTGTGGTTCAGGATAGCTTTTCTAATTTCAGGGTTCTAGTGTCCTCCCCTCCCTTTTTTTGTAGTGTTCGAAATAGGGTGCCTTACTTTCTGAAGTTTCCTGGTTCTGTTTCTCTAAAGTACTTTGGACCTTCTCTTTCCTATGTGATCTGTTGTTTCTGTGCTATTCAGTTCAGATTCTGTTCCTAGAACTTTTCTTCCATGTGGACCTTTGTACTAGATTTTTTGAGAGTTCACAGAGATTAGACTGCTTCAGTCCTTTCAGATATTCTGTGGATTCATTGAGCTCGTTAGGAGTGTACAGAATCATTCACAGTTTTAGCTGCTTCCCATATGTGCATGTATTTTAGGTTTGTGTTGGAAACTTACCACTTATGTTGGAGATGTCACGTGTCGATTTTAAATTTCACTCTCCTAGTTGCTCTGTTTTTGTGAGAAATTCAGGAATTTTCAAAAACTATGTGTTCACTGCTGCCGTCCTCCTAGATGCCCTGCTACCAGTCTTTCTTTCTGTATTTATATACTTTATTTTGCACAGATTTATTGAAGTATTATTGATGTGCAATGAACTGCGCATATTTAAAATGTACCATATGATGAATTCTCAAATATGTATTCGCTGTTGAGACCCTCACCATGATCAAGATAAAAAACATATTCACACCCCCTAAAAGTTTTCTCTTGCTCTCTTATAATCCCAACTTCCTCCCCCCCGCCCCCCCCCCAATCGTTCTTAGGAAACAGCTTATCTGCTTTCTCTTGCTATAGTTTAGTTTGCATTCTTTATAATTTTATTTTATTTTTTAAAATTTTTATTTCGGAGCATAGTTGATTAACAATGTTGTGTTAGTTTCAGGTGTACAGCAGAGTGATTCAGTTATACATGTACATGTATCTATTCTTATATAACAGGAACCACACAGTAGTATATATTCTTTTTAGTATGGCTTCTTTTATTCAGCATAATTATTTTGAAATTCACTCATGTCCTGTGTAACAATAGTTCATTCCTTTTTACTGCTAGTAGTATTCCACTGTATGGATATATCACAATTTGGTTGTCTATCCACCTGTTAGTGAACATTTGGGAAATTTCCAGTTTTTGTCTATTACAGACAAAGCTATGATGAATATTCATGTTGAGGCGTTTCTGTGGACATATTCTTTCGTTTCTCTTGGGTAAATACCTGCGAGTGGAATATCTGAGTTATCTGGTAGGTGTATGTGTAACCTTTTAAGAAATTGTCATACTTTTCTGAAGTGGTTGTACCATTTTCACATCTCCACCAGTGGTGTGTAAGAGTGCCTTCTCATCCTTGCCTACATTTGGTGTGTTCAGTCTTTATAAATTTTAGTCATTCTAGTGGATGTGTAGTGGTATCTTATCGTGGTTATAATGTGAATTTACCTAATGATTAATTTTGTTGAGCATCTTTTTTGTATGTTTATTTGCCATTTGTTTTCTCTGAGGAAGGTTTGAAATCTTTTATCCGTTTTATATTGAATGTTATTATTTAGTTTGAGTTCTTTTTGCATTCTAGATGCAAGTTATTTGTTGGATATATGTCTTGGGTATGGCTTGCCTTTTTGTTTTTGTTGCAGTGCCTTTGAAAAAACAAACGTTTTTAATTTTGATTAAATTCATTTTGTGATTTTGTTGATTCTTTGGTGTCCTGTTTAAGAAATATTTGTCAAGCCCAAGGCCGCTAAGAATATCTGCTAAGTTTTCCTCTAAAAGTTTTATAGTGTTGGCCCTTACATTCAGGCGTGTGATCCATTTTGAGTTAATTTTTGTCTGTTGTTTCAGGTTGGGGAGAGATTCATTGTGTTTTGCATATGGCTGTCCATTTGTTCCAGGACCATTGGTTGAAAAGATGGTCATTTCTTCATTGAATTGTCTCGTTACCTTTGTCAAAAATCAATTGCCCGTTTATATTTGGGTCTGTTACTGCACTCTCTACTCTCTCTGTCCTTTTCCATTGATCTGTATGTCTGTCTTTGTGCCATTGTGACACTATCTTGTTTATTGTAACTCTGTAATAAATCTTGAAATCATGTTGTATTAGCTCTGCAACTTCATTCTTTTTCAAATTTGTTTTGGCTTTTCTAGATCCTCTGCATTTCCATACAATATTAGAATAAACTCGTTCATTTCTACAAAAGGCTATTGGGATTTAGATCGGGATCACGTTGCATCTTTACTTCAGTTTGGGAGCTTGACATCTTTACAGTATTGAGTCTTTCATCCTTGAGTGCTAAATCTCTCTCTGTATATTTAGGTCTTCTTTCAACATGTCCTATAGTTTTTGGTCTACAGATCTTATACATCTTTTACCAAATTTTCCAAGTGTATTTCATGATTTTATATTAATCTAAATTGGATTGCTTTTTAAATTACTATTTATGATTTTTCTTTTCTAGTATATAGAAATACAATTGATTTATATATTGACCTTGTATCTTGCCACACTGCTGTTCTCATTTATTAGTTCTACTAGTTATTTTGTACATTACAGTTTAACCTCTTCCTTTCCAATCTGTGAGTCTTTTATTTATTTTTATTGCCTATTACACTGGCTCAAACCTTTAAGACCAAGTTGAACAGAGGTAGTAATGGTGATTACTTGCCTTGTTCGTGATTAGGGAGAAAGCATTCACTCTTTCACGGTTAGGTATGATGTTAGCTGTAAGTTTTTCACAGATGTCCTTTATCGGGTTGAAGAAGTTCCCTTCTGTTTCTAGTTTGTTGATAGTTTTAAATCATGAATAAATGTTGGATTTGTCAGATTTCTACATCTATTGAGATGTTCATATGTATTTTTAAATAAATTTTGTCACGTAGATCTTTAAAAAATTAATATTTTATTTTGAGATAATTATAGATTCACAGACCGTTGTAAGAAATAATACAGAGAGAGCCATGTACCCTTTATCCGGTTTTCCCCTTGTATGGTCAGGCCACTCCACATGGCTGTTCTCCTGCTCTTCGTACATCCCCCACCCAACCAGGCCCTGCCTCATCTACACCCTACTGACATGACCATGCTTCTCCCGCCCCAGCTGGTGATTGTTCTAATCCTTAAGCCAGAATGGCTCCACCCCCTAGTTTTAATAAAGGGAAACATCTGCCCTCGTGATGGTCATTAACCTTGGGGACAGTGAGGGACGTGCCTAGCTGCTGGTTTCCCTGGGAACTGATGAGCCAGCCTGATGTCAATTCCCCCTATAACTGGTAGCCTCCTTCTCCCCGGAGCAGCAAAGATTGCTGCCTGCCATCTGCTGTACATGGTGGGGGTGTTGCTCCAGCACCCTTTATTTCAGACGTGTAAGATCCCCTATCCAGTAAATCACTGATGTCTCAGTCACTGTTTCTGGGCACCTTCTTCTGTCTTGAGGCTGGGCAACCACAAGGCTTGTAGGCCTGTGGCGTGCAGCCCAACACCCCTATAATAACATTTGGAAAACTATAGTATGATACACAGCCAGGATACGGACATTGATACGATCAAGATAGGTAGGCTTTCCATTGCCCCAGGATCCGTCATGTTACACTTTAGTAGTCATGTGTTTTTCCTTCCTGCCCCCCACCCCCCCATCCTCTGGAAATCACTTAATCTGTTCTCTGTATAATTTTGTCATTTGAACAATTTTATATAAATGGAATCATGCAGTATGTAACCGTTTGGGGTTGGCTAATGCTTCACTCAGCATAATTCTCTAGAGATTCATCAGGTTGTTGCATCTGTCAGTATTTTGTTCCTTTTTATTCCTGGGTAGCATTCTGTGGTATGGATGGACTATAGTTTGTTTAACCATTCACCCATTTAAGGACATGTAGGTTGTTTACATTTTTTGGTCCAAATAAAGCTGCTCTAAACATTCATCCACAGGTTTTTGTGTGAACATGTTTTCATTTCTTTGGGATAGCTGCCCAAGAGTACAGTTGCTGGTTGCATGTTTAGTTTTCTAAGAAATTGCCAACTCTTTTCTAGAGTGGCGGTACCAGTTTGCATTTCCACCATCAATGAATGAGTGATTTAGTTTCTTTGCATTTGGTGGTGGTATTATTTTTTGTTTTATTTTTTTATCCTGATAAGTGTATAGTGATATTTCATTTTGGTTTTACTTTACACTTAACTTACGGTTGATGATGTTAAACATCTTTTTCATGTGCTTATTTACAGTCTGTATATCATCTTCAATAAAAAGTCTCCATTCCTTTTGCGCATTTTCTAATTGGATTGTGTGCTTTTTTTACTGTTGAGCTTGAGAGTTCTTTTTATATTCTAGATACTGCACATTTGTCTGACATGTAGTTTGCAAATATTTCTCCTCCTCTGTGGCTTGCTTGTCTTTTATCCTCTTAACAAAACCTTTCACAGTGCAAAAGTTGTTAATTTCGATAAAGTCCAATTTAGCAGTTTTTCTTTTTATTTATCCTGCTTTTGGTGTCATGTTTAAGAACTCTTTGCCTAACCCTAGATCTGAAAGATTTTCTTCTATGTTTTGTAAAAGTTTTATAGTTTTATGTTTTTTAGATTCAGTTTGAGTTAATGGGAGACTTAGGTCAAGGGTTTTTGTTTTGTTTTTTGTTTTTTTTGAAGGTTTTATTTTTTTTTGCCTGTGGGTGTTCTGTTGCTCTAGCACCATTTGCTGAAAAGGCTGTCTTTCCTCCATTGAATTGCCTTTGAACCTCTGTCAAAAATCAGCTGTGCATATTGGTGGAGTATGCATATTTGTGGAGTCTATTTCTGGGTTCTCTCTTCTGTTCCATTGATTCATGTGTCTGTCCCTCTGCCAGTACCATGCAGGCTTGGTTAATGTCACTATATAATAAGTCTGAAAATTGAGTAGATAGATTCTTCCCACGTTCTTCTTCTTTTTCAAAACTGTTTTAGCTATTCTAGTTTTGTTGCCTTTCCATATAAATTTTAGAAAGAATATTGTCTACCTTTCAAAAATCTTGTTGGGATTTTGATAGGAATTGTGTTAAACCTGTACATCAGTTTGGGAGAATGGACATCTTTATTAAGCTGAATTTCCCAATGCTAAGCATAGTATGTTTTTCTAATTATTTAGATCGCCTTTGATTTCTTTCATTAACATTGTGTTTTCAGCATACAAGTCCCATAATTTTGGTAGTATTTCATTTTTTTGGGTGATTGTAAATGGTATTGTATTTGTAATTTCTGTGTTCATGTGTTGAATTTTGTCAAATGTTTTTTCTGCATTGATGTGATCATGTAATAGCTTTCTTCTTTAGCCTGTTAATGTAAGGGATTACACTGGTTTTGACTATTGAGCTAGCCTTGCATCTCTGAAGTAAATCCCATTTGATCATGGTGTATAATTCTTCCTTTAATATATTACTATATTTTATTTGGTAATAGTCTATCAAGGATTTTTTTTTTTTTTTTTTTGAAATATTATGGGGCCCCGTTCCTTGCAGCCCAGAGCCAGGCTTTCTTCCTCCGTATGTGCAGAGACTGGGAAACAGTTCTTTACTGTTTTTTGGTTTTTTGGCCAGTGGCATGTGGAATCTTAGTTCCCTGACCAGGGATCTAACCCGTGCCCCCTGCAGTGGAAGCATGAAGTCCTAACCACTGGACTGCCAGGGAAGACCCTGTTAAGAATTTTTGCATCTATATTCATGAGGGATATTGTTGTTGTTGTGTGTGTGTGTGTGTGTGTGTATATATATATTTTTTTCTTTTTTTTACAGTCTTGCCAGGTTTTGTTATCAATGTAATAATAGCTTCATAGAGTGATTTAGGAAGTGTTCTCTGCTCTTCTGTTTTCTGGAAGAGATTGTGTAGAATGGTGTTAACTCTGTTAAATGTTTCAGAGAATCCTTCAGTGAAGCTATCTGGGCCTTGAGAATTTTTTCAGGAGTTTTAAAATATGAACTTAATTTCCTTAATAGTTGTAGGATTATTCAAATGATGTATTTCATGGTGGGTGAGTTGTGGCAGTTTGTGTTTTTTGAGGAATTGGCCCATTTTGTCTAAGTTTTCAATTTTATGTGTGTAGAATAATTCATAGCATCCTCTTATTATCCTTTTGATGTCTCCAGGGGGTATAGTGATATCTCCTGTTTCAATCCTGATATTGATAATTTGTGTCTTCTCTCATTTTTACTTTGTCAGTCTTGCTAAAGATTAGTCAGTTTTATCGATCCTTTAAAAGAACCAGATCTTTGTTTCATGCATTTTTTCCTATTGCTTTCTGTTTTTATTTCATTAATTTCTGCTCTTTATTATTTCCTTCCTCTGCTTGAATTGTGACAATTTTGTTCTCAGTTCTCGAGATGGAAGTTTAGATTATTGATTTGAGATTTTTTCTTCTTTCCTTTCATAAATGTATGTATTTATTGTTATAAATGTCTTTCTCTGTGCTGCTTCAGCTGTTCTATATTTTGTATTTCATTTTCATTGAGTATTTTAAAAAATTTTCCTCCTTGACCCATTTATTATGTAGAAGTATGTTATTTCATTTCCAAAAATTTAGAAAGCTTTCTCTTATCTTTTTATTATTGATTTCTAGTTTGACTCCATTGCGGTCAGAGAAAACTCTTTGTATGATTTGTTGAGGACTTTTTTATGGCCCGGGATGTGGTTTTTCATGGTATGTGTTCTTTGGGCACTTGAAATGAATGTGTATTCTACTGTTGTTGGATGGAGTATTCTTTAAATGTTAGTTAGATCTTTTTGGTTGATGGTGGTATTAAATTCTATACCCTTGGTGATTTTCTGTCTAGTTCCATCAGTTGTTGAGAAAGGGGTGTGGAAGTCTCCATCTACCTGTGTATTTGTCTAGACAACTTTTCATTTTAGTACTGTCAGTTTTTGTTTCAAATGTTTTGCAACTGTATTTGATGTATATACATTTAGAATTGCTATGTCTTCTTGGTGAATTTCCTCTTTTATCATTATATGATGTCACTGTCTATCTCTGGTGATTTTACAATGAGATTCACTTTATCTGACATTAATATAGACCACCACTGCTTTCTTTTGATTTATATTTCTGTGATATATCATTTTCTGTCCTTTACTTTTAACCTGCTGATACTGTTATATTTGAAATTAGTGTCTTATGGCTGCGTTTAGTTGAGTCATGTTCTTTAATCCACTCTGCCAATCCCTGTGTTTTAATCGATGCAGTTAGGTCTTTACTTTCAACGTAACTATTGATATTTAGGATCTTAAATCTGCCATTTAATTTTTTGTTTTCTGCTTTTCTTTTCCGTGAAATATTTTGTCTTCACATCTATGAGTTTATTAGTGATCATATTTTTTCCTAATTGTGAAGTTAGTGAATAAAATTCACTGAATGTTCATATTAAATATTCCTGACAACAGTTCATGCCGTGAGCTATCCATTCTTCCATCCTTTTAAGAGACATTTACTAAACCTCTACTTTGTCACATAAATACACTTCTTTAGTTGTGTATTTGTTTCCTGTGGTGCCACAGTAAATTACTGCAAACCAGATGGCTTAAAACAACAGAAATGTATGCTCTCACAGTTCTGGAAGTCAGAAGTCTGAAATCAGTGTCAACTGAGTCGAAATCAGAGTGTCAGCAGGGCTCTGGGGGAGGATCTGTTCTTTGTCTCCTCCGCCTCCGGGTGGTTGTCAGCATCCTCTGGCTTGTGGCGGCATCGCTCTAGTGGTCAGATTGCCTCCTGTTCTTTTTCTCTGAACGTCTCACTTAAGGACACTTGTTACTGGGTTTATCGTCTACTGGGATAATCCATGACGATCTCTATATCTCAAGATCGTTTTTCAAATTAAGATAACATTCACAGTTTCCAGGATTAAAGTGTAGACATATTATGGGGTCCACCATTCAACCCACTACATAGTATCTTATATGCAATTTTAATTTCCCTTTTCTGATCTTCTCATCTTGGCATGGGTTTCCTGTTTCCCTCCCTTCTCTTTTCCTTCTTGATTTTGTCTTTTAAATTATTCACTTCAAGAGTGAAGAGAATAGTGGAGAGAATGTGCTGACCTGTGTTTCACAGCCTACCATACTGCAGCAGGGAAAAAGCCCCTCTTCACAGCAGGACAGCTTCATTTAATCAGAATATGCTGCTTATTAACAGAACTTATAAAACTCTGACGCAAATAAATATAATACTTTAAAAACTCTTTAAAAATGATGTTAAGGTCTACATATAATAACAATTGCATTTGAAGAGTTAAGTAAAAATAATTTTAGTTAAATAAATATTACAGCATCAGTAATTAACATTTAAATTGGTATCCGTTAAGGATAGGTGGAATTTCCCCCTGAGGTGGTGCCACATTTCCTAGTATCTTTTATATATATTTCAAGTACTTGCACAACTTAAATGGTTTTTCAGGGGAATCTGAATACTTTTTCTGAGGTATTTAGGCCACTAGAGTATCACAGATTATTTTGGTAAAGCCTTAGCGACCTAATGAATGTTATGTCAAAAAGGTACCATATAAATATACGCTACTGACTTTTAAGAATATAGAGTATATCGTTAAGTTTCTGACCACTCAGAGTCAGTCTAGTGCACAGGTAGTTTCATTGTACCAGAAGAAAGTTGTATGATTCGACTGTGGTTGATTTTGTTGCTGTTCCTGCTTTTGTTATGATTATTAATATTTTACCATAATGAAATTTATCATTTATATTTTTATAAAGTATAGCAGACTGGCAGGTCACAGGAAAAAATGAGGTGGAATTTTAAAGTAACTAATAATGGTCTCAAGATTTTTAGACTTCAGCAAGACGTGTGTAGATAGAGAATCTTATTTTAGCATAAGCATAATTAATATCTTCTTGCATTTGTTATGAGATTTACTTAATGAAATTTCAGTTCTAGCTTTATTTTTATATCTAAATGATGTGTTTAAAGTTTAAAATTGTCAGAAGTCTGTGTTCATTATTAAAAACCATTCATTTTCAACTTAATCCCTGCTTTTTAGAATGTAAGTGATAATTACAAATTTATAGTTACAAATTTTAAATTTGTGTTTTCTTTGTAAGTGCTGGTCAAGATATCCAAGGAACAAGTGTGATTGCAAATCTTCCATTTCTGATGCGACAGAACCCTGCTGAGACACTTCGGAGAGTTTTGCCGAAAGTTAGAGTAAGTTGCGGTGAAGTAAGATTTGAATTCCCCATTTTCCCCAGTAGTACGTTATCATTGTCAGGAGAAATTTTCAGCTGATCTTTTGTACCCAATCACTGAGTGGAGGAAGTATTATGGAAAACATTTTGAATTATGTTGAAAATATTTCGGGAAATTAGCTGATGAAAATGGAGAAATCCCGTTCTTAAATTGTAAAGATTTCTTTAATCATTTTCTCAGTAGAGACATTATAATGTTTTCAGTAGCTCAAAAATATCTTCGTCTTATAAAATCATAGCTATCATATTTGGTGTTCTGTTGACTTAAATATATATTAATAGTATTTCTAGAACATTGATAATATAGTGTAACTGATAGTCCTAATAATCACCCTGTGATACCTGCTGAAGGATCATCAAATAAAAATTGGACTATGGCCACTGCAGTTTCAGTTTTATATTTAATTGCTTCCTAAATTCCTGCAGAATTAGTTTTCCTACTGTAAACAAAGTATTTGATGTACTAGAATTTTCTTTTCTCTAATATTTATTGATTATTAATACATAATATTAATATTTAATACATGCTACTTATTATTTATTTGTACCATATGCAAAGTGCTGTTCTTTATTAGAACTTGAATGAACAGAACAGATGATGTCTTTGTGTCCTCAGGGACCTTACCAACTAATGGGGTCAGGGAAGTTACATACTAATGGGGATTCTGTTTGCTAATAGTGAGTTCTGTAAACTTTGCTTTGGCTTTCTGTTTGGTTTAACTTTTGCATAATTTTTAAGTTATATGTGTTTAAAATACTGTAATTGTTAGTGTCCATGGGTTTTATTTTTAAGCATATATGGCATGCTTCCAGTGATATATAAGATGTCCACATTTATAAGCACATTTTATAAGATGTCCACATTTATGTGCAGGCAATATGGATTTTTTTTTTTTACTGATTACAGTGGTGAATTGATAAGATGTTTATTTTAGTATCGTGTGTAATTCAAAAGTGAATGAAGCTTTTTCATGTCTGTTTTTCCCAAATCATTCCGTAATTTCAGTGGAATTAAGTCCACACAGTCTAGGTTTAATTTCACATTCAACTGAAGTGATATTAACTGACCTAAGCTTGTTAGCATGTCACCTGGGAGTACCAGTTAAACAGTAGTAGAAGGGAACAGGTGGTTAGGTTCTCTTAACTAAGGAGTTATTGTACATAAGCAAATTAAATTTAAAGCTAAAAATATTGAGCTTGCTGTACACTCTGTGTTGAGCAGGCTGACTCCGGGCCGCAGACAGCATACTGCAGGTTACAAGTTTCATAAAGCAAGAATAAAAGACGAAGGATAGACAGTAGTGAGCTTTAGGAGGCTCTAAATTATTTTGAAAAAAAAGTCCTTTGCTATTGAGTTCACAATAAAGTTAGTTAAATAATAACTCCTGGAAAATCTTAATTTTATGGGAACGTATAAAGAATATTATACACTCACATATAGAGCATACTTTATACAAAGAATCAAATGTCTCCACTGAAACTATATAACTGAGTTATAGAGGATAACTTTAAGCTTTTAAAGTTATTAAGTTTAACTCATAATACAGAAGATTAACTGAATAAAATAAAGAAAATGTATAGTAATGAATATACCAAGAAAATCATATTGCTGAATGTTCATTCATTTCTTTAATCAACAGGTGGCCATTTATTTAGGACTCTCATTTAATTTGCCCTGTACTGAAAAAGGTATAAAACAGCCTCAGATTAGATTCTATATCAGGAAGACATAAATACTATGGAAAACAATGAAAGAACAAGCATAGGAGAGTATTTAATTGTATGATTCTGACATGTAAAAATGCTGAAGAATTAAGCAAATAGGAAAGACTTCTTTATGGGTGCCATAATAATGACTTTTATAGAGGGTTTAATATAAAATGTAGGCAGCTAAACATTTACACAACCCCACATCAAACTCTAAAACCTGTGTTTATGAGCAAATCATTTAAAATCATGGTATTCAGATATCGTTAAGATTTATTGGTACTCAGAGCACCTTCTTTAATTCTGCCTTGCTTCTGTGATAAAAGTGTGACAAAAATTGCATATAGCCCCATTTATTCACTCTTGCCATGGCTATAATTTCTAAGCTCATTTTATAAAAAAAGCAATCTTGTGTCTCAAGATGAGCATTTAGTAATAATGGCCTTCTTTGGGCACCTCCCATGTGCCAGGCACTGTTCTAAGCACTGAAAATAGAGGTAAACGAAACAGAGAACTTACCCTCAAAGAATTTTCCAGAGGCGGAAACAGACATTAAACAAGTGGGTGAGTGTAAAGAACAGGATAAAGCGAGGGGGGAATTGGGGGAGTTGGGAGAGTGGGAGGGCACTGACTTTGCTTTGAGAGGTCGAGGAAACACCTTTGAGGAACTGAAAACTGAAGGGATAGGAGAAAACAGCCACGTGAGGAGTCAAGAATGAGTTCCAGGCAGAGAGAGCAGGAAGAGTTTGGTGGTGTTGAAAGAGATAAGTGTGGTTGGAGTCCAGCAGGTGGCGGTGGGTTGTGACTTGAAGAGACGTCAGTGACAAAGCATGCCAGAGTTGTTATTTCTCAGGACAGCGGAGAGCCATTGAAGACTTTAAGCAGGGCAGTGACTTATCCCATGGATGTTTTACAATGATCATTTGGCTAATTGTGTGAAGAGTGGATTGGAGTGGGAGTTAGGAAGCTGCGGCACTAGTCCTTGTGATACGCGAAGGTGGCTTGGATTAGGACGGCTAATTAGGACAATAGAGAGTGGTGGATATATCCAAGGTGCATTTATTGAGATAGAATGAAGTTCATAATGGATCAGATGTGGAACGTGAGGGATGACTTCCAGATTTCTGGCTTGAGCTTCCATATGGTTCTGCTGGGTTTGAGTGTCTTAGTTGATAATTTATTAAATTAATGGGGAAAAATAGTTTGCATACTTGCTAATGCTAATTTGTGAACGATTTACTTTTAGAGAATTTAAAGACATGAATAATATTTTATGTAGGAAATTAATCATTCCCCAGATTCTTTTCACATTTATAAGCAGCTTTTAGAACTCACGCTGTACCTTATCTTTACTTGAAGAACATCAGATAAAGCGATGGAGATTGTTCTGGCCTTATGCATTATGTGATTTCACCAAACAAAATGTTTTTTGTTCTGTTTTTGTTTTATTGCATTTGCGTTTCATCTTTACAGTGAGTTAACTGAAAAATGGTTTTAAAAATAGGTTACTGTTTTAGAGATGAAGCAATTTAAGGTTAAAAATAAACTGGCAGAGAGGCAGGATTAGAATTAGAAAAACCCATAGTATTTTTTTCTTAATAAGTTTATTTATTTAATTTGTTTATTGGCTGCGTTGGGTCTTCGTGCTGCACACGGGCTTTCTCTAGTTGCAGAGAGCAGGGTCTACTCTTCATTGTGGTGCATGGGCTCCTCATTGCAGTGGCTTCTTGTTGCAGAGCATGGGCTCTAGGTGCATGGGCTTCAGTAGTTGCGGAACACGGGTTCAATAGTTGTGGCTCATGGGCTGTAGAGCACAGGCTCAATAGTTGTGGTACACGGGCTTAGTTGCTCTGTGGCATGTGGGATCTTCCCAGACCAGGGATTGAACCGGTGTCTCCTGCATTGGCAGGCGGATTCTTAACGACTGTGCCACCAGGGAAGTCCCTACACATTATTTTGACATAAAATTGTATATATTTAAAGTGTACGATGTGATAATTTAATATATGTATACATCATGAAATGCTCACCCCAATCAAATTAATACATCCGTCATCTCACTTAGTTAATTTTTTCTTCAGAGAGATCTTTTAAAGATCTTTCAGAGAGATCAATTGGATCTTTTCTTCTTGAATGAAAACTACTTAAGTGGTGTGGTAGGCAGAACAGTGGCCTTCCAAAGATATCAGGTCCTAATCCCTGGAACCTATACATGTTACCTTATTTAGAAAAAGAGGTTTTGTAGATGTGGTTATGGATCCTGAGATAGGGAGATTATCCAGCTATCTGTGGTGGGCCCTAAATGCCAGCACATGTGTCCTTATAAAAGGAAAGCAGAGGGAGATTAGACCCAGACACGGAGGAGAAGGCAGTGTGAAGACGGAGGCAGAGATGGCAGTGATGCAGCCACCAGCCAAGGAATGCTAGCAACTACCAGAAGCTGGGAGAGGCCATAGCACCCCTTGAGGGAGTGTGTCCTTGCCAACGCTTTGATTTTGGCCGAGTGATACTGATTTGGGACTAATGACCTCCAGAACTGTGAGAGAGTACATTTCTGTTGTTCTGAGCCAGTCAGTTTGTGCTAATTTATTATACCAACCACAGGAAAGCAATACAGGTAACTTCCCATTTCAGATAGGATAGAACTCCTTACCACACCCTGAAATGACCCTGACTAGCTTTCTGACCTTATCACTTACCCTTCTTTTCTTGTTCTTCCATAAGGGCAGAAGGACTTGTCAGTCTGATTTATTACTGTATCCCCAGAATCTAGAACAGTGCTTGGCAGAAATAGGCACTCAAAAATCATTCTAAAATGAACATTGATTGAGCTTAATATTCTGAGACAGTAAGTGCCTACCTGCAAGACCAATGACACGCTGACCTGATCCACTAATGGCATTTTTGGATGAGAAGTAAAAGCAAGATATCAGTGGAGTGATATAATGCTGACTTATGTTTCTAGAGAGACCTTTTTTGGGGGAGGAGTGGGAGAAAGATGCACAATAGGGAAAGGATAAAAGAGACATAATTCCTCAATGATCATCTGAGATCAGTAGACGTGATCTACCAGTCTTTTGATTCTGAAAAGATTCATTCGTTCTGTTTTTATGTTTCTCCTAATTTGATTGTTTGAGCATTTTATATCTACTGAATAGAGGTAGATTTTTAAAAAGTTTATTTTAAAATTTTTATAGACAACTTTTACTATGTAAAATAAATATATTTGTTACTAAAAGCTTAACTTTACTTACTTTTTAAGGTCTATTTGAAGTGTCACAGATATGTGGAAAACCGATAATAATGTGAGGAACCCTTCCTGTGGGCCAGGCCCTGTGCTCAATGCTTTAGACATATCCTTTTAAACTTCTTAAAACAACTCCATGCCATGTATTTATTCTTATTTGACAGTTGAGAAAATTTAGGCTTAAAAAATTCAGTGTTTGACTATGATGTTTTGTTGAAGCATGCAATTATATAATTTATTCTTACAAGTGCACCAAGAAAAAAAGAGATAGTCTTAACTAAAAGAATTAAAGAGCACAAACAGATGATACAAATTGCTTTTTCCTTTGGTTTGCAATTCAAAAATAAAAGTACTTGTCTTCCTCACTGTAGGTGATGTTTTCTGAGGTAAGTTAAAAGTTAAGTTCTGAAAAAAGCAGAAGGATTTTGTAAAGGCAGCACAGTTATACATAATAAGCAGAACATGATGTTCCAGACTCCCTACAGGTCATAAAAAGCCTGCAATAGAGTAGGGCTCTACTGACAGGCTGAGCATTTAAGGACACTCTGATGTGAAGTAAGGTGAAGAAGAAAGTGAAGTTATTCCTATAATGTCAGATTGATGGAGAAAAATCATCAGGGTCAGAACTGACCTTATGTGAGAAATTTTTACGAGATAGGAAGCATAAAATTGTGTAACTTATTCTTCCAGTTCACTAAGAAAAAAAGTAGTACTAACCAAAGGAATTAGAGAGCATGGACAGATGGTATAAAATGACTCTTCTATGGTTTACTGTTCAAAAATAAAAGTGCATTGACCACAATGCATTTTGAAAATAATGTCTGTGTTAAATATTTTTATGTATATCCATTTGTGTTTAGGACAAAATAGAGTAACATCATTAATTTGACAATATAAATTCAGTGAAAACATCGACTGCAAATATAGTTTTTTCTGGACATATATAAAATGTTATGTAAGCTGTCTTAATCTAAATATATTGCTTTTCGGTAAGCTGAATTGTAGTAGAGACCAGTGTTCTCACATGTGCTTCTTAGTCATTCAGTCATTGGTTATTTTTATCCTGCCTACAATAAAAATGAGCTGAAACTTCTGAATTTCTTAATTAGAAAATCTTTTGTTTCTTTGATAATGGGACCACCATTACTGCTTGAATGTTGTTTCTGACTTTATGCATTTGGATGATGCAAAGAATAATTTATGGAAATTTTAATACACAATCCTTGCAAGACTATAAAGCAAAGAAGATATTCATATAGTCCACTTTAATAAAGGTCTGTAATGTTTGAATTAAAACTGTATGGATTAACTAGCCTTTTGACAGTGTGGTGAAGTAGATGTTTCCAAATCAGAACATCTAGAAACTCTGGATAAAGTACAACAAGCCTTCTTATAAATGTATGGTTAAGCTTATAAGAGAGTAAGGAATATTCAGGGCCTAGAAGCAAAACAGTCGGTTCCACTTCTACTTAGGATATAGATGTGTGCAAGAAAACATCACCCCCATCTGACAACAATAGCTTGTTCACAAATTTCACATAATCATAACTTTTCTCAAGTCCATCAGAAGTGGTCATAAAGCAATCAGATGAACTATATATATTCAAAAGAGCTCTCTGAGGAAAGATGGGACACAGGGACACTGACTTTTGACAAGACTAAAAGAGGAGGAAGTGGCCACCACATAAAATTGTTAGAAAAAATCAGCTAAAATTTTGGTGAGTTTTTGAAGATTGATCTGCAGGCTCACAGGTCAATTTGGAATAACTCATCCAGACACAACGGAACTTTGTACTCACTTGTGAGCTCTCTTCCACAGCCCTCCTTGCCTTGGGGGGCAGGGGAGGAGACTTGGAGAGAACCTCTTCTGGTGAGTCAGGTGTGGTGACGATTGATGCTGGGGAACAGGGAACATGGCACTGCCCGCTTCCTCACAGTGACATGCATGGATATACAGCGAGTTTCAGCAGAGCATTCGGAACTATAAAAGAATCAAATGAAAATGCTAGAAATAAAAAAGGATGATATCAGAGATGAAGTATTTCTCCAACAGGCATAACTGGGAAAGGAATCAGTGAACTTGAAGGTAGAAATTATCTAAATTGAAACACAAAGATAAAAAAGAGTGAAAAAATAGGAGCGCATTCAGTGGCTTTGAGACAGTATAAAGTGATGTAATATATGTGCAATTAAAGTCTCGGAATGAGAAAAGAGAGAACAAGGAAGAACCATTTGAAGAAATAATGGCCAAGACTTTTCTGAGATTAATGAATGACAACAAGCCAAAGATCCAAGAAGCTCAGAGGACCCCAACCAAGATAAATACACACACACACACTCCTCCTAGGTACATCATTATCAAACTGTTGAAAACGAAAAATAAAAGACAACCTTGGGAACAGCCAGAGACAAATGAAACATTCAATATCGAGGAGCAAAGATGAGAATTAAACAGCCTTATGGTCAGAAAATACACAGGCCAGGGGACAATGGAATGTTGTATTAAAAGTACTGTAAGCAAAAAGCAAAAAAAAAAAAAAGTCAACAGGAAATCTATACCCAGTGAAAATATCTTTCAAGGATGAAGGCAAAAAAAAAAAAAAAAAAAAAACTTTTGTTTTTAGACAAACAGGAATCGAAAGAATTCATTGTATTAGACGTGACGCTACAAGAAGTGCTAAGGGAAGTTCTTTTAGCCAGAAGTAATGTATTACCAGATAGAAATTGGATTTACATGAAGAAATGTAGAGCTCCAGAAGTAGTAAAAATTAGGGTAAATGTAAATGAAATAATAACAATTCTACACAAATTCTTCCAGAAAATAGAGGATAAAGAACTTCACAAGTGATTCTAGGAGGCCAGCATTATCCTGATATCCAAATGAGACATAGACATTACAAAAAAAAAAAACTATAGATGCCTATCCCTCATGAACTTAGATGCAAACATCTTTTGAAAAACAGCAGATCAAGTTCAGCAACATGTAAAAGAGAGAATACATCATGACCAGTCATGGTTTATCACAGTAACTTAGGGTTGGTTTAAAATTCAAAATCTAATCAATATAAGTCATCATATCAGCAAACTAAAACAAAACAAAATACCACCATCCGATCATCCCAGTAGATTTAGGAAAAGCATTTGACAAAATCCAACATCATTCCTCGAGAAAAAAGCCCCAAACTTCAGCATACTAGGAACAGATAGAAACTTCCTCTGTGAGAAACCTGCAGATAACATCATACTTAAAGGTCAAAGACTGAATGTTTTCCCCTAGGATCAGGAACAAGCCAAGAGTGTACAGTCCTTACTGCATTCGTTCAACACTGCTAGGTATTCTAACCACTGCAGTAAGGCAACAAAAAAGAAGTGAAAGGCATCAACATTGCAGAGGAAGAAATAAGATGTGTTTTTCTGTCAGATAACATTATCTTCTATGTAGCAATCTACAAAAGAAAAATACTTAGAACTACTGAGTATGGAAAGATTGCAGGATACAAGATAAATACACAAATAGTACTTCTACACATTAGTAGTAAGTAATTGGAAATTGAAGTTTTTCTTAAACAAAATATGTAATACTTAGGGGTAAATCTGATAAATGTGTTAAGACCTGTATACTGAAAACTATGAACATTGATGAGAGAAATATTAGAAGAACTAAGTGAATGGAAAGATGCATCACATTCGTGGATCAAAAGACTCAATGTTATTATGTCAGCTCTCAGATAAGTCTATATATTTAATGCAAAATACTAAAAATTCCAAAAAGTCAGGGTTTTTTCCCGTTGTAGAAAATAAGTGAATTCTAAAATTCATATCAAAATGCAGAGGACTTGGAACAGCCAGAATAATTTTGAAAAAGAGAAAGAGGACTTCTGTTACCTGATTTTCAGAAATAATATACAGCATAGCAATTAAGACTAAGAATATTGGTATAAAGATGAATCAATGGGACACACAGAAAGTTTTTTAAAAAACCTCATAGATACATTCCCAGTTGATTTTTAATGCAGATATAGAGGCAATTCAGTACAGAGAGGATAGTCTTTTCAACAAATAGTGCTAGGTCAATTGAGAAGAAAGTCCATACTTTGAGTCATATGCAAAAGTTAACCCCAAATAGATCATAAACTTGAGGGTTGAAAACTAAAATCATAAAAACTTCTAGAAGAAAACATAAGAGCATATCTTTGTGACCTTGGGTTAGACAAAGATTTCTTACATATGACACTAAAAGCATGATCTATAGAAGAAAAGTTTGATAAATTTGATTTCATGAAGGTGTAAAACTTCTCTTCAGGAGACAGTTAAGAGAGTGAAAAAACAAGTCATAGAATGGGAGAAAATACAAATCATATATGTGATAAAGGATATGTGTTCACAATACACAGAGAACTCTCAAGACAATAATAAAATAACCCAATTTAAAAAAGGCAAAAAATTTAAACTAATACTTCACCAAAGATTTGTAGATAGCCAATAAACAGATGTTCAGTATCATTAGTCATTAGATAAATGCAAATAAATTTATACACCTGTTAGAATATATGTACTAAAAAAACCCTGATAGTACCAAGTGTAGACAAGAATGTGGAGCAACTCAAACTCTCATATACTATTGGTGGAAGTGTATCAATAAAGTGGTACAACCACTTAGGAAAACAGTTTGGCAGTTTCTCAGAAGTTTAAATGTAAGCCTGTTGAATCACCCAACCACTTCACTTCTAAGGATTAAGAGAAATTAAAGCAAGTTTTCATATAGGGACTTATATATGATTGCTTATTGCAATGCTATTTGTAATAGCCCAAACTAAAAATAATCCACATGCCCATCAACAGGTGAATGGATAAACAAATTGTGGTATATCCATATGATGGAATACAAACTAATCTTTATATATTCTGAATCCATGTCTTTTCTTGGTTATGTATTGAAATATCTTCTTCCACTCTGGTTTATCTTAATGTTTTAGATTAATTTTGTAAACAACATGATTGGGTTTTATTTTTGATCCAACCTGACTGTTTTAATTAGAACATTTCATCCATTTACATTTAATTGCAGATATTATCTTACTGTTTATTTGCTTTTTCTCTTTGGTGTTTCTTTTTTGTCATTTATTTCCTTTTTTTGAATTAACAAAGTGGTTTTATTACTTTATTTTCTTCCCCCTCCTGTTAGCTTGGAACTCTCTTTTACTTTACTTTTGTTGGTGACCTTAGAGATTATAGCAAAGACACATTACCAGAGTTTAATGTTCATTGGTATTTTTACTGTCTTTCTGATAATACAAGAGCTCCATTTAATCCTCTTAAATAAGAGGATTATGTGTTATTGTTGTCAGATATTGTAATTATTTATGTATTTCAAGCCTCACAGATATTATTGTTTTATATAATCAATATTTATTTAGATTTACCCACATATTTGTAAATTTTTTTTGCCTGCATTATTTCCATTTGGAATAATTTTTCTTCTGCCTGAAGAATTATACCCTTTAGTATTTGTACACCCTTGTGTACCCTTGTACAAATCTGCTAGTGACAAATTCTGTTTTTCTTTTTTGGCCTGAAAATGTATTTCACATTGAATTTTTTCAATTAATTTTTTATTGGAATATAGTTGATTTACAGTGTTGTGTTAGTTTCTGCTATACAGCAAAGTGAGTCAGTTATACATACACATATATCTACTCTTTTTTAGATTCTATTCTCATATAGGTCATTACAGAGTACTGAATAGAGTTCCCTGTGCTTTACAGTAGATTCTTTTATATTTTATATGGAGTAGTGTTTGTATGTTAATTCCAATCTCCCAATTTATTGCTTCTCCCCTTTCTTTGGCAACCATAAATTTGTTTTGTACTCCTGTGACTCAGTTTCTGTTTTGTAAATAGGTTCATTTGTACCATTTTTCTTAGATCCCACATATAAGCGATATCATATGATATTTGCCTTTCTCTGTCTGACTTACTTCACTCAGTATGACAATCTCTAGGTCCATCCATGTTGCTGCAAATGGCATTATTTTGTTCTTTTTTATGGCTGAGTAATATTTCATTGTACATATGTACCACATCCTCTTTATCCTTTCCTTTGTCAATGGACATTTAGGTTGCTTTCATGTCCTGGCTATTGTAAATAGTGCTGCAGTGAACATTGGGGTACAGGTATCCTGTTGAATTATGGCTTTCTCTGGATATATGCCCAGGAGTGGGAATGCTGGATATGTAGCTGTATTTTTAGTTTTTAAAGGAATCTCTATACTGTTCTCCATAGTGGCTATACCATTTGCATTCCCACCAGCAGTACAGGAGGGTTCCCTTTTCTTCACACCCTCTCCAGCATTTATTGTTTGTAGATTTTTTGGTGATGGCCATCCTAACTGGTGTGAGGTGATACCTCATTGTAGTTTTGATTTGCATGTCTCTAATAATTAGTGATGTTGAACATCTTTTCATTTGCTTTTTGGCCATCTGTATGTTGTCTTTGGAGAAATGTCTATTTAGATCTTCCGCCCATTTTTCGATTGGGTTGTTTGTAAATAGATGTTTTATGAACAGGATTTTACACTACCTATATGGAGGTTTCTTTCTAGCATATGTGTATGGCTTCTTGAATCTGTGGCTTACTTTGTCAGTTGGGGAAAATTCTCAGACATTTTTTTTTAAAGTAATACTCTGCTTAATCTTTTCTCTCCTTCAAGGACTCCAGTTTCACATATATTTGACCTTTTCATAGTATCGTCTATGTCTTTTATCTTCTTTTCCATCCTTTTCTCTTTGTGATTCATCCTGAGTGTTTTATCCTGACCTGTGTTTCAGTTCACTAATTCATCTGTGTCTAAGCTGCTTTTGATTGTTTTATTTTTCTGGTCTGGACTATTTAGCTCTTTAAAAAATCTGCCATATCCTTTTTAAAAAAAATCTTTGATTTTTCTGTTAAAATTCTCAGTTGTATCTTTTATTCTTTTGAACCAGGTATGTATTGGATAACACCAATACCTGAGGCTCCTTTTGGCACTTTTCTATTTCCTTTCACATCTGCTGGTTCTCATTCATACTATCTCTTCGGGTGCCTGGATATTATTGATTGTGTGCTTGGTTTTGTCTTTGAAAAATTATTTGTAGAAATAGTTTGAGACCTAGGGTAATATCTTCTCCTAGAAAGGAATATTTTTTCTTCTGACAGCCACTTAATTGCACTAGCTGTCAAGCCTAACTTAATCCAGTTTCATGTATTGGATGACTTGAAACTGGGCTGCTCTCTCTGCAAAGGCTGGGCTGCTTCAGGATAACCCTTGTCCTATCCCAGGGGGCTTAAGGCTGTCCAAAAGGCTGCTTAAGTTTTCAGCCTCCCAGGAGCCTTTTCCAGAATCAGCAAATTCCCCCAGGGGAAAAACAGGCCCCAGATTATATGCTTACCTTTCTGGATTTCCATGGTCTCTTAGATCTTGGATGAGTAATTGTTTTCACTACCTTGTTAGTTTCTGTATGCCTTTGTGTAGATGATTTTTATATACTGTCCAGCTTTTTAAATTATCCTCAGCAGGAGAGCTGATTAGAATTACCTAGTCTGCCGTTACTGAAAGAGGAAGTTCCCTTTCTTTTTATTTTTTCCTTCTTAATTTAATCTCAGAACAATATTAACCCCAAATAATTTCTTTTTATATACTTGCATATACCCTGTTATCACCTCTACCCCTACACAGATCAACTGATTGTTTTCTAATGATGTGTTAGGAATAATCCAGAACCTAAAATTAAATACCGTGCCAAAACACTTGTGAGGGATCTCTTTTTTAAACTTTGAGTTCTTCAGCACCCTTTTTTTTTCTTGGGATGAAATTGTTTTGCAGTAGCAGATCTCCACTTTTGGTCTACATTTGCTTTGTAGGCAGTCTTATCCACAACAGCCTTGGCTTTAAATATCATCTATATAAATTTTATCTATTCTATATTCTTATTTATAGCAGATCTTTTCGGAGTATCAGAACTGTATATACAATTCTCTGTTTGTAATCTCTACTTGGATGCCATAAAGGCATCTCAAAGTTAACGAGTCCAAAACTGAGCTCCTGGTACTTTCTCCCGACATCTGGGCTTCCTCCAGTGTCCCCTACCCTAATGGGTAACCTTGTTATCCACCTGGCTTTCAAGCCAGATTTTGGGAGTCATCCTTGATACCGCCTATTCTTGTACTACTTGTTTATACAGTCCTGTTGGTTTTATGTCATGAATATTTCTTGAATCCATCTCCTTCTCTCCAGCAACACTACCTCCACCCTAGTCCAGACTATTATGAGGGTTTGCTCAGATAAATGTAGTAAGTTCCTAAGGGATCCTCACACTACCTCCCTCCCAATCCATCCCCCCTCGTTTCTTATCATTTTCAACTTTATAATCAGCATGTTATTTCAAAGCATTTAAAACTACAGTTTGAATATTCTTTTGCTGAATGTATCTAAGGCCCTGTGTAATTTGGGCACTATCTGTTTCACTAGCCTCCGTCCCTCCTCTCACTCTTTTCTCCAGGCACACTGACCTCCTCTCAGCAACTCGGACCTGTCATGCTCCTCCTCACTCCTCAGTGCCTTCCTACTCCTCTTGCTTTCCTACCTTCCTTTGTCCTAACTTTTGTCTAGTTATCTCTTTCTCTTCACACAGGTCAGTTGTCACTTCTCATTGATCCTCTTTCCTCAGAGGAGATGAGCTCACCCTGCAGATGCTCTATGGCCCCCTGTACTTCTTATCCTTAGATTTTACTGCACTGTTAATTACAGGATGAGCAGGTACATTGCTAGTCCTCCTCATTGCTAAGTCTCCAGCTCCTAGCACAGTGCCTCGAATGTAACTACATGGATCTCTGTTCAGTATTTGAATGTATATAATCAATAGAAATCCCTCAAAGATAGGGAACCATGTCTTTGACTTTCCTCCAGCTTCCCAGAATCCTTAGTGATGTTGGTACTTAATAAATAGCTGTGAGTGAAATTAAAGTTATATTATCAGATTAGATTTTCATTGGGCTACTTTAGAGAGAGATGAGGATAGAAGGGAAAAGTGCCATGACCAACTAGAGAGGAAAGAGAGCATCACTTGCTTATAGAAATTTGCCATACTTTCCAGTGCTGCCTCCCCCATCCACCAGGAAACAGTTTATAATTTTTTCAAAAAGTTTAATTAAATATGACCAAAGTGGATCATTTGAATGGTTACTTATAGCTCTTGTGTGCATTAAATAGTTACTTCTTTGATAAGCACATCCTTTCTTTGCAGTGTTTTCAAGTACTGTTGATTTACATTTCAAGGCTAAATTATGAAATTATCTATGATTCTAATTTACTATGTGTAAAACCGACCTGGCAGTCGTCCGGCTCAAAGTTCAGCTTCAAAACCAGGGTCTTGAAATGTATTGATTTCTTCTGGTGTCCTCGTGATTTTGCACGGCCGGATACTTCATTGCACATTTGCAGTAGTCACATGATCGTTACTATTGGTATTGGTATTTTGTTTTTGGAAAGAGATCTTTGGGATGTTTTATGTGTACCTCCCCGTGAACCTTGCTAATCACTGAAACACAGATTAAAAGAAGGGTAAAGCACACCATTTTTATTCCTGTCTCTGCCTCCACTCTATTTCCCCTTTCTGCCTCTCAGATTTTGATTTTCAGTGCTCTCAGCTAGTTCTTTCCAACCTTTACTTAAGCGTGGAACGTGGCAGCCAGTGATAGGGAAAAGAAAGAGATACTGTAGTTAATTGTTAATGGTATTTTAGAGTTAGCATGTTCCAGTTATTCATATTTAACTCAGCTGTAAAGTCTTTTATAAGTAGTATCATTGTATAGTGAAAAGAGTTGTTCACTATTAATGTTAGGTACTAAAAATTCCCACATTTACGACCCTCAAAACCCCAGATACTTTATATGTCCTAGGTTTTTCATATTTTAGTATTTAAATCCATATTATTTAATTTCAAAATAACCTGTGATGTTATCTCTAAAAATATACAAAGATACTTTGTAATTTTAGAATTCCTTTACCTATAACCAGTGCTATTTATGGTAGATATGTTTACCAGTTTTATTTAATAAGTTTAGTTTCCAAATGTGTGAACCCCAAATATTTGCTCTTTTGGAGTAAGCCAGTGATTTATTTATGCTTCTCTATGTTGTATATTGTAAAAAGAAAGATCTTCTTGAGGCATTGTAATGTGGGTTTATTGGAGACAGCGGTTTCCCTCTCTGTAAGGACTATATTATGTTGTTTTACAAAATGCATTCATGCTAACTAAAGAATGAATTTAAATACAGAGCGTCTAGTACATTTGCCTTCCTTGAGTGGGAATCTTTTTTAAATTTGGAAATGTACCATTAACTTATTTATAAAATGTCATTTCATTTTTGAGGAATTCAAGTTGGAATGCCAGCCGTACGATAGTATGTAAAAGGAACAGTAACTGGCATTAAGGCATACACTTAAGCAATAGAGGAATTTACTTTTCAGTGTCTTCCAAGGCCCATGAGGATGCACACTTATTTACCCAGGCAGTGTGGAGCTCAACTATGTTTGTTCAGAGGGTGTGACTCTGTGGAGGACAACACTAACTGGTAAGTATCAAACTCTTATTGTATTATGTTTCAGAAAAATATGTTTAGAAATCAATTGAATTTTAGCAGTGATAAAATCTCTTAGTCTGTGCTGGTTTCTTAACAGTGGACAGTCCCAGATGTTGAAGTCAGCACAACAAGAGAAAAACCCAAATCCTGATAAGACTTGAGGATTTTTCGAAACTTAAATGCAAAATAGTTGGGGCAAATGTTGCTGCGGGAGTCAAGACTAAGTAATACAGTAAGAAGAAATGAAGTTGGAGAGCTTCTCCTGTTCTTCCTTTGCATAAAGTTTCCATATGTACAAAACCCAGGACTTTAATGACTTTAAGAGGGGCAGAATTACATCTCTTGGAACTTAAAACAACAGACTCATGTGAACTGGAATGCACATTGTGGCCCTCACAATTTATTTAAATATTTCTTTGCAAAGTGCCTTCTGTTTCTAAATAAAAGCTGTGCCTTCTGAAACCTGTAAGTGATGTATCCCGGCCACATCAAATCTTCTAAAAGCGTTTTCCAAATCCAAAATTGTTAGTGCGGGACAAGTGTTTGTTTTGGAAAAAGTGAAACCGAGGGATGTGGGAGGGTTGATTTCAGAGACCAGTTGCTGCTCTGCTTTGTGCCTTATCGTTCCTTCTCTTTTTCTTTCCAGCCAGGAACTCTTAAGATACATAATTGACTGTTGGTTGAAAAAACTTGTAAAATGTCATTTGTGTGTGTGATACAAAAGTTTAAAACAAAACACAACACAAATCAGCCACCCTAATATGTGATCAGTTTTCTGGGAATTAACCCCGCATAAGCATCTGCCACAGCAGAGCCACTGCCAGATCTCAGGGTGGATGTAAGGTACGCCTTAATAAACGGTGACTGGAAATGCAGACACTGTGAGGGAGAATTCAGTCCTTGGCTTCAGCATCAGGCAAACAGAGCGTTAAGTCTTAGAGGTGCCAATTACAAGCTTGCTGGCCTTCAGCAAAATACTTGACAGCTCTGAGTCTGTTCCTTCTGCTGTGGAATGACATATGTTGTCTTCTAGTACGATGACTGGCAGTGGTCCCACTGCACTGAATCAAGGACTCCGGGTACCTGGTCTGAATCACGGTTACAGAGACACTGGGGTGGAAGATGGCATGAATATCTCCTCATTGACACGCTCGAAAGAGAATTGAGGATGCATTTCTATGTGATCCATTTTTGCTTTGCCTTGTGTCTAATTCTACCAATCCCTAATCTTTAGGACTCACTTCAAAATCTCTTGAAGCCACCTTTTAGGAGATGTGGAAAAAGTGTGTGAAGGGAGAGAGCGTCAAGAGCAGAGAGTTTAGGTGAAAGGGTAAGAGATATTCAGTCATCTGGCAATTACTTACTGAATGCTTGCCATGGGGACACAGTAGTGAACAAAACTGACGAAAAGTCATGCAGTCATGAAGCTTATGTTCCAGATGTGGGAGACATAGCATAAACAGATGAATGTGTTGTATGTTGGATAATGGAGATGTAAACCCATCGGGTCATGGTGAGGGCTGGGGAGAGGGGGTGGCTTTCTGTTTAAAATAGGGTCATCAGGGAAGGGCTTATTGAAAAGGTGATGTTAGAATAGAGGCTTGAAAGAGATCAGGGAGCCAACCATGTGGAAATCTGGCAGGAGCAGGAATTGGGAACAGATCTTTGTAAGTCATTGAAAAGGTTTTGACTTTTCCTCTGAGTGGGTTGGAAAGCCACTGAAGAGTTTGGAGCAAAGAAGTGACATGATCTGACTTTTTTTTTTTTTTTTTTGCCTTCCATATTTTATTTTATTTTATTTTTTAAGCACTTTATTGGAATATAGTTACTTTACACTCTTGTACCAGCTTTTGAGGTACAGCAAAGTGAATCAGCTGTATTTATACATATATCCCCTCCCTCCTACGACTCCCTCCCACCCTCCCTGTCCTGGCCCTCTAAAGCATCACCCATCATTGAGTTGATCTCCCTTTGTTATACAACAACTTCCCACTAGCTATCTATTTTACAGTTGGTAGTGTATATATGTCTATGCTACTCTCTCACTTCGTCCCCTTCCCTTTCGCCCCCCGCCCCCCAACCCTGTGTCCTCCAGTCCATTCTCTGCATCTGCATCCTTATTCTTGTCTTGTCACTGGGTTCATCAGTACCTTTTTTTTTTTTTTTTAGATTCCGTATATATGAGTTAGTATACAGTATTTGTTTTTCTCTTTCTGGCTTACTTTACTCTATATGACACACTCTAGGTCTACCCACCTCATTACATATAGCTCCATTTCATTCCTTTTTATGGCTGAGTAATATTCCATTGTATATCTATGCCACATCTTCTTTATCCATTCATCTGTTGATGGGCATTTAGGTTGCTTCCATGTCCTGGCTATTGTAAATAGTGCTGCAATGAACATTATGGTACATGTTTCTTTTTGGATTATGATTTTCTCTGGGTATATGCCCAGTAGCGGGATTACTGGATCATGTGGTAGTTCTATTTGTAGTTTTTTAAGGAACCTCCGAACTGTTTTCCATAGTGGCTGTACCAGCTTACATTCCCATTAACAGTGCAGGGGAGTTCCCTTTTCTCCACACCCTCTCCAACATTTATTGTTTCTAGATGTTTTGATGATGGCCTTTCTGACCAGTGTGAGGTGATACCTCATTGTGGCTTTGACTTGCATTTCTCTAATGAAAGTGATGTTGGGCATCTTTTCATGTGTTTGTTGGTCATCTGTATGTCTTCTTTGGAGAAATGTCTATTTAGGTCTTCTGCCCATTTGTGGATTGGGTTATTTGCTTTTTTGGTATTAAGCTGCATGAGCTGCTTGTATATTTTGGAGGTTAATCCTTTGTCCGTTGCTTTGTTGGCAAGTATTTTCTCCCATTCTGAGGGTTTTCTTGACTTGTTTATGGTTTCTTTCACTGTGCAAAAGCTTTTAAGTTTCATGAGGTCCCATTTGTTTATTCTTGATTTTATTTCCATGATTCTAGGTGGTGGGTCAAAAAGGATCTTACTTTGATGTATGTCATAGAGTGTTCTGCCTGTGTTTTCCTCTAAGAGTCTCATAGTGTCTGGCCTTACATGTAGGTCTTTAATCCACTTGGAGTTTATTCCTGTGTATGGTGTTAGGAAGTGTTCTAATTTCATTCTTTTACATGTTGCTGTGCAGTGTTCCCAGCACCACTTATTGAAGAGGCTGTCTTTTCCATTGTATACTCGTGCCTCCTTTGTCAAAGATAAGGTGCCCATATGTGCTTGGGTTTACCTCTGGGTTCTCTGTTCTGTTCCATTGATCTTCGTTTCTATTTTTGTGCCAGTACCATACTGTCTTGATCACTGTGGCCTCGTAGTATAGTTTGAAGTCAGGAAGCCTAATTCCACCAACTCTATCTTTCCTTCTCAAGATTGCTTTGGCTGTTCGGGGTCTTTTGCATTTCTGTACAAATTGTAAGATTTCTTTTTCTAGTTCTATGAGAAATGCCATTGGTAATTTGATCGGGATTGCATTGAATCTGTAAATTGCTTTGGGCAGGATAGTCATTTTCACAATGTTGATTCTTCCAATCCAAGAACATGGTATGTCCTTCCATCTGTTTGTATCATCTTTGATTTCTTTCATCAGTGTCTTATAGTTTTCTGCATACAGGTCTTTTGCCTCCTTAGGCAGGTTTATTCCTAGGTATTTTATTCTTTTTGTTGCGATGGTAAATGGGAGAGTTTCCTTAATTTCTCTCCCTGCTCTTTTGTTGTTAGTGTTTAGGAATGCTAGAGATTTCTGCACATTAATTTTGTATCCTGCTACTTTACTAAATTCATCGATTAGTGCCAGCAGTCTTCTGGGAGAGCCTTTAGGGTTTTCTATGTATAATATCATGTCATCTGCAAAGAGTGACAGTTTTACTTCTTTTCCAATTTGGATTCCTTTTATTTCATTTTCTTCTCTGATTGCTGTGGCTAACACTTCCAAAACTATGTTGAATAATAATGGTTGAGAATGGGCACCCTTGTCTTGTTCCTGTTCTTAGAGGGAATGCTTTCAGTTTTTCACCGTTTAGAATGATGTTGGCTTTTGGTTTCTTGTATGTGGCTTTTATTATGTTGAGGTAATTTCCTTCTATGCTCATTTTCTGGAGAGTTTTTATCATAAATGGATGTTGAATTTTGTCAAAAGCTTTTTCTGCATCTATTGAGATGATCATATGGTTTTTATCCTTCCATTTGTTGATATGATGCATCACATTGATTGATTTGCATATATTGAAGAGTCCTTGCATCCCAGGGATAAACCCCACTTGATCATGGTGTATGATCTTTTTTTTTTTTTTTTTTTTTGATTTTTTTTTTGGGGGTACACCAGGTTCAATCATTTGTTTTTGTGTATGATCTTTTTAATGTGCTGTTGGATTCAGTTAGCTAGTATTTTGTTGAGGATTTTTGCATCTGTATTCATGATCTGACGTTTTAACAAGAATCTCTTTGGCTGCTGTGGAGAATAGATAATAGAGGGGCAGTGATAGAATCAGGGACTAGCTAGCAGGTTATTGGAGTAGTTCAGCCTGGAGATGACGGTGGCTTGGATCAGAGTGGCAGTGGTGGAGGTGATAGGTGGTCAGATTTTGGATCAGGATTGACTGGTCATTTGATTATGGAAAGTTGGAGACTGAGAGGAGTAAAGGATGACCCCGAAGTTTTTGAGTTGAAAGCTGGCAGGGCAGAGTTGTCATTTATTGTTTACTGAGTTGAAGAAGATGGGAGGAGGAGTAGGGGAGAGGTCAGTTCAGGTGGTGACATTCCTGTGAGATATCCAAGGGTGGGGAGAGGAGACAGTTGGATGTAGAGTGGTCATTATGTAAACGCTCAGTTTGCACAAGTTGGTAAGTCATAAAAGTCCTATTTAAATGATTTAAATCAAATCTCTAAGAAGATGAAGCCGTAATTTATATTTTGTATATTAGGAAATAATGCAGAAAGACTAATTTTCCTAAGATCACAGATATGAAACTTTGTTTTATGGTTGCAAGTTCCACATTGTTCTATCTACTTTACTATTTTAGTTGTAAATAGGCATACAGGGGAAATTCCAGTAGTTGCCACAATTGATTAAACAAAGTAATACTTTTAGCTACCTTTACAGTATACACACCCACACAGTCTTCTAGAGAAGTATAGGTGATATGTTTGATGACGTTTATACGAAAGATAGGTTTTTGTTTGACTCTTTGATGTGTTAAACTATTCTTATGTAGGCTTTGACTTTAAAAGGTGAGTGGAGATGGCTATGAATATAATTTTTAAAAACATTCTTATATTTTAAAAAATTCCTTTTTTAAAACACAGTTTACTTCATAGTAATTTGTGTTCTTGTCACTTGTTTAAAGGGAAAAATACATTTGCACAATCTTAAGTGTATTCCTTTTTTATAGCAGAATGCATAATATTTATTTTTTGAAGCAGAAATACAAATAATAAAAACACATGTGATTGTCTGAGCTTTAACATTGTTCTAGGTGGGATGACAAACTGTATAATACAAATAGCAAAACAGAAATTGAGATCTATTAAAAATGCCTATTCTATTATCTAAATGTTTATGTACTTTTTAAAATTTTTATGCAGTAAAGCAATGGAGTGTTATTTTATAAATTCCTAAGATGTTTAAACTTTATGTGGTCTAGGGACTATTCTGGTGGTTCATTGGTTAAGACTCCGTGCTTCCAGTGCAGGTGGCACGGGTTCCATCCCTGTTTGGGGAACTTAGATCCCGCATGGCCAAAAAATATATATATATATTTTGAATACACACACGTGCACACACACACACACACACACACACTCTTTATGTGGTCTAATGAGTTAAACAATCAAGAGCAGATTAATATAATTATCTTAAAGTAATAAGAGGAAGTATATATCTTTAAAGGTCATATATAGTTATTTTGTGGACTATGACTGGTTTCTATGACCTTGGATTTTTAAAAAATTATAATTTCTGATCTCTCATCTATGTAATAGCACACTCTTTCTGATTATACAGGAAGCCCTGCATGTTGCAGGCGTGGAAATGCAGTTAACAGCTGCGGTATCGTTTTTGACCATTCTACAGGAAGAATCAGTGTCAATCCATACATATGCCCACTCCTTCCTCCAAGTCATTCTACTACATCTGGAGCACAGGGATGCAGGTCAGAGGCTTGGGATGCTTAATCGTATATGTACTTACTGTTTCTTGTATGTCGCTGATGCTGTTTGAATTATGTTAGTCTGAATGAGGCCATAATTGAATGAGACCGTGCTGCCTTAGAGTTGATATTTGGTGTGATCAAAACGAGCAATGGCTGTTTTCTTACAAAAACCACAGAAGTCAGTGCCATTGAAGCCTGAAGACCCGTTAGTTCATGTTAGGATTTATACTTTCTTCTTAGATTTGTTTCTTTTACAACATTTATGTTATAGTATTACATACAAGAAAAATGCATACTCCTCAATATTATTTTTAAAAATATAAATGTTTTCCAGATATTGGCTAAGACAGAAAAACAGAGAAACTTCTTATGATAGTAATAAAAATAATTATTGCCATTTTACTATTAAATACTATTGTAAATATTAATGGCTAAGTTGAAGCTGAATGTGTAAGTGGGATGGTTAAGTTGGCATGTTTTATCTTTTTCAATCAGGTGTCAGCAATGCATGGCTGGAAACTCTTCTGTCTGTGATAGAAGTATTGCCCAAAGAAACCCTAAGGCATGAGGTAATACTTTTTTTGTGTGTGTGTAAATTCCAATATTTAAGTCACTCTAAGCTTTTTGTTTTTGATAAAAATGGTATTTTAAAAAAGAATGAAGTTATTTCCTACTCTGAAAGCAGCACATAGTCATTATAGAAAATTTGAGTAGTACAGAATATAGAAGGAAGAAAAATCATGGTCCCATACTTAGCTACTTTGAATATCCTGATGTATTTTCATTTCAGATTTTCCCTGTACATGGTGCTATTTGCCATGTTAGTGATCATATTGAATTTATATGTGGTTGTTTTTCATTTAGCATTATTTTCCTTATTATTCCCTTATATTACTCATTTGGTAGTAGCTACAAATATTTTACTTTTAAATATTTAAGCCTGTTTTCAGTGTTTTATTATCAAAATAAGGCAATAATGAACATCTCTGTAGAACTTTTCCTGTTTTTCAGATAATTTCCTTAACTCTAACTTACAAAAAAGTGAAATTACTGGGTCAGAGGGCATTAATATTCTTAAGGCTCTTGACTAGTAATATGTGAAAATGCCTGTTTCCCTGGACTTTTATCAGCAATAGCATTCCAGTTAAATTTGATGGGCCAAAAATGGAATTACATTTTAGTTGGGCTTTTTTATTATTATGTTGTTGAATATTTTCTCATATATTATTACATTTTACCTCTGTTCTCTTCGAGTTGTCTGATCATATCCTTTGATTACTATTTTTATGTGCTATTTATCTACCAAGGTTGCCAGTCCTTTGCTATATTTGTTTCATATAATGTTACCAATTTTTTTTTGCTTTTTAATTTCAATATTGTTCAATAGACCCTCTCTAAAAGTTTTAGCAAATTCAGATGAGCGAACAGGAAAATTAGGAGATTTATTCTCTAAAGAAATGATTTTTCATTCTTTGAACATTATTTCTATATGAATTTCCTTTCAGATGTGTTCTGTTGAAAAAAAGTTATCAGTCAATGAAATATCCTCTGTGGATTTCATTAAATGTTATTGACCTTTCTTTGCCCTTGTACAGATTATGGTCCTATCTCAGTGCCAAAACATTTACTTGAAAATGGGAAGATTTATCCAGTTATAAGGGTGTTTGTATACTTGATAGGAAACATCTAGATGATTATGCATATTTAAATATTGAATGTAATGTTGACATATTTATACTTTTTTGATTAGTGATGAATAGTAGAATGCAGTTTTTACTCTAGAATGCCATATATTATTTAACATGTGATTTTTAAGATTTTCAAAGATTTTAAAATATGCCTCTTATTTCACGTCTTTGACTTTCAAATTATCATTATGCATTCAGTATTGCTGGCTACTATGTTGAGAGGAAAAAAGTTGACCCTTTGATTAGAGTCATAGAATTTTAGAACTTGGAGGGATCTTAGTATACAACCTAGTATTCTAATCTCCATTTTAAGTAGATGAGAAACCTTAGGAAGAGAAATAACAAGATTACTTAGACAAATTAAATAGCTGGGACTAGAATCAGGATCTGCTCTTCATAGTTCTTTGCAGTACATCGATCGTGCTGTTGAGTTCACGTGCCCAGCACATACTCAATACAATATCAGAGTTGGGTTTTGTGTTCAAATGACAGAATTACCTTAATGGAATCTTTCTGAAGTTATAATGTTTTGCTTGCTCTAGGACAAATATAAAAATTAATCTATATGGAGCAAAAACAGATTTCAGGGTATCTAATAATTTGCTTTTTTCTTTTGAAAAGCACGTATTTCACAGCTATATCTGCGTACAAATCGTTAGAGAATTTGCTTTAACTCAGTTTTTTTGTGCCTGATTGTTTTTGATTGCATGATTTATCATCATCCTTAATAATCCAGAAGGCCAATAAAGTGATCCAGGTGATGAACAACCATGTACCTCGAAGTGTAACCGAGGTTCTGTAAAAATGTTTAGGACATGAAAATGTTCTTTGAAGAAGAGAGCTGACATTAGTGTCAAGAATATATGAAATTTTGTAAATTTGTTCTCTAAATCTTTTCTCTTTAGATTTTGAATCCACTTGTTTCCAAGGCACAACTTTCCCAAACAGTCCAGTCTCGTTTAGTTAGTTGTAAAATTTTAGGAAAATTGACCAACAAATTTGATGCCCTTGCGTGAGTATTTGTATATAATTTTTTGTCTACTTTATTAAATTGATTTACAACGTACTGTATAATGACTATATGATTAATAATGATATTAGATTTGTATTATTCCTTACTGTATACAGTTTAGCTGATTCAAATTTATAGAACATAGAATTCTCAGAAATCTGCTATTCAGATGCATTCTTCTTGATAAGGATTTTCAAAATCAGTAAGGGTAACTTTTCTTCTATTTCCCGTCTTAGTTGCCTCTGTCACATACCTAGGGTAGTTTTGAGATAAAATGATAGTATCTTACAGACTTCAAAAATTGATAAACATGACGTAAAGACAGATTTCTGCTTTTTTTCCATTATTGTATGAATTCATTATCTTGAATAATTTATCTTACTTTGAGGTTTTATAGAGAATGTGTATAATTTATATGCCACTCTCTGCCCAGATGATAAATACCAAGTGGAAAGAATGGAATGTTGTGTAGTTGTGACACAAGAGTAGGATATAAAGTCAAAGAATATTTTGGTTGGTGGTTGCTAGATAGTCCACTTGCCTATAGCCCTTTTTCCTTAGCTAAGATATTTTAGTTGCCAATTTCAAATTAACCATTATTTTAAAAAAGACCCAGTCATGTACATAATTTAAACGTAGCTGTTAACATCTAAATGTAATAACATGTGTAAATATATATTGTCAACTATAAAGCTCTGTGCTAATGTATGTTTGTTATTATGAAGTTAAGATTTTGAGGATAATTTTTTGAAAGTGTTAATTATTCTAAAACACCCATTTGCATGTTTCTTTCTTCTCTGTCTAAGCATTAAAAGAGAAATACTTCCCTTGGTAAAATCACTCTGTCAAGATGTGGAATACGAAGTCCGATCTTGCATGTGTCGGCAATTAGAAAACATAGCTCAGGGCATTGGGTAAGCGCACTCTCAATTCCTCTTCTCACAGCTTTATTTCTGGGTGGTCAGACACGCATAGCCTGTTTTGTATTCCATGGGCGCGTGTTTTTGAAGGGCTAAACTTTATATGTCTTGAAAAATGATCGTAATAAGTACCTTCTGATGTGTTTGTATTAAAAGAGATAAAAGTGAAGATGTTTAGTATGCTGGTAGGCATTGAGTTAATGTTAATTTCTTTCCTTTTTACCTTAAGTTACTTACTTATTCCAAACGCCGAGATCCAGGAAGGGGAAAAATTGTCAGTACTTTGAGTATGACATACCATGCTCAGACTGCAGCTGCAGCAGATCTTTTAGCTGGCAGCCGTGTTACTGGGTCATTTCAGGTGAAATTACTCAGTGCAAGTCTGTCTCTTGTGTGGCTCTGCTCTTCCACTGTCTGCTTTGTTAGTCTCCTTGTCTTCTGAGTGTGTGAAGCCCAGGAAGGAGAGAGCTGGGGCAGTCTCTTCTCTTCACCTGTAAAGAACTAATCTCATGTCAAGCTATAAATATGATATTAAAGGGAGTTTAATCTAAAAACTGTCTTGGGAAACAGTTTTTTTTTTTTTCCCTAAGATCCTAAATTGGTACAAAAAACTTCGGAACCTCTCATTTTTAACTAGAAATTGCAGTGACTTCTCCTGGTTCTTTGTTTCACAAGCAAGGACAATCGGGTTGTTGCCATTAAAATTGCTAATTTTTTAAAAAGTCTGGGCCAACATTGAAGGCTTTAAAAAGACTTCAGAATGTCATACAGATTCAGGGTAGAATAGCATCCTCTGTCCTGTGTCCATCCTTGTTGAGTAGGATTTAAGTGTTGTGTGGAAGCTTAACACTTCAACAGAGTAATCAGTTCCCTAACCTTGATCTCAGAACCAACTTCTCTCCTTCTGCTAGATCTTCTAAGGCTAGGCTGACTCTGGATCATTGTGGACCATGGTTAATTCAGTCTTGCCCAGATCTATGCCCCTTAACCAGGATCAGAACCTGTTAGGAGAATATGCTATTGTCTTTTTGTATTCTGTTTTTTTGTTTTTTTTTATCACTGACATTTTGACACAATGGATGGGTCTTCTGAAAATTTATATATGATTATAGCTTAAGGGTTAATTTATAAAAGTAAAACTAGAAAGAATCTACCCAGCTTGTTAAGTTAGAATGCACTTAAGAAACTAATTTGTTTGGTTATATAATATTTATTTAATTTTGAGTTCTTACATATTATTAAGGACATAATTATAGGACATTCGTGTTACACTGGCTGAAAATTGCTAAGACCTGATTCATGTATTCTTTATTCTCCCTTTGATAAATACATAAAACTAAAGAGAGGTACACAGATTTTTTTTTCAGCATTGAAAATTAGGAATATTGTTAAGATCTGATAGCTACCAAGAGAAATTTTCTTATAGTCAAAGCTAGATGAGACCTTGAGATAGGTGAAAGAAATTAGGAAGAGATAACTTCAGAGATGGACACTGAGTTGATACTATGGCACTGGGAGTTATGTTCCTAAGGCATTTGGGATTGAGATGTGCTCGGAAGAGGCCCAGGAACAGTAGAGAACTGGGTTTGTAATTTTGTGTTTGCTGTGGCTATCAAGGGAAGATTTACTAACCATTTTAGTTTAACCAGAAATGAGCACTATCATTTATTAGTAAGAATATCAGGAAGCAAAATGAAGAGATTCTTCTCAAGCTAGCATATCTACATGAAATAAAAGCTGCAAAACACTAAAGAGCCACTATGGATTGTGCACCAGTTTAGGATCAAAAAGGACAATTCTTAGACTATCAGATTAATAGTGAATAGTGTTATGAAGAGGTCATACACAGTCATTACAGGAAAACAAGTGTACTGAATAGACTTCTCCTTGCATAGGGATGACTAAAGAGAGAAAACCCAAACTTGGGATCTACAAAATGATCCTTCAGTGTTAGAGGAGAAGAACATACAGCACTAAGATTGGAAAGAAAGTATGTAGTTTTGAAAAAGTTGATCAAACTTCTAATTATGGTGATATGCTATACAAGATAACCTGAAAATCCTCCCATTACAGTATGTGGCAAAATTCAGTATCCATTCATGATAAAAACTCTCAGGAAGATAGGGATGAAGGCATCTTCCTTAATCTGATAAAGGGCATGTATGAAAAACCTATAGCTAACATCGTACTTGATGGTAGATACTGAATGCTGTCTCCCTAAGGTAACAACTGGCAAGGATGATTTTCACCACTTTTATTCAGTGCTGCACAGGAGGTTCTAGCCATTGAAATAAGGCAAGAAAACAAAAACCTAAAAGGTCTAAAGAGCTTAAAAGAAGAACTAAAATGTTTTCTATTTGTAGATGACATCACTGTTTACATAGAAAATCTTCAGTAATTTACAAAACATCTATTAGAACTAGTAAATGGATTTAAGAATGTTTCGGGATACAAGGTTAACATACAGAAATTGTGTTTTTATAAACTAGCAGAAAATATTTAGAAAATGAAAAATTTTAAATTCCACTTATTTAATTTAAAAAAAGATGTATAAGAACTACACTGAAAACTACACTCTACAGTGAAAAACCATAAAACAATGTCGAGAGAAATTTTTAAAAACAAATAAATAGATATATACCATATTCATGGATTGGAAGACTCAATATTGTTAATATTGTTAAAATGTCATTTCTCCCCCCAGTTGATCCAGCAACTCAATGCAGTCTCAATCAAAAATGTGCTGTTTTGTAGAAAAGCTGATTCTAAAAAAATTTATATGGAAATGCAAATGACCTAGAAGAACCAAAGCAATAAAAAAAAAAAAAAAAAAGACTGTGCATTACCTGTTTTTTTTTTTACATTTTTAATTTTTTTTTTTTTTAAATTTATTGTCTGTGTTGGGTCTTCATTGCTTCATGCAGGCTTTCTCTAGTTGCAGCGAGTGGGGGCCACTCTTCATTGTGGTGTGTGGGTTTCTCATTGCAGTGGCTTCTCTTATTGTGGAGCATGGGCTCACGGACTTCAGTAGTTGCAGTGCATGGGCTCAGTAGTTGTGGCTCTCGGGCTCTAGAGCACAGGCTTGGTAGTTGTGGCACACAAGCTTAGCTGCTCCGTGGCATGTGGGATCTTCCTGGAGCAAGGATCAAACCTGGGTCCCCTGCATTGGCAGGCAGATTCTTAACCACTGTTCTATCAGGGAAGCCCTGTTTTCAAGACTTATAATAAAACTACAGTAATCAAAAGAATGTAATGTTGGTAAAAGGATAGACATATGGATCAGTGGAAGAGAAGAGAGAATCTAGAAACAGACCCACACATATATGGTGGATTGATTTTTCAGTAGAGTGTCAAAGCAATTCAATGAGGAAAGTCTTTTCAAAACATGATTCTGGGATAACTGGATATTCATAAGAAAAAAATTGGACATCGATTCTCACCTCTCATCGTACACAAAGACTAACTTGAAATCTATAATAAACCTAAATATAAAACCTGAAACTATAAACTTCTTGAAGAAAATATAGGAGAATATCTCTGTGGCTTTGTGGTAGGCAAGGATGGTTTAGATAAAAGTCATGAACTATGAAAGAAATGTGATAATTACACTTTATTAAAAAAATCTGTTTACTCTTTAAAAGAAGGCAGGCTCAGAATGGAAAACTGTTGTTACTCACAATACATATATCAAGCTTATATCCAGGATATATGAAGAACTCCTATGACTCGATGATGCAGAACTCTTATAGACAATCCAGCTAAGAAGTGATTCATATGTTTGAACACATATGTCGTAAAGGAAGGCAGAACTCCTGACCAAAAAGCACATGAAAAGGTGTTCAACATCATTAGTCATAAATGGAATGCAAATTAAAACCACAGTGAGATACTGCTGTGCACTCACTAGAATGTGTAGTGTCAAAAGCCTGTCAGTACTAAGTATTGATGAGGATTTGGAACAACTGGAAGTGTAATACACTGCTGGTAGAAGTGTGCAATGGTGGAACCCACTTTGGAAAACTGATTGGCGTTTACTTAACAGTTAAGCACGTATCTTTCACAGGACCCAGCTATTCTACTGTAAAGTATTTACCCAAGAGAACTGACAATACATGTCGACAAGAGTTGTTTTATATACACGTTTATAGCAGCTTTATTTGTTTTACCTAAAACTGGAACAATCCAAGTGTCTATCCAAGGTGAATGGAAAAGTAAAATGTGGCACGTCCATACATTGGAATACTATTCAGCAATAAGAAGGAATGAAATACTGATACATGTGATATTACACCATGGATGAATCTCAAAATCAATATGTTAAGGGAAATAAGTCAAACACAAAAGGATATATACCGTATGTCAAATATAAACTAACGTATAGTGACAGAAAAGCGGACCCACGATTGATTGCCTTTGTCAGAGGTGTTTTATATTTTGAATTCAGATATAATGGGGTTGATGGTTGGTTCTTGTCCTCTGCCCTTATTTTGTCTTTCATCAGATTGTAAGTCTTTTGATGAAGGGGGAGCATGTAAGGGAGGGCCAAGCAAGAGCGCTAGAGGCACCTTCATCTTGTGCAAAGAGACCTGGAGATGAGTAGGTCCCCAGTGTTTCTTCAGACCCGGTCTGCTTAGAGAAGGCACAAAGGAGACGGTTCCTCAGATTGTTTTTGGTGTCCTGGCTGATCATAGAACTCAGGATCATCATCAGTATTTAAGCTGGAGCAGACAGCTACCATCAGAAGACCCCCACATCATAGCCAGCGCGGGGGTAGATTTGTATCAGCCAGACCCCAGAATTCCTGGTTGGCCATCTGGGCAAGCTTGCTTATTTTGTTCATCTTGTTATTCCGGACCCTTTATTTTACCCGCTTTTGACATCATGAAAGGGTTAGATTGTGATTACTAGCATCTAGACGGATAAAACTGGACTTCAACAGATACTAGGATCAGGCTGTCCTTAGACTTCTGTTCCATATACTTCTGGCTGGGGCAGAATTTATATGTGAGGCAAGAGAAAGATATTCTTATATTAGTTTAGGCAATATACAACCTGTACCCACTTCCTAAAAAAATCATCTATAATCCAGTTTGCTAAGAGGAACTAATGAGAAAGGGAAGATATTTGTATCATACCTGTAAGTCCCCCATAATGCCTTTTTTCCCTTCAATTTTTATAATATGACAAGTGGGCAAAGAAAATGTACATATACTTCATAAAGAAGAAGTTCAAGTGGCTAATAAACACATATTCAGTCTTATTGTTCAACCGTGTTAGGTGTCAGAGAAATACACTCACTTAATGAGTATATTGAGCAAATACCGTAAGTTGCATAAGTAATTATGCAATTACTATCGATGCATTTATGTTACTATAACATGATGTGTTTATTGCTATAACATGGTGTATTACATTACATGATGCGTTTAAACTATCATGCTTTCCCAGCCAGACCACAAGTTTCTGGACAGCAGGAGCCATATCTTTATGATTTTTCCTATTTTATGCAGCCCTTAGCTCAGTGACTTGTTCATAGTAAGTTCTTGCTAAAAATTTATTGGTTTGATTTATTTTCTTCTATTGCTTATTGTGCAGGACAGAACTTACAAAAAGTGTGGTGCTCCCTGAATTAATAGAACTTTCTAGGGATGAAGGCAGCAGTGTGCGGCTTGCAGCTTTTGAAACTTTGGTTAATCTGCTCGACATATTTGATACAGGTAAATCTTCACGTGGATACATCTTTGCTTCTGAAAGCATTGTTTTTCCATGTTTTGTATCACTAGTAAGGAGTAAAGGTTGCTGCAGGATTGAGTTTATGTTAATTTTCATAGTGAATGTGAGGCTTCCCTTCTCTTTCTGTTGTGATCCTTTCTCCCTTTGATGAGCCAGAGGAGTAAAAATGGCAGTACCTGATAAATGAACAAATGAATCTCCTTGTCCTAATAATGGGGCACCCTTAGGCATGCAAACTAGAAACCTGGGCATCATCTCTGATCTGGGGCTTTTCCTGCCCCACACTCGGTTATCACGCTCGCTTAGATCCGTTCTAGCCTGTGTTCATGGCTTTATTTCCTCCCTTTCTTTCCAGCTCCTCTGGGATCTGGTGTTCCAGCTCCATTTGCCATTATCTCGGCGTACCAAATTCTCTCTCCCTCTAGCCTTTTCGTGTTCTCTTTTTTTCACCCTTCTCTCTATTTTCTTCTAGCCAGCTGCTCCTTTTCACTGCCTAGTCCAAATACAGTGTCTTCTCTGACATCTTCTAAATCCCTTTATACCAGGGGTTGGCAGACTATGGCCTATAAGCCAAATCCCGCTGCCACCTCTTTTCATAAATAGAGCTTATTGGAACACAGCCACACCCATTGATTACGTATCGTCTGTGGCTGTTTTGTGCCGAAGTGATAGAGTTGAGTACTTGGGACAGATAAACTACAAAACCTAGAATATTTGCAGAAATAGTTTGCAGACTCCTGCCTTATACCAACTATTAAAATAGTGATCACGTTGTCTTACGATATTTTTTGTGTTTGAGTTCTTTGCTGGTCTGAGTTTCTCAAGTTCAGAGGCCATTCATCTTTCTACTTCTGTTAATGCTTGTTGTCTGAGAAATTCAGTAAATGTCAAATGAATGCTACTTAGTAAAAACAGTAGATATGGTACTGAAAGGTGAGGATAATAATAACAGTAATAATAATAATAATACCAATAAACCTGTTAAAGAAGTTTACTTAGTATCGTCAGACCCTTAATAAAGTAGCGATTCATTTCTGAAAGTTTAAGAGAACTGTGGGAAATTCAGGGCGTTTTATCAGAAACTTATGACCTAAGCAGGCATACTCAAGAATCAATTCACTTTCTAAAGAAGAGTCATATAAGAAGTAAAAGCGAAGAAATTCATTATACAGAATGTAATACAAGCTAACTTAATTTCAATCAAAAATGAAATGACAGAGATATATGCAGAAGTCCTGCTACTCATCTATTTATATTAGTGGTGTTAGCATTCTTATAGTTATTCAGACTCAAAACCTCAGTCATCTTAGCTTTTTAGTTTGTAGTCACTCTGTCGTTTATTCCCTGTGGTCCACGGTGTCAAGTCCAAACCCCTTAGCCTGGCATAAAAATTTTTGATGTTTTCCACCCACCTCTCACCTCTTCTTTATATCATACCTCCGTCATCATTGTTTTCAGATATTTTCTGTTACTCTGAGACTAACATCGTAATTTTTCTTGCTGGAATTTGTGTGTATGCATTAATTTCCACACGTGCAGTGTGGGCAACTGGGTCTAAACTATGTTTTATGTTTGTTTTTCAGATGACAGAAGTCAAACTATACTTCCCTTAGTGAAAGCGTTTTGTGAAAAATCTTTCAAAGCAGACGAATCAATTCTTATTTCCCTATCTTTCCATTTAGGAAAACTATGCCATGGACTATATGGTATGATATGTCCTAAGAATGTCAAGATTATAGATAATTTTTCCCTTTTCTTTTACCTTAGCCCCCAATCTTCAGCTCTTCAGTTATAAAGCCTACCCTTTAAATGTATAAAATCTTCAGAGATCTTAGAATTTTGATAGCATAATTTAGAACACAGTTAGAAATGACTTTTTCACTAGTAGAACCTATGTGAAAGAACAATGGCAGAGTGAATATTTTATCTTTGTGTATTAGTTGGTATATGATATTAGAAGCTTAGGTATATTAACTATTGTGCATAGTAAGGATACTCTTATTAACTTTGTGGAATAGTTAATATATCATGTGACCAGTTCAGCTTAGAATGCAGAATAATACCTGTAACTCTCGGCATTTTGAACATATTACCCAGTTCTTAGCTTACTAAAATAACATAAGCATTAATTAAGTTATAACAATCTAGCATACTAAAATGTATTTTTATGTGAATTGTAGACTTTTAATAGGCTGTTGAAAAAAAGTATTGCAATATATGTTGTTACTGTCTCCCTAAGATGGTATATGAATATGCAACCAGTGCATATCATTGATCAAAAATATTTTGAGTTTACTTTGCCATGTTTCAGATTCCTTTTTTTTTTTTTTTTGTCAGCTGTGCCTCACCGCTTCTGGGATCTTAATTTATCGACCAGGGATTGAACCTGGGCCCACAGCAGTGAAGGTGCCAAGTCTTAACCACTGGACCGCCAGGGTTAAGATTCCATTTTTAAGCTCCTTCTCTGCAGACATATGTGCATGTCTTTTCCATAGGCAACTTTAGAATATTTACCATGAGTAAATAGCAATAATGGCTGTTGTATTATTTAGAATATTTAGAGTAAATAGCAATAATGGCTGTCGTATTATTATTGTAATGACTCGTTAGTGGTATATACTATGGTACCTGCTGTAGAAATTAATGCAGGCCTAATTCCTGCATTGCATAGTTTCATACTATCAAAATTAAAATGAAAATATTATTAAAATTAACATAAGGTGAAGACCCAGTATATTTCTTCACAATAGTTACTCTTTTCTCAGTGTTGCTTTTATTTATGATTTCCAACCATTTATTTAAATATTTGGTTGCAATTATGTTTTTATTGCACTTTGCTTTTCTCTTTTTAATTTTTGTTTTCAATTAAAATGTTGAGCAAAGGTTTTACATTTGTTTTAGGAATTTTTACTCCAGATCAACACTTGAGATTTTTGGAGTTTTATAAGAAACTTTGTACATTGGGTTTGCAACAGGAAAATGGACACAATGAAAACCAGATTCCACCCCAGATCTTAGAGCAGGAGAAGAAATACATTTCAGTACGGAAGAACTGTGCTTATAACTTTCCGGTAATAAATTGTACATTTGTAATGGCTAAACATTTTGATTATAGCTTAAAAATATGTGAATAGATAGCATTGAAAAATATTGCCATATTTGACACTTGCCACTTAGCATTCTGTCTGGTATGTATTGGTTAACTTATATTTATCTCTGTGTAAATGTTTATATTAGAATTATAAGCATGCATTTGGACCTTCCAAATATGATTTCTAACTAAATTATGATTCAGAGGACATGATTTCAAGTGAAATGATTATAATAATAGGTATGCATGTTTTTCTCTTCTTCCCACTCATCTTCTCCCTTCCACCTCCGCCAGGCCATGATTGTTTTTGTTGATCCTAAAAACTTCCACATGGAACTCTATTCTACATTCTTCTGCCTTTGTCATGACCCCGAAGTACCAGTCAGATACACTATTGCTATTTGCTTTTATGAAGTAAGTCTGAAAAAGTGATACCACTTTACATTTGTTGTTAATTCTACCTGTTTATCCTAGATGATTTTTTGATATTTTGTACACTTCTGTGTACAGATTTATTAAAAGGTACCGGCTCCATATGTCTCTCATATTCCAGTCCTAAATATTGAAAAAGTCCCGTAATTCTGTTTAGAATATTGCACAGAATTCATTTATATAAATACATTATGTTCATTTATCATGTATTAATCCATTCGTTCAGTATATCTCTACTAAATTCTGTCTTTAAGCCAGATATTGTGGTAAGCATGTGGCTGTTGCAGATATGGAGGTAGAATCAGTTTTTGTATGCTTTATAATGTTTATGTTGAACTTTGCACCTAAACTTAAGAACTTGAGAACAAATGGAATATTGAGAGATAGGTTATTTATTTAAATTTATGGGTTTTGCTGCAAATGAATCGTTTCGTGAGCAAAGCTTTTAGTTTCAGCAGTTACAACAACTCTCCATAGTGTGAGAGCAAAAGTGAATTTAAACTTTATGATGAATGTAATTAACTTCTTAACCCTTGAGGTTGAAATTTAGGTCATGTTTCTTGAGTGACTGCAGTAAATCCATGTGTGGTATAATTGCAGTAAACACGTATAAACTATAACTTGCCAACTTTAGGACTGTAACAAAAATATCTGAGTGGCTTAATAAAATATTTCCTTCCTTTATAAGAGGTATAATAAATATTCTTATTCTCAATGAGAATATTTCATGTGCTTCCTTGCACTGTGTTCAAAGCATTGTTGGATTAGCTGAAAGCATGCAGTATATCCCTAGCAGTGTTAGAAATGTTACTTAAGACTCTTGGCTATTGAATGATAGTCTTTGCTTCTCTTGAATAACACTTTTTTCTGGTGTGAATGAAATAAATGTTCATTGTGCCAAGTCCAGGAAATATTCTCTTTAAATGGTATAATTAATTAAAATAATTCAGTGTTGAACAATTAAGTCATATTTGTCAGTATACGTACAGGAATATGCTTTTGGAGGAGGAGAGAGGGCAGAGGGCACTGGCTATCTGAGTGAACTACCTGTCTCTCATATGTATTAAGCAGGCATTTAGGCTTGGTTACCATGCACGCTTGCATTTGTCTCCAGAGATGGTTGGATGAGATTAGAGTCTGAGCAAGCAATATGTATGCAATACAAGAGTTTCTGTTTATTTTTATCTCATGCCTTTAATATTTCATTTTATTTATGTTTTATAGTGGACATAATGTGCTAGCACCATAGAAATAAACATATTGAATTATGTACACGAAAATATTTCACTGATAGAAGTGAGTTTAAAAATCATGGATTTAGCTATTTGCTGAGTGGCTGGTTTCTGTATTCTCACAGTCATACCATGTAGGCAGGTTAAGGTGATACTTGACTCCGTCAGTGGTTAGTCTAGATTTGTGCTTTTAAATAATGAAAGTCTGCTGGTGGATTTAAAGGTTCCCTAACAGTGTTATGGCTGGATTCTGGTAATTACTTTAGTATGTTCTGAGTTTATTCTTGTTTTTCAGAAAAATACTATTTGGAAAATACTTTCAGCAAGTCAAAAACAACCCTGTAGAGCAAAGATTCTTAAAATGCCTTTTTTTCTAGGAACCCCCTTTTCAAATAAAACCTTACTCAGAAACCCAGTGTGTAAAAAAACAAAAACAAACAAAATAAACCTTAAAGGTGAAGTCGAAACTGGTGAATCTCCCATTGTAGATTTTTGCCATTGCTTGTCTGGAGGAAAACAAAAACAAAAACAGTTCACAAAGGAACTGCATTAGTCTAGACCCTCCCAACTCCTCTCTTGCTGACGGAAGTCTTCGATGGGAAGAGTCTTGAAGTTTCGCTTGCTTAGGAATTTCCTCTATCCTTGTGTGGCTGCTGGCCTTCAGTGGAACTTGCCTCTCTGGGAGCTCTGAGCCAGGATGAGTGCTCCCATAGCCAGCTCTCTTGAAAGACCCTGTTTAAAGTTCAGAGACTTTAAAATATGAACTACAGGCGTGCATGGGCTTATTAGTGCTAGTGAGAGGAAAGTTATGACTGATGAATCCATTCTTCTACAGTTCACACCCCCACCTGTGCACTCCCCCTCTCTCATATGTTCACACACTCTAGTGTGTTAGGAGGCAGACTGCAAAGCTTGTTATGTATGCAAGTAATTTTTCTAGAAATCTGATTTTATATTTGTGTTGTAACCAAGTCTCATTTTAGAAGAAAATCTAACAGATTATTTTTTAAAAATTGTTATTATAGCCTTTATATGTCTAGTAGTCTCAAATCTGAGAGACTTTATTGCTACATTTTAGGTATCTAAACTTCTGAATTCTGGAGTATATTTAATACATAAAGAACTAATAACATTATTACAAGATGAATCATTGGAGGTAACATCTTACTCTTTGTTTTTTACTTCTGTTAAGTTTAAATATATCAATGCCTTTTTTCTTTTATCTTCCTCCTTCTTGGGAATTGCATGAATTCCCAATAGCTGCCCAGCCCCAGAAGCTTCAAGTCCATGTGCCACTCTGTATCATAGGCTAGAAATTGGGAAGATCTTTTAAAAATAGTAGGTTTTAAAATATATATGTATATTTGTTTGCTATGGAAAATTTTGGAAATGCCAAGGAGTAGACAGACAAAAGAGTACTTTTAGTTCTAATCACTGTTTCTGTTTTCTTATATTTTTCTATTTTCTATTTTTTCTATATAAAGGTTTTTAAAATTTTACATAATTGTGATCACATGTTATATCACATTTTGTATCTTTTTATTTCCCTTAGCATTGCTTGGGAGTATACTTGTGGAGGCTTTGGAATACTTTATTTTGACGCTTTATCTAGTATATCCTGTTCACCCAAGTGACTGCTAGCTTGCCAAAGCTCGACTCCTCAACATTAGACATCACTGACAGTGTCGTCTGACTTAAACTTCTCTTCAAAAGTTGGGAGAGAGTTTCGAGCATGTTGTTAAGCTGTCTCAGATCTAGATTATTGGAATAATATCAAGAGGCAGATACACTAATCTCTTTTCAAAGGTAGTTTGATCAAGGTAGCTGATTAGTTTCTAAGACTTTGCAATAAGAAGATGACAGAGCAAGAAAATAGAAACCCCCAAATTGCTGTTTGGTAACTAACACTATTTCTGTGTAGAAATTGGCATGTTAATTAATCTAAGATTAGAAAAACATAGCCATCACAAGAAGGGTAATCAATGTCTCTGTTAAAAGGTACTAGATGCTCTCATAGATCATCTTCCAGAAATCCTGGAACTTATGTCTGCTGGTGGAGAAAGCAGTGTTCAAGAAAATAAGGTAAATCCCATGTATCAAAAAAATTTCTGGACATTGTGTGTTACCTTACTCTACAGAGTTGTTGTGAGGAGTCAACAAGAGTGTATGAAAAGACATTTAAAACAGTGCTTGCCACATAATAGGTTCAGTAAATGTCTGTTGGAGTTTGAACAGCTTGAATTTCCTCTACCGTTCTTTCATTACCACGATCCTTTTTGTTGTCCTTGGGGTTTACGTTCATATTTTCAATTTTTATTAGCATTAATTATTACTGCAAGAACAGCAACTGGTGAGGACAGAAGGGTAGGAATTTAGAAGGTCAAAATTTGCTGACAGTGGAATAGAATACATTTTACTTTAATTAGAAGGGTTATGAATCCCAGTCTCTTTCAAAATTTAGATTCCAGTAATCATAAATTTTACTTATAGATTTTTTTTTTTAAAGGATTTGATTTTACTAAATAAGTACCTCCCTGTGACAACTGAGATGCCTCCTAGGTTCAGAAATGGTTAAGAGTTTTCCCTTCCCCAGTGCATTGTAAGGCTGAATAGTTTGGCTGAGTGCTGCAGCTGATTTCTTGAATTCTCTTTGATTCTCTTGATGTCTTTTCTTCTTCAGTTATCATCTCTGCCTGACTTGATTCCAGCGCTCACAGCTGCTGAGCAGCGAGCCGCAGCCTCTTTAAAGTGGAGAACTCATGAGAAGCTGCTCCAGAAATATGCCTGTCTGCCACACATCATATCAAGTGATCAGATTTATTATCGCTTCCTGCAAAGAATGTTCACAATCATGATGACAAATGTGAGCCCGATACCTTTTATCTGATTTTCTCTTGAACTCGCACCTGTTCTTGAAATAGAACAACAGACTCAGTTCATGCCCTTCTGCCCGGAGGGGTGTTACCTTTGCCGCCCCACCTGTTCTCCTTTTGGTCAGTTTCTACCTAGCTGGAGAGAGGGGTTCACAGGGAGAGGGTAAACAGACGCGCTTCAAGTTTGATACGGTTCTTCTCAGGGGAAAGATTGGCAGGAGTCAGTGATCTCAGCTGCAGAGTGCCTTCTGCTCAGGTGTACATGTTTCATGTCTCATGGCTTCAGCTGTGTCCTTTTGCCTTAAGGATATCCCTTGAGCCCCTTAATATTAATTTCGTTTCTTTTTCTTTATAGTACAGACAGTGGCTTGTTATAGGTAACATGTATACGAAAAACACAGATGCCCTACTATGGATAATCTCAAAATTAGAGCCAAAAGCAGGGAGGAAAAAGAAAGACTTGTACTCACATTTCCCCCTAGAGTAAGTGGTTTACCTTTTCCCTTAAAATTTCCAGAGAGAATTGTTTAACCCTCAATTTACTGTACATTGAATATGACATCCTACTACCATTTTTTGAAGCGTGAAAAAGTTCCACATAATGTATATATTTTAGAAACTTAAACAAGTGCTTTGAATTCTTAACTGTTCTCAAAAAAAAAAAAGGGAGATAATGAGATCTAGTAGCCATCCCCAAAACCCAAAGTCAGGTTTAGCTTCAAAGGTTAAAAAGAGGAAAAAAATGACATTATCGGTGTCATTTACAACTTAACTAAAAAAAAACAAAAATAGGCATATATGTTATTAACTAGCACCTCGACTTGAAGTTTGTTTCATGTATCAAAGTAAAGCCTAGGAGTTGAAGGTTGTTTTATAGATGTAATGATCTTAAAGAATGATATTGACAAAAATAACTTCCTTATCAGAGGGTAATGCGTGAATGCACCACATAGTAAATTTCACAGAAAATCAAGCAGAATTTATTAATTACTTTATTCAGCAGTGATTTGAGTCTCTGCTGTGTGTCAGGCACTATTCTAAAGCTGGGGCTACAGGAGTGAATAAGACAGAATCTTGCTCTCATGGACCTTGCATTCTAAAGTGATGATGGTGTGAGAAGTGATAAATAGTAAAATAAAATAAATATATTAACAGGTGGCAATAAGTGCTGTGAAGCTTGATCTTAATTGTTTGTCTCAACCTGATTACTTAGTAGGAGTCTTTGTGTTTAGAAAGCTAAGAATATATAATTATTCCATATCGTTAGCTTCTCTTACCAGGAAAGAGAAATGATTTACAACATAGTGTGACCAAAATACTTTTAAGCCTGAGGGATTTGCTTTGTGTTTTCTTTTTACAAGGAGGTAATTCCACACTTAAAAAGAAATACATGATTTACTACAGCACATTTTCCGTGATCAAAAAAAGACACTTCTATTCTGTTTCAGTATTCTCTGATGGTCATAATATTCATTCATTCATTCATTTAACAAAATTTATTGAGCACTTACTATGTGCTGAGTACTATTCTGAATGCTAGGAACACAGTAGTGAATGAAAAGACAAAGGACCTGTTCTCATAGAACTTTAAATTTTATTAGAGACAGACAACAAATGCATATAATATATACATTGTACACCAGGGCCAAAAAGAACAAGGAAGAACTAAAAACCATGGTAGAGGGGAAGAAAGTGATAGAGGGTAGTAGGATGGTATTGTGGACTCAGTGGTCAGGAAGAAGCCCTCTCTGATTAAATACACTTCGTGCAGACTTGGACCAAGTAAGGGAGTGACCATGTGGAGGTCTGAAGGACAGGTGGTCCCGGCAAAGAGAAGAGTGAAGAAAAATAAACTCTTATTTCTTTCCCTCTAATTACCAATTTTCAGAGTTAGGAAAACTCTGAAGTGGTACAGTAGCCGCTTCCAATGGTGAGGAATTAATTTTGTTTTTGGTTTTGTGTCTTTGTTTTAGACTCATCTTTTTATATTAAATAATGTTTTAATCAGTTGCAGTCATTATTCATGAGCTCAAGTGGTCACAATTTCTTTAAACTGGCTTTTACTTGTTTTGGTATAATTGCCCTTATCTTTGATTTCTGGCCGCAAAGACATTACCTTATACTGTGAGGTGTAAAATATACATATTTTATACTATTTTTCTTGGAAATGGCTACTGTTTATGCATTTGAAATTATATTAGTATACACAAAATGAAAGAAAAGAGTAACATCCTTTTATTTAGTTCATTTATCTAAAGTTCATTTTCCTTAATTCCACTGATGTTTCTGTTTCTGTACATTTCTTAAATTTTCTGTTCTAATTCCTAGTGAATATTCTCTTTTTATATTCAATTAAAAACACCACGTGAAATGGTACTCAATAGAATGGAAATAACTTGTATAAAATATGAGAGGAGGTGGCAGGCAGTACTCTGTGAACAGTGTATTGTTTCTCCTGCGTGAATTTCAAGGATCCCTGCTGTAATAGTCTGAATCTTCAACAATCGAATGTTATAATATTTATATGTAAGTCAAGATGGTGAACGTGAATTTATACTGAAGACAGTATACCTGGTTGAGAGATTTTTCTCTTATACTTAGTTAGAACCCGAATCCAGTAAAGATGAATGGTTGAATTCATTTAGAATTAAGATTCTGCCCAGTGGTATGACAGAAATTCAAAGAACAGAGGAGTTTAAAACACTGGTAAGGGCAGTTGGCATGGTGTCCCTTGGGTTCTAAGCTTTATCTGTGTCATGGACGGGGGACCTCAGAGAATGGCATTGAGGTGGAAGAGGCAGAACGAAGCCAGAGGGATCTGACGTGTACCTGGTCATGGGATCTCCGAGTTTATGTTTTTGAATTGGCACATCTTTGGTGATGTTCTAGCAGACGCTTGTTGAATAAATGAGTGACAAGGTCCGGAGGTGGCTGAGATGTATTTGGGGAGAATATCACTTCAGATGAAGTGGCAAGGAAATGAGAGTCAAATAGAAATCAAATCTGGAGGACTTGGAGATGACTCTGCCAAGTTATGTTAACTTTTAGTGTGATAGATTAGTTGATTCGCCTGAGTGATAGTAACATTAGATTACGAAGACACTTCCACAGTGATTTGAGAGGTGGACGACACCGCTTTTACTTTTAGCCGATAACTTAAAATTGATTTGTGGGGCCATATTATTGAGAGTGTATACTATTAGACTGGTTTAATTGTCTTTCTTATTTCTTTAAGAATGTCTTACCTGTCCAAAAGGCAGCTTCACGAACTCTATGCATTTTCCTACGTTATAATCGTAAACAGGAACAGAGACACGAGGTCATTCAAAAATTAATTGAACGTAAGTAATCATTGTCTCTCATTCTGAAAAACAAAGTAAACAGACTGGTTGATCTGACATGTATCATTTTGGCATGAATAATTAGGCCGATGTTGGTAAATACTTGCATTTGAATTTTGTAGGCTAATTTTTTTGGTTTTTTTAGAAATCTTTGACAAGATCAGATTTGTGATGAATGAGAGAAATTACTCTAGGCTGCCTTTTGTGAATTTCTACACTTGAGAAATTAAAATAATATATACTTATTGTTGAAATCCCAGTTTCTATCCTGGTGAATACAATTTGTAACTAAAATATAAGTAGGCTCTCCGTGAATCTAATAATTTGTTTTATGTTCCTGTTTTAAGTATTACAGAATGTGGGTTTTGTTCCCTTGAATAGATTGATAGTACACACAAATGTGAATCTGGTGAGCCGGGGTGGTTTATAATGTATTAAGAAATTGTCAATTAACAAAGGAAAAAAAAATTGCAAATGTATTTTAATGTACTATGGGCTAAAATCAAGGCAAAAACCTTTTGTTTAAGTGTTAATTCTAGACCATAGTGGTGCACACCTATATATATCAATACTTAGTGAATTTGTTAATGTGTACTTGCTTTGACTGTAGTGTCTTAATGCTTTTATTAAACTCTATTATCCAGCAGAGGCAGGTAATAGAATTTTTGTGGTTATTGGATCACCACTTTTCAAAAAAAATAGAGTACATAATATTCCATTTAAGAAAAATTATGCTCAATATACTTTAATCTTTCTTTTTTTTTAACTGTATTTTAATTCATTTTTTAGTGGTAGGACCTGACCTTTAGAATGTTTTATTTTGAAAGGAGATTCTATTTGGTTTTAAACATTAAGAATTTTGCTTTTGAACATTTCTGTAATAAGGGAGAGAAAATTATCCTTTCAACATTGATCTGAATTATTTTCAGTGATATTGTGTTTACATGTGATTTTACTTCAAAGAATTTTCAAGGAAACAAGAGGAAGAAAACAGTTAATTTCATTGGTCAGACATTTTGAAGTTATATAGACCTGCATTTGAATTCTAGCTCTTTACTTTCCAGCTCTGTGACTTCAACCTCCCTGAATCTCAGCATCCTTATCTTTTAGGAGGAATAAATATATGCTCATTCCATTGGGTTGACTTTCAGGATTTAATGAGATAATATGTATAAAGTACTTAGCACATAGAGTGGGTAATCAAAAAATAGTAGATATGTTCATTCAATATTTAATGCTTATGGAATTGAATGCAGTGTTTAATAAATTTTTTTCTGTTTTTTGAGGTACTATTCACTTGGGGGTACATGATACGATTTTTTCCCCTTATGTCTTTTTTTTTAACTAAACAAATTGTGGGTATAAAAAAAATTGTCATGAACTTTGTGATTTTGTCACATGAAATTTTATGTAGGAAAAATTAAACTTACAATTTTTTGTTGTTGTTTCTAGAACTGGGCCAAGGAAAAAGTTATTGGAATAGACTCCGATTTTTGGATACCTGTGAATTTATTATAGAGATCTTTTCCAAATCATTTTTCTGTAAATATTTCTTTCTACCTACTATTGAACTGACACATGATCCAGTAGCAAATGTGAGGTATGGTGCCAATCCAAGAAAATATTTGAAAAAATTGTATTTTTAAAGTATCTACTATAATGAATGTATACAAAAGCATTTTCTTAGTCAATTAAAAATAATCAAAGAATTTATACTTATTTTGAAATTCTCGGTACTCTTAATTGAGCCTCAGTAGAACTTGGAAGCATGATCCTTTAACACTGTCTCAGGTCTTCAGTTTTTTGGGTTGACAGCAGTAGTCACAGCCAGACTGTCAGGCTTCTCCAGCCACTTGCATATACACACTGGCAGCAAGAGAAGATTGAGTGGATGTGATTAATTTATCTATCTTCTAAGACTAAGGGAAAAAATAGTTCAAAGTTAGCTTGGAGAAGATCTGTCCATTTTTACAGGCCCATTTATTCAGAGAAGTAGGGCTGTTTCCAAGTCTTTTTCTTTGTTTAGCTGTCTCATATTTTCAAAATCCAGTAAATGGTAATTGGAGTTGATTAAATAACTGTGAAGTTAAGTGAAACAGGCCTGAAAATGGCTTGCTTGGAAGCTGAAAAAAAGAATAAATACATTTTGAATTATTTGTATGTTGCATAATAAGTTGAAGAGAATTTTAAACCCTCAGCCATTAGATTTATGTATTTGTACTCTGTGCCCCTGTTCCACATCTGAGGAACTCAGATCTGTAGGAGACAGAGTCAGTCCACCAAGATTTCCCAAGCAGAACTACAGAGCTCCTTGCTGAGTTTTCACATGCCAGCCATGCTTCATGCTAGTTTCATGCTGTGTGACATATGTGTATCTTTTATAAACAACTGATGTTCATGGTAGACAACATGTAACCATTTAATACTTTTTAGCAGGAAGACTTGGCCAGGCAATAAGCATAGACTGACAGCATGGCTGTTGAGAGAAAATATAGCAAGAAGAACTGTCAAAGATGTTGGAAAGTTCAGCCTAAGAATGTTGTGAGCATTACTTAAGGGGAACAAATCTGGACATTGGTTTTGTTTTGTATTTTTAGGGTGAGAAAATACAAAAAGTACCACTGCATTGGCTGTAGTATTTTGTACATCTTACCTGTGTTGTATAAATTAGAGCTGAGGTTTTCTTGACTTGAGATTTAAAGCAAATTTAAAGTGATTTTAACTAAATTGAAAGACCCTGTTGATAATTCTTTAGAATTTACCTCTTGGTAAATAACTAATGGATCCAACCACATTGTTAACATTTTGCAAGTTGATTTTAGAAGAACAGCTTCCAATATGATGAATTATCCCTTATCAAGCAGTTCCCAAAAATTATATGAAAGGAAATGAAATCATCTCTACTCGAGTCAGTGTGACTAATAGCATAGCATTGACTCTAAGAGAAAGCAACCTGTCAATTGAAAAACCAAATGAAGATGAATATTGTTCTATGAATTTTGGTGGTTTTTTTTTTGAGTAAGAGATCATCGTACAGCAATTTGTCTTGGTACTCACTCCTGCCTGGGCAGCTGCCAGCCAAACAAATGGGTCCAGCAATACCATATACCAACTGACTTTTGGAGACAGAAGCCTTTGCCCAGCACCACAGAGCTGTGCAGATAGAAGGCAAGCCAGCACAGGCGAGAGTGACAGGGTCATGCAGGTGGGAGGAGAGTTTCTGGAAGCCACACTCCCTGAGCTGATTTCCAGCTACACCAGCTATGTGTCTGGGCAACTTACAAAACCTGTCTGTGCATCAATTTCCTTGGTACCTGAATTCATGGGGTGTTCTGAGGAATAAATACTTGAGATAGTATACATAAAGAATTTAGTTTACCTGAAAAGTATGATCCCTAATCTCAAAATCTTTATAATCTCCTGGGCCCAGGATTCTCATAGAGATAAATCACTGCTAAGACTTCCGTCGCTTCTGTTGAGTGTATCTTTTCTAGATCTGCCTTGGGTTATAAAGAATGAAGTGTGCATGGACTGTTGATTGTTTTTGATTTTCCTTACGTGAATGTTTAAAATTTAAATTCACTGAGTCTAGACAATACCACGGCTAGAAAAAGACTATTGGTATTCAAAGGAGCTGTCTCTTCAGCTGCCAGAAATGAAAACAATTCTCTTTGGGGTAATTGGGACCCTTTAATTAGAGAAAGCATCACCATGCTTAGCAGTATCCATGGTTAGTGCTGAATAAGTTTGGGACTATGTACAGAGATGAAAATTCTAGAGGAGGAGCTTCTCTTGCCATTTTGGTTGAATAAAAAGCAAATTTTGCTGTGTATGAAGAATCCTCAACTAAAGGCTCAGCTGAGAAAGCATCCTGGGAACTCCAAGAGTGGGACTGAGCTGTCTTAAGGTTTGGCATAGAAAGGGGAAAAAAAAAAAAAAAGTACCTGGCCAACACACAGACGAATGAATGAATGAATGAATGAATACAGCAGCCGCAGGTTAGACAACCAGTCCTGGCAAGGCAATAGAATTTTAGCTTAGCAAAGCAGAGCATTTCCCGTACCACCTTTTCCTAGGAAGTTTTTTTGTTTGTTTGTTTGGTTGGTTTTTTATTCTTTCCTGGATGTCCTCTCGCCTCTCTGAAATTCTTCAGTTTGCTTGTTGCTTCCGCATCAGCCCCGTCTAGACTGTGGTGGTGCCGTAGATGCTCTCCTTTCATCTCTTCTTCTCAAACTGCACTTTCTGCCTGGGATTCTCCAGTCTCATGGCTTATGTATCATCTGTGGGCTGAAGATTCCTGACTGTAAATCTCCAGCGTGGACGTCCACCCTGGACAGAAGACTCATTGAGCCAACTGCCCACTAGTCTTTCCGCTGACTGTCTAACAGGCTCCTTAGACTTAATCTGTTCAGTTAATCCCCATCTTCGTCATCTGCACTTGTTCCTTCTGCAGTCTTCTCCATCTCAGTAAATAACCACTTCGTCTTGCCACTCGCTCAGGTCAGAGCGGTGGCTTCCTTTCTGTCACTCCACCTCCAAGCCCTCAGCACATCCTGCTGCTTGTAAAATGTATTCAGAATCAAACCACTTCCCACCCACCTCACTGCTGCCACTCTGGTTCAAGCCACCATTATCTCTTGCCTGATTATAGAAAGAACCTCCCCTATCGTGTCCCCTCTGTCCTTGACCACCTATAGTCTAATCTCAACACAGTAGCCAGATGATACTTTCCAGACGTTAAGTCAGATCATTTCACACTGCCATGCAAAACCCTCCACAGCTTCTCATTGCTCTCAAAATAAAAACCAGTATCCAAACCGTGGCCTTCAAGGCCCCAGATGAGCTGGCCTCCTGTTCCCACTCTGATTCCTCCAACTAATTTCTTTTTTGCTCTGTTCTAGCCAGTTTGCCAGTTTTGGCCAACTTCTTAATTTGGGGCAACTCCCAAGGCAAGCTCGCCTGATAGGGCATTTGCTCTTACTGTAATGGTTTTCCGTAGATAGTCACATGGCACAGCCCTTAATTTACTGTAAGGCTTTGCTTAAATGTCATCTTTGCAGTGAAACTTTGACTAAAAGCCTCTCTGACCACCTGCTTTAAACTTGTAATCCCCCTCCTTGCACTCCTTCATCTTCTTTCCCTGCTTTATTTTTCCCTGCAGCACTTACCACTATTTGACGGACATTTTACTTATTTGCTTTTCCTCTCTGCCTGCCCGTATACTAGAATGTAAGGTCTGTGATAGCAGAGAATTTTGTTGGTTTGATCCACTGCAGTATCTCAGCACCCAGAATAATGAGTGCCTGACTCATCACAGCCCCTCCATAGACATTTGTTGCATAAGAAATTAACTCCCAGGCCAGCTAAAGCTTGAGTTTTCTTTCAATTTCATGTGACTATTAGTTTTAGTTATCACATTCACTCACAAGTTAATGCTGTTTAATTTATTATAGAATGAAACTTTGCTACTTGTTGCCCAAAGTGAAATCTACTCTGAAGATCCCTGCAGATAAGCATCTACTTCAACAGTTAGAAATGTGTGTGCGAAAACTCCTCTGTCAAGAAAAAGATAAAGATGTCCTGGCTGTTGTGAAAAGAGTAAGTATCTCTCTTGCCGCGACATTTGCCTTTCTTGCGTTAAGACAGGGTTAATCATAGCTTCACTATTTTAGCTTGATAGGATAGCAGTATGATAAAATATTTATATCATTGCTAGAGTAGTAAGAATTAGTAACTGATTTGGCCAATGTGTGTGCTACAGCTGGTTATGAAAGTTCCTTCTAGAGGGCGCTGAGACATTAAACTTTTATTACTGGTAGTATAAGCTCTATGAGAGAGCTTACCTTTTAGGTACTCGATAAATACTGTGCAGCTAGCAATGAATGAATACTTCATTCACCAGATGCTTTGTAAGTGCTTCTAATCGGAAAACTTTGGTAAAATTGGGAAAGTCACATTTGATAGAAACTTAGCCCTGAAAGGGCTAGAAGAGCCTTCAGTGATCTGTTTGACTTTGCAGAAGCTCTAGGCCTAGAAACGTTAAGTGTCTGCTTCAGATCTTACCAGTAAGTGGCAGAGCCAGGACAGGAATATAGATCCCTTACCCATTTTCAATTATGTAACATTGTGTCTTATGAGTTTTTGTTTGTTTTGTTTTAACAGATAATCTTCCATGGTTGGTTTGGCAGTGTTAGAACACTAAGTGAACATTTGGGTTAAAGAAGTCAGACCTTAAAATACTTTATAGTCTTCAAGACCTTTTTGCCGAGTATATAACTAATATTTTTATAAGGTTAAATCAAATTAAAATCATTACTTTTATGGATCTGAGTGTGAAGTTCAGGACAGTTTTGAGCATTTATTTGTAGTGAGAGAAATTAATTTATTAATGTCTTAACTTGGTGTTGATGGTAAGGGAAAAAAAGAGTCCTTTGATTTCTTTTTCTTTTTTTTTTTTTTTTTTCTAGAGATCAATACCAGATGCTGCATAAGGAACTTTTTAATAAAGTGATTTGGCAACTTAGTATTAATTAGTATGATTTTATTTTATTGAAATGTACATTCTTCTTTCATTAACTGAAATAATCAGAAATACCCAGAGTCTGGACATGCATCTAAATCTAAAAACATATATATACATACATTTGTTTCTACCAGATATTTCTGTCTTTACCATTTAATTACAGAAGCGTAGGCAATGGAGTTAACTTTCAAGATAGTAAACAGGAGAGAGTTACTTTTTTGAGAGAATTTATTAACTAAAGAGATAACTCAAGCTGGCCCCATAAATAGGGGCAAAATTATATAATTAAATTGATAGGTTATTAACCTACAATGGATTATTCTAGAGTACAGCTCTTATTTTAAGAACATGTCACATGAGGAAGTCAGTCTGTCCCATGAAAATTCTATAGTATAATGTTCATCAAACTGATATATTGGTATGGGAACATCTCAGGGAGCTACTCAAAGCTTTGGGATAAAAATGAAATAGTCAGTTTTTTAAGATGAAAAGTAATTTCATTTAAAAGGAATATTTCATGCCATAAATTATAACATTTTCATAAGTTTCAGCATAAAAATAAAGCTTCAAATAAATATTATGTTTGCTTTGGATAGCTTTGGGCATGTGAATAAATGTACTTTATCTTGGCCATCAGAGTTACTCCTGTAAAGAAGGACTGTCCTCTATCAAAGACAGAACCCTGGATTGATGGGCCATTATTTGGTTGAAATAATTTGTTTTAGACCAATGTATTCTGAAAGACAAATACTAAATTAAGAGAATGCTTTCAGAGCAAAGTTTTTTCTATTGTTTAGAATGCCATAATGATTAAAAGTTTCTGTGGCAAGGAACTAAGGATTATAAGCCAGATGATACCTAGCTTTGTATATACTTAGCTCAAAGATTTTTTAAAAATTCAAAAATTACATTGTATTTCTGAAAATTCAGAAAAGAGTGGCACAGGGAGTTATTAGAAACTAAATTGCATGTGTTTAGTGTTTAAAATAATCATCTAGACTTGCTTTTCTTAAGGTTAAAAACTTTTAAGTGGCTCCTATAGAGGTCGATTAAAAATACAACGTAAAGTTGGGAAGAACTTTAGAGGCTAATTTAGCCTTTCACGTTGTGGAAAAGTCTCTTCTTTGATCCTCCCTCTGGAAAAGGAGTTTTTCTGAGAAATGATTAGTTGATTTAATTTAATTACTGTTGAATAATTTAAAACATTCTTTTTACAGACTGTGTTAGAGTTGGACAGAATGGAAATGTCTATGGATGCTGTAAGTACTCTCTTTACCATGTGTTGAAAGGAATACTTAAAAATTGGCGGAGACTTATCATTAATGTTTCACAATTTCATTTTAAACTTTAAACTTAGTTTCAGAAAAAGTTTTATGAAAAAGATTTGTTGGATCAAGAGAAAGAAAGAGAAGAGCTACTTCTTTTGGAAATGGTATGTTTTCACGTGAACACACCTGTACTCTTTTCTGACCAATATTAACTGTGCTTTGTTATTAAACTTAATAATTTCTTTTAGTTTCGCACTACTTGAATTTTCTCTAAATGACTAAAGAAGAGTCCTGATCTTTTGAAATACGTTCTTTTATGAATTGGAAGGAAAACTACATTTGAGAGGCTTAAAAAAACTACCTTACTGAAGTATAGTTGACTTATGATTAACTGCAGATACTTAAAGTGTACAATTTGGTGAATTTTGACATATAGACATATCCATGAAAACAGCATATAAAACACCAAACATTGCCCTTCCCTCAAAAATTTCCTTTGTGGTCCATATCTTCTACTCTAGTCCCTAGCAACCACTAATCTAGTTTCTGTCACTGTAAATTCGTTTGCATTTTCTAGAATTTATATAACTTGAATCCTGTATTAGTGCTTTTTTGGGTCATGCTTCTTTCTATCAGCATTATTTTGAGATTCATCCATGTTTTTGTATATATAAAGAGGTCATTCCTTTTTATTTCTGAGTAGTAGTCCATACTGTGGATATACCACAATGTGTTTATCCACATCTTAATGGACATTTGGGTTACTTCTAGCTTGGGAACATTAGTGAAGAAGTCTTTGAGGGGACATATGTTTTCATTTCTCTTGGGGAAATAACAGGAATGGAACAGCTGGATCATTTGGTAAAGTATGCTTAACTTAAAAACACACTGTTTTACCAAGTGGCTGTGCCATTTTACATTGCCATTGGTTGTGGTGGAGAGCTTCAGTTACCCTTCAGTGTCCTCTATAATGCTTAATAGGGTGGGTATGTAATGTTATCTCATTGTGGTTTCAATTTGCTTATCCCTGATGCCTAGTGAGGCTGAGCATCTTTCCTTTGTGTACTGGCCATCCTTATATCTTAGTTGATGAAGTCTCTTTTCAGATTTTAAAGTAGGTTGTTTATCTTCTTCTTTTTGAGTTGTGAGAGTTCTTTACAAACCCTGAGTATAACTCCTTTGTCAGAGATACATTTTATGAGTATTTTCTTGGAGTCTGTGCTTAATGGTGTCTTTGGAAGAGCAGAAGTTTTTAATTTTGATGAAGTCCTACTTATCCTTTTGTCTCTCCCCAAATTATAAATACTTTCCCCCTATGTTTTCTTCTAGGACTTTTAGTTTTAGGTTTTACATTTAGGTCTATGATTCATTTCAGGTTAATTTGTATGTATCTTTATTTTTTCCATCTCAATGGGAAATTAGCACCATTTGTTGAAAACTTTATTTTCCCCATTGAATTGCCTTAGCACCTTTTTAAAAAAATCAATTGTCCATGCATACATGTGTCTATTTCTTGACTCCCTATTCTCTTGCACTGATTTATAGGTTTATCTTTTTGGCAAGTCCAAACTGTCTTGATCACTGTAACTTTATAGTAATTCTTAAAATCAGGTAGGGTAAGTTTTCCAGCTTTTGAAAAAATTGCTTTGGCCAGTCGAGGCCCTTTTCATCTTGATATAAAGTTTAGAATCAGTTTATCAATTTCTGTAAAAAGCCTGCTGGAATTTTAGTTCGGATCGTGTTAATTAGCATTGATCTGTAGATCAATTTGGAGAATTGCCACCTTAACAATATGAATCTTCCAAACCATGAACATTGTCTGCCACTTCATTTTTTTAGCCTTCTTTACTTTTTTTTTCTCAATAGTTTTGGTAGAGTTAAGTGTAGAGTTCAAGGCAGCCTTTTGTTAGATTTATTTCTAGTGTATTATGTTTCTTGGCATTGTAAATGGAATTGTAATTTTAAAATTTTACTTTCTAGTTTTTTGTTGCTGGAGTTTAAGAATACTGTTGATTTTTGTATATTCAACTTGTATTTTGAAAATGTGCTAAGTTTGCTTATTTGTTATAGAAGTTGGTTATTATATTTAATAGGACAGTCTACCTGAGCTGTCATGTCACCTTTAAGTACAGTAAGATTACTTCTTCCTGTTCAGTGTTTGTGCCTTTTTTTCTTTCTTTTTGTCATGTTAAAAGGTCCAGGACCTCCAGTATAATAAAAGACCTCTGATTAATAAAAGTGATGCAAGTGGGCATCTTCGTCGTTTTACTGATCTTAGTTCAATATTTCGCCATTAGGTATGATGTTACCAACAGGTTTCATCTAGATACCCTTTATCCCTTCTATTCCTAGTCTGCTGAGAGTTTTTATGAATGATTGTTGAATTTTGTCAGATGCTTTTTCTCCATTTCCTGCAATGATATTTGGTTTTTCTACCTTCATGTTTTAAAACACTAAGTTACATTGATTTTTCAAATGGTAAACCGATTTTATATTTTGGGGATAAACTCTATTTGGTGATGATATACTGTCCTTTTCTCTATTGCTGGATTCTTGGCTAATTTATTTAAAGGAATTTTGCCTTTGTATTCATAGATTCATAGTGGAAACTGGTATATAATTTTTGGGGTCATTTTGGGGCCTTTTAAGTTTGGTATTAGAGTTATTCTGGCCTCATAAAATGAGTCAGATAGTATTACCACTTCCTCTATTTTCTGACAAATTTTGTATAAAATTGGTTTTTTTTTTTTTTTTCTTGAGTATTTGATAGCATTCACTAGTGAAACTATCAAAGCTCAAAGTTTTCATTTTGGAAAAATTTTGATAATTGATTCAATTACTTTAATAGCTATAAAACTATTTAGATTTTGTTTTATTTTTTGTCAACTTGATAACTTCCTCCCGCCCCCCAATTTGTCCAGGTCATCTAAGCTGTCATATTTGTTGGCATACAGCTGTATTTAGTATTCTTATATTATCCTTCTAATGTATATAGAATCTATGATAATACCCCCTGTTTCATTCTTATCTTAGCGATTGATGTTTCTCACCCCCACCTTTTTTTGAATTGCTTTTTGGTGTTTTCTCTAGAGATTACGGCATACATACCTAACCTTTTATAGTCTTATTGTTAATATTGTACCAGTTTATTTAACAATGATACAGAACCCTTTACCTGTTCCATACTGTTCTTCATGTACAGTTGTCATGTGAATTACATCTGCATTGAAAACCCCACCAGTCAGTGTAGTAATTTTTGCTTTGTTGTCATATGTATCTTGAAGAACTTCAGAGAGTAAACCTGTGTGTTTACTCAGATGTTTACCATTTCCGGTGCTCTTCATTCATTGCTTAGGACCCAAATTTCCCTCTTTTTTTTTCCCTTCAGCCTGAAGAGCTTTCTTTGGAAGTTCTTGGAGTTGCAAGTATTTTGTGACAAATTCTCTTCAGTTTTCTTTAGCTAAAATGCCTTATTTTTGCCTTCCTCTCTAAAGGACATTTTTATTGGATACAGAATTCTGGATTTACAGCCTTTTTTATACTGTACTTTAAGAAGTGTTTCTGTCTGTGTTCTGGTCTCCATAGCATCTGATAAAATATCTGCTCTTATTTGAATTCTTCTTCTATCTATAATGCTGTTTGTCTGTGGCTACTTCCAAGATTTTTTTTTTCTTTTATCTTTTGTCTTTTTCAGTTTGCTTGTGATGTTTAGGCATGATTTGCTTCAAATATGTTCTGTTTTGGATTTGCTGAGCTTCCCAAATCTGTAAATGTATATCATTTCCCAAATTTGGGAAGGTTTGAGCCATTATTTGTTTAAATGTATGTTCTGTCCCAGTTCCTCACTCTTGTACTTCTGGGGCCCCAGTTATACACATGTTAAATCTTTTGCTATTATCCCACAGGTCCATGAGGCTTTGTTCTTTTTTTTTTTTTCCTTTGAACTCTGCTCGTCAGAGTGAATGATTGCTGTTGATCCATCTTCAGTGTCACCAGTTCTTTTCCTTCCTTCTCTGTTTGGCTGCTGAGCCTATCCAGTGATTTTAAAATTTCCAGGGCTGTATTTTTCAGTTCTAAAATTCCCATTTTTTTTTTATCGTCTATTTTTCGGCAGAGAGTTACGCTGTGAGATTAAAAACCTAAATGGAAATCCTCTGAAAAGCAAATTGCATTATTTCATCAGTCCAAGCCAAAGATTAGCATTCAGAATTTCCAGTGGTAGAAGATGTAGAGAATAAGTAGACTCTAAAAACTTTTAGGACTTAATGACCTAAACCCAAGACAAAAATCAGAGAGCAGGGAAAGATCCACAGATGATCCTGATGTTAGAGTTACTAGACAAGGACTTTAAGACAACTGTGATTGTTATGATCAAGATAATAGAGGAAAAGATGAAACATAACACTACTGTCAAGTTCACTTAGTGATCTTTTTCAGTTTTGCATGTTTTATTTTCAATTTTAGAATTTATTTAATAGTTTTTTATGCAGTCCAGTTCTATGTGGAAATTTTTTATCTTGTCTATTTTCTCTCCTTTTTTTATTTTATTTTACATGTGCACTTGAAAAGAATGTGTGTTCTGCAGCATTGGTTGTAGTGTTCTGTACATGTCGGTTATGTCATGTTTGTTCAGAACTTGATATATTTATTGATTTTTCTTGGCTATTCTGTTGGGATAAAGAACTCTGAGTTTTGGTAACATTTTGTTTCTTGGGCTGGGTGCTGATTTATATGGGTGTGTTCACTTGGGGAAAATTTATTGAACTATACAAGTAATTTGTGCACTTTGTGTGTGTTATACTTCAATAAAACATTTAAATAATATACGAGATCATTTCTTTTTCTCTCAGTCTTTTAAAAGAAGAATATTATTCTGCCATTTTTCAGTCAGAAATAGAAAGGGCCAATAGTAACAAATGTTTTGCTGTTGAGAATTAGTAAATACTTTCTAGAAATTAAAGGCTCATCACAACAGTGATACTAAACTCGTTTTCGCTCGACAAGCCTCCAAGGGCACGGTTCTGTAGATGTTAAAGAAAACACAAATCTGAAAATATTGGGGAAAATTACTTCTGTTAGGCATTTTTGCAAACTGTATCTGTAGCTCTAAAGCTTAGAGAAATTTCTGATTAGAATCATTTCCTAAATCTACTTATGCTTACCTTTAATGCTAAGATACTGTTTTATTAATAGGAACAATTAGAAAAAGAGAAACAACAAAATGATGGAAGGCCCATGAGTGATAAAACCTTTGAAAAGAAACGTAAGTAGTTTTCCCATGTCTTCACCACCAAGGTACACAACTGTTGTTGCTTCCTAGCATTCTGAAAGACCATGCTGAGGTTTTAATTTTATATGAAAATCACTTCACTTTCATTTATCAAGAACTGTTTTCACAAATCATCTGCTTACCGTGATACGGGTTTAGGAGTCCATGAGTAAAGGGTGAGGATCAGATCCTCCAAAGGGAAGCTCGAAGTCTGATAACAGCAGTAAGATTGTGAGATTGATCACTGAATAACTAAGACTGAAATACTGAAATATATAAAAAGCAAAATTTGGAAAAGAGTGCTGCTTAGCTAGGGATAGTGATTTATACTCTCTGTGTTGTCTTGTATGTGTCTGGAGGTTAATAAGAGCACAGAGGAAATTACAGCACTTAAAACAGAGTTTGTTTTAGGTAGAGACACCAAGACACCAACAACTCTGCCCAAGAGCATCCCTATTTCTGTTACTGGACCCTCTTCTGGCACCCCGTCCACAAGTAAGGAACTTGTTTTTGTGTCTCCTTTTTTCCTTTTATACATAATGATTACAGGGAAGTCACTCCATGAGATGAGATGTGTTACTTGAAGGCAGCTTTTGCCTTTTCCTGGTAGTTGTTTTGGAGGTTCTTAATGGGCAGTAGGGGTAAGAGATATTCCAGTCAGGTCAAACCAAGGAAAGGAAGCCACACCCATCAGTGTTTTACTGAAAGTGGTGGGAATGGGAAAGGGAATGGGGTTGGGGCAGCTAAGGATGAACTGATGAACTGAACAATTGCATTTTTCTTCTGCTTGTTACTCTAGGCAAAGAAATCAAGAAATCCAAATTGATCCGAAGCCAGTCTTTTAATAATCAAGCTTTTCATGCAAAATATGGCAACTTAGACAAATGTTCTGGGTATGGTCTGTCAGCTGTCCACATTTTGACTTAATTTTCATTTTATGGTCACACATCTTTATTTATGCAAAATGTTTACGTTATTAAATAAAATCAGGATTAATTTTGAGGTTTTTTTTTTGGTCAATAATTTCTAACTTATCTTCTGTAAAGATTTCATATCGAAAAAAAGTAGTTTCCCGATGTGTGTAAGAATAGGGATCCTGGAATTCTAGGAAGACTACTGCCCTGATGCCGTATAACATCATCGTGAAATCCGTGTATTGCTCATGCTGTGTCACTGATGCCATGCAGCTCCCAAGTGGGTACGGACACGCCCCATTTCCTAAATGGATGTGGGCATCCGTTTGCTGTTAGTATTGTTTCTGTCTATAAGGAAGCCTCTGGCCTGTTTCTATGGTAAAGTGGTCACAATAGAGTTCTCCTGACAGTAGATAAATGGCTAGTCTCCCTTTTGACCCAGCAGGCAAAATTATAAACGGTTAAGGTTAGGGGAGAGTCAGCATAAATTAAATGACCATGACTTTTATATATATTGTACACACATAGTATGTAACAGCTGCATATCAAGCAACAAGCCCAGTAATGTTAAGGAAACATAAATGTCTTCAAAACTATTTATCAAGAAAAATAACGTTATGGAAAAATGTTTTTCTTTTATTATTTTTATCTTTTTTATAAAAGATTGAAAAAAAAGCTTATTCTAGATTTTCAGCTATGTTTTTGGACATTATTAATAGGTTGATCTAGAGTTCCTAGCCAATAGGGTGATCTCGAGATGGACAAAAGAGATTAGAACTAAAGATAGGTTATTCCCAGGAATGTTTTATCCATATTAACCTGTTTTAGCTGGGCATTAAAAGAAAAACTGTTCTTCTGATGTAGCAGAAGTTGAAGGAAATGCTTTTAAGTTAAAGACAAAGTAATTGTTGTGAGGCATGGAATGTTAAAAATAAATGAGAAATAAAGGTAACAAACATGTTTCATAAGAAGTAGAGGAAAACAAAACAAAAGAACACAGATTAGAAAAGAGCAAGTGGTAGGTGACTAGGATTGAAACAAGCATATTCTTGTATTTTAACTAAATCATGTTCTTTTCTAGTAAAAGTTCTACAGCAGCGTATACACCTTCTGTCTCAGGGTTAGCAAAGACTTCTATGATTTCACTAACTGGTAAGTAGAATCTGAGCTCTTCAAAAAACTGTTAAATTTAATAAAATATGAAATTTTCCTTAAATGACCCATTTCTTTATTTCTAGATACAGTTTCCCTAAACTTATATCTTTATGAAATAGCGAAGAAATTAAACTTTTCCCTAGCAATTAAGAAGATGCTTAACAATACTATTTTGTTTTCAGTGTGTCAGGAGTCAGAGTTCAATACTTTTTAAAAGACTAAAAGGACAAAATGATAGGATAGGTTTTACCATGGTCTGAGGACCTACTGAGGCATAGACTAAAAGTTTTTACAGTAATTTTTAAGGAAGTTAACAGTATGGCTTCACTGTGGATCATATGCAGCTAAACAGTTAAAATACCATGAGAGTGAGTCCAAAATTATCCGCACTCTGGCTGTAGAATTTATAGAAGTTTTAATATAACCAGAGTGTGGATAATTTTTGACTCATTCTCTTACATGTGAGAGTTTATACAGGGTCAGCAGACTTTTCAGTAAAGAGCCATATGGTAAATATTTGGGGCTCTGTTGGCCAAATTGGTTTCTGTCCCAATCACTCGGCTCTGGTGCTGCAGAGTAAAAGCAGCTGCAGGCAATACGTAATGAATAGGTACGGCTTTTATTGGACACAACACTGTTGTGTCTCAGGAAACAGGGAGGCCTGAGGAGAGGGAGAGAGATGGAAGAACGGCCGGTAAGCCTGGTAAGCGGAGCCAGCAGAACACACACAACATTCATCAGTCAAGTTTGCTGTCGTATGTGGGTGTGGTTCATGGTGCCCCAAGACAGCTGCAACAGTAACAGCAAAGACCACTGATCACAGACCACCATAAATAGAATAATAATGCAACAGAGGGAAATATTGCAAGAATTATCAAAATATGACACAAAGACACGAAGTGAGCAAATGCTGTTGGAAAAATGGTGCTGATAGACTTGCTGGATGCAGTGTTGCCACAAACCTTTAATATGTGAGAAACTCATTATGCGTTTTATCTGCAGTAAAGTGAAGAGCAGTAAAACGAGGTAGGCTTGTGTATGAGCTGCAGATTCTAAACCTTAGCATCCAAAACCTTAAATAAAAGTGTGTCTCTCATGGTAAATCATTTATTAAAATATTTGAAAAGTATTCTGTCTTAAAGTTTCAGTATTTGGGGGAGAGGGAATAGGTTGAATGAAATGCCTCCTAGGTTTCTTGGTTAGAAAAATGTGCTTATTATTATTTATTACTTAATGAATTACAGATTGAGGAAAAAGTCACTATACAGTTACACATCTGATCTATAAAGAGAAAATGGGAGCAAAATGTCTCTTAATTAATGTATTAGGTATTCACATAGAGAAGAGATTTTATTTACTTTGGGGGCTTAAGACGGGCTTCAGGACCATTATCAGTTGAGGTGAACCTTAAGGTACGCTAGGATTTTGACGGGCAGAGATGGGTGTGGAGTACCATCCCGTGCAGAGGACCTGTCAGAAGAAAAAGCTAATGGTTATTTCTTCAGGGAGCAACGGCAGGCTGTTTGACTGGAGCGTGGAGAGACTGCAGGGGGAGTAGTGTTAAATAAAACAAAGAAAGGGTCAGACTCATAGCATGGAAGGTCGAATTCATACTTTTTAGTAAGGTGAACCCATCAGTCATCAATCACAGCATGCCAAAGCTATGTGGGCACCACCAACTGGGGGAAGTGTAAAGGGAATTCTAGTAAGGATTCGGAGAAACACATTGCAGTGTATCCATTGCTGGCGGGTATGAAAATCTGTGGAACCCTTTGGAAAGCAGTTTAGTCATGTTCATCTAGAATCCTAGTTTTTAAAAAATATTCTGTGACTCAAAAAATCCCATTTCTAGTGATCGGTCATGAAGTGTAAACTAAAATGCATAAAACGAGAAAAAAAATGTCACAGTGTGCACCCATGATAGGATGTGATGAAAATGCTACTTTCCCTCTTTCCTCCTCCCTCAAACCCATAACCCTAGTCGAATGGTGAGAAAAACATCAAATTCCAGCAGAGGCACTTTGAAATAGAGCATTAGAAAAATAAAAGGCAGGACACAGATTGGGAGAAAACATTGATGTCACATATACCTGACAAAGCACTTGTACCCAGAATACACAAAGATCTTTTTCTTTTTTAATTGAAGTATAGTTGATTTACAATATTGTGTTAGTTTCAGGTGTACAGCATAGTGATTCAGTTATACGTATATTCTTCAGATTCTCTTCCCTTATAGGTTATTCAGAATATTGAGTATAGCTCCCTGTGCTGTACAGTAGTCCCTTGTTGGTTATCTATTTGGTATTTATATAGGAGGGTGTATATGGTAATCCCGACATCCTGATTTATCCCTCCCCCATCCCTTTCTCCCCCTTTCCCCATGGGTAAGGATAAGTTTGTTTCCTATGTCTGTGAGTCTCTTTCTGGTTTGGAAATAAGTTCATTTGTATCTTTTTTTTTTTTTTTTAAGATTCCACATGTAAGTGATATCATATGATAGTTATCTTTGGCTTCCTTTTCTTATTATGATAATCTCTAGGTCTATCCAGGTTGCTGCGAATGGCATTATTTTATTCTTTTTTATGGCTGAGTAATAGTCCATATTTCACCACATCTTCTTTATCCATTCATCTGTTGATGGACATTTAGTTTGCTGCCATGTCTTGGCTGTTGTAAATAGTGCTGCAGTGAACACTGGGGTGCATGTATCTTTTTGAATTATGTTCTCCTCCGGGTATGTGCCCATGAGTGGGATTGCAGGATCATATGGTGGCTGTACTATTAGTTTTAAGAATATCCCAAGATCTTTAAAACAAATCAGGCAACTGATTTTAAAATGGGAAAAAGATTTGAACATGCACTTCACAAAAGAAGATGTACGAATAAGTAAATAAAAGATACTTAAGATTAGAAGCCATTAGAGAAATGCAAATTAAAGCAATGAGGAAAAAAAACCACACATGGAGATACAGCTTCACACCCACTAGAGTGAGTGTCTAAAAAAGACTCACAGTATCGAGTGTGTGTGAGATGGAGAGTAACCCTCCAGGACTCTCATATGTTGCTGCTGGAAATGCAAAGTGGTATAATCACTTTGGATGGCAATTTGGCAGTTTCTCAGGAAGTTAAATATACACTTACTATGTGATTCAGCAATTCCATCCCAAGACTTTTACTGAAGAGAAATTAAAACATATGTCCACACACAGACTGGCACACAGTTGTTCATAGCAGCTTTATTTGTAATAGATTACAAATTTTTGGAAAAAATCATAATGTCTATCAATAGGAGAATGGGTAGACAAATTTTGGCCTGTCTGTGCTATGAGAATACCAGTCAACGATAAAAAGGTTGAAGTATTGATGTGGGTGAATTGCAACATAATTATACTGAATGAAAGAAGCCAGACAAAAAAAAGAGTACACACTGTATGATTTCTTTTATACAAAATTCTATAAAATGCAAACTAATCTGTAGTGACAGGAGGCCGACCCGTGGTTACCTGGATTGGGGGAGGGGGCGGAGGGAGGGATGACGAGGGGGCGGAGCAAACACCTGCTGATGGGTGTGTTCACTCCTGGCTGGTGATGGCTTCATGGATGTGCACAAATGTCAAAACCTTAAATTTGTGCAGTTTATTGTATATAAATTATACCTTAATAAAGTTGACTTTAAAACAAGGGAAAAAAAGTCAGCTATCATTAATTAACCTTCCCAAAGTTTCACATCTCTCTAAGTACATTCCCTCTGGCTGACTGTACACGTGTTGCTTTCAGATGATTCATTCCGGACTCGTAATGCCAGCAGTGCTCCCAGTTCCTTTTCTTCTAATACCACCCTGTCCGGCACCTCTCGAGGGACAGGTAACTCAGCTGATCCCAAGAGCAGTGGAAGTAAAGATACACAACCACGGAAGGCTACCTTGTAAGTAATCCAGTGATGTGCTGCTAAGTGTTTCATTCTGTTCTTTTTCTCAGTGTACTTTCCTTCCCACTTGGATACTTTCCAAAGAATAAGAAGTGCCTGTCGTGAGAAAATGCCATCTGTTAAAAGGGATTGTTACCACATGTGCCTCTGTTATGGTAGATACTTTATATAAGATAATTTATATATGCAACCTGAGGGAGTTGACGAGAAGCTTTAAATGGCTCCTACTAATATCTGAGGTGTGTTTAGTTTCCTGTGAAATGTTTGCATTCAGGAAGTTTAGCTCTGAGAAGACACTGAGTATAATTGCATTCCTTTAAACAACTAGCTTAAGTACACAGTATTTAATCACCCAGTGCTCAGAGGGAGGGGTGTAACTGATGCCACTTAAGAAATATTACTGCAGCATATAATCCAGAGTTGTGGGTCCAATAAGCTAGAGATATCTGCAGACGACACTTGTTCCTTAAGGTTATAAAGGTTATAAAGGGCCTCTGTTCTCCTTTTCTCCTTTGTGGTTCCTTGTTATGCACCATGTGTATCTTGTGAGAGTTGTTGAGGCCTTTGTTTCCTTTAGGTTAAACATTTAAGAGGGTAGTGCCAAAAAAAAAAAAAAAAATTACCATAATGAGAGGTCATATCCAGGTAGAAGTGATTCATCCAGGAGGCCCAAAGTATAGTTACAGGTTCCCTTTTCCACATGGGACACCTGACTCCTCTGATTAGAAGAGAATTTAAATACGATTCAGGTTTTTTTAAAACATATTTCACTTAATTCAGGAATATTTTCTAATAAAGTTTCTCATGTGCATTTTTTTGCAGAAACTCCACACTGGAGTCCCATTTAGAACTGAACTGTATTATAATTTGTTCTAAATTTTCAATTGGCCATTTGGTATATACAAATATAGATATGTTCAAAATTCACTCAAAACTTAGAAACACATTTATTGAATAGAGCTCAGGGAAAGAGTAGGACTACATAATAGAAAAAACTAATAGTAAATAGAAAAAATAATATTGATTGTACAGGTTAGTAGAATTAATACAGAGGATACTTTTATTTACAGAGAATCTCTTAACCATACAATTATTGCTCTAGTGATTATACTGTGGGAGTTCCATTTAAAGTCTGGAAATAGAGGCAGGACGGGGTAGTGGTCAATGGAGAGCATGGAGCTGGAGCCTCATGGCCCGGCTCCCGTGGCAGCAAAGCAGCCGCGTGCAGTTCAGGTCAACACTCTGGTCCTCGCCGTGCCCCTCTGTGAAATGCCAGGGCAGACTCACAGTTCATCCTCTGATGCACCTTCCGTTTTGGGCATCCTGCAGTCTTTCCTCTCGATCACAGTTGACTCTCTTCCTCTCAAAAGACTGCCCTGGAGTTCTTCTATTGAAGAACACATTTAATAACATCAAAATGCAGTTCTTTCTCTTCTCAACTTATCTCTCTAAATGCGATAGTGTTTTTTAAAAGTAAAGACCATTGAAGCCTAATATATTTATAACAGCTCTCCTTTATTTCAGATTACTATATTTATCTTTTTTCATTGTTGAGCATATTTTCCTTTTTATTGACTGAATTTTCTCTAGCTCAGTATTTTAGGATATATAATTAGATCAATAATCATATATTCAGTTATATCTATAATTGATTGTTTTAAAAAAATGAATCTAGAAACACTCTGCTAGCAAGTCACATGAAGTTTGTTTCTTCTTTTCTGAATATTCTGAAGCGGGAGGAATGTTGGTATCACAGCTGCTTTGTTAATGTGTAACTGAATCTGCAAGTCCACAACTCCCTCTCCATGTTAGGTGGTTCTAATTTGGACTTTCCCATGAAGGCACACCGAAATAGGTCATCAGAGTATTATCCACCAGCGCCATGCTGCATCCAGATGAAAATCTATCCTTTTTGCTTAAAATAAGCCTATGGAGTGATTTCAGAAAGTATTAATTATCTCAGTTTTTGCTGCTCAAAAAAATTGTGTGCAATACATTCTCCAGCTTTACAATGTCAGAGAGATGACACATCTGGTATATAGGGATATCAGTGTCTCAAAGGAAGTACGAGAATGCATCATATCTTATGTCTTTCAAGGCCAGACGATTGATATATTTCAGGCTGTGTTAATTTCTGTTATGGTTATAGAAAATGAAAAACATAGGAAAAGTATGAATTGAATTGAATGCTATGTTAGATGGACGTAGGATTTGGTAATTAAAGGTTATTCCAAGTAGTCTTTAACGTGTAATTCACTTTTCTACTTAACCACAGTTTTCATGCATTAGGTTTATTCAAAGTAGATTATATCTGTTTCTTTACTTTGTAAGCATTGTATGGATAAAATTTTTCATGTTTTGTTTTCTTTTTTTTCTTCTTTCCTTCTCCTTCTTCTCTCTCTTCTTTCTCTTCTCTCTTTCATTCTTCTGTCTTCCTTTCTTCCTTTTTGACAAAGAAAATCCAGAAAATCCAATCCTTAGATCATCTGCTTGATGAAGGAGGCAAAACAAAGACAACTGGAGATAATGTGATTGATGGACCAAAGCTAAAGCAATGGCTGGGGCTTTTTTTTTTTTTTTTTTAATTTAACAAATGGAAAAGAGAGAGCTACATAACGGCAGCTGATGTTGTTAAACGTTCCATGTTTGAAATTATATTCCCTAGGAGGATAATATGTATTTCTTGAATAATAATGTGGTTGCAGAATTCCAATGTTATAGTGAAGTGTAATGAAAAACAACTTTAGGTATGTGCTTTAACTACTGCTGCAAAAGAGATCAGTCTGCATTTGTTTGTGCAGGAAACCATCCATTTAATTGTTCTAGAGTTTAGCATTTAAAAATTGTATGAAAGGTCCAAATCAACTGAAATTGCCCTGCCTAGATAATCACTTGGAAGGGGACTTGGGAGTAAGAAAGACACTGCATTTTCTCACAAATCTCGAAGCCCAACTGAAAAGTCACACTGAAAACAGGGTACAAACAGCTGTCTGAAATTATATCAGTCCTACGATTGTGCTGACAAGATGTTGTACCTGGACATTCCGAAATTAAAATTTGGCAATGAAAATTCTACAAAGATTTCTGATAACTTTTAGCTACAACTACCTTAAAAATAATAGATTGATGATTTCCTTTATTTCCTAGAATTTATTTTATAAATACTTTGTTTACATTTTAGATTGTATTTGTCCTTACTGAATTAAAAATGATGAATCTAGTTTGAATCAGCTGTTACTCCAAGCTATCATGCTTAAGCTATGTCAACAGCATTTGTTTGTACTAATGCTAATATTTCCATCAAAACTTGCCTGTGGAACATATACAGTTCTTAATTTTAAAAATGTCAATTCTTGAGATACACTGTATGAAGCTATTGTCAGCTTCTCTATTTCAAAATGCAATCAGCATATAACTATATTGATATTAGAAAATATTTGTTTTTTTAAAATATGTTGATGTATGATGAAGATGCTCTAATTTGTGACTGCATATGCGTGTGTGGTTACTTTTTATAATGTGAAATAATGAATAATGAATTTACTCAAAATAAAACATAGGTTAATGAGATACCTGTGTTTGTGAAAAAAGTTTTAAGTACTTTCCTGCAGTTTTTATTCTGTAATTAAAGACAGTTCATTTTTAAGTAGTGAACCAGAAAAGCGCACGGACAACTATAAATTACCCAGGGGACAGCTACTCATTGTGAGGCTTTCATGCTGTTTGTTTCCCCTTTTCCTTACATATGGCCTCTTTTTTGGGCTGTTCTTAGTGATTCTTAATATCTTTCATGTAAGGACAATCAGGTAAATGGAATTATTCAACCATTCATTTTGTCAGTAGTTAAAAACTGAGTAGGGATGAGAAGCTTGACAGTACGGGTTAATTCATACATTCTTTGTGAATTTCATTTAACTACTTTAGTGGCGTCTCCTACTAACATCACTAGCATGGAACTGAATACATTATGGTCTAGGAGAGAGTATTGGGGTACGTAATGGACCTCAGAGTGGCCTCAGGTTTTCCAGCACTTTGATTCATAGTCAGCTGCCGGGGCCAGCCGGCAGTCGATCAGGTCCGGCGATGAGCTCGACGCGGCTAAGAAAATTAAAGAGACAGACACAGAATGGGGTCGAGAGGATCAGAAGCTCACAGGCAACTGATACCGAACTTTATTTAGTACAAGCTTATATATGATTTTTGTCAAGGCGGAGAAAGAACAAAAGGATTCTTGCAAGACATATGTCTGTCACTCTTTAAGATAAAGCTCAACTCAACAATCTAAAACATCCTGTTATCTTGTATTTGCTTTGGGACAATTGTAAATCTTTATGATTGCATGCATCGCTAACTATATGCTTAAACAGTAAATTCCTAAGGAACAAACATCAAGGAGACTGTGTACACAGCACGTTTCACAGAAGCAGATGCGTTCTTTAAGGCACGTAGCCAGTAGGTCAGGGGTGGCGGGACAGAGAGCTATGCTTGCCCAGGCAAGCCTAGGCAAGCCCTTAAAGTAAGGCAGCTCCCAGGCCTGTGTCCTGGAGACCAGGGCCCCTTGTTGGGGGCAACTACGGAAACCAGGACCCCTGTTCAGGGCAGCTCCCCACAGCCAGCATTAACTCTGTTACTTTAAATAAAATGAAGAATTTCAGTTTATTTGTTCAGTAATAAGTTTAGCAGAGTTTAGGAACTTTTTATTTTCCACCATGCATGCAGGAGAAGAGGACAGTGATTTGACAGAGAAAAGTCACTACTGCTTATAAAGCTCAGGAATCTACAGAAGTCAGCTGCAGTCTTAACCTAGGCACTAAATTATCAATTAAGACAGTCAATCAAAGTTATGTTTGGAGGTTTTCTTTTTTTTCCACAGAACATGACAATTTCTAAACTCATTGAAATATTTGTTAAAATTATACTTCTGAGGACAGATATATAAAAACAGAGTAAAAAGCAAGTTGGTGACAGTTATGAATATCCACACATATCTCGATTTACACCGGAAACAAGACTGATACTCTTGTAAAAGTTCTCAGTTTAACAACTTACCAATAGTTCCTTTAAACCAGCTCTGTGACAAAGAAAGATCTCCCTCCATCTGTAGCTGCAGAGAAATAGGGATATCTCTCTCTTTAATTAAGAAACTTGCAGTTTTAAGGATAGTTTCTAGAATATCACTAATTAGCATTATAAGCAAAAAACAGACCTGTAGAATCAACTTTCCTGGCAGAAATGGAGAGGGCTGAAAAGGATTTTACTTAATGGAGAGGAGTATATAGAGCTTTTTCTCCATAACCTCATACACATTTAAAAATCATCTCCATTACTTGATTTCCTGAGCTTTATAAAGACACCTTATTCTGGAAGAGTAAGTCCATTTTGCCTGCCGTCAGGGGGCATAGGTGAAATATTTGAATTGAAATAGAACGACCTCTTCAGCTTGACTAGGGGTTTTACAGCAAAGATAAAATAAATTTGATTAAGTCAATAATCTGTTATCAGTTTTTATAGCATGTGTGTGAGAGAGTGAGTGTGTGTGTGTGTGTGTGTCTGTGTAGGAACAGTTTTTAAAACCTGACACTTAAATATAGTGAAGCATTGTTACAGTGTTCAGAATTTGCTCCCTCAGTTGAAACCTTGAATTTTTTTTGTAAGATCAATTACATTGTTCACTGGTCTGCATTTGCATCCATATATATTTAGAAAATCTAAAACCTAGTGTCCTCTTGGAGCTTCTTCAAGCATATGTGGGGAAATATTAATTTGTTATAGAGAATAGGGCCATTTTCTGCCTGAAAGAGTAACGTGAGCTATTGTTACGCCATTATTGTTTTGTGCAGATATGTGCAGAGAGAAGGGGTGAGTTTGATTTGTATGTTCTGTGAATCCTTTGATAATAATGAACCTTTTTTTTATAACTGGGTTTGGCCATATTTGTTTCTGAGGGTATTGTGTTCTCATAGGCTTTCTTGTTCAGATTTCATCTCTTAAAAATTGGTAATTTGACTGAGCCTTTTTTTATTTCTCTTTCTACTATTTTTCCACAAACGGACCTCATTAGTTGAATACTATCAAGCTGCTTAAGAATGCCAGCTGAAGTTAGTCCTCTATTTTGGTTTCTTTCTAGGCCGTAGCGGTGCCTGGCTTTCCAGTGTCAGCTAGTGCGCTTGGAAGGGAATGCAGGAATGAATAATGTCCAGGTTTTAGGAGGATGAAGAATCCTGCTGCCCGTTTTTATACCTATTCAACATTAAGTACTATTTACAGAACTCTGACATATTGTAATAAGATGACTAATCAGTACATTAAGTATATTTAAATTGGAGAGCAAACAGATAAAAATCCAGTTAGGTGGTGAGTTAACATAGTTGACATTCCAAGATTAGTTAACTGTATTCAGATTCTCTGAATTTCCTCCTAAAATATTTTCTTAGCTCTATATCAGAAAATGACTGGCTAAGAAAGTTTGGGGGATATTTGCTATTTTTCTCTGAACCTTGGGACAAAGTCCATGCTTATATTCTGTTTAACCACAGTGGGTAGCTGAGAGGTGAGCACACGCTGCCTGTTGCACTGGACCCCGTGAGATGTATTAGAAAGAAGGAAGAGTGAGATGGGCTTGAGGATCAGAGTCAGGCAGGCCTCTGACTCTGCCGTTGCTATGCTGGGTGACTTTTTCTTTCCTCTGAGAGGCCCTGTGTGATTTATCCATTAGATGCGGTAGGCACAGTGCCTCAGGCCCACAGTGCTTTTAGGGGCCCATGAAGATGTTTTACTTCTTGCAATAAACAAGTTCCATACTTTGACTGCATTGGTATAAAGACAGATAGAGCCCAGAATATATTCATCTTTATACCAATGCAGTCATAAAATATAATTTCTGTTATACACACACACACACACACACACACACTTTTTTATTTTTAAAGAGGAAGGAGCCCATGAAGGCAAAAGTGCCTGGGGCCCACGAAAGCCATACTGTGGCCCCCTCTCCTATTTCCCATTTCTTTGCTTTGTAAAACGGAGGTGCTGAACTGGGTGATCTGTGGTTCAGTTAACAGCTCCATGGAGTGGATGCAGCCACAACACAGCAGGACTGACCACGGCTATTTTCTTCTAATTTTAGTCACCAAGAAATGATTCTATAGTAGGTCATAATAAAACACTAATTTGTACTGGGAGAAGTAAAGAGACAAGCCCGTGTCCCATGGAGGATGTATACTTGTCTTCTTCCCAAAGGCTTCGTCTTGAAATAGAGTTCTGATCTACCATAGTTTTAAGTCCAGGTACCAAGATGGTCTTTAGTTAATAACAAAGGCTCTTAGAAACAGGCAGCTTGTACAAACATCTCCTTAAAACAAGGTTGAGTTTAATATGCAGATTTATCTTGGAATGGCTCAAACTAGCATTTGAGGACAAGGGAGGACACCCAGTGCCCACGTCCTGTGTGAGTTCAAACACCTGAGCCCCAGCATCTGCTGTGGCTCTAAGGACTCAGGCGTGTCATCAGTCACGGGAGAGTCGGATTCAGCACCCTGCCCAGAAACAGCAGGATTCTGGAGGTTTCTTCATAGATGATGAAGTGAAATGGCCGGTCCACTTTGATGATGGGAGGCATAGAATAAGCAGTGATTTCTGACAGGGTTCCCGCCACTGCCTCCGTTCCTTCTTCATCCACCTCAATCATCGCTCTTTGTAAAACCTAGAAAAGGAAATACGTGGGAGACCATTTGTGTGCCAGTGGAGACAAGGGAATTAATTGAGCCCCTGGACATTCTATGTTACGGTCCTACCCATGGGGCACTGCTCTCGGGGTTTAGTGGTGCAGGGCTCATCTGCGTGGAGAGGAATGGTCTGAGGTTGCCCCAGCGACTGCCTTAGAAGCCCTCAAGATACCAGGAGACACCAGGAACCCTATTGTGAAATTTATTCTGGGCAGGGACCCAGGGACTCTGTGGCTGGACCGTTCATGCACACAGCCATCAAATGAACAAATATTTATTGAGCATGTACTTTGTGCTACTGATTTTTGAGCCAAGCTGGTGTTCCCCCTGGAAGGTTTTCAAGCCACCTGGGACCACTGAGAACTTTGACCTTTCTTCTGGCAGGCAAGGTGGGGGCAGGGATGTGGTTAGTCTTCTGTAGCAGCTTCCCAGTACCTGGTACTGCTCTGAACTGGTCCCTGGGGCAAGCCCTTGGGTCCCTGAAGTCTTTCTGAACTCTGGTGGCCTGTATTTAGGCCACCTGTCATGTTTGCGAGGCCCTTTTGTCCAGGAACCTCATGTGATGTGAGTGATGGACCTGTATAATTATTATAAAAGGAGACAATGAAAACAGTGTAATAACACCTACACATCCTCAAAGTTCCTGGAGTGAAAATTCACTTCCTGGAGTAAGCAGAGGGAGAGTATTTAATAATTTACAATTTAAACTGTAAAACCACAACACATTTCTTCAATCTTTCACGTGTTTCTAACAGAAATGCATGTGTTGGCAGCTCTAGAGGCAGAACTAGGGACAAAGAATATGAGTAGGGGAAGTTCAGGTCAAATATATATACACACACATATATAATATATATTTATGACTAAAATATAAATATATTTACTTACAAATATAAAATAAATTTATTTACACTTTTAGCCATTTGTGGATGGAGCTCTTTTCAAATAATTGGTGAGGTCCCTGTCACTCGAAGCATTAAAAAAAAAAAAAAGAAGAAAGAAACTGGAGGACTTGTTTTGTAGGGATATTTCAGAGGTGGTTTCCACAAGGGGTAGGAAGTTAGCCAGATAGCTAGCCTCTGGGGCTTTCTTTCATCTTTAAAGTGGTGCAGTTTCATGGAATTATAAATGAATCTGTGAACTAGTTCCATTTTGGGGTACATTTCTCCTTGAGCACTGGGAGAGAAGTGAGACAGCTCTACATAAGAGAGATTAAATTAGTCGAACAGATGTTTTAAAAAGTAGCTCCAAATTCTTAAAATATCCAACGTGGGTGCTGTTTCAGGTCTTTTGGAGTTTTAACCTAATTTTCTACTACAACTTGGCCTTTTATTAATGTTAAATGGTGTGTAAAAATACTCATTGGTTTGGGCCCCGGTGGAAGATCCTGACTTACCTTGGCTACTTTAAGATTTCTTTCAGTAACGGAGAGATCACTGAGGTCAGCCCAGCGTGAGAAGAGTCTCCTGATTCCCATCTGTTTAAGCAGCTCATGCATCTTATACTTCTGGTCTAACTTGAACTTTGGAAAGAAAACTTCCATTTTTCTGTGGTACAAGTACATGTAATGGTGAACTGTAGGCAAATCCGTAGATTCTGAACACTAAAAAAGTCACATTTTCTTTTCACCTTCCTCCAAGATCATTTCCAGTAGCAAGTCTCCCTCAGTTGACTTTAGCTCATTCCATTGTTTTGTGATGGTCTGACTCAGAGAAAAGGGTTCTGACTTACCAAATACGTGTGGCTTTGACGTCAGCGCATCAGTTTTATTTCCTGGCCAATGACTCGCATTCTCTTTAGCAAAGAATGCCACACTTTGTATCCATTTCCCTGTGTTTTTAAAAACAACCCAAACCAACCAAATAGCTGCTGTCATTCAATCCTGCAGACTCCTGGCTGTCTTCCACCCCCAGATTACAGAGACCCCCAGGATTCTAGGAGAAGCTTAGGAGTCTGGGGATGGACAGGGGGAGGCGAGTGAAGGAAATTTTCAACCCCCTACCTATCTTTAGCCAGAGAAACTCTGACATTATCTATTTTATATGTACACATATATTTTACACATATATATGTGTATATATATTTATATATATTTTAATATATTTTATATATATATGTGTATATATATACATATTTTACAGATACATATATATATATATATATAGACTCACAATGGAGTTCTTATCTTTGTTTAGAAAGATGAGTTCTGGGGTTCAGAAATGAAAAGAATGAAAACTACTAATTGGTGCTAAATTAGTCTTAAAGAAGTCTCAATGTCTTAATCTGTGAAGTGCAGCCAAAATACCGACACCAGTTTCACAATGTTCTTCAGAGGAGTGAGTGAGATAATACACATTAAGCACCCAGAACAATGTCTGGTGCAGAGTAGGGGCTTCATGAATATTCCTTTCCTTTTGCTCCTTCCCTCCCTCCCTCCCCGCCCCGCCTTCTTTCCCTCTCTCTCCCTCCCCCCACCTCTCTCTCTCTCTCTCTCTCTCTCTCTCTCTCTCTCTCTCTCTCTCTCTCTCTCTCTCTCTCGGAGTTGGGCGGGGCTGTCAGACTGGAGTATTAACAAGGACACGACATGTCTTGAAGACTGATTTATAAAATGAGGGCTTATTATGTTTGAGTCCTTTGCTAGGCTCTAAGGATTTGAAGAAGAAGAATGAACAGAAAATGAACACTGGGTACCCTTAACTGGACTCCTCTCTGTGCCGAATTCTGGAGTGACAGGATCCAGCATGCATCGCTGTAGACTCCTTACTGGTGCCGACTTCCTTGTAGCCCAATAGGTGGATTAATTTATCCCACAAGCATTTGTGAGCCCGCTCTGTGCTTCCTGTCCTGCTCTCTGCACGTGGCCCCCTCCCCAGGTCATCTCATCCAGTCTCATGGTTCCATTTTTGTGCCGCTGACTCCTCAGCAGACCTCGCCCTGCACGCCAGATGCATCTGCCTTCCTGACATCTCCACCTGGTTGTCTAATAGGTATTCCTGATCCAGATGTTTCCAACTGGACCTTTGAATTTACCCCTTGGTGTGCTCCTGCCACAGTCTCCCCTTTCAGTAAATGCTAATCCTTCCTTCCGGTTGCTAAGGCCCAAAACTTCGCCTTCCTCTTTGACTTCGCTCTTTCTCTGCCTGCCACAGACATCCAGTCCTGTCACCTCCAGCTTCCTCACAGATCCAGGACCCACTGCTCCTTCTCACCTGCACTCTCACCACCTGCCAAGCATCCTGATCTGGGCGGTTACGCTGACCTCCTCACTGGTCCCCCTGCTTCTCGCATGTCCCCATAGTGTCTTTTCTCAGCACACATCATATTGCTCCTCTACTTGGCTCCAGTGGCTTCTCATCTCCCTTGGGAAAAGCCCAAGGACTGTCCTGTAACGTATGGTCCTGGGTGACGGCTGCGGGTTCCTCTGCCACCTCATCTCCAACTGCGACAGCCTCACCGGCCGCCTCACTGTTCCTCGAACCCACCAAGCACGCGCGCATCCTAGAACGTTCACGCTTCTGCCTGTAACTCTTCTCTCCCTCAGGATACCCTCACAATCCTTCTTCATCTTAAGTGCTTGCTTACCGCTCCCTGCTTGGCCAAGGCCTTCCCTGGTGCCCACCTGCAGCCCGCTGGTGCTCTCATCGCTAGAACGTGAGCTCCACGAGGGCTAGTATCATGCGTGCATCCATCCCAGTGCCTGGCACCGGGAGAACCTTGATAAGGGCTGGCCAAGTGAATGAAGGAGCCAGGCACAGTGATAGATGCTGATAGAGTGGAGAACAGGACAAATGCAGCCCCTGCCATCGGGGAGCCCACAGCGGAGTGGGATGGGCACAGAACGAAATTGTGAGTGCCTGCAGGGAGGGGGAGGCTGAGCTGGAGTAGGGTGAGGGGAGAGATGTACCTGATTTTCATGTTCCTGAGCCACGTGTCCACCAGGTCTGCGGTCAAGTAGTCTTCAAGGGCAAGGTGGTCACCTATCCTCTCCACGAGGACCACCAGCATGGTGGCATTTCCTCGGTAAGGCAGTTTGAGGACGTGGCAACGAAAATTCTTGTCAAAAGTGGAGGCAAACTTTCCTGCCCTGTACATCATGGGCACCTTGACTGCCTTGTACTTGTCCAGGTAGAAAGTGTCCATCTCGGTGTGGACAGGGTCAAAAGGGGTCAGCCATTTCCCTGAACAGGTAAGAAAGGAACTCGTTGCAGAAACCACTCTCCTCAAAAGCATCGTTCGTGCTAAATAAAGGAATCAGGGGAAAGGATTCTGCCCCCCTTCCTGCCCAAGTAGGAAAAGCATCCTTATTGGGTTTGTTCTGACCGCAGCTCAGGCAGCCAAAATAAATTCCCCAAAGATCAGGCTTCTTTCCCAGCTGGCAAAACACGATCACCCAGGGACCCTGCTGGAATCACACACAAAAGCACAGAGATGTCTCCTAATGACCCCTCATTCCCTCATTGTTCTGGACAAAACACTGAGTGAACAAAAGTCACTGATTCCAGCAGGTGCCCAAAGGACCCTCTTCCTTCTACACTCGCTCCCTGAGGGTTGCTTAGCTCCAGCCTAGAGAAGACTTTGGGGCTGTCCCCGGCCCTGTATGCGGGAAGGGCCCTCTGACTGCCACGTTGTCTAGTGCAAACAGAGGCTACTGTGGCAAAAGTGGTGACATTCCTGCCCGTCCTGTGCTCAGCAAGGCTCTGAGGGGAGGGGCGCCTTGCTGACAAATAGCCACGCCACTCAAAGGAGGCTGCCAGCGTGCGGGCACCAAACTTTACAGTCTCTCTGGCCTGGCTGACGGGAAGCACGTCCTCTGGGACTTTGCAAGTCCCCTAGTGTCACCTTCCTGTTACAACCGTGGCCATGCAAGTCCAGTGCTCCATGAGAGAGGCAGGGTGGGAAGGACCTGGGATGCTCGTGTCACGAGGCCCTCGTCTGAGCGCAGCCTCTGCCATTCACTGTGTGACCTTGATAAGCTAACCTCTCAAGCCTCACTTTATCTCTAGAGTGGGTGGGAGTGTCCGCATTTTCTGTATTGTGAATTGAAGGACAAGGGACTTTGTCACAAAAATAGAGCATGAAGGAGCAAAGATGCAACCGTAAATCTCTCATGATATGCCTTTTTTAAAAAAATGACCCAGAAGGTTCCCCATGTCAGCATGTCAGAGGAGAGCTGTGTAGATGTGCTTGGAAAACTAAGCCCTGCATGCACGTGGGGCCCCCCAGGGCAGGGGCATCAAATGAAAACATTGTCTGCCCTGCGCCTGGTACATCCCACATGTTCAACGTATGTTTCAGTCTGTTTGTGAAACCTGAGAACATGTTCCCAGGAAATCATTTGGCATCAAACTGCACAGGCCCAGCAGGAGAGGAAGAGACAGGCGAAGAGACCCATGGCTCTGGGAGAGCAGAACATCATCAAAGTACCTTTGAGTAAGATGTAATCCACAAGAATTAATTTGGTGTCAGGATTAATCTCATCAAAGAGTTTGGGAAGTTTCCCCTGAGTCTCTTTGTTAATGTAATGATTCATGAGCCCTTTGGCCTGGGAGGCATTGCGAAAATTTATAGTCACACACTTCGTATCGAAATACCTCTTGGAGAAATTGAGAAAGGTCTCTTTGACATCAAAGTCCTCGTGGATGAAAGCAAGACTCCCCTGGGCCAAGCCCAGCTCTGGGCTGGGGAAGAGCCTTTCTCGGAGCTGCTTGAAGAGGGCGGGCAGGTGTGCTGGCCGGGTCTGGTTCACTGAGGACAGGGTCTGGTTCACTGAGGACAGGGTCTGGTTCAGGGCCTGCAGGCGGAGCCCCCTCTCCAGCTGGGGTCTGCTCTGCCTCCTGGACCCCAGGGTCAAGGCTGCCATAGCCCAGGACAGGCCGAGTGGGGAGAAGACCACGTTGCCGTCGTGCCTCATGGAGATCTTACGCAGTAGGCTGAACCCCAAGTTGGAGGTCTCCCTGGAGAGCTTCTGCCCCTTGGCTGTTAGCCAAGGGGCGTCCTCTTCCTCCCCCTCCACCATCTTCTCCTCCTCCTCTGGAGCCCGCATTGCCTCACTGATATTGGTCTGGGCCCTGGGGGTCGTCAGAGTCTCCAGCGCTTCCTGGGCCTCTTGTGAGTAGGGACCAGGGGTGGAGCTGGGTACCAGCCACACCTGGGCCAGGATGCAGGGCAGCAGGAGGCTCAGCACCGCCTGCATCTGGGCAGCGTGGAGGCCTGGGACGCTTCCCTTCAGCAGCAAGGCTTCCTTGGGAGAAAAGATGGCAGAGGTTGTTTTTAACGCCTGATACACTCCTCCTCCCTGTGTCCTAGTACAGCTCCTCCAGTAACCCCACTTCCTCCCTGTGCCCTGCCTTGGGGAGACCCTGAGCAAGTAGAGGTGGCATTTGTCACCTAATTGGGGTGGGGGCATTATTTCACAGGGCAAAACCTCCTCCGGTTTCCATCCAGGGCCAGGGCCCTCCGGCAGCTCCTGGTCTCCCCCAGCTTTCCCCAATTATCCCACTTCCTCCAGGCTGGCAGCAGGCAGCCAAGAAGAGGGGGATGGAAGGGGAGGCCATCTGGGTCCCAGGCTTCACTGGGTGCGGGTCAGAGCAGCGCCGGGAATCAGGAGGTCTTCCCAGACCTTTTACTGATCTGCTTCATTCACTACCCTTGATCGCTGGACGATATGGCAGCCCATCCAAGCTGAGCTACAGGGAACTGGACCTGGGGACATGTTTGCCTGGGGACTTAGAGAGTCTGGATGGCCATCAGGGCAAGGGCAGGAGAAAGTGCTGAGTTTGTGATTCTGTAGTGGGGTCCCCCTGTGCTTCCCAGACAGCACTCCACCCAGCCTTGGGGCTCAGTCACAGAACTCCTTTTAGGACTTCCTGCCTTCACTCTCCCTGGAGCTCCCCAGGATAGAAACAGATGATGGGCCAATTCACACCACGCGAGCCTGGGCTAAGCTCCACTTGGACAGTCTCAGCTAATCCTCACTGTGACCTATAAAGTGCATCCTCTTCTTACTGCCCCAAGGTTGCCTATTCTAGTGGGACCAGCTTTTCAGCACAGGCAGTGGGTCTCCAAACCCCATACTCCCCACCACTGCCCCCTCTCTGGCCTCCCTCCCATCCTTGGGCACAGAGCCTGGCTCCTGAGCACTTGCACAGTGTCCACCAAAATAAATTCCCGTGTGCTGGCCTGTGCCACCTGCCTCTCCACACATGGCTCCTGGTGTTCAGCTGACACCACCAAGCCTGTGTCCCAGAGGCTGACCGGAAGGTCATAGAGATTCAGCCTCACTCTTCTGGACCCAATGCCCCAGGAGGGCCTGGGTGGGGCAGGACCACTCAGCTCAGTGCGCATGGAACAGAGGAGGCCACAGACCTCATGGGAGTTCCCATCAGCAGAGACCACATTCTGAGCCAGGCCACCTGTAGCAAAATGTGGTGACTGGGTGACGTTCCCAGGCCTCTTCTCCCTGCCGCAGGGGGCCGTGTCCTCTCCTGTGCCTGCTACAAAACAACCCCTGGCCCCAGGACTCAGTGCATTGCTCTTTGCTTTTGCTAAAGGGGGCCGTAGAATCCGGGGCCTCATTCCTTCCACAACTTGAGTGGCACAACCTGATTCAGTGAAATACTCCTGCTGCTTCTGTCAGCATTTAGGAAACTGTCTGATTCTAAATGGTAAGCCTGCGTCAGTAGCTCACTCCCGCATTGTACGTGCTGGATAAGTACCTCCTGGAATGTACCAAACACAGCCAGGTTCATGCCTTTATTGTATCACAGGATTTAGCACCCTTTGTAAATTAATCCCACAGCAGAATCCTCCCGAATTCAGAGTCACGTCGGTCTGTGACAGCCATCAGGAAAAGATCCCGGCGCAAAAAGTAGATGTCACTCCTTCTGATTGCTAAGTCTTTCCTTGAAGCTCCACCTTCAGTCTGGAGTGGCAGCCAAGGAATACACCAGGCGGCCCTGCACACTGTTTACCGGACAGTCCCATACATCCCCTAGGGTCTTTGTGCATCTACAGAACAGTACAGAATCTGTGTGCAGGGGGCATGCCCACAAACACCAGGATGCTGCCGAGGATGCCGCCGAGGATGCCATGGGTGAAAAGGGATGGAGGACACCTGATTCAGAATGGAGTTAGGAAGCCATGAGGGGTGGGCTCTCACACGTTCCCACTTGCCTCAATATTCATGATCAGCAGGAAGAAGGAAGCTTTCCCCACACCTTACTAACAGCAAACTATCCACCACTTGCTGCCAACAAGAAATCGCCACAAGTCTGAATTCTCATTCTCCTCCAATGAGCTTTTGCTCAAAAAAACCCTCCCTAGGGAACACTCCCAAACTCATTCTACGAGGCCACCATCACCCTGATACGAAAACCAGGCAAAGATGTCACAAAAAAAGAACATTACAGGCCAATATCTCTGATGAATATAGATGCAAAAATCCTCAACAAAATACTAGCTAACAGAATCCAACAGCACATTAAAAAAGATCATACACCATGATCAAGTGGGTTTTATCCCTGGAATGCAAGGATTCTTCAATATATGCAAATCAATCAGTGTGATACATCATATCAACAAATGGAAGGATAAAAGCCATATGATCATCTCAATAGATGCAGAAAAAGCTTTCGACAAAATTCAACATCCATTTATGATAAAAACTCTCCAGAAAATGAGCACAGAAGGAAATTACCTCAACATAATAAAAGCCACATGCAAGAAACCAAAAGCCAACATCATTCTAAATGGTGAAAAACTGAATTCCCTCTAAGAACAGGAACAAGACAAGGGTTCACCATTATTATTCAACATAGTTTTGGAAGTGTTAGCCACAGCAATCAGAGAAGAAAATGAAATAAAAGGAATCCAAATTGGAAAAGAAGTAAAACTGTCACTCTTTGCAGATGACATGATATTATACATAGAAAACCCTAAAGGCTCTCCCAGAAGACTGCTAGCACTAATCGATGAATTTAGTAAAGTAGCAGGATACAAAATTAATGTGCAGAAATCTCTTGTGTTCCTATACACTAACAACGAAAAAGCAGAAAGAGAAATTAAGGAAATTCTCCCATTTACCATTGCAACAAAAAGAATAAAATACCTAGGAATAAACCTGCCTAAGGAGGCAAAAGACCTGTATGCAGAAAACTTTAAGACATTGATGAAAGAAATCAAAGATGATACAAACAGATGGAGGGACATACCATGTTCTTGGATTGGAAGAATCAACATTGTGAAAATGTCCTACCCAAAGCAATTTACAGATTCAATGCAATCCCTATCGAATTACCAATGGCATTTTTCATAGAACTAGAACAAGAAATCTTACGATTTGTATGGAAATGCAAAAGACCCCGAATAGCCAAAGCAATCTTGAGAAGGAAAAATGGAGTTGGTGGAATTAGGCTTCCTGACTTCAAACTATACTACAAGGCCACAGTGATCAAGACAGTATGGTACTGGCACAAAAACAGAAACGAAGATCAATGGAACAGAATAGAGAACTCAGAGGTAAACCCAAGCACATATGGGCACCTTATCTTTGACAAGGGAGGCAAGAATATACAATGGAAAAAAGAGAGCCTCTTCAATAAGTGGTGCTGGGAAAACTGGACAGCTACATGTAAAAGAATGAAATTAGAACACTTCCTAACACCATACACAAAAATAAACTCCAAATGGATTAAAGACCTAAATGAAAGGCCAGACACTATCAAACTCCTAGAGGAAAACATAGGCAGAACACTCTATGACATACATCAAAGCAAGATTCTTTTTGACCCACCTCCTAGAATCATGGAAATAAAATCAAGAATAAACAAATGGGACCTAATGAAACTTAAAAGCTTTTGCACAGCAAAAGAAACCATAAACAAGACAAGAAGACAACCCTCAGAATGGGAGAAAATACTAGCCAACAAAGCAACGGACAAAGGTTTATACATGCAGCTCATGCAGCTTAATACCAAAAAAGCAAATAACCCAATCCACAAATGGGCGGAAGACCTAAACAGACATTTCTCCAAAGAAGACATGCAGATGACCAACAAACACATGAAAAGATGCCCAACATCACTTTCATTAGAGAAATGCAAGTCAAAGCCACAATGAGGTATCACCTCACACCAATCAGAATGGCCATCATCAAAACATCTAGAAACAATAAATGTTGGAGAGGGTGTGGAGAAAAGGGAACTCTCCTGCACTGTTAATGGGAATGTAAGTTGGTACAGCCACTATGGAAAACAGTTTGGAGGTTCCTTAGAAAACTAAAAATGGAACTACCATATGATCCAGTAATCCCACTCCTGGGCATATACCCAGAGAAAATCATAATCCAAAAAGAAACATGTACCATAATGTTCATTGCAGCACTATTTACAATAGCCAGGACATGGAAGCAACCTAAATGCCCATCAACAGATGAATGGATAAAGAAGATGTGGCACATATATACAATGGAATATTACTCAGCCATAAAAAGGAATGAAATGGAGCTATATGTAATGAGGTGGATAGACCTAGAGACCGTCACACAGAGTGAAGTAAGCCAGAAAGAGGAAAACAAATACCGTATGCTAACTCATATATATGGAATCTAAAAAAAAGAAATGGTACTGATGAACCCAGTGACAGGACAAGAATAAGGATGCAGATGCAGAGAATGGATTGGAGGACAGGGGGTTGGGGGTGCTGGGGGCGAAGGGGAAGCTGGGACGAAGTGAGAGAGTAGCATAGACATATATACACTACCAACTGTAAAATAGATAGCTAGTGGGAAGTTGCTGTATAACAAAGGAAGATCAACTTGATGATGGGTAATGCCTTAGAGGGCTGGGACAGGGAGGGTGGGAGGGAGTCGCGGGAGGGAGGGGATATGGGGATATATATATAAATACAGCTGTTTTGCTTTGGTGTACCTCAAAAGCTGGTACAAGAGTGTAAAGCAATTATATTCCAATAAAGACCTTTAAAAAACAAAAACAAAAAACCCTTCCCAGCTTCCTCCTAGAACCTAATAAAAGCCAGCCTCACCTTTGTCTCTGAGACTTGCCTGCTATGTGCCATAGTTTGTCCCGAATTGCAATTCCTCTGCTATTCCTGAATCAGTGCATCTTCACTTAATCATAACTGCCATTAATTTTGCTTAAGGATGACACAAGGATGCAGCACCCTAAATAGACCCTGAGCAGTAAGAAATCAACTGCTCACCCACCACTTCTTAGCCCTGAGTGGACCTGGGCAGTACTCTAACCCCAGATCTGGAAGCAGGTGGCACTCGCTTGCCTGGGCAGACAGGTCCCTGGGAAGAAGGCCAGGGAGCTATGTGGGGCTTGCACGGTGAGTGTTGGGGGCATGAAATCTGAAGCCTTAAAAGCCTCTTCCTCTGGCCTTCTCCCTGCAGAGGAAGCCCCCTGTGTCTACAACAGGCCTCTTATCCCGCCCCCACCATGCCCTATCCAGTCCAGGAGTGAGGGCTTGGCGCTGCCTAGGGTCCCATCCCCTCCCCTGGGAACCCACCCGGAGAGGACAAGAAGGTCTTCTCTCCCCATCTCTCAGTAGGCAGACCCCGTGAAGGCCTCCCTTTAATCCGATGCCTCTTACCAGTCAGTGGCCACCAGGTGCCTGGGTAGGTCCTTCATTCAGGGCAAAGACGGAAGGTGAGGGCTTGCAGCTGAAAGCATGCAGCAAATATTTGCTATTCCAAAGTGTGATGCCCCGTGGGACTGTTACTGATTAACGCCCTGCTTGGAGATGGTGGCATTTCTGGAAAAGCCAGATTGGGAGATGGGCTTCCCATAATCCCCTTGCTCCTCCCGCTGATCTCGGAGAGATAGGAGTCACTGGTGGCCTGAAGCAGCATCTCAGTTCACGGCCCAGGAACGGAACCTGGGTGGCCTGGGTGAAAAACCAGGAATCCTAGCCCCTAGACCACCAGGGACTAGAGGCTAGAAGCAACGTTCCCCCTGGCTCTTGCCACATTTGAAAAATGAATTTCTCAAGGAGGCAGAAACAGGTACAAAGTTTAGTATCAGAGACACAGCGTGACGGTGTGGGAGAGCATACAGAGAAACAGTTTATTTAAGACAGAAGCAAGGCAGAGGTACACCCCCGGAGAGAAAGAGTGTGGACATCCTCCCTAATGAGGAGAATGCAGGAAAGAGGTGATTTAAATCACTTAAAAAGGACAGTTCTTCCAGGTCTTTGTTTACTTTTGGCCAATTATCTTGTTCCTTTTTCCACACCTGACCTGTTCCAGGACCCTCCCCAACACACGTGCACAACTTTTTGCTTAGATGGATTCCAGCGCAGAGGCCTGTGGGTGCATATCCACTTATTATGGGGTGGCACCCCCGCCCTTTTGACTTCCAAAGAGCCTTCCTGTGCATGTGCAGATGGGGAGGTTTCCTTGACCTCAGGAGTGGTTATCTTTGTTTACTCCAGCAGAGCTCAGCTCCTGCCACTAACTTCATCCTTGGAGTGTCTAGGGTAAACAAAACTTCAATTTTACTCCGCTTGACAAATACCAGCTGTCCAGCCCAGGGGCCCATGTATCTCCTGCCTCACTGCAACCCTGACTATGAGGGCAATTCCTCCATGAGCATCTGTGTCTCAGTCCAGGCAGCGCCCTAGGAAGATCCTGCTCCTGGTGAGATGTAGCTGCCGCAGTTGCTGAACACCTCTCGCGAAGGAAGGGCTGGATCCCACGGAGGCCTCCTGGGTCCCCAGCTCAAGGCTGGGCCCCATGTGGGGAGCGGGGGCAGACATGATGAAGACCTGCTCCCCCCACCCCCCAAGGAACTTTCAGTCCAGCGGGAGAGGCAGACCGCTACATCACCATCAGCCATACAGAGCCTATTTCAAGGTCAACTTACTGCTTCACCAGGTTGATGGACTTGTGAGACTGGAATCCTCAAATACCCAAAGTCAAGGCTGATGTAGACCCTTTAAGACAAAAATTCTCCGACCTATTAGACTCTCTTTTTTATAATATAAATATTTTATGTGCCCGTTACTACCCTGAAGTGAAATTTGTAGTTAATAGAACCTACCCACAAAATTAAAATATATATATATATAGCTTTAACTATAATCTGGAGGGGAAAAAAGTACATTATAAGAAAATAATGCTTCTTTTAGTATGTAAATGCTCTGACATAACTACAGTAGAAGAGGTAGTGATGCCATCAGATGTGGGACCAGTTAGAGAGCTCGCTATGCTGCACACCTGTTGTACTGGCCGTTCCACCTACAGCCAGAATCACCACCAGCCATGTGGTTTTCTGCACTCAGTTCCTAAAAAGCAGAATATAAATCTTCCTCTGATGTATCTTCATAGAAAATTCAGCAGGAATTAAAATGTTGGGGGAACAGGGATATGTGTATAAAAACAGATGATTGAACTTGGTGTACCCCCCCCCCAAAAAAAAAAAAAAGTCAAAGAAACAGATCCAACATGGAAAAAAAAATGTTGGGGGAAAACAATGTTTTCATATGAAATAAAATACCCGTGGCACTGTGAGAATCTAGGCTTAGATCATTTATAAATGGGGTTTTCAAATGTCCCACCCGTATGGACTTGCACTGGGACACTGGAATCACGTTGGACCTGGGTCGCTTCATTGTGGTGGACAGACCTGCGTGTTCCTGTAGGTCTGGCATCTCTGGCTCTCACTCACTAAATGCAAACAGCGCTCCTCCAAATTGCTGTGGAAATCAGAAGTGCCCCCAACAAGCTTCCAGAGTGTTCCTTTGGGGCAGTACCTACTCTGTTGTGAAGGGCTTCCTGAAGAGGTCAAAGTGAGGGGTGCAGGTGGATGAGGCTGTGCCGGGATTCTGGACTCTGCACGGGAACCAGGTCTTGCCTTCCTGTCCCTGGAGTTCTGCAGCTGAGCAGCAGCTGGCAGCTGGCAGCAGGGGGTTGGGGTGTGGGGGTGGGGATGGGGGTGGGGGTGGGGCAGGGGCTGCTTTCTCCCTGCTGGGGAAATGTGGGCTCTGCCAAATGTGTGGGAGGAAGCAGTGAGCATGGAGGCTGAGGAACACAGCATTCACGGGGATGGGGGTGCTTCAGAGGTGCTGTAAACGTCATCGTGGAGCATCTGACCACCTGGGAGGCTCTTAAAACTTCTGCGGAAATTTCAGAAAGGGATCTTTGTAAGGAAGGCAGCAGAATGTATTGGAAAGAGCGTATGGGTCTCCGTCAGATACCTTGGGCTTGAATCCCAATTCCTTCAGATTCCTAGCTGCTAGACCTTGGGAACATAACCTAACCACTCTGAACTTGCTTTTCCTTTTCCATCAAATGGCCAAAACTGTGCCTCTGGCCCATGAATATCTCAGCAGCACTCAGGAACCAGGAAGTCGGTGGGTAACATTGTTTCTAAGGTGGTGGGTCCTGGCCCTCTAGCATGGTGGTTCAGAAGTTCTCCACCTTCAGCCAGGATGAGCCCTGCACTACTCCCAGCAGGTCAAACTCAAGGCCTGCCCGTGTAGTGTGACCTCTTTCACCAGCTGTGTGACCCTGAACAAACTCCTTCACCTCTTCTTGCCTCAGTTTCCCCATCTGTAAAATGGGGGCTCCCAGGCCTGAGGTGTTAGGACTGTTGTGAGGCTTAAATGAAGTAGCGCCTGTGAAGACCTTGGTACCTAATAATATGAGTGGTATTTGTCGTAAAATGAATGGTATTTATTGTATAATTTCAGAGCCAGAATGAACATCAGCGGTAAGCCTAGACCCTGGATTTGGACTTGACAGAGGAGGAGCTGCAGGCCCACGCCCATTAAGGCCCTTCCTGCCCCTGCTGGTGCCAGAATAGAACCAGACCACCTGACTTCCCGTTTGCATTTCAGCTCATCACAAGCCTCTGTAGAGAGAGATTGGGAAAGATCTGATAGGAAGGCGTTTGGTCATCAGAGTCAACTCAGAGGAGACAATGCAATCCTTCCCAGAACCTTCCTGCATGCAGGAAGCACAGTGCTTCCGAAACCCACCCCGGGGGCGAGATCCAGGGACTTCTAAAGCAAATTTGTTCAGGGACCCAAAAAAGCTGTTTCTGAAAAGCAACTAGAGCCAGAATGAGGCTTCAGGAAACAGAACCACAGTTAGTTTGCTTTTCGTGGATCAGATCAAGTGGAAAGATTGCACGGGTGTGCGACGCGGAGGTAGAAAAGCAAAAGCCTCCCAAATCCTTGTGAAATGCACACGTGTGGGGCAAGCGGCTCCTTGTTTGCCAAGTGGCCTCTCTCTCTCTCTCTTCCCCACGGCTGCCTCCACCCTGGCTTGCTGGGCTCCAGGGATACCTAACAAGATTGCAGATCGATCCCTTCTGTCCCCAGCACTGCAAAGCTGATGGCCCAGGCAAGTCCGCTATGGTTACCTGGAGAAGCTGTGCTCAGGGCGGTGGTCAGCGAAGTGGGGATAACTTCTGGGTAACTAAGAGTTTGACTAGTTAGCACCTACATCTGCCTAGCATGATAGGTGAGCTAACAAAGCTTTCTTTCCTTGAGATGGGTTTCCTCTTTGGTGCAGTGAAAAGGACCTTTGAGTAAGAGGGACATGATAAAGAAACAGATGATCAGAGAGGTCAATTAACTTGTTCAAGAACACAGAGCTTGAATTTGAATCCAGACCTCTGGCTCCCAAGGCAGTTAACAAGCACAACCACTTAGTGTAGACAGCAGGTTTTCACTAAGATCGTCCTTCTACCCGGGAGGTCATGTTCTTTCCCTATTTTTATTTTGTGCTGCAGATCGTTTATTTCAGTTTTTAACTTTAAAAAATTATTTTTTAATAATTTTAAATGTAAAGTAAAACTGCAAGAATAATTACAAAGAACTTCTATAACCCTTAACCCAGATTCCCAATTTTTTTAAATTAATTAATTAATTTATTTTATTGGCTGTGTTGGGTCTTATTTGCTGTGCACTGGCTTTCTTTTAATTGCGGTGAGTGGGGGCTATTCTTCATTGTGGTGCGCGGGCTGCTCATTGCCGTGGCTTCTCTTGTTGCGGAGCACGGGCTTTAGGCACGTGGGCTTCAGTAGTTGCAGCACATGGGCTCAATGGTTGTGGCTCACGGGCTCTAAGGCGCAGGCTCAATAGTTGTGGTGCACGGGCTTAGTTGCTCCGCGGCATGTGGGATCTTCCTGGAGCAGGGATGGAACCCGTGTCCCCTGCATTGGCAGGTGGATTCTTAACCGCTGTGCCACCCAGATTCACTAATTTTAAAGCATTTTCCATGTTTTACAATTCTCTTCTCTCTGTACATCCATATGTACAAGGGTGAGTCAAAAATTATCTGCACTCTGGCTGTAGAATTTATTTTAATTAACCTTTAGAAAAGACCAGTACATCATTTTTTTGACATAATCTCCTTGCTTTTCAATACACTTTGTCCATCTATCAACAAGCTTTCATATTCCCTCATTAAAAAATTTTTTAGGCTGAGCTGCAAGCCATGAATGCACCACCGTCTTCACTTCATCAGAAGTGAATTCAGCTCCTTCGTGATGGCTAACACTTGTGCGACCTTCCTTGAACTTCTCTACCCATTTATACCCACTTCTTTGCTATAAAACACTTTCTCCATACTGCGCATGAAGCCTTCGACAAATAATGGCACCAGGTACAACCTCAGACCACAAAAAACGAATCACTGCACACTGCTCTTCTTTCATGCAGATCACAAGTGGGGCATCCATTTTTGCTCACACCGCAGTTACAAATGAATGGATGTAACACGTTCGCACCTGCATAGCAGTGAGTGGGGAGACAGTAGGGTTGAACGGAAAGTGCTAAGACGGTGTGCCAACAGAAGTTTTAGTATACCTGGAGTGCGGATAATTTTTGACTCACCTTCGTATATATGTATGCACAGGTGCAAGGTGTGTGTATGCAGGTGCACACACATGCTACCTTATTCTGAACCATTTGAGATGATAAGGTAATCCCAAGAACAGGAACATTCTCTTATGTAAATAGTAATAGTATCTATTTCTCAAATCCAAGAAATTTAATATTGTTACACTACCTGAAGCCACAATCATGTTCCAGTTTTTTCAACTGCCCCACTCATGTTCTTTGCGGCATTTTTATTTTTAGCATAAGGTCCTTCCAGGACCATGTCTCCTTGGTTTCCTTGAATCTAGAACAGTTCTTCAGCCCTTTCTTTGTCTTTTATTATGTTGACATCTTTTAAAAAATATTTATTTATTTAGTTGCGCGGGGTCTTCATTGCGGCTTATGGGCTCCTTAGTTGCAGAACGCAAACTCTTAATTGTGGCATGTTTGTGGGATCTAGTTCCCTGACCAGGGATGGAACCCACCCCCTGCACTGGGAGCCTAGAGTCTTAACCACTGGGCCACCAAGGAAGTCCCTATGTTGACATTTGGAATTTCACCTGTTCTCTCAATTTAGGTTGGTCTGATGTATCCCCGTGATTAGCCTCTGATTATACAATTTTGGAAGGAATATCATAGAAACGATGTGGGCCCCTTCTTAGAGTGTCACATCCAGAGGCACATGATGTCTCTTTGGCCCTAAATGGTGATGTTCATTTTAATGCCTTGGTTAAGATGATGTCCATTTCTCCAATATATAGCTACTGTTTCTCCCTTTGTAATAAGTCACTGCTGAGGAGATACTTCGAAACTAATTTAGATATCCTATTTTCCATCGAACTCCCCATGCCCTCAGATTTAGCATCCCTTGACTATTCTTGCCTCAATCAATATTTACGATGGTAGTCTAAATCCATCATTCCTTTCCTATTTATTTATCAGCATTATTGGTATGGATTCATGAACTCTTGATTTTATTCAGTGCATTTTAATCCATTACTGTTCTTACTATATATACGTATATGTTATGTATATATGTATGTATTGAGTTGTTGAAATTGTCCCAGTGTACGTATATATTAGGAATGTACTAGAAACCATGAGTTTATCCCTCCAATTCATGTGCTACCCCACAGGATTCTTCCTTGTTTCCCCCATTCTGTATTTGTATCTCTTCTTGCTCAATCCTACAAATCACATAAATAACGTCACGTTCGCTATCCTCATCCCACGATGAAAAACGAACCTGAAAAGAGGGCTTCAAGATTGTTTGCAGTCTTGTATTCTTACAACTAGAGGCATACCATCCAAGCATTGTGTTGAAAATCTCCTTGGATTAATTCTTTTTCTCCCCTTCAGTGTAGTTATGTTATTTATTTGAAGTAGGTTTGAATTCATTTGTTTTCTTTTCACTTGGTTTTAGGGCTTTCCTCATTTGTTCATTTAATTTTATTTTTGCGAATATAGAACATTGACATTATTCTAAAGGTCTAAACCATATAAAAACGTCTATGAAGAGAAGTGCTATTCCCCACCCCCCATTTCTTCCACTCCGTTCTCTCCCCTTCCCTTGCAGGTAACCGTTTTTTAAAAAATCCTTAGTTCCCTGACCAGGGAGTGAAGCTGCACCCCCTGCATCGGAATTGCAGAGTCTTAACCACTGGACCACCAGGGAAGTCCCCAGGTAACCATTTAATTAATTTCTAGTTTATCCTTCCCATGTTTCTTTTTATAAGGACCCATCAGCATTCCCACTAGCAATGCATGAAAATGACTGTTTCCACACAACCAATAGAATGTACTATGAAGCTTTCACATTTTTGCCTATCTGATGAATAGGAAATGGTATCTCAGTGTGATTTTAATTTGCATTTTTATTATCAGTGAAGTCAAACATATTTTCATATGTTTAAACACCACATATTAGGGATATTAGCTCTTTATCAGTGACAGACCTTGCAAATCTCTTCTCTCAGGTTTTCACTTCTGTTGACTTTGCTTATGAATTTTTGACTATGCAATTAAAAATATTTTTATTTTTAGTCAAATTTCTCAGTTCTTTTAAAAATTTCATCTGGACTTTGAGTCATGGTTGGAAAGCCTTTTTCTACACCTAAATTATAGAGGAATTTACCCATGTTTTCTTCTAGTACTGGTATAGTTTTTTTTTTTCCCATTTAGATATCTGATTCTTAGTTTATTCTTATGTATAGTGTGAAGAATGGGTCTAATTTTATCCTTTTGTTTTTCAAATGGCTATCCAGTTGTCCCAATACCATTTACTTAAAAGACTATGTTTATCAAATATTAAATTTCCATTTGTACTTGAGTCTATTGCCAGACTTTCTAATCTATTTCATTGGTCTGCCTATCTATTCATATACCAGTACCATATATTTAATTAAAATATCTGCTCCACATGCTTTAACATCTGGTTGGGGCAGCCCCTTATCCTCCCCACCCCTTGTCCTCCACATCTTTTTCTTTTCATTGTTTTCCTGGCTACTCTTGCATGTTTATTTTTCTATATGGACTTTGGTGTTATCTTGTCTATCTCCAGAAAAAAAAATTTCTAGTATTTTTATTGGAATACAATTAAATTGATAAGTTAACTTATGGAAAATTGATATCTAGATGATGTTGAGCATCTCATTCAAGAATGAATATCTTTGCATTTGTTCCAGTCTAATTGTGCTTCTTTAAGGAATATTTAATAATTTTCACTATATAGATTCTGCACATTTCTCGTTTCTTTCTAAGTGTATACCTTTTGGTTGCTATTGGATTTTCTCTTCCATTATGTGTTTTAATTGGCTGTTGTTTGTGTATATGAAGGCATTGCTTTTGCATGTTAATTCTATATTCTGATATCTTGCTGAAATCTTTTGTTGTTTGAGTTTATCATTGCTTTGCTAGGGTTATGCAGGTACATTGCATGTCATCTGCAAATAGAGAGAGTTTTGTCTAATATCACCAGGATGATGGGAAATGGTAGTGGATATACTGAGTTGCCTTGTTTTACTCTTGACTTAGTGGGAGTGCATTTAGTGTTTTCTTATTAAGATGCTGACTTTAGAAAAGTATAAATATGTATATTTAAGGAAGTATCTCTCAATTCCTTTCTCTCAAGATGTATGACATATCTATCATCTAATTATCTTTGTATCATCCATTGTCTATATATCTCTATCATCTATCATCTATCTATCTATCATCTATCTATCTAATCATCTATCTATCATCTATCTATCTTCCTATCACCTATGTATCTATCTATCCATCTGATTCTCTTTATCTCATTTAATGTATTTTGCCCTCAACTGGGAGAGTGTCTCTTCCTCCTGAAATCTTTCTCTAGCGCCCTCTACTGACAAAGTTTAATATCATGCACGGTGAAACTATTTAAAAAGTCCAGGTTGGTTTTTGCAGAGCAGTAATGAAGGGAGAATTTGGAGTTGAGAAAAAAAAAATCACTAACTATTTTTGCTTTAAACAGTTAATTACACTTTAAATGTATTTAAAACTATTTTATATTTGTCCACATGTTTACTGTTTCCAGTGTTCTTCATTCTTTTGTGTAGGTCCAAGTATTCATCTAGAATCATCTTGTTTCTCCATAAAGAACTGCTTAAAAAATGTCTTTAGTGAAGATGATAAGCCTCCTCAGCGCTTGTTTGTCTGAAAAAAGCCCTTTATTTTGCCTTCAGTTTTGAAGATTTGTTTGTGTTTTGCTATTTTGAAAGATATGACATTCCCCCCCAGCATTTTAAATACATCTTTCCGTTGGGTGTTGACTTGTATGATTCCTTCTTTTCAAGTTTTTGCTTAGAAATAATTTAAAACTTACAGAAATGTACAAAAATAATAGTGTCTCCATGTACCTTTCACTGCGCTTCCACGCATCACATAACCCTAAGGCCAGTGATCAAAGCTAGAAAATTACATTGGTACAATATTATATTGATGTTTTATTCAAATTTTATCAATCGTGCCACTCGTCCCCTTCAACCGCACTTGTCACCAGCCGCAATGACAGTTATTTATTGCAAGAGGGGAACCTGGGGAGGATTGGGGGAAACCTCCCACTCCTTTCCGTGGGGTCCCGGGTGCCCGAGCCAGGCGCGCTGTGGCTCCTGCGGGAGTCCGCTTAGGTCGGATTCACCACCTTGCCCAGGAAGAGGCTGCTCCACGTGAAGTCGTCGAAGATCATGACGACGAAGGGCCGGTTGAAGCGTATGGTGAGCGGCTCGGGCGCCGCATTCAGACGGACCGGGGTGCGGGCGGCTGCCTCCAGGCCCTTCTCATCGAGTTGCAGCGCCGCCTTATGGACCACCTGGTGGGAACCGACAGAGCGCGGAGGATGAGCACCTGCTGCATAGGCAGCGCTTTCGGAGCCCCATCGCTTTGGCTCCTCCCACCCTCAGTTTTCTGGATGGCGAAGCCGAGGCTCAGAGAAGGTCACCTGCTGGCTCCTCATCTACGTGGCAGCCCCAGGACTAGCGCCGGGTTCTGTCCACCTCCGGAACCCAGGCCACACCCAGACTTCCTCCCTAGAAAGCGGGCAGGTGGAGCCCACCAGTGGAGATCAAGGGTCTGAAACTGGACTTCAGCATCCATATCGGGCTCCCTTTACCGGGTCCTGGGCTGGTGGAGGGAGACCGCGCTCCCTCTCCACTCTGCCAGTTATTGCGAGGGTTCAGTTCATGCAAAATGCTTGTGCCCACTCTGTAGGGAAAAGGGTCACCTCTAATTGTTGAAACATCCCTTGTTATGATCAGAATTAGAAGATAGCCTCAGGTCAATAAAACGCTTGAGTAGCTTATATGAAACGCCTTGGAGAGATCAGAACTGGCTGATTAAATAACAGTACCTATGGGACAGGCCTCTCATCGGTGGAGCAGCAGGGAACCAGAGGCTCAGAGTGCTCTGTAAATAGGCCCACAGGGCTAGTGAGAAGCTCAGCCTGGCTAGGAACCCCTGCAGTGTGTCTTTGGAATATGAGGTTTTGAGTCAAAAGTCAGGCTATTTACTAGCTCTGTGACCTTGATGAGGTATTCACCCTGCCCCAGCCAGAGATTCCTCCTCTGAGAAACTGGGGTAACACCCACCCTGTAAGGAGGTAGTTGTTTGACTGAGTCCTTCACACACAGGTATTTTATTGAGCACATACTGTGTGCCGACATCAAGATGGTCAAAGTCTGTGTGTGTGAGGGAGGGGGCTGTTGCCACCACAGCTTTCTCCTGTTCCCTCTTGTTTTGTCACCCACAGGACTGCAAGATCCTGCGAGGGTAGGGACACCCAGTGTCTAGCACAGGTTGGGGCACATAGAACATGTTCTATAAATATTTTCTGAATGAGTGAATAACAGAACATAAAGCTGAAGGATGGAGATAATGAATGTCATTGGGTAGAAGATTCAGTGTGATATCATGCAGATGTTTCCTTTTTGCTGGGGGCCGCTCACAGCCCTGCCATGGTGACTTGGTCTTCCACAGCGCCCCCTCTGTGTGGCCTGGCAGGACGGGTGGATACCTGGACTGTGGTGCTGCCTTGTCACTAGCTTCCTGTGTGATTTTGGGGACTTCAAGTTCTTGCTGAGCCTCCATTTAGCCTGTTGTAAAACCAGGGGCTTGGACAAGACCTCTCAGCCTGGGGCCTAGAGGCCTTCTCATGAACGGCCTCCATGTTGTTTATTATTATTTGTATTGTGAATTTGGGGAGAAAAGAAGGATGCGCTCTGGAGACACCTACCTTTGACACTTTCAGCGGGGCCTCTTGGGTGATGCCTGAGAAATGTGTCCGGTTGTTGAGCAAGTCTGCAATACCCATGTCCCCCACGATGCCCCCAAGGTCATAGGCTCCGGAGATGGAGACCTTCGGGATGTACAGGTCCACCTGGCTGTTCGGGGTAAGAAGATGAGGTTAGACTTTCCTGGGGCTGGGCCCGACCAGCCAGACTCTTGTTTCCCCTGTGATCCCTCCAGAGCCTGCATCCCAGCTGGACCTGCTCTTTGGGGACAGGGGAAGGGACAGGGCAAGGGGCAGGATCTGCCTGTCCCTTCATCACACAGGCAGCTTCCTCTCTGGGCCACTGAATTGCAAAGTCTTTTCTTCTCAGCTCTTTCTCTGAGCTGATTCCACCTGATCCAGCTAAACTACCAGACACTGAGCAAAGAGTCCCTAAAGAAGTCCTTGTGGGCAAAATAAATAAAAGCAAAAATAAACAAATGGGACTGAATCAAACATATAAGCTTTTGCAAATCTTTAAAACCATAAACAAAACAAAAAGGCAACCTATGGACTGAAGAAAATATTTGCAAGTGATGCTACTGACAAGGGCTTAATTTCCAAAATATACGAACAGCTCAAACAACTCAATATCAAAAAATCAAACAACCCAATCAAAAAATGGGGAGAAGACCTAAATACACATTTCTCCAAAGAAGACATACAAATGGCCAACAGGCACATGAAAAGATGCTCAATATCACTAATTATTAGAGAAATGCAAACCAAAACCACAATGAGAGACCACCTCATACTGGTCAGAATGCCATCATTAAAAATAATAAGTGCTTGAGAGGGTGTGGAGCAAAGGGAACCCTCCTACACTGTTGGTGGGTGAGAATGTAAATTGGTGCAGCCACTACGGAAAACAGTATGGAGGTTCCTTAAAAAACTAAAAATAGAGTTATCATATGATCCAGCAGTCCCACTCCTGGGCATATATCCAGAAAAGATGAAAACTCAATTCAAAAAAGACACATGCACCCCAATGTTCATAGCAGCACTATTTACAATAGCCAAGACATGGAAGCAACCTAAATATCCAACAACAGACGAATGGATAAAGAAGATGTGGTACATGTATACAATGGAATATTACTCAGCCATAAAAAAGAATGAAATAATGCCATTTGCAGCAATATGAATGAACCTAGAGAATATCATACTAAGTGAAGTAAGTCAGACAGTGAAAGACAAATGTTATAAGATATCACTTATACGTGGAATCTAAAAAATAATACAAATGAACTTATTTACAAGACAGAAAGAGACTCGCAGACACAGAAAACGAACATAGTTATTGAAGGGAAGCGGTGTGAGGGACAAATTAGGAGTATGGAATTAATAGATACACACTACCACATATAAAATAAATAAACAACAAGGATTTGCTGCACAGCACAGAGAATTATACTCACTATCTTGTAATAACCTATAATGGAAAGGAATGAAAAAAGGAGGTATATATATGTATATATCTCCATATATATAACAGTCACTTTGCTGTACACCTGAAACTAACACAATATTGTAAATCAACTATACTTCAATTAAAAAAAAGAAAAAAGAAGAAGCCCTGTGGCCCCCCAAGCACCCCCTGGCAGAAGTGAAGGAGCGGAGGGAACATGCAGCTGGGAGCAGGGGTCCTGGCCCCAGCCATGCTGCTAATGCTGTGTGGCTTTAGCCAAGTCCTGTCCCTCTCTGTGCTAGTCCTCAACTACACAGCAAGGGAAAGAGAAGATGCCCGAAGCCCTGAAGTCAGTGATAGGGTACCGGCTCTCTAGAGGTGGGGGGGGAAGGCACGAGACCTTCTCTGCACTGAGCACGAGCTGCTCTGGGGAAGCCTGGAGGCTGGCAACCTGGGGGAAGTGAGGAGGAATTCAAGGCCAGTGGGACGTGTGACTTCTCTAGATGGGAAATAGCAACGGAAGGTAAGGTAGGCAGACCCGTACCCAGCACCTGGCGGATCTTCCTGACCTCCTTTATCTCATCTAATCCTCGCAGGCACACACAGCCTTACAAATTGGAGTCAACATCTTCAATTTCCAGATTGAGAGACTGAAACTCAAAAGAGGCTGAGGATTTTCCTCAAAGTCACGCCACTGGGAAGCAGCAGGACTATCAAGAAACCAGAACTAGTTGCCTTGAAGCCCCACCACGCCACCTCGGAGAGCTGCCCCCATGACCAGCACAGGCAGCAGGCAGGTGAGTGACAGCGGAGCAAGGGGACCGAGAGGAAGGCTCTCGCGAGAGCGCCCCGTGAGTGGGGCCCAGAGGCTTCCGGTGGGAGGTGGGCTGTCAGCTCGGCCCTGAAGGATGCTGAGTTCGGATGCATTAGAGAGCATGGTGGGGAGGGGGGTGGTGGTGCTGGGAGGGTGAGGAAGGAGAAGGTGGCGAACCCAGGGCAACATCATTGGGATGAAGTAGAGAACTCATGACCAATCACATATGATGTCTAAAGGTGCAAAGTTTTACCTTGAATGTTTATTTTTTAAAAACCTAGAAAAAAATGGCACGTGTTGTTGATTAATGTTGTTTAAGTATTTTAGTGAAGAGATTATTTTTGGAGTAAAGAGAAAGGGTATCTTTCGCCTCATTTTCAACACACTAGGGTTCAGAATTTGACTCTCGGCACCTTACCACCACCTGATGGCGCTGTACCCGAATTACAGGTTCCCTCTCACCGGTGGGGAGTGAGCTGGGGATGGGACGGTCGACTTGAAAAGCTGAAGAATGGACTCCTACCATCACCCAAACACAGGCTCACTTGCGCACACACACACACACACACACACACACACACACACACACACACACAGCCACACACTCGAGGGAGGGATGGTTGGTTCAAGGACGCTAAGAGCGCCTTCCGTGCCCCCCACGTAGCTCTGGGGGATCTCTCAGGAACACAGAGCTGACCACACCACTCTTCCCTGCAGAAGGGAGGTCAAACTCCCCAACAGTTCCCTGTCCACTCAGGGAACTGGATTAACCTCTCCAGAAGCACTAGCACTTAGCAACTCTCTGAGGGGATCATTTACAGTAAAAACAACCCGAAACCATAGAACACAAAACTAACATATATAATAAAGCAGAAGAGCTTGTTTCTAGATTTTTCTGCCTGCAAAATTCTTGGACGCCCAAGTTCATCCAAGGGGGATTCGTCTCTTCCTCTGCTGCTGCTGGCGCCCTGGGCAGGGCCTCCCCGACTTTGTTGGTGCCACTGCCTCTTCCACGCATGCTCTCGGCCGCTTGCTCCTGGCTGAACTTCCACTCAGGCAAGTGAAAGCGATCTGCTCTGCAGCCCCTTCCCCAGGCTTCTGGGTTAAAGTGTGGCTTCCCCGCCCCCGCCCCCAACTTTACACGTTATGCATCTCCTTCCCTCTCTTGCTCTGACAGAGCTTACGTTATTGTACCACTGTTAATTCCACCAGAATCCATTTTCTGCTCTGGAGTGCATGCCTCTTGAACCTATATTTTGTCTTATTCACCATTCTATCACTTGTGCTTAGCCCAGTTCAAGGCGCATAGCAGTCACTTCCATATATGTATATTGAATGAATGAATGAATGAATGAGTGAATGGCATGGTTCCTGGTCCACGAGGCTTCCTGAGGGGCTCTAGATCCAAGTGCTGGCTCCTTCTCCTACAGCCCCTCTTCCCTTTAAGTCTGCACCCCCCCACCCCCCACCAGCTCTCATGTTGGTTGGCTCCAGCACAGGCAGAACTCCAATCTCCCAAGAGTGAGGACCGTCTTCTTCAGAACATCTGCTCCCTCCTCGAAGGTGAGGATCAGGGCTGGACACAAGCTTGACTATAATTTTGATTTTCCTCTAGCTCAGAGGTTCCTGGGAAAAATGAGTTTATTATGTACTTATGTCCTGACTTTCTTACTTATTTACTGATTGAGTGATGGAAGAAACATTAGATCCCTCGAGTGACTTCACCATTCATAGGCTTTGCGTTGGTTCCAGGGTAGATACAGTGGCCACTGTCATTATGTTTTTTTGTGGTCTCCCAGGAATCTCCAGCAGTGCTTGGTCTCAGGTAAGCAAGATAATATCGTGGGTCAGTGTGGGCTGGGTGGTTGGTGAATTCAGTTTAAGAAAAAGACGAAAGATGTGATAATACAGAGGGTGGCTATCAACCTCCCGGGGAAGGAGGACCTCACTTTTGGGAATGCCCCCAAATATCAATAGCTCAGTGTCAATCGACAGGTGGTAAATAAGTGTGACCTCGAGGTCAGAAAACCCAGCAGACAGGAAAACAATGAGCCCTTGGGGAAGAAGGATGGTCAGGTGCACCCCTTTCCCACTTGCCCCACTTTCTGGAAACATGTCCAACTGCAGAAATCAACACAGCTGCTGGAGGGCTTACCTGCTGGTCAGGGACTCGGACCACCTCTGAATGGTGTCTCGGCTCAGCGAGCCAATGACTGAATCCATCTTCCCCTTGACCGGAAGGACAAAAAAGACGGTCTCGTTGCCCGTGTAGTCCATCTGTACCAGCTGGCAGGGAAGCACCGAGTCGTTCAGGTACTTGATGGTGCTTGACTGGAACATCATGGGCACCTTCACTGTGGTTGTCTCGTTCACGTAGAAGTTCTCTTCCCTGGTGCTTTCCAGATCGAAGGAGTGTGCCCATGTGCCTGGGAAGAGGAGGGAAGGGGAGGGGAGGAAACAGGCCTGTGAGAGCAGGAGGAAAACACACCTTGGGTGGCAGCAGAGTGCCAGGGGTGACTGCCAAGCAAGTTACACAGTGGCCTCCCTCAATCTGGAAGGTCCCCACCAGAGCTCCTGGAATTTTCTACTAAGATGTGAAATTCCCAGAGGTTTAAAGCCTGTTCCATCCTCGACCCTTTGGGGTGGGTTGAGGTAGCACAATTTCTGAGACTAACTTCTATGAAGGTGAGTCAAAAATTATCTGCACTCTGGCTGTAGAATTTCTATGGATAGTTTTTGACTCACCCTTGTAAAAATGGAAAGAGGGAGAGAACAGAGAATGCTGGCCTTAGGATTTGGGAGTAGGATTCAGTAAACCAGACTTCACCTTGTTGCCCCCGCCCTGGATTGGAGGGCTCTGGAAGTGGTGCTGGGGAAACTACCATCCATTCCATCCCCACCCGCAGACGTATGGCCACAGAAGCCCGGCAGGCAGCCTGGCTGCCCAATCAATTGTACCCACATTCCTGCAGGAGGCTCCCCACCTCCTGAGTGGCCCCGAGGGCCATGGTACATTTCCTAGAGGCAGAATCACGGTGAGACGAGTCTTTCAAGATTATAGATTCCTACCCCCACCTGCACTCAACTCCCATCCAACACGTTCCATGATGTCATCATGCAATGTTTGTTCCTCTTGTGATGGGGACCTCATTACCTAACAGATGGGACTTTCTGTTACTGGTCAATGCTGATGGGAAGGAAATTGCTCCTTAGATGAAGCCAAAGTCTGCCTGATGGTAATGCCTGCCTGCTGAGCCTCTTCAGCCCTTGCGTTTATTCCAAGCAACTCCAAGTCCTCTTGTAGGCAATAGATCCTTGGATATTTAGACATGGGTTGAGTCTTACCAGGGCCTTCTCTGCTCTAAGTTAAGTCTCCCCAGGTCTGGAGATGACTGAGGACCTTGAGTCCAGCAGGTCCCAATTGTCCTGGCCTCTCTTGACCTCCAGCCCAGAAGCCCTTGTGAGGTCACTGTTTTCCAACTGAGGCTGCTTGAAGGTGGCCAGAGCATAGCCCCAGGCAGACCCTTCTCCATCCTTCCAACTGTGGGATCTCTGGACCATGAGGCCAAAACTCTTGGTTCTGAGCCAGCCTCAACCCCCTGGAAGAGCTTGTAAGGGAGGCCACAGGCAGAAGCCAGAGGATGTAGGGAAAAGAGCAATGGATGTGGAGCCTGGAGACCCAGGGGCTATGCCTGGTCCATCCCTAATGACTGAGGCTGTCTCACAGCAAGTGAGATAATTAGTGGGTTCTTGAGCCATCCTCTAAAAGAAGTCTGGGCTCCTCAGAATTGAAGGGGGTAGTTTTGTAACTAACTCATCCAACTCACAGCCAAAAAATGTAGATAAAATGTTTTTCAGTGCTAGGTTTTTCATCCTTAAAAGTTTGCTGTGTGCTTTTTACTGAGTATTTCTTTCCTAGAAGCAAGTATAACATATATCCAGTTTGGCAGAAAACCAAATACAGAATGGGATCTAACCTCTAATTTAAGGGCTTTTTTCTTGAAAATTATTGGGTTAGGAGAATTCATGGTAGAGAAACGTAACAATTTAGGAAGGGAAATTGGAGAGAGCAAGGATGAGTCTTTGGAAAATCTTTCAACAATATTTCGAATGTTCTCCCAAAAAAGAGCTGTCAAGACAGTCCACTAAGTAAGGAATATGCCAGGTACACTGTACATGTCTTAAGTGTAGTGATGAGAGCCACACCAATCTTCATTTCTATTTATTATCCTGACTTGCTGGAAACATTTCAGTTTTTCTCAGCTTAAACAGGGGCTTGTTAATTAGCTTTGCTGTATCACAGAAAATCTGTGTATAACCAGGCAACCCACGCGCCTGTCAATGTCTGCTCCTGCATTCAAATGTTCAAACCCTCTCTGATTCTATTACCAGGAACTATTGTTTCCCATCAACTCAGCCCCACTGTGGTCACAAGAATGCTTACAACTGTGAGAGCAAAGCCCTGTGCCAAGTGATACCCTGTCAGCCCCTGTCCTGCTAGCCCCCTCTCAGGCTCCTCTCAGGCTCAGGAAGGCCCTCTCTCTACCTGGGTTTACTGTGCCATTCACCCCAGGCTGTGTTGCCAGAACCTCTATGCAACCACTGTTGGGTTCCTTCCATGTGCCAAGCACTATGCAAAGGCACTGTGGCCCCCAAAGAGATGGGGATGCTGTGCTCTAGTGGGAGAGATGGCCTGGAGAATTCATGGGAGCATCCAGAAACATTTCCGAGCAATCATTCCCAGACTCCTTGGCCTTCCCATGGTCGTGTGTAAAGAATATTGTCTTGTATCTTGAAAAGCCAAAGCCATCTTGAGAAAGAAGAACAAAGCAGAGGCATCACAACTCCTGATTTCAAACTGTATTTTAAAGCTCTAGGAATCAAAATATTATGGTACAGGCATAAGAACAGACACATAGACCAATGGAACAGTATTGAAAGCCTACATATAACCCTTCACATATATAGTCAACTAATATGTGACAAGGGAACCAAGAATACTCTTGGGGAAAAGATAATCTCTTCAATAAATGGTGCTGAGAAAACTGGATATTCACATGTAAAAGAATGAAACTGGACATCTATCTTACATCATTCACAAGAATTAACTTGAAATGTGTTAAAGACTTAAACATAAGACCTGAAACCATAAAACTCCTAGAAGAAAGTGTAGGGAAAAAAGAAACTCTTTGATATTAGTCTTAGCTATGATTTTTTTTTAATATGACACCAAAAGTACAAGCAACAGAGGGAAAAATAAACCAGTTGGATCACATCAAACTAAAAAGCTTCTGCACAGCAAAGGATACAATCAATAAAGTAAAAAGGCAACCTATGGAATGGAAGAAAATATTTGTGAAACATATAATGAATAAGGGGGTAATATCCAAAAATATATAAGGAACTCGTACAACTTTGATAGCAAAAAAAAAAAAAAAAAAAAAAAAAAGAAAGCCTCAAATAATCAAATTAAAAAATGGGCAGAGGACTTGAGTAGATTTTTTTCCAAAGAAGATATGCAAATGGCCAAAAAGTACAAGAAAATGAGCTCAAAATCACGAATCATCAAGGAAATGTGAGTTAAAACCACAATGAGATATCACTTCATACCTATCAGAATGGCTATTACCAAAAAGAAAAGAGAAAACAAGTTCCAGTGAGGATGTGGAGAAAAGAGAACCCTTGTGCACTGTTGGTGGGAATGTAAACTGGTGCAGCCATAATGGAACATAGTATGGAGGTTCCTCAACAAATTAAACATAGAGCTACCATATGCTCCAGTAATTCCACTTCTAGGTATATATCAGAAGGAAATGAACCCATTATATTGAAGAGATAGCTGCACTCCCATGTTTACTGCAGCGTTATTCACAATAGCCAAGATATGGAAACAATCTAAGTGTCCATCAATAGATGAATGGATAAAGAAAAGTGTGTGTATGTACACACACACAAACACACACCCCAATTGAAATATTATTCAGCCATAAAAGAAGGGAATCCTGCCATTTGCAACAACATGGATGAACCTTGAGGACATTATGCTAAGTGAAATAAGTCAGACAGAGAAAGACAAATACTGTATGCCCTCACTTATATGTGGAATCTAAAAATACAGAATTTATAGAAAGAGAGAAAAGAATGATGGGACAGGAGGCTGGGAGAAATGGGTACAGGTGGTCAAAGGTACAGACTTTCAGTTATGAGTAAGTTCTGGGGAATCTAATGTACAGCATGGTGACTACAGTTCATAATACTGTATTATATACTTAAAAGTTGCTAAGAGAGCAGATATTAAAAATCCTCATCATACACACACACACAGACACACAGACAAAATCTTGTGAGGTAATGGATGTGTTAACTAACCTTATCTGGGTAATCATCTCGCAATATATACGTATATCAAATCATCTTGTTGTATACCTTAAGCTTACGTGATAAGTCATTTATATCTCAATAAAGCTGGAGAAAAAAGAGAATGCTGCCTTTGCTGGTCAGTCTCTTACCCTCACTACCATCCAAGAAGGGAGGCCTTTGCCAGATGGGTTCCTGGACTTGTGCTGGAGAATAGTCAGAGAAAGACCAAGAGGCAGGAGCAGGGCTCACCAAGATGCTGAGTCAGTCCAGGTAATAAAGATCTGGGGGAGGGAAGGGGTTCAGTTGGCTAATGGGAGGCCCTGAGTGTGAGCTGGGGAGCAGAGAAATGGGCATATGGGATAATCTTTAATGTTGTTGAGAGAAACATTGAATATTATACTTTTTATTTGGCTGTATTACCTGCATTTCGTTGTATATGACACTTAATTGAAATGGAACCACCTGGGTCCAGGGTTACACGTTCTAACAGGATTCTTATTAAAATTAGGTGTGTAAAACAATTAGAGAAAGAAGAACAAAGAAACCCCAAAGTGAGCAGAAGAAAAGAAATCATAAAGTTCAGATCAGAAATAAATGAAAAAGAAAGGAAGGAAACAATAGCAAAGATCAATGAAACTAAAAGCTGGTTCTTTGAGAAGATAAACAAAATTGATAAACCATTAGCCAGACTCATCAGGAAAAAGAGAGAGAAGACGCAAATCAACAGAATTAGAAATGAAAAAGAAGTAACAACCAACACCACAGAAATACAAAAGATCATGAGAGACTACTACAAGCAACTATAAGCCAATAAATTGGATAACCTGGAAGGAATGGATAAATTCTTAGAAAAATACAATCTTTCAAGACTGAACCAGGAAGAAATAGAAAATATGAACAGACCAATCACAAGCACAGAAATTGAGACTGCGATTAAAAATCTCCCAATAAACAAAAGCCCAGGGCCAGATGGATTCACAGGAGAATTCTATCAAACATTTAGAGAAGAGCCAACACCTATCCTTCTCAAACTCTTCCAAAATATGGCAGAAGGAGGAACACTCCCAAACTCATTCTACGAGGTCACCATCACTCTGATACCAAAACCAGGCAAAGATGTCACAAAAAAAGAACATTATAGGCCAATATCTCTGATGAATATAGATGCAAAAATCCTCAACAAAATACTAGCTAACAGAATCCAACAGCACATTAAAAAACTCACACACCATGATCAAGTGGGATTTATCCCTGGGATGCAAGGATTCTTCAATATATGCAAATCAATCAGTGTGATACATCATATCAACAAATGGAAGGATAAAAGCCATATGATAATCTCAATAGATGCAGAAAAAGCTTTCAACAAAATTCAACATCCATTTATGATAAAAACTCTCCAGAAAATGGGCATAGAAGGAAATTACCTCAACATAATAAAAGCCACATACAAGAAACCAAAAGCCAACATTCTAAATGGTGAAAAACTGAAAGAATTCCCTCTAAGATCAGGAACAAGACAAGGGGGTCCACTCTCACCATTATTATTCAACATAGTTTTGGAAGTGTTAGCCACAGCAATCAGAGAAGAAAATGAAATAAAAGAAATCCAAATTGGAAAAGAAGTCAAATAGTTACTCTTTGCAGATGACATGATACTATACATAGAAAACCCTAAAGACTCTACCAGAAAACTGCTAGCACTAATCGATGAATTTAGTAAAGTAGCAGGATACAAAATTAATGTGCAGAAATCTCTTGTGTTCCTATACACTAACAACGAAAAAGCAGAAAGAGAAATTAAGGAAACTCTCCCATTTACCATTGCAACAAAAAGAATAAAATACCTAGGAATAAACCTAACTAAGGAGGCAAAAGACCTGTATGCAGAAAACTTTAAGACATTGATGAAAGAAATAAAAGATGATACAAAAAGATGGAGAGATATAGCATGTTCTTGGATTGGAAGAATCAACATTGTGAAAATGACTGTCCTACCCAAAGCAATTTAGATTCAGTGCAATCCCTATCAAATTACCAACAGCATTTTTCATAGAACTAGAACAAGAAATCTTACGATTTGTATGGAAACACAAAAGACCCCGAGCAGCCAAAGCAATCTTGAGAAGGAAAGATGGAGTTGGTGGAATTAGGCTTCCTGACTTCAAACTATACTACAAGGCCACAGTGATCAAGACAGTATGGTACTGGCACAAAAACAGAAAGGAAGATCAATGGAACAAAATAGAGAACTCAGAGGTAAACCCAAGCACATATGGGCACCTTATCTTTGACAAGGGAGGCAAGAATATACAATGGAAAAAAGACAGCTTCTTCAGTAAATGGTGCTGGGAAAACTGGACAGCAACATGTAAAAGAATGAAATGAGAACACTTCCTAACACCATACACAAAAGTAAACTCCAAATGGATTAAAGACCTACATGTAAGGCCAGACACTGTAAAACTCCTAGAGGAAAACATAGGCAGAACACTCTATGACATACATCAAAGCAAGATTCTTTTTGACCCACCTCCTAGAATCATGGAAATAAAATCAAGAATAAACAAATGGGACCTCATGAAACTTCAAAGTTTTGCACAGTGAAAGAAACCATAAACAAGACAAGAAGACAACCCTCAGAATGGGAAAAAATACTTACCAACGAAGCAATGGACAAAGGATTAATCTCCAAAACATACAAGCAGCTCATGCAGCTTAATACCAAAAAAACAAATAACCCAATCCACAAATAGGCAGAAGACCTAAATAGACATTTCTCCAAAGAAGACATACAGATGGCCAACAAACACATGAAAAGATGCTCAACATCACTAATCATTAGAGAAATGCAAGTCAAAGCCACAATGAGGTATCACCTCACACTGGTCAGAATGGCCATCATCAAAACATCTAGAAACAATAAATGTTGGAGAGGGTGTGGAGAAAAGGGAACTATCCTGCACTGTCGATTGGAATGTAAGTTGGTACAGCCACTATGGAAAACATTTTGGAGGTTCCTTAAAAAACTACAAATAGAACTACCATATGATCCAGTAATCCCACTACTGGGCATATACCCAGAGAAAATCATAATCCAAAAAGAAACATTTACCATAATGTTCATTGCAGCACTCTTTACAATAGCCAGGACATGGAAACAACCTAAATGCCCATCAACAGATGAATGGATAAAGAAGATGTGGCATATATATACAATGGAATATTACTCAGCCATAAAAAGGAATGAGATGGAGCTATATGTAATGAGGTGGATGGACCTAGAGTCTGTCATACAGAGTGAAGTAAGCCAGAAAGAGAAAAACAAATATTGTATGCTAACTCATATATACGGAATCTAAAAAAAAAAAAAAGGTACTGATGAACCCAGTGACAAGACAAGAATAAGGATGCAGATGCAGAGAATGGATTGGAGGACAAGGGGTTGGGGGTTCTGGGGGCGAAAGTGAAGCTGGGATGAAGTGAGAGAGTAGCATAGATATATATACACTACCAACTGTGAAATGCATAGCTAGTGGGAAGTTGCTTTATAGCAAGGGGAGATCAACTCGATGATGGTTGATGCCTTGGAAGGCCGGGAAGGGGAGGGTAGGGGGGAGTTGCGGGAGGGAGGGGATATGGGGGTATGTGTATAAATACAGCTGATTCACTTTGGTGTACCTCATAAGCTGGTACAAGAGTGTAAAGCAATTATATTCCAATAAAGAGCTTAAAAAAATTAGGTGTGGGCAGGGACTTCCCTGGTGGTGCAGTGGTTAAGAACCCACCTGCCATTGCAGGGGACATGGGTTCAAGCCGTGATCTGGGAAGATCCCACATGCTGCAGAGCAACTAAGCCTGTGCACCACAACTACTGAGCCTGCACTCTAAAGCCTGTGAGCCACAACTACTGAAGCCTGCATGCCACAACTAGTGAAGCCCATGCACCTAGAGCCTGTGCTTCACAACGAGAGAAGCCATCACAATGAGAAGCCCGTGCACCTGAACGAAGAGTAGCCCCCACTCACCGCAAGTAGAGAAAGCCCGCGTGCAGCAATGAAGACCCATTGCAGCAATAAATAAATGAATGAATGAATGAATAAATAAATAAATAAATAAAATTACATGTGTCAGTTAAAAAAAAATTAGGTGGGGGCAAACTGCATACAATGTGTATGAGGGACAAAGATTTGCCAGAGAGAATCAGGGGAGGCTTCATGGAGATGGTGACTTTTGAACCCAGATTTGAAGGGTGGGTAGAAGTTTTAGGCAGTCAGACAAGTTGAGGGAGGGCTCAGGGGACAGAATGGGCATGGGCCTTGTGTCAGGCAGAATGCCTACTCCACCTCCCCCAAGAATGTCCTAATCCTTGGAACCTGTGAATATGTTACATGGGAAGAGGAAATTAAGGTTGATAATCAACTGACTTTGAGTTGAGGAGATTTTTCTGGATTATTCAGTTGGGCTCACTGTACTCACAGCATCCATAAAAGTGGAAGAGGGTGGCAGGAGGGTCAGAGTCAGCAAGGAGATGTGATGGAAGCAAAGGTCAGAGTGATGTGATTACTAGCTCTGAAGAGGGAAGGGGGCCACAAGCCAAGGAATGCAGGCAGCTTCTACAGGCTGGAAAAGGCAGGGAACACATCCTCCCCTAGAGCCTCCAGAAGGAACACACCCTGGCACCCCCTTGACTTTAACCCAGAGTGGACCATTTTGGACTTCTGACCTCCAGAATTGTAAGGTCATAAATTTGTGCTGTTCTAAGACACCAAGTTTGTGATAATTTGTTACAGCAGCAATAGAGAACTCATATAGGCTTCCATGCGGACAGTCATGCTCAGAGTGTGTGTGTGTGTGTGTGTGTGTGTGTGTGTGTGTGTGTGTGTGTGTGTGTGCGTGCGCATGCGCATGTGTGTGCTGTGTGTTGGGAACTTGTATGAGGGAGTATGTTGAGACCTGAGTCTGGAGAAGACAGAAGCAGCAGATGATTCTTGGCCAGGATTCCTCAACCTTGGGACTCTAGCCATTCGGAGGCAGATATCACTGTGGGGGGCTGCTCTGTGCATTGTAGGACGTTGAGTATTCTCCTTGGCCTCTACCCACTAGATGCCAGTGGCACATTCCACCCATCCCCAGTTGTGACAACCCACAATGCCTCCAGACAGTGCCAAGTGTCCCTGAGGGGGGATGGGGGTGGGAATCCCCACTGCTATAGACTAAGGCGTGTAGATTTCATTCTCAGGGATAATACATCCCCAAATTACCTTCTCATAAGAATGATTAGGGGGAAGGGAGCCTTGTTGAAAATACAAATTCTGGGACATTCTTTCAGCAGTTTTGCTCTAGTTGATCTAGCGTAGGCTCTGGAATCCGTAATTTTAACAGGTTTCCATGGTGATTTTTATGGACAGGCATTTTGGAAAACTTTGCTCCAAACTGGTGAGGAGGCACTGTGGTTTGGCTGAGAGGGGTCTTGGTTGGAGCTAGCTTGGGAAGTGTGTGCAGGAAGGCTTAGGGGCTGTCTGGAAGTTCTGAGGGTGGGGGCTGTGTCTGTTTGGTTCTAGGCTGTATTTCCTGCCTCTGATCAAGTGCCTGACTCACAGCCAGAACTTGGCCAATATTTGTAGGCCACGAGGCAGCCAGACTGTTCATGCTTATTTGTTTGGGCCTTGAAACAACCTGCAAGAGCTTGGGCAAGTTGCTCTACTGGGCGTCATTTTGATCCTTGGTAAAGATGATACAATTCCACGTTTCTAATAGGATCAAGAGTATGCCCTTGTTTTTAATGGCTTTTACTATCCTTGGCAATAGTAGATGGGGCCTTGTCAGAATGGGATGGGTGAGGGGTACCTTTAAAGAAGATGTAGTTGACCAGGATGAGCATGGCTGAGCTATCTTTCTCCAAGAACAAGTCCACAATTTTCCCTTGTGTTTTGTTCTTGATATACTCGTTGATTTGTCTGCTGGCTCCTGCCCAGTCCTGGAAATCTGCAGTCAAGGCCTCCAACTCATAGTAGTGCTTGGTGTCTGCTGAGAATGACTCCAGAAGCTCCAGGCTGTTGTCAAGGAACAAGGCATTGCCCATGGTCATTTCCAAGGTGGTGTTTGACTCCCTGAGGAGGTGGTAGAGATGCCGGAAGCCCTGGTGGATCTCGGCTTCAGACATCTCCGTGAGGTTGAAGCCCAGGCCTTGGAGAAGCTGCCCCCGTGTGTAGCCTCTGGCACCCAGGGACAGCATAGCCAAGGCTGTGGAGATGCTCACAGGGGAGATAAAGACATTCTTGCCTGGAGCTGAGGCCACTAAGTGCTTATACAGGGTAAAGGCAAAGTCAACGTTGTTTGGAGCCAAGTGCCGGTGAGGGTTCCTCGTGCTCATGTCAGTGTCAGGGTCCTTAGCCTGGATGGTCCAGAGCCCACTGGTAGACAGCCAGAGGAGACAGATGTACAGGGTGAGCAACATTGTCCAGGATGGCCAGTTCCTGAAAAATCAGAAATGCTCATTAGATGATGTGGAGCCTCCGAGGCAGTGGGGCATGGTGAACAGTAGGCAGAAGACCCCATTGAAGACCCCACTCAAGCCCCGATTTCTTCTTCCACATTGGCTGTGTGACGTGGGGCAAGTCAATACTCTGGGCCTCAATTTCCTCACCTGAAAGTATAAATTACACCTGCTGTGATTTATCAAATACCTACCAGGTGCCCAGAATTTTGCCTCACCAACAATAAAGTATATAGGATTATTTTGATTTTAGGTAGGCAGAAGTGGAAGCTTAGAAAGGTTGAATATCCACCCAACTGACATATTCAAAGTACTGAAAGAAAAAAACTATCAACCAAGAATACTGTATCAGGCAAAATTGTCCTTTAAAGGGGAGGGAGAATTTAAGACATTCCCAGAGAAACAAAAGCTGAGGGAGTTCATTACCACTAGACCTCTCCTATGAGAAATGCTAAAGGTAGTACTTCTGGTTAAAATGAAAGAACACCAGAGGGACTTCCCTGGGTGCAGTGGTTAAGAATTCGCCTGCCAATGCAGGGCACACGGGTTTGAGCCCTGGTCTGGGAAGATCCTACATGCCATGGAACAACTAAGCCCGTGTGCCACAACTACTGAGCCTGTGCTCTAGAGCCTGCAAGCCACAACTACTGACCCCATGTGCTGCAACTACTGAAGCCCGCACACTTAGAGCCCGTGCTCTGCAACAAGAGAAGCCACCACAATGAGAAGCCTGCGCATTGCAATGAAGAGTAGCCCCCACTCGCCACAACTAGAGAAAGCCTGCGCACTGTAACAAAGACCCAACACAGCTGAAAATAAATTTAAAAAAAAAAAAGACAGAACACCAGAAAGTAAATAGAATCTGTAAGAAGAAATAAAGATCTCTGCTAAAGGTAAATATATGAGCAAGTATAAAACTAGCATTATTATAATTTTGGTTTGTAATTCCACTTTTTATTTTCTATATGATTTAAAACACTAATGCATAAAAAGTAATTATTCATATATGTTTTGGGACACACACTGAATAAAGATATAATTTGTGACTTAACTGAAAGGACATGAGAATGGAGCTACGTAGCAGCAGTTTTTGTATGCTATTGACGTTTCTGGCATAAATTCAAATGCGAGTGATATAAACTTTAGGATGTTAAATGCAACTTCCATTATAACCAGAAAGAAAATAGTTATAGAGTATGCACAAAAGGAAGTGAGAAGGGAATTGAAATGTTTCACTACAAAAAATCAACTAAACACAAAAGAAGACAGTAATGCAGGAAATAAAGGACAAAAAAACTATAAGGCATACAGAAAACAGATAGGAAAATGATAGAGTAATCTCTCCATATGAGTAATTACTTTAATATAAATGGATACAATTCTCCAATCAAAAGACAGACATTGGCAGAATGGGTTAAAAAAAAAGAACCAACTATATGCTCACTACAAAAGTCTCGCTTTAGATCCAAAGGCACAGATATGACTATGAAAGGATGGAAAAAGATATTGCGTGTAAATAGTCACCAAAAGAGAGTGCAGCTAGCAGGAGAAAGGAAACAATAAAGATTAGAGCACAGATAAATAAATAGAAAAACTGGAGAAAATCAATGAAACCAAAATATATCTAATCAATATAATATATAGTAAGGTAATATAACATGATATAATTATAATATAGTATAGTATAGTATAATATAATATAATGTAAATCTTCAAAGAGATTAACAAAATTGAAAAGCCTTTAGCTAGACTGAGTAAGAAAAAGAGAGAGAAGTCTCAAATTACTCAAGTCAGAAATAAAAGTAGGGGCATTACTACCTATTCTACAGAAATTTTTAAAAATTATGAGAATACGATGAAAAATTGAAAACTATACACCAACAGATTGGATAACCTAGATGAAATGGAAAATTCATAGAAACACAAAACATACCAAAATTAAACCATAAGGAAATAGAAAATCTGGATAGGCCTATAAGTAGTAAGGAAATTGAATCAGTAATTGAAAACCTCTCAACAAAGAAAAGCCGAGGATCACATGGCTTCAGTTTTGAATTCTACCAAACATTTAAAAAAGAATTCACACAAATTCTCCTCAAACTCTTCCAAAAAAGTTGAAGAAGAGGGAATACTTCCTAACTCATTCATTGCCCTGATAACCAAAGCCAAAGGCACCATAAGAAAAGAAAACTACAGACAAATATTGCTTATGAACATTGATACAAAAATCCTCAACAAAATGCAAGCAAATAGAATTCAGCAGCATATTAAAAGGATTTTACACTATGACCAGGTGGGATTTATTCCTGGAATGCAAGGATGTTTCTATATCTAAAAATTGATCAATGTAATATACCACATTAACAGAATGAAGGAAAATAATCATATGATCATCTCAATTAATGCAGAAAAAGCATTTGACAAAATTCAATGTCCCCTTTCATGATAAAAACACTCAACAAACTGGGAGTAGAAGGAAACTACCTCAGCATAATAAAGGCCATATATGAAAAGCCCACAGCTAACATCATACTCAATGGTGAAAGATTGAAAGCTTTTCATTTCAAATTCAGAACAAGACAGGATGCCTGCTTTTGCCTCTTCTATTTAACTGAAAATTCTAGCCAGAGAATCAGGCAAGAAAAAGAAGTAAAATGCATCCAAACTGGAGAGGAAGAAGTAAAGTTATCTGTTCACAGGCAACATGATCTTATACATTGAAAACCCTAAAGACAACAAAAAACCTATTAGAACCAATAAATTCTGCAAATTAGCAGGATACAAAATCAACACACAAAAATCAGCTCCGTTTCCATATACTAACAATAATGAGCAATCTGAAAAAAAAATTAAGAAAACAATTCCATTTAATATAAACATGGAAAGAATAAAATATCTAGGAGTTGAGTTAACCAAGGAGGTGAAAGACTCATACACTGGAAACTGCAAAATGTTGCTGAAAGAGATTAAAGAAGATATAAGTAAATAGAAAGACATCCTGTGTTCATGGATTGGAGGACATAATATGTCAAAATTATCCAAAGAAATCTATAGAGTCAATGCAATTCGTCTCAAAATCCTGTGATGTATTTTGCAAAAACAGAAAAATCCATCCTGTAAGCTTGGAGGGTATTATGCTAAGTGAAATAAGTCAGAGAAAGACAAATGCTGTATGATATCACTTATATGTGGACTCTAAGAAATACAATAAATTAGTGAATATAATAAAAAGGAAGCAGACTCACAGAGAACAAACTAGTGGTTGCCAGTGGGGAGGGAGGAAGAGGAAATATAGGGGTGGGGGAGTGGGGGGTACAGACTCCCTGACTTCAAACTGTACTACAAAGCTACAGTCATCAAAATGTAAGGTACTGGCACAAAAAACAGAAATAGAGATCAATGGGACAGGATAGAAAGTCCAGAGAGAAACCCACGCACCTGTGGTCACCTAATCTATGACAAAGGAAGCAAGAATATACAATGGAGAAAAGACAGCGTCTTCAATAAGTGGTGCTGGGACACTGGACGGCTACAGGTAAAAGAATGAAATTAGAACACTCCCTAATACCATACACAAAAAATAAACTCAAAATGGAAAAAAGACCTAAATGTAAGGCTGGATACTATCAAACTCTTAGAGGAAAACATAGGCAGAACACTTTCTGACACAAATCACAGTGAGAATTTTTTGATCCACCTCCTAGAGTAATGAAAATAAAAACAAAAATAAACAAATGGGATCTAATGAAGCAAAAGCTTTTGCACAGCAAAGGAAATGAAAACCCACAGAATGGGAGAAAATATTTGCAAACAAAGCGACTGAAAAGGGATTAATCTCTGAAATATACAAACAGCGTATGCAGCTCAGTATCAAAAAAACAAACAACCCAATCAAAAAATGGGCAGAAGACCTAAATAGACATTTCTCCACATAAGACATACACATGGCCAAAAAGCACATGAAAAAATGCTCAACATCACTAATTATTAGAGAAATGCAAATCAAAACTACAATAAGGTATCCCCTCACACCAGTTAGAATGGCCATCATGAAAAAATCTACAAACAATAAATGCTGGAGACAATGTGGAGAAAATGGAACCCTCCTACACTGTTGGTAGGAATGTAGATTGTTACAGCCACTATGGAGAACAGTATGGAGATTCCTTAAAGAACTAAAAATAGAGCTACCATATGATCCAGTAATCCCACTCCTGGGCAAATATCTTGAGAAAACCATAATTCAAAAGGATACATGCACCCCAATGTTCATTGCAGCACTATTTACAATAGCCAGGACATGGAAGCAACCTAAATGCCCATTGGCAGAGGAATGGATAAAGAAGATGTGGTACATGTACACAATGGAAAATTATTCAGCCATTAAAAAAAAAAAGCAAAATAATGCCATTTGCAGCAACATGGATGGACCTAGAGATTGTTATACTAAGTGAAGTAAGTCAGACAAAGGCAAATATCATATGATATCGCTTACATGTGGAATCTAAAAAAAATGGAACAAATGAACTTATTCACAAAACAGAAATAGAATCACAAATATCGAAAACCAACTTACAGTTACCGGGGGAAAAGAGGAGGAGGAGGGATAAATTGGGAGATTGGGATGGACATATACTACGGTATATAAAATAGACAGTACTGTATATAAAATAGATAACTAATAAGGACCTACTGTATAGTACAGGGAACTCTACTCAATACTCTGTAATGACCTATATGAGAAAAGCATCTAAAAAAGAGTGGATATTTGTATATCTATAATGGATTTACTGCTGTACAGCAGAAACTAACACAACATTGTAAATCAACTGTACTCCAATAAAAATTTAAAATAAATAAAGAAGTATATAATAACAAATGTGAATGAACAGCCAGGTACAGAGATTCAGGCGAGGTCCAGTAGGGTCCCAAGCACAGGAGCTCCTGACCCTGTGCCTTATGTGTACGTCACCCTCTCGGCAGGTAGATGTGCTCCCTAACCCAGAAGCTCTCGGAACCCCCCACTCTGGGGCTATTTATGGAGGCTTCATCACATAGGTGGCATCGATGGTGAACTCAGTCTCCAGCCCCTCGCCCCTTCCTGCGGGATGAGAAGGCGGGGCTGAAAGTTCCAAGTTCCAGTCACGACTTGGTCCTTCTGGTGACCTGCCCCCATCCTGAAGCCATCCAGGAGCTCACCCAGAGTCGCCTCATTAGAGCAAAAGACATTGCTGTCACCCCGGAAATTCCGAGGGATTTTGGAGCTCTGCGTCAGGAAGCAAGGTCAAAGACCAAATATTAGAAAAAAAGATGCTTCTCGTGTTCTTATCACTTAGGAGATGACAAGGGTTTTAGGAGCTCTGCGCCGGGAACCATGGGCAGAGATCAGTGTTTTTTTTTTCTATATTTCACAGTGGTACATGTCTGCGGTTAAATACTATTCAGCCTTCGAAAACATGAAATTCTGATACATGCTACAACAAGAATTAACATTGAAGACATGCTAAGTGAAATAAGCCAGTCAGAACAAGACAAATATTGTGTGATTCCACTCACATGAGAGCCCTAGAGCAGTCAAATTCATAGAAACTGAAAGTAGAATAATGGTTAACAGGGGGGAGGGGGAAATGGGAGTTAGGGTTTAATAGGTAGAGTTTCAGTTTGGGATGATGAAAAAGTCCTGGAGATAGATTGTGGTGATATTTGCACAGCCATGTGAACTTACTTAATACTAGAGAACTGTACACTTAAACCTGGTTGAAATGCTCAATCTTTATATATCTTTCCACAATAAAAATTAATTATAAGCCATTAAAAAAGTTTGATAAGAGCAATTCAAAAAATGCAGCCAAGGTCAGAATCAGTAAGTGGACATTCTGTCTGCAAGGTCAGTGGTCCCAAGTTCTGCGCTTTATGGAACCCTCTGTATCCCAATAAAGAAGGGATGCTCCTAGGAGAAGCAGGTCCCCCTGCACCACCCCACCTACAGGATTGGCCATGCTGGGAGGGGGCTGGGAACCCACAGTGAAACCAGTCCCCTGGGAGAATGAGTGCACGCTGAGTGCGGGAACCACTGATCTGCTCCAGAACACCCCCGAGGCTCTTTCCCTGGCCTGCTCCAAACCCAGATCTTCACAAGAGATGGGTGCAAACATGCCTCCCTCCATGTGGTGGAAATACAACTCCTGCTCTGAGTTCCTTGCTTCTTGGCTTTGATAACAGTCCTGCCGCCCTGCCCAGCTGCCTGGCTTACAGACAGTTCTCCATTTTTCTGGGTTTTGTGGCAGACCAAGTCGGATGAGGCTCTCAAGCGTTGCTTTTTATGACTTAGGTGACGTGGGTGCACTGTCTGAACTCTGTTTCCTTGATAAAAAACAGAGTTGATAATAACACCCACCCCTGGCTTGGCCTATTTTACCTTCTAAATTTCTGGGGTTTGTCCTCTCTTCTCCAGTCTCAGGACACAGCCCAAGTTTGGGGCTTGGCATCTCTCCCAGTCGCCCCCCCCGCCCCGCCCCCTCCTTGCTTCCTCCTCTCCTCCTGCCAACCTTTCTTTCCTCCGCAACCGGGACATCTTTCCAAAATCAAAAGATGGGCCATTCTCCTCCAGAAAAACTTTCAGTGACTCCTATTGCCTCCTGGCAGGGCTGATCCTCACTGACTTGGCCCAGAGAGTCCTCATGTCCAGTCCCTGGCGACAGCCCCCCCACAGCCTCAAATCTGCCCCCTTGAAGTCTCAGTCACAGCAACACTGAGTGTCTTGGAATGTCCTCCCTGCACGTACCAGACTTTCATCCCTCTGCCCGGGTCAGGCTAGGGAGGTCATTCCATTCCCTAATGTTTACAAAGCCTGGCTCTGGCCTAATAGCTGGGGACAAAGATTCGCCTGTTCTAGTCCTGCCCCATGTGGCTCCACTCCATTGGCCTGTGCCCTCCCTGTCATGCCTGGCTCGCTCCCTCTTGTCCTTTGGCACTCAGGTCCTGGGTCACCTCCTCCAGGAAGCTCTCCTCTGTGCTTCCCTCTGTCACTGTCCCTCTCAGACTGCAGTGAAACCTCTGCTTCAGCCCTGGCCACCTCCACACCTATCTTTGGTCCCTTCTTGGGCAAGGACCCCATGCAGTTCATAGCCCAGAATGGGATGGGCTTTCCCCAATAGAAGTTCTTTCCCCTTCCACTGTCTTCCTGCTGTCTGTGAGATTTTGAGCCTCATCCCTTCCTGTGCTAATCCTCCAAGATGGGGATTAAAACTCTACCCACCTCATGAGACTGTTGTGAATATCAGTCACAGCTGTTATCGGTGCTTTCTTTAATGACGTCACTTCAGGGGTTATCCTGGGCCCATTGTACAGATGAGAAAACTGAGGCCCAGGGAGTGAAAGCTGAAATTCCAAGCCCTGCCATCTGACTTTGTAGCCTGTGTTCTGCCTTTCTCTAGAGAGAAACAGCTCTCTGAAAAGTACCCAGCAATGTACAAATGCAGACTATCTTTATCCATGAATTTCATTTCACGTATGTCCTCCTTGTCCCTCATTTCTGAAGTCACACACACAGTTAACACCCACTGTGTTCTCTGTTTTCCCAAATGCCCCGTATAAGCTAGGTACAGTCCTAGGCCCTATGCATTTAAACCTCATACCATGTGGTGTTATGCTGTAGTTCTATCTGCAGGATCCTTGCCCCAGGTCACCGAGGGAGGAGGTGCGTGTGACTGTAGGATGCACAGTCTGTGCTGTGTCAGCCGGGCGCTGCTCTCCCCTACCTGTGTCCCCCGGTAGGGGCGCTGTGTTGTGCTGATCCATCCCAGCTCTCAGACTCCATCTCTGAGGCTGTTATGGCTGTCTGGCTGGCCTTACAAGCAACGTGCGATGGCTGGGAAAGGCTTTTAGTTCAGTGTCAACCCCTGCAAGGCAGGAGCCCAGGAGGAAGCAAAACCCCTATGGGTGACCCACAGACTCTGGAAAACCCTCCCCAGGGCTGCCTCCTATCCTTGCTGGGTGTCCTAATGCTCAATGCCCCCTTAAAAAAAATCAAACAAGCAAGATGTGGTCATGCCTTCGTTCTGGAGGCTGGGCAGGAGGGGGAGGGGTGGAGAGTCCTCAGCTGTTACTCACAGTCTGCAGTGGGCTCAGGCTGCAACTGCTGGCTTGGTCCTGCTGTCCTGAATCCTGTCATGTGTACAGTAAGCCGGCAGGCCCGCTGTCGCTAAATCTTGTTTGCCAGCTTCCCTGCTGGTTAATGGTTAGAGGGGGGCCAGTGGCCTTCACCATTTGGTGGTCCCCTCCCCCAGTCATTAACCAATGGGAGACTTTTCCAGGAAATTTGAGTAAACACAGCAATGCTGCGAATTAACTTTCTTCTGCATACAATTCCCTGGGGTTTTATTTTTTTAATATCAAAATGTGGCTGGAGTTGCGTCAGTGTTTGTGGTTGCCCTGTGGCAGCTGGCACAGAAGCCACAGGTGCCCTTAAGTAGTACGATGGTGCTGACACCTGTGAAGAACCAGGTGCTGAGCTTGGGCTGGGAATGAGTCCAGCAAGGTCCTGCCTTCACGGGAGGCAATGGTCTGATGGGAAAGACAGACGAATAAAAGCAGCTCAGTGCTTCCCAAGGATTATCTCATTTAATCTTCACAACGACTCTGTGAAGTGGATACTATTATTATTATTATTCTCTAGATGAGGAAACTGAGGCACATGATGCGTAAGTGAGCTGCCCTTGGGATTTGAATCCAAGACCATGTAACTCTGAAATCTAGCATCTTCCCTTCTCTCTTCCCCACATTTTTTATTCATCAGTTCTTTTTTGATGGCAGGTGACATACCAAACTCAAACAGCTTTAAACCAAAGTGAATATTTATTGGATCTCCTGAAGGAGAGTTCTGAAGTGTGGAGAGGGCTTCAGGCCTGGCTGGATCCAGAGGTTCCAAGATGGTCATCAAATCTCTGTCTCTTAAAAAAAAAAAAATTCTTTCTTAGTGCTGCTTTCTTCTGCTTTCCTGCTTTAGTCTCTCTATGGTGGAAACAAAGGTGGCCACTGCAGCTACAGGTTACTTGGTTCTAACTGGTAATTTGATATCAGAAGGAGACTTACTTTTTCTCAGTGTTTATATCAGTCCCCCAAAGGACATGCTTGCCCATCCTTGGACAGATAAAATGTGCTGAAGAATACAACATTGTAAATGAGATGGTAGGAGGGGCGCCATTGCGATGAAATCAAATCTTGTGCCCTCTGTTGGGTTGATGGTGCCATTACTACCTTGCAGGGATGGGGGGAGATGTTCCCATGAGGCCCAAAACTATGTTTTAGTAATACTTATTGGCCTTTCTGAGGTTTTTATTCTTTAAGCCAATTTTAGAATTTATAACTATGAATTTACTATTTTTCAAATCTCTGTCATATCAGTAATTATTTTTAATTTTTATTGCTTCTATATTTTACTTATATATTTTCTTATTTTTTTTTCCTCGAGGAGTCTAATTAGGGAGTTCTGTCTAGCTAATTAATCTTTTCAAAGGACCAGCTTTGAAAATCTTAAAAGTTTTGTTAACCCTTTTGGTTTTTTAAAAATCTAGATTTAAGAGAGACAGTTCAAGATGGGAGAGTAGAAGGACATGCACTCACACTGTCTTGCAAGAACACCAGAATCACAACTAACTGCTGAACAGTCATCGACAGGAAGACACTGGAACTCACCAAAAAAGATACCCCACATCCAGAGACAAAGGAGAAGCCGCAATGAGACAGTAGGAGGGGAGAAATTGCAATAAAATCAAACCCCATAACCACTGAGTGGGTGACTCACAAACTGGAGAACAGTTATACCACAGAAGTCCACCCAGTAAAGTGAGGGTTCTGAGCTCCACATCAGGCTTTCCAACCTGGGGGTCTGGCAATGGGAGAAGGAATCCCCAGAGAATCAGACTTTGAAGGCCAGCAGGATTTGATTGCAGGACCTCCACAGGACTGGGGGGAACAGAGACTCCCCTCTTGGAGGGCACACAAAAAGTAGTGTGCACGCTAGGACCCAGGGGGAAGGAGAACTGACCCCATAAGAGACTGAACCAGACCTACCTGCTGGTGTTGGAGGGTCTCCTGCCGAGGTGGGGGCCAGCTGTCACTCGCTTCAGGGATGGGGACACTGGTGGTGGAGGCTCTGGGAAGTGCTCATTGGTGTGAGCCCTCCTGGAGTCCAGAGTCCACCATTAGCCCTGCCAAAGAGCCTGTAAGCTCCAGTGTTGGGTTGCCTTAGGCCAAACAGCCAACGGGATGGGAATACAGCCCCACCAATTGGCAGACAAGCGGATTAAAGTTTTACTGAGCTCCACTCACCAAAGCAACACCCAGCCCCACCCACCACCAGTCCTACCCATCAGGAAGTGCACACAAGCCTCTTAGCTTCCTCCACAAGAGGGAAGACAGCAGTATCAAGCAGTATTTGTGGTATTTTGTTCTGTGGAACTGAAAACCACAGCCACAGAAAGATAGAGAAAATGAAAAGGCAGAAGACTTTGTACCAGATGAAGGACCAAGATAAAACCGCAGAAAAACAACTAAATGAAGTGGACATAGGCAACTTTCCAGAAAAAGAATTCAGAATAATAATAGTGAATATGATCCAGGATTTTGAAAAGAGACTGGATGCAAAGATTGAAAAGATGCAAGAAAAGTTTAACAAAGACTTAGAAGAATTAAAGAACAAACAAACAGAGATAAGCAATACAATAACTGAAATGAAAACTACACTAGAAGGAACCAATAGCAGAATAACTGATATTCTGAGGCAGAAGAAGGGATAAGTGACCTGGAAGACAGAATGGTGAAATCACTGATGCAGAAAAGAATAAAGAAAAAAGAATGAAAAGAACTGAAGACAGCCTCAGAGACCTCAGGGACAACATTAAATGCACCAACATTCACATTATAGGGGTCCCAGAAGGAGAAGAGAGAGAGAAAGGACCCGAGAAAATATTGGAAGAGATTATAGTTGAAAACTTCCCTTACAAGGGAAAGGAAATAGCCACCCAAGTCCAGGAAGTGCAGACAGTCCCACGGAGGATAAACCCAAGGAGAAACACGCCAAGACACATAGTAGTCAAACTGATAAAAATTAAAGACAAAGAAAAAATATTAAAAGCAACAAGTGAAAAACAACAAATAACATACAAGGGAACTTCCATAAGGTTAACAGCTGATTTCTCAGCAGAAACTCTGCAAGCCAGAAGGGAGTGGCATGATATATTTCAAGTGATGAAAGGGAAGAAACTACAACTAAGAATACTCTAGCCAGCAAGGATCTCATTCAGATTTGACAGGGAAATCAAAAGCTTTTCAGACAAGCAACAGCTAAGACAATTCAGTACCACAAAACCAGCCCTACAACAAATGCTAAAGAAAGTTCTCTAAGAGGGAAAATAAGAGAAGAAAAGGACCTACAAAAGCAAAAACAAAAACAAAACAATTAAGAAAATGGTAATAGGAACATACATATCAATAATTACCTTGAATGTAAATGGACTAAACGCTCCAACCAAAAGACACAGACTGGCTGAATGGACACAAAACAAGACCCATATATATGCTGTCTATAAGAGACCTGCTTCAGACCTAGGAACACATACAGACTGAAAGTGAGGGGATGGAAAAAGATATTCCATGCAAATGGAAATCAAAAGAAAGCTGGAGTAGCGATATTCATATCAGATAAAATAGACTTTAAAATAAAAAATGTTATAAGAGACAAGAAAGGACACTACATGATGATCTAGGGATCCATCCAAGAAGAGGAGATAAGAATTATAAATATATATGCACCCAATATAGGAGCACCTCAATACATAAGGCAAATGCTAACAGCTACAAAAGAGGAAATCGACAGTAACACAATAATAATGGGGGACTTTAACACCCCACTTACACCAATCAATAGATCATCCAGACTGAAAATTAATAAGGACACACAAGCTTTAAATGACACAATAAGCCAGCTAGATTTAATAGACATCTAATATATAGGACATAACATCCCCAAACAGCAGATTACACTTTCTTCTCAAGTGCACATGGAATATTCTCCAGGATAGATCACATTTTGGGTCACAAATTAAGCCTTGGTAAATTTAAGAAAATTGAAATCATAGCAAGTATCTTCTCTGACCACAAAGCTATGAGATTAGAAATCAATTACAGGGAAAAAACCTGTAAATAACAAACACATGGAGGCTAAATAATACACTACTAAATAACCAAGAGATCACTGAAGAAATCAAAGAGGAAATCAAAAAATACCTAGAGGCAAATGACAATGAAAACACAATGATCCAAAACCTATGGGATGCAGCAAAAGCAGTTCTAAGAGGGAATTTTATAGCAATACAATCCTATCTCAAGAAACAAGAAAAATCCCAAATAAACAACCTAACCTTACACCTAAAGAAACTAGAGAAAGAAGAGCAAACAAAACCCAAAGTTAGTAGAAGTAGAGAAATCACAAAGATCAGAACAGAAATAAATGAAATAGAAACAAAGAAAACAATAGCAAAAACTAAATGCTTGTTCTTTGAGAAGATAAATAAAATTGATAAACCTTTAGCAAGATTCATCAAGAAAAAGAGGGAGAGGACTCAAATCAATAAAATTAGAAATGAACAGGATAAGTTGTGGACACTGCAGAAATAAAAAGCACCATAAGAGACTACTACAAGCAACTATATGACAATAAAATGGACAACCTGGAAGAAATGGACACATTCTTAGAAAGCTATAACTTTTGAAGACAATCACAAAGAAATAGAAAATATGAACAGACCAATCACAAGTAATGAAATTGAAACTGTGATTAAAAATCTTCCAACAAACAAAAGTCCAGGACCAGACAACTTCACAGGTGAATTCTATCAAACATTTAGAGAAGAGCTAACACCTATCCTTCTCAAACTCCTCCAAAAAATTTCAGAGGAAGGAGCATTCCCAAGCTCATTCTATGAGGCCACCATCACCCTGATACCAAAACCAGACAAAGATACTACAAAAAAAGAAAATTACAGACCAATATCACTGGTGAATTTAGATGCAAAAAACTCTCAACAAAATACTAGCCAACAGAATCCAACAACACATTCGAAGGATCATACACCATGATCAAGTGGGGTTTATCCCTGGAATGCAAGGATTCTTCAATATATGCAAATCAATCAATGTGATACACCACATTAACAAATTGAAGGATAAAAAGCACATGATCGTCTCAATAGATGCAGAAAAAGCTTTTGACAAAATTCAACACCCATTTATGATAAAAACTCTCCAGAAAATGGGCATAGAGGGAACCTACCTCAACATAATGAAGGCCATATACAACAAACACAAGCAAACATCATTCTTAATGGTGAAAAACTGGAAGCATTCCTTCTAAGATCAGGAACGAGACAAGGATGTCCACTCTTGCCACTACTATTCAATATAGTTTTGGAAGTCCTTGCCACAGCAGTCAGAGAAGAAAAAGAAATAAAAGGAATCCGAATTGGAAAAGAAGAAGTAAAACTGTCACTGTTCGCAGATGACATGATGCTTACCTAGAAAATCCTAAAGATATCACCAGAAAACTACTTGAGCTAATCAATGAATTTGGGAAAGTTGCAGGATACAAAATCAACACACAGAAATCTCTTGCATTTCTATACACTAACAATGAAAGATCAGAAAGAGAAATTACAGAAACAATCCCATTTACCATTGCAACAAAAAGAATAAAATACCTAGGAATAAACTAACTAAGGAGGTAAAAGACTTGTACTCAGAAAACTAGAAGACACCAATGAAAGAAATCAAAGATGACACAAACAGATGGAGAGCTATACCATGTTCTTGGATTGGAAGAATCAACATTGTGAAAATGACTATGCTACCCAAAGCAGTCTATGGATTCAATGCAATCCCTCTTAAATTACCAACAGACTTTTTTTTTTTACAGAACTAGAGTAAAAAAATCCTAAAATTTGTATGGAGATGAAAAAGACCCCAAATAGCCAAAGGAATCTTGAAAGAAAAAAATGGAGCTGGAGGAATCAGACTCCCTGACTTCAGACTATACTACAAAGCTACAGTAATCAAGGTGATATGGTACTGGCACAAACACAGAAATACAGATCGATGGAACAGGATATAAAGCCCAGAAATAAACTATGGTTAACTAATCTGTGACAAAGGAGGCAAGGATATACAATGGAGAAAAGAAAGCCTCTTCAATAAGTGGTGCTGGGAAAACTGGACAGCTACATGTAAAAGAATGAAATTAGAACATTCTCTAACACCATACACAAAACTAAACTCAAAATGGATTAAAGACCTAAATGTAAGGCCAGACACTATAAAACTCTTGGAGGAAAGCATAGGAAGAACACTCTTTGACATAAATCACACAAGATCTTTTCTGACCCACCTCCTAGAGTAATGGAAATAAAAACAAAAATAAATAAGTGGGACCTAATGAAACTTAAAAGCTTTTCACAGCAAAGGAAACTATAAGCAAGATGAAAAGACAACCTTCAGAATGGGAGAAAATATTTGCAAACGAATAAACAGACAAAGGATTAATCTCCAAAATATATAAACAGTTCATGCAGCTCAATATCAAAAAAAACAAATAACTCAATCCAAAAATGGGCAGAAGACCTAACTAGGCATTTCTCCAAAGTAGACATATGGATGGCCAAGAGGCACATGAAAAGCTGCTCAACATCACTAATTATTAGAGAAATGCAAATCAAAACGACAATGAGGTATCACCTCACACCAGTTAGAATGGGCATCATCAGAAAATCTACAACAGTAAATGCTGGGGAGGGTGTGGAGAAAAGGGAATGCTCCTGCACTGTTGGTGGGAATGTAAATTGATACAGCCACTATGGAGAACAGTATGGAGGATCCTTGAAAAACTAAAAATAGAATTACCATATGACCCAGCAATCCCACTACTGGGCATATACCCAGAGAATACCATAATTCAAAAAGATACACATGCCCCAATGTTCATTGCAGCACTATTTACAATAGCCAGGTCATGGAAGCAACCTAAATGTCCATCAACAAATGAATGGATAAAGAAGATGTGGTACATGTATACAATGGAATATTACTCAGCCATAAAAAAGGAACAAATTTGGGACATTTGTGGAGACATGGATGGACCTAGAGACTGTCATACAGAGTGAAGTGAGTCAGAAACAGAAAAACAAATATCATATATTAATACATATATGCATAATCTAGAAAAATGGTACAGATCAAATGGTTTTCAAGGCAGAAATAGAGACACAGATGTAGAGAACAAACATATGGACACCAAGTGGGGAAAGTGGGGGTGGGGGTGGGGGTTGGGGTGGTATGAACTGGGAGATTGGGATTGCCATATATATATTACTAATAACAGAAAATTATCAAATTGTACACTTTATATGAAATTTATTATGTCAATTATATCTCAATAAATGTTCTAAAAAATCCATATTTCATTGATTTCTGCCTTTATTTTTTACCATCCTTTCACACTCTCTGAATTTTCCTCTGAAGTTTGCTCTTTTTCTATTTTCTTGAGTTAAATGCTTAGTTTTCTTATTTTTAAACATTTCTGGTATCCATCCATATAAATGTATTTAAAGTTTTCATCGATCTGACTTAACTATGTCCCACAAATATTCTCATTGTTATTTTTTCTAAATATTTTTTATTTTCCTTTCTAGTTTCACTTTTAACTCAGGCATAGTTTAATGATATATCATTTTGTGTATGTAGAATTTTAGGCTACTCTTCTCTTATTAACTTTTACTTGTATCTCACTATGATAAAAAATATCATTTATTTGATATTGGACACTTGGAATTTATTGAGTTTTTTTGCAAGCATACATGGTCTGTTTTTGTAAGTATTCCAAATTTTCTTATAAAATATTGGGTATTACCTGTTTGATATGCATATATATGTATGTGCATAATGCTTAAGTTTATTATTTTATTCAACTATTCCATATCTATGTTGATTCCTTATTTACTTGAGCTTTCAGTTTCTCAATAGGGAATGTTAAAATCTTCAATTGCAATTGTTCATTTATTTATCTCTCTGTCAGTTATTGTTGGTAAACTTTGAGCCCATTAAAGATTATGCCCTTTTGATTATTATATCATCTTGCTCTATTGTTCATTTTTCTTTTATCTTTGTTTTATATGACACATTTTTGCCTTAAATTCTATTTTATCTAATAAGATTGCTTTCCTAACTTTTTTTTTGGTTCACACTTGCCTGATATATTCCATCCTTTCATTTCTAAACTATCTGTGTGTTCTTGTTTTGAGTGTCTCATTTTTACAACATTTTGTTGTATGTATTTTTTATTATCCAGCAATGAAGCTCTCTGCCTTTCAGTTGGCAACTTAACCTGTTTACATTTATTTTACTTACTGTTGTTTTAGGACTGGGCTACTACTTCATTTCATATTTTCCATTTAGTATATAATTCTTTTTCTTTTTGTGTCTTTTACTTCTTTGCATTGAAAAGGTTGAATTTTCTCTCATTTGTTTAAAAGCTATTCATTCTATTTTTGGTCTTGTGATGGCTGCCCTTTACTAAAATCACTAAAAACTTCCAGCTAAGATCCTAGCCACTAAGGAGCAGAGACAAGCCATCCTTCTGTGCCTTGTCTGAATTCCTGTCCACAGAACCCAAAAGCATAATAAATGGTTGTTTTAAGCTACTACATTTTTGGATAATTTATGAGGCCACTCTACCTAGAATGGATTTGGTTCCTGGGAGTGGAATGTTGCATAACAAAAACATTGAAATATGGCAGTGGTTCTGGGATCAGTTGGCAAATGGGAGTTGGAAAGGCCTTCTAAAGACTGTTAGTGGATACCTGGTGGTCCTTGAGGAGGGCATAAAGGAAAGTGGAGACCAAGTCATGGGAAGCTGGAAGAAGAGGGTGGAAAGTTTAGCAACACCATCATCTGTGGAGACATGAAAATAGAAAATGTAACAGACGAACTGGTAGCTGATGAGATTTCCAGGCACACTGTTGAAAGTATGCTCTTGCTTCTTCTTGCTACTTACAGTAACATGTGAGAGAAGATAGATAAGCTTAAATTGTTTTGCTATCATATAAAAGAGTCAGGAATTTCTGGGTTAAAAACAAACAAACAAACAAACAAACAAACAAAAAAACATAGTTTCTCCTTCTTAGCCGAGGATATTAACTTTTGAAAAGTGCCTGTTTCAGTAAGATTGTTTCTGTCGGATTGTCTTTTCCTTAGTCATTGGGAGGTATACCAGTTAGATGTACAGTATATATATTGCAAAATATCTTCTCTAAGTCTGTGGCCTTTTTACTTTCTTTTACAGAATCTTTTGATGAACATAGTTCACAATGGAGTGCAATCCTTCTATTTATTATTTCGCAGTTAATGTCCTATTTAAGAAATCCTTGCCTACCTCAATGTTGTGAAACACATTTTCTTATGAAGATTCTATTCCTTTATTTTTCATTTAGATCTGCAGTCCATCTGGATTTGATTTTTTGAGTATGGTGTGAAGTAGGGGTCAAATTTATCTTTTTCCATATGTATGTTGACAACATTTAGTGACAACACGGGGTGTGCTCTTTAAAAATATCAGGGTCAAAGAAGACAAAATATGATATCTCTTTGAGGAGATTGAAGAGGCATGACATCTGTAATGATGGAATTTCAGAGGAGGAGGTGGCCTCCAACTCTTGTAGGGCTTCAGGAAGGAGCTCCTCACAGGGTTTGGGATGACTCCTGAAAGACCAGCAAATCATTATCCATGACTTAATGCAGTACCAAGATCCTTAACAGGAGGAAACATGTGCTATGAGGGATATTATTGGGACAATTGACAAAACTGGAATATGGGTGGTATGTTAGAGATAAATATTGTCCCAGTGCTAAATTTCCTGAAGTTTATAGCTTTACTGAAAAAATATCCCAAATGCTTAGGAAATATACATGGAAGTACTTAAGGGTAAAGGGCCGTGATGTATGAAATTTACTCTCAAATGATTCTTTAAAAAAATATGTACACACACACACATACATGCATATACACACATGGAGTTGTTGTGAAGACTGGACCATACCATGAACCTATCACAGCAGAGGGCACGTGGTAAGGCCTCATTCAAGAGAACTGTTGCTAGAATTATCTCCCCCAGTACCCATCAAGTGCAGGATTCTGCTGTGCTGATAGTGCCTGACTAGAAGGACTTTTCTTGAATCATCAACATCTTAGCCCCTTAAAATAGAAAAATAATTTTAAAAAAGAGAAGAACATTTTTCAGAAGCACTGTTGAGTCAGGTGTCCATTGGTTTACTGTGTGTTCTGTGTGTTCCCTGAACTGCTGGTCTGTGCCCACTAGGCCCTGGCTAGTGGCCTCTGGGTGAGTGGGCCCTGCTCCCTGCTTACCAGGAGACCTACTTTAGTTGTTTTCTCCCGGCTAGTCGCTGCCGCATCTGGGTCTTACTGGGGAAAGATGTATCTATCTTTCAGGGTTCACCCCAAATCCAGGGAGAAGTTCTGCTTAAAGCCCTCTTACAATGACCATCTCCTCCTCTGAAATTACCCCATTACAGATGGGTTGCTTTTGTGTTTCCCAATCCTGCCAACCACAGAAGTGGTGACTGGGAGGCTTGCTCAGGGCCTCCCCACTTCTCCAACTGTGTGCATAAGTGCTATTTGGAATCCTGCCTCCAGGGAAACAAGGCCCTGCCTGGCATGGGACAGGTCACATCAAGCCAGAGACCTGCAGTGATGGGACTTGCCAGAGAGGAGGCTTGGATGGCCTTTGCTGAGCCTTGGCCAGCTGTTTGCCCGAGAGGTCATGAACTGTGTTGGCAAAAAAGATGCCATCCTGTACTTGTGGCCAGCATGGGGGTAGCATGTGTAGGTTGGGTTAAATCTTGGGCTTCAGAGGCTAGACCTGAGCTGACCCTCACTCGTCCTAGGACCTGTCTCTGTTGTGGGTCAAGGGAACTGCCTGGCTCCCTCTCCTGCAGTCCTGCAGGCCCTCATCACTGGGGCCACCTGTCCCACCTACAGGTTTAGCCTTTGGACAATTCCTGGACCAAGCAGGACTCTACCCTCCCTGGGCCCTCCTATTCCTAGACAGCAGGAACTCAGCCCAGAGGTGCCATTACTTTGCTGATAAGGTTCTGCGTTGGCTGGCTCACCCCTTTTACCTCCCTTCTCACTTCCCTGCCACTTTCCACTCTGCTCTGGTGTCATAGCCCTATGTAAAGCACTGGGCATGGAGTCTGGCACCTAGTGAGGGTAGTAGCTGGTATTTATTGAGCCATCACTGGGTACCAGCTCTGGTGTTTCATGATATGCATATATGCAAATACTGACCTATTTGATCCTCACAAGAACCCTACCAGGCAGGTATTATTATCATCTAGGATAGTATAGCAGTCAAGAGCATGGATTCTGGGTTTGAATCTAGACTTTAGGAGTGTTATACCAGGCAAGTGACTAATCTTTCTATGCCTCAGCTGAGAAATGGAGATCCTAGTATCTAGAATCTCTCTAGGTTGTTGTGAAGATTGCATATGTAGAAAGAGCATAGATCAGTGTCTGATATATTCCAAGTGCTATATGAGTGCTAATGATTACAGGCAGATCTCGTTTTTATTGTGCTTTGCTTTATTGCACTTTGCAGATATTGTGTTTTTTACAAATTGAAGTTTTGTGGCACCCTGAGTCCTGCAAATCTATCAGTGCCATTTTTCCAACAGCATTAGCTCACTTCATGTCTCTGAGTCACATTTTGGTAATTCTTGCAATCTTTCTAATTTTTTCATTATTATTATATTTGTTATGGTGATTTGTTGTCAGTGATCTTTGATATTACTAATGCAAAAGATTTTGACTTGCTGAAGGCTCAGATGATGGTTAGTATTTTTTAATTAAGGTATGTACATTATTCTTTTAGACATAATGCTATTATTGCACACTTAATAGACTACAGTATAGCATAAGCACAGCTTTATATGCCCTGGAAGACCAAAAATATTTGTGTGACTGGCTTTATTGCAATATTTGCCTTATTGCAGTGGTCTGGAACTGAACCCACAATATCTCTGAGGTATGCCTGTATTGCTATTCTCATTTGGCAGACTGGGAAATTGTGGCAGAGAGAGGCAAAGCTCACATGAGCTTTGACTGAGTCCAAGCTCATACTGTAACAGGGAAAAACTAAATCTGACTCCATGTTGGATGTTTATTTTATATTAACCTTTGTATTCTGTTACTTTTGCTACACATTTAGAATGTTGCATTATAGACTGAAATATAGCCCATTCTCAAGACTCTGACCTTTAAAGGTAATAACACTTTTCCATTCATTAAAGTTGCAGAACAGAGAATAACATTTGCCTTGTTGGAAGTTTACAGGAACATCGTGACCTGACCTACATGGACGGCTGCAAGAACAAAGGATTCTGACACCCAGAAGTCTGCAGCAACCAACAACACCCCCTTTCCTTTTCAGTATAAAAGAAGAATTCTAATTCAGGCAAGATGGTTTTTTTCAGAGACACTAGTCTGCCATTTTCTCCGTCTGCCAGCTTTCCATATAAAATTGTATTCCTTGCCTCAATACCTTGTCTCCAATTCATTGGCCTGTCGTGCAGCGAGCAGAGCAATCTTGGACTCGGCAACAATACTGCTTGCCATACCACAGGCCAATGAATTGACAGACAAGATGTTGGGGAAAGGAATAGAGACTTTATTTGGAAAACCAGCAGACTGAGAAGATGATCCCAAAGACCCATCTTCCTGGAGTCAGAATTCAAACTCCTTTCATACTAAACGGGGAGGGGGTATGGCTTGTTGTTGCAAACTTCTTGGTCTCGGTCAGCCCCCCAGAGGGGATGTGATAATCCTTTGTTTTTGCAGCTGTCCATGTGGGTCTAATCATGATGTTCCTGTAAACCTCCAACAAGACAAATGTTATTTTCTGTAAAAGTGTTACACCTTTAAAGGTCAAGCCTGGGAGGCAGAGCCTTGAGCATGGGCTATCATGTATATTTCAGGCTATAGGCAACATTCTTTTACAAAATGTGCAAAACCATCATGACTAAGCACAGGCATTTTCTCTGTTTCAAGACCTACCTAAAGTTACACTACTAAGTAGAAGAATCAGAATTGGAACCCACATACCTTAGGTAAAGCCCTTACCAGCATTCCACTGCTTCCCACATCAGAGCAGAAGTTATAGGCTCTTTTGTGTTAATACTGAGCAATCCCGCAGGGCAGTTCTGGGTCCCAGGGGGTTGATGGGAGTGTTGGATCAGGGTGTGATGATGATGTGGCTGACCCTGTTGTTCCAGGTGTGGCCTACGGATGCCCAAGTGGGCAGTAGCCTGAAAAAGTTCAAGAAACATGGGTCAGGACAGGCATGTTGTGCAGGTACCCTCAGGAGAAGCTTGCAGGGGCCAGGGCTAGTCCCAGTTCTGCCTCTTGCTCTGTCACCAACTTGTCCTGTGACCTTGGACAAGTCCCTTGACTTCCCTGAGGCTCAGCTTCCTAACTTCTCACCTTCCCTGGGGACAGAAGAGGCAGGAGATTAGAATCAAGACGCTCAGAGAGAAATTGTCGCAGGCTTTGTGTCTGTCAGGCCTGTCTCCAATGTCTCTCCAGCTGATTGCTGATTGTGTGATTTAGGCAAATCCCCTACTCTCTGCAAACCTCAATTTTCTGGTTCATTTAGTGAGGTGAAGGATGGTACACATCTAAGAGCATTATTGTTGTGATGAATGGAAATAATGTAATGTGTTTCACACACAGTGGTCAGTGATTTCTTTTGTTAATGAAACATTAATCAATAGTCAATCTAAGAAAGAAATTGAAAATTTTATTTGAGCCAATCTGAGGATTATAAGTCAGGAGATAGTCTTTCAGAAAGCCCTGAGGACTATTCCACCTCTTAGAGGTCAAGGCACAGTTACAAAAGTTTTTGAGATGAAGGGTTATACATCAAAGTAACATACTGACAGTTTAAATAGTCCAAGGTGAGTAGTGGGTCATTATGACCCCTTACAGGATTGAGAAAGGAATGTTATCTCCTAAGGAGTTACCTTGCTGGTGCCTGGAAGAAATTGCTTTTTTGGGGGGGTGGGGGGGTGAGTAGTCATTCCTGTGTTTTCTAAGAGGATCCAGTTATTGTATAATGCAGATACACAAATGCACACTAAAGGCAAGGGGGGCAGTGGCTCAAATATGCAGAGAGAAAATTTTATGTTTAAAATTTTTCTTGTCCTGCCTTAAAATAATTTTATTTCATCAACTTTTTACTACTTCTCTTGCCAGGTTTGCATGTCAGTGTCATGCTGGCCTCATTTAATAAGTTGGGGAGTATAGTCTGTTATTCTAAAATCTGGAAAAGTGCATAAGCCTGACTTTTTTTTTTTTTTTTCCTGAAATGTTTGGCAGAATGTGCCAGAGAAATTATTTGGGCTTGGAGTTATCTTTGGGAGAAATTTTTTATTTATGGATTTAATTTCTCTTGTAGAGAACTATTCAGATTTTCAATTTTTCAAGCAGTATTTTTTAAGAAGAAAATTTGCCCATTTAATCTAGCTTTTAAAATTTATGTATATAAAGTTTTCATAACATTCTTTTATTACCCTTTAGCATGTTCCAGATCCATAATAATGGCCCATATTTCATTTCTTTTTTTTTATTTTTTATTAATTAATTAATTTATTTTTTTGGGGGGGTACACCAAGTTCAATCATCTGTTTTTATACACATATCCCCGTATTCCCTCCCTCCCTTGACTCCCCCCCCGACCCTCCCTTGAGTCCCCCCCACCCTCCCCGCCCCAGTCCTCTAAGGCATCTTCCATCCTCGAGCTGGACTCCCTTTGTTATACAACAACTTCCCACTGGCTATCTATTTTACAGTTGGTAGTATATATATGTCTGTGCTACTCTCTTGCTTCATCTCAGCTTCCCCTTCACCCCCCACCCCCTCCCATACCTCGAGTTCTCCAGTCCATTCTCTGCATCTGCGTCCTTGTTCTTGTCACTGAGTTCATCAGTACCATTTTTAGATTCCGTATATGTGAGTTAGCATACAATATTTGTCTTTCTCTTTCTGACTTACTTCACTCTGTATGACAGACTGTAGGTCTATCCACCTCATTACATGTAGCTCCATCTCATCCCTTTTTTATAGCTGAGTAATATTCCATTGTATATATATGCCACATCTTCTTTATCCATTCATTTGTTGATGGGCATTTAGGTTGCTTCCATGTCCTGGCTATTGTAAATAGTGCTGCAATAAACATTATGGTGCATGTTTCTTTTCGGATTATGGTTTTCTTTGGGTATATGCCCAGTAGTGGGATTACTGGATCATATGGTAGTTCTATTTGTAGTTTTTTAAGGAACCTCCAAATTGTTTTCCATAGTGGCTGTACCAACTTACAGTCCCACCAACAGTGCAGGAGAGTTCCCTTTTCTCCACACTCTCTCCAACATTTGTTGTTTCCAGATTTTGTGGTGATGGCCATTCTGATTGGTGTGAGGTGATACCTCATTGTGGCTTTGACTTGCATTTCTCTGATGATGAGTGATGTTGAGCATCTTTTCATGTGTGTGTTAGCCATCTGTATGTCTTCTTTGGAGAAATGTCTATTTAGGTCTTCTGCCCATTTGTGGATTGGGTTATTTGCTTTTTTGGTATTAAGCTTCATGAGCTGCTTGTATATTTTGGAGGTTAATCCTTTGTCCGTTGTTTCATAGGCAACTATTTTTTCCCATTCTGAGGGTTGCCTTTTAGTCTTGTTTATGGTTTCTTTCGCTGTGCAAAAGCTTTTAAGTTTCATAAGGTCCCATTTGTTTATTCTTGATTTTATTTCCATGATTCTAGGAGGTGGGTCAAAAAGAATCTTGCTTTGATGTATGTCATAGAGTGTTCTGCCTATGTTTTCCTCTAGGAGTTTTATAGTGTCTGGCCTTACATGTAGGTCTTTAATCCATTTGGAGTTTATTTTTGTGTATGGTGTTAGGAACTGTTCTCATTTCATTCTTTTACATGTTGCTGTCCAATTTTCCCAACACCACTTATTGAAGAGGCTGTCTTTTGTCCATTGTATATTCGTGCCTCCTTTATCAAAGATAAGGTGCCCATATGTGTTTGGGCTTACTTCTGAGTTCTCTATTCTGTTCCATTGATCTTCCTTTCTATTTTTGCACCAGTACCATACTGCCTTGATCACTATGGCCTTGTAGTATAGTTTGAAGTCAGGAAGCCTAATTCCACCAACTCCATTTTTCCTTCTCAAGATTGCTTTGGCTATTCGGGGTCTTTTGCATTTCCATACAAATCGTAAGATTTCTTGTTCTAGTTCTATGAAAAATGCCATTGGTTATTTGATGGGGATTGCATTGAATCTGTAAATTGCTTTGGGTAGTACAGTCATTTTCACGATGTTGATTCTTCCAATCCAGGAACATGGTATGTCCCTCCATCTGTTTGTGTCGTCTTTGATTTCTTTCATCAATGTCTTAAAGTTTTCTGCATACAGATCTTTTGCCTCCTTAGGCAGGTTTATTCCTAGGTATTTTATTCTTTTGGTTGCAATGGTGAATGGGAGAGTTTCCTTAATTTCTTTTTGTGCTCTTCCGTTGTTAGTGTATAGGAATGCAAGAGATTTCTGTGCCTTTCTCACTGGTGCACAAGGAACTAGAGGAAAAGGAACTGTTGACCTGACCTGACCAAGGAGGTTGGCCTCACTACACTGTCAGAGAGGCTGAGGAGAAAGGACAGATGTCACATTCTGTGGGGAAAGTATTTTCCCATCCTCCCATCCATCTATCTCCCATCCATCCATCCATCCATCCATCCATCCATCCATCCATCCATCCATCAATCTTCCCATCCACTCACCCTTTCATCCATCCATCCTCCCATCCATCCATCCTCCCATCCATCCATCCTTCCATCCATCCATCCATTCTCCCACCCACTCATCCTCCCATCCATTCATCCACTTCTGAAGCACTTGCTATATGCTTAACCCTGGATGGGCATTGAGGGGGGATTTAGAGTAACTGCATCACTGACTTCATGGAGCATATCTCATTTGAGGCCATGGATGCCTATTGTCCCCATACTTAAACACCTCAGGGATGGGTAGTGGAGTGTACAAAACTCTGGACTGGGGAAACATTGAATTGATGGAAAGAATCCTGAGTAGAAAAAGTTTATATTGAATGAACGCAATTCAACTAGAGTTAGTAAGATTATGCTTCCTTCACCAGAGTAGAGGCTTGAATATTCAATGGATGTGGACTTGAGTTGAGTTCTAAAGAATGGGAAGGATTTGGGCTAAGCAATCTCTGAGCAGTGCCTCAAGTAGAGACAGAGTCCACTGTGGGCATCCAGTACTCCTCCAGTTTGTTATTCATCTTTAATTCCCTTTGGCACTTCTTCAGACATATTTCTCTGTGCAAAAGCCCAAGGATAAACAGATCAATATAGAAGTATTAATCATGATAGTGATACATGTAAGGATAGCAGCTAATCTTATTTGTTGACTGTCTTCCAGGTGGTAGAATATATGCTATCTGCTGAAATAACCCTATGAGAAGGCGTTAGTCCTATCTTGCAGATGAGCCCAGGAAAGATTGATTAAATTGTTCAAGAACAAACATTTTGTAGAGATTGAGGCAGGCTTGGCATGCAGAGCAATGTGGCACCCAGCACTGTATTCTACTCTAATAGGTGATTTCTTGGGAATGGGCACGTTCTGAGATTGAGAGGTAAGAGAAGAAGTGGAAGAGTAGTTTGGAGGCTCAGTTTTGAGTGCTAAAAAGAAAGCTATTCATCTGGTACTGGTTTGAAACTGATCTCTATAAAGGCACACACATACACACAGAGCTAGTTTCTTCTTGGTTTGATAATTTCTTTGGACATACTTTCTTGGGTTGAAAGGGCCAACAGTTTTTATCTGATACATCAATTTCAAGTAATTGGTAAAGGCCGCCTGGGAGATTAAGTTGAAAAGGCATTTGAGGGAATTCCCTGGCTGTCCAGTGGTTAGGACTCGGCACTTTCACTGTTGTGGACCGTGGTCAGGGAACTAAGATCCCACAAGCTGCTCATGGTGCACCCAAAACCAAAACCAAAACCAAAACCAAAACCAAAACAAAAACATTTGAGACTCCATCTTTCTGTGTGAGAGAGCCTTAATCCATTAACCATGACTGTCTCAGGCATGAGCAGAGGAAACCGGGCTATTTAAAATAATGGAGTTACCAAAATCCAGGATGCTGGTGAAGATGTTGGACATCTGGTCTGGGAGAAGGGGATGTGGGGCAATAGGACAACTCAGTATGTAAGACCCCAAACAGTGAAATATCCCAAATAACCACCCCATGAAAGTCTTGAAGGATGCAAAATGAAGTCATGTCTAGCAAGAGAGGAATCAGGCCCAGAAAACATAGGAATTGTAGGGCACTTTAGAGATTATCTAGGATAGGACAGTAAATGGTTTCCATCTAAGCTGCCATCTTGGATCTATCATAGTGGATTCTGAGGCTATGCCTGAATGAAGATGAAAATAAGGTCATGGTTGATTGGTGATGCCTGCTGTGGATGTGAGATTGGAAGGAGTTGCATATGGCCTCATGTTTGCCATTTTTAGTCTAGTCCAACATTCTTATTTTATAGATGAGGAAGTAGAAGTTGGGAGAGATAATGGAGACTTAACAAGAGATACACATCCTGAGGAAAAAGTGAGAATTAGAATCCTCTCTCTTGCCTCATGAGAATGTATTCTTTCTACTTCACTGTACATTTTCTCAGGATTAACAAAAAATCATAGCCAATTTTCACAGCGTCTAATGGGAATAAACACCTGATATCAGCCAAGTATTGATTTTGACATCACAGTCCTGCTGACCTTCACCTGCAGCTATTTGTTTACTGAACAAACAAGCCTTTGAGCCTGTTTATTAGTCGTCATGAGGTTTATCTCCTCCTGTCTCTGGATTTTTTCTCCCATTTCTTGAGCGCCTACTACGTGCTTAGAGCTTTACATGTCACTCCTTACTTATCCTCCCAACAACTGGTGTCTTTGTGAATGAGAAGGTAGGGTTCAAGCGGCTCACCCAAGATGACACAGCTTGTGAGCGGTTAGTGCCAGGAACAGAACTCAGACTCCAACCACTCTTTCGCCATACCTGGTTACTTGGGTTCCTGTGGATTTTTAAACAACCTTGTCTTATGCCTTTATTTGTGGAATATCATTGGGTGTCAAAAGTCAATAGCGGCAAAAGCTCTTTGCTTATAGTTCGATTATTGGACATGAGCTGGCCTTTAAATCCCAATGGGCAATGATTTCTTTTCCTTCTCACTCATTTCTTCCTAAGGTAGGCATTAGCCTGTGGTCAGTTCCCAGCTCCTCTAAACTTTCAATAGAAAGTCTCTCTAGTAAAACACTGCCCCAAATCCTCCTTACATTGCATCCACTCTGGGAGTTCAAGGAGATGATCAGGACACTGCCAGCCTTCAGGGTACCTCCCTCTGTGCAGATTAGGAAAAACCATCTGCATTAGGGCTGCCATAACTAAGTACCACAAGCTGGGTGCATTAAACAACTGAAATGTATTGTCTCACAGTTCTGGAGGCTCGGAGTCTGAAATCAAGCTGTTGGAAAAGTTGGTTCTTTCTGAGGGCTGTGAAGGAAGGGTCTTTTCCAAGCCTTTCTCTTTGGTGTGTAGATTAACCATCTCATGCTCACCAGGTGTTCTCACTGTATCTTCACGTTGTCTTCCCTCTCGGCTCAAGTCTCTGTGTCCACATTTCCTCTTCTTATAAGGACACCAGTCATACTGGATTAGGGCCCAGCCTAACGACTTCATTTTAAGTTGATTACCTTTATAAAGACCCTATCTCCAAATGAGGTACTGAGGGTTAGAACTTCAATGTATGAATTTTCATTGTGGGAGGACAAAATGAAACCATGACAGCATCTCTTTGGCTCATGCGTAACTCATGAGGAATGGTATTCTAACCCCCTCTACCATTTTATTATGACAGTTTTAAAACATAGAGCAAAGTGGAAAGATTTTTACAGTAGACGCTTTAAATCTACCACCTAGATTCTTCCATTAACATTTTAATATGCTTGTTTTCTCACGTGCTATATGGAGTAATAGCATCTTTGTGCAAATTGAAAAGAACATCTTTTAACCAGGTGGATGTCACAACATGCCAGGGTGCACCAGTTGGCCAATGTAGCTGGGATGGATTGCAGACCCCACACTATCTCTGCCAGCACCCATGTGCAGTGCACAGCCTGTACCACTGTCCTTCTTGACCCTGAAGACAATCCTCTGAAAGAAGTAGCAGGGCAATAGAATATCTACAAAGCCTTTGCTTCTTTTTACAGATAAGTTTGTAGTTCAAAATCATTCACTGAACATACATGGAACACACATCTAGCACAAGGTATAGCCTAGGACTGGCATGTGGTTGGCACTTAGTACAAGATGACTGATTGGTTAACTGAATCTACTTCATAAGCTTAGTTTATTGAGCAAAGCCTAAGAATAAAAAATGTATCCAGACTCCAGTGACAGGGAGTGCCTACCAGGAAGAAACACATTCTTCTTAGAAGCAGCTCTGATGGCTCAATTATTGAAATGGCTCAAGGTGACAAGTGTCCTAAAGGCCATTGGTTGTCTGTTCACGTTGCTTCTGCTGGGATTATGCTCACATTCGGTCCTCCACCCGGTACTGCCCTGTCCCATGGGAGGAATTTTCCCTAACTTGTAGCCACAGGGGATGAAAGACGCACATTTGTCAGGGACTCAGCAAGATCACAATCTAAGGGCAAGTGAGTATCAGTGAAGATCTAGCCAACAACTTGAGCAAAACAGCATTTATCAGGGCAGTGACTTTGGGGATTTCTGATTCTCCCCCAGCCTGGTGATTGAGTTAATATTAACAGGCCCAAGGTGATGTGAGCTTGTGTAATCAGGGCCTGGCCACCTCCCTCCCAGTTGACGATCCTGTTTGCCCTCTCTGTTCATTGCACCTCAGCTGCCCTCCAGTTAATGCCTACGGAGGAGGCTGGTGAGCTGGGTCTCTGGGGAGCAGGGTGTGGTGCTGTCACTCTGAACCAAGAACATCAAATGCCACTCTGCTGCATCAGTGAATGTCAGCATCTCAGAGTGCGGGGGCATCTGGTGTTTGAATCACTGTCTCTGTGCACAAGGACATTTTTGCCCAGAAGGGACAACAGATCTGTGTGATGAGAGAGTAAGCTCTCAGACCTCCTAACACCTCATCTTGTCCTGCGAACCAATTCTCCGGGCACTGCCTGGGTGAGTTGTCTAAAGGCAAATGTGTCTTCGCCACTACTCCCCCCCCACCCCCCCCAAGAGCCTCCTCACCCACAGCAGCATCTTGCAAAGCGGATTCTGTGGAACCCTAGAGGTGATTTAAAAAAAAAAAAAGGGTCAAATGGTCAAATAAGTTGGGAAACACTGCATCCTCTCTCTCCCACTTGGATGGTAATATTTGAAAGGAGCTGAGAAATTCCTCAGTAAAGACTTACCCAGAGTTTTCCAAACCCATTTCACCAAGGAACCTCTCCCATCCCCTGTAATAGAAATTAAGACCCCAGGGAAATGCTCTAAGAGTAATATCCTTCTCCAGGCCCAGGGCCCTGCTTCTCTGTCTAGGATAGAACTGCCTCCCTGAACATTCACTTGCCACCATCCCCTTCCATTTGATTCTTGAATTAATATTGAATACTTTTTAAATATAGAAAACTATAAAGAAGAAAACAAAATGCTGGGCGATCTGCCTTCTGATACTTTATGTGATTCTGTCAAAATATCAATCACTTCGAGCCTCTGCTGGATACCCTTTCTGGGCTCCAGGTCACTCAGAACAAAAGCCAGTTGGTACACATGTATGATGTACAACCCCTCCCACCCCCGCCTCTTCCCCAAACCAGGTCCTATAGTCAAATCTCTGATCTCTTCCACTTCTCTCTCTCTCCTGCTCTCTACTGCTTTAGGCACACTGCCTCCTCCTTGCTTCCCTGGAACATGCCAGACATATTCCTGCCCCAGGCCCTTTGCACCTCCTATTCCCTCTGCCTGGCTGCTCTTCTCTTAGATACCCACATGGTGTACTCTCCCACCTGCCTTGGGTATCATATGCCACCTTCTCAGCGAGGCCTTCCCTGATCACTCTGTCTTAGTGTGTCTCACACCCTAGCACTCCCCACCCCCATCCCTGCATTCGTTTTTTTGCTGTTGGACTCATCAACTTCTCCTATTCTACACATAGTATTGATTTAACCAGATTATTGACTGTGTCCCCCACTGAGCTCCTGTGGACAGGGATTTTGTCTATTTTGTTCATAACTGCACAGCCAGTGCCTGGAACATAGTAGGTGCTCAGTAAATAATTGTGAGATAAATGAATGTGTGTGTTTACAGAACAAATCGTACTATGTACACCGGTCTGTACTTTGTGTTTTACTATATTTTTTGCTTTTAGAGTTTTTCCCCTATCAACCTATGCGGAACTGGCCCTATATTCAATACTTTAAAAAGGTTGCATGACACTCTATTTTAGGGATGTAACTAATTTTATATAATTAATATCCTATTATTATGGACAGTTAAAAATTTTTGCTCTTCAAACAATGCTGTAGTTAAAAAGAAGACAATTTTTTTTTAAACATTTGCTGTTTGTAAATATTTCCATGGGATAAATTTCCAGTAGTGGACTTCCTGAGTCAAAATTAGTTTTTTTGTTGTTTATTTTTAAGCTCTTTATTGGAATATAATTGCTTTACACTCTTGTATCAGCTTTTGAGGTATACCAAAGTGAATCAGCTGTATTTATACATATATCCCCATATCCCCTCCCTCCCGCGACTCCCTCCCACCCTCCCTGTCCTGGTCCTCTAAGGCATCACCCATCATCGAGTTGATCTCCCTTTGTTATACAGCAACTCCCACTAGCTATCTATTTTACAGTTGGTAGTGTGTATATGTCTATGCTACTCTCTCACTTGGTCCCAGCTTCCCCTTTGTTCCCTGCCCCCCCCCCCCACCCCGTGTCCTCCAGTCCATTCTCTGCATTTGCATCCTTATTCTTGTCCTGTCACTGGGTTCATCAGTACCATTTTTTTTTTTTTTTAGATTCCGTATGTATGAGTTGGCATACAGTATTTGTTTTTCTCTTTCTGGCTTACTTCACTCTCTATGACAGACTCTAGCTCTATCCACCTCATTACATAATAGATGTTACCAAATTATCTTCCAAAAAGGTTGCATAAACTTATACTCCCTCAGCCTATTGTATGAATGTCTGTTTCCTCATATGTAAATCAGCAATGAGAATTGTCATATGTTTATGCCAATCTGATAGGTGGAAAGTGGCACTCTGATTTGTGTTTTTAAAATAATGGGTGAGTTGAGAATTCTTTCATATTTCCATTGGCCATTTGTATTTATTTTTTTGTAGTCTGCCTGCTTACATCCTTTGCCCATTACTCTACTGGACTACCTACTCTCTCCTTATAGATTTAAAAGAGTTCTTTAAAATGAAAGTGATTCTCTTTGTTATATCTGGTATACAATTTGTCAGTTTCTTCTTTTGCTTTGTGGCATTTTTTGATATGGTGTTGGATGTATATATTTAAACCAACTGATGTGAAATTACCATTAAAGCTGTAGGATTATGAGTTATAACACAAAATGTCAGAAATTTCACTGGCATCTTTAGAAAATATTGGTCATACAATTATTATCATTACATTTAAAGATAATTTGTATTATTCTGTTTTTAGTTGTGGTAAAATACTTATAAAATTTACTGTCTTACCATTTTTCTTCATGCAATTCAAAAGAAAAGTTTATTATTTTTTATTAGTGTTACTTATGCCCACTTACTATAGAATAATATTTATTTTATTTTGCCATGAAAAAATTTTAAAAATTTAATTTTGTATTAGAATATAGTTGATTTACGATATTGTGTTAGTTTCAGGTGTACAGCAAAGTGATTCAGTTACACATATACATATATCTATTCTTTTTTGAGATTCTATTTCCCATATAGGTTATTACAAAGTATTGAGTAGAGTTCCCTGTGCTGTACAGTAGGTCCTTGTTGATTTATCTATTTTATACATAGTAGTGTGCACATGTTAATCCCAACTTTTTAAGTGTTCAGTTTAATGGAAAGAACATTCACATTGTTGTGCAACCAATCTCCAGAGCTCTTTTCGTCTTGCAAAACTGCAGCTCCATACTCATTAAACATCAACTCCCAGGGACTTCCCTGGTGGCGCAGTTGTTAAGAATCCGCGTGCCAATGCAAGGCACATGGGTTCGAGCCCCGGTCTGGGAAGATCCCACATGCTGAGGAACAACTAAGCCTGCAAGCCACAACTACTGAGCCCAAGTGCCACAGCTACTGAAGCCCAAGCGCCGAGAGTCCATGCTCTGCAACAAGAGAAGCCACCACAATGAGAAGCCCATGCACTGCAACAAAGAGTAGCCCCTGCTTGCCACAACTAGAGAAAGCCCACGCACAGCAGTGAAGACCCAATGCAGCCAATAAATTAATAAATTTATTAAAAAAAAAACTCCCATTCCTTCTCCCCCAGCTGCTGGCACCCACTGTTCTGCTTTCCCACTCTATGAATTTGACCTCTCTGGGTACCTCACATAAGTGTAATCATACAGTTTTTTCTCTTTTGTGACTGGCTTATTTCATTTAGTGTAATGTCTTCAAAGCTCATTCATGTTGTAGTATGGATCTTCCTCCTTTTAAAGGCTGAATAATATTCCATTGTATGCACAGATCACATTTTGTTTGTTTATTCAGCTGTTGATGGACATTTGGATTGCTTCCATCTTTTGTCTACTGTGAATCATACTGCTGTGAATATGGATATACAAATATCTCCTTGAGACCCTGCTTTCAATTCTTTTGGATATATATCCAGAAGCGGAATTCTTGGATCATGTGGTTATTCAATGTTTAGTGTTTTGAGGAACTGCCATACTGTTTCCTTAGTAGCTGCATCATTTTGCATTCTTACCAATGATGCACAAAGGTTTCATTTTCTCCACATCCTGGCCAACACCTCTTCTTTTCTTCTTTTCTAAAAAAAATAGCCATGCTAATGGTGTGAGGTGATATCTTACTGTAGTTTTGATTTACAATTCCCTAATGATTAGTGATGTTGAGCGTCTTTTCACGTGCTTGTTGTCTGTTTATATATTCCTGGAAAAACGTCTATTCAAGTCCTTGGCCCATTTTTAACTTGGTTGTTACGTTTTTTGTTGTTATTGAGTTGTAAGTGTTCTTTATATTTCTGGATGTTAACCCCTTATCAGATACATGATTTGCAAATATTTTCTCCCATTCCATAGACTGCCTTTTTATTTTGTTGATCGTGTCTTTTGATGCATAGATGTTTTTAATTTTGATATAGTACAATTAATCTATTTTAAATTTTGTTGCCTTTGCTTTTGGTGTCATATCCAAGAAATCATGGCTAAATCATTTTGAAGTTTTCCCCTATGCTTTCTTCTAAGAGTTTTCTAGTTTAGCTCTTTCATTTAGGTTTTGATCCATTTTGAGTTAATTTTTTGTATATGGTGTAACATGAGTCCAACTTCACTGTTTTACATGTGGATATCTGGATTTCCCAACATCATTTGTTGAAAAGACTGTCCTTCCTCCATTGAATAGTCTTAGACTCTTTGTCTAATATCATTTGACCATATATGTGAGGGTTTATTTCTAGCATCTCTTTTCTATTTCATTGGTCTATATGTCTGTTTTTAAGCCAGCATCACACTGTTTTGATTATAGTACCTATGAGATTAGGAAATGTGAAACCTGCAACTTTGTTCTTCTCTTTCAAGATTGTTTTGGATGTTTGGAGCACTTGATATTCCATGTGAATTTTAGGGTGGGTTTTTCTATTTCTACAAAATATGCCAGTGCGATTTTGTTAGGGATTGTATTAGGTCTTTAGATTGGTTTGGGTAGTATTGACATTGTAACAATATTAAGTTTTCCAAACTAGGAACATGAAATGTCTTTCAATTTATTTGTATCTTCTTTAAATTTTTTCAGCAATGCTTTGTAGTTTTCAGTGTACAAGTCTTTTATCTCCTTGATGAAAATTTATTCTTAGGTATTTTATTCTTTTTGGTGCCATTGTAAGTGGAATTGTTCTTGAAATTCCCTTTAGAAATTTAATGTATGAAATGCAATTGGCCTGTTGATTTTGAATCCTGCAACTTTGTTGAATACATTTATTAGTTCTAACAGTGTGTGTGTGTGTGTAATCTTTAGAACTTTCTGCGTATAAGATTGTATTGTTTTTGAACAGAGATAGTTTTACTTCTTCTTTTCAAATTTGGATGCCTTTTATTTCTTTCTCTTGCCTAATTGCTCTGGCTGGAACTTCCAATACTATGTTAAATAGAAAATGCAAAGCAGGCATTTTTGTCATGTTCCTGATCTTAGAAGAAAACTTTCATTATTTCACCATTGAGTGTGATACTAGCTGTGGGCTTTTCTTATATGGGCTTTGTTATGTTGAGGTACTTTGCTTCTATTCCTAGTTTTTTAAGTGTTTTTTTTTTTTTTAATCATGAAAGGGTGTAGAATTTTGTCAAATATTTTTCTGCATCAACTGATATAATCATGTTTCCCTCTTCATTCTGTTAATGTGGTGTTTTGATTGATTTTCATATGTTAAACCATACTTGCATTCCAGAAATGTCACACTTAGTCATGGTATATAATCCTTGTAATGTGCTGTTGAACTGTATTTACTAGTATTTTGTTGAGGATATTTGCATCAATATATATCAGCATTATTAGTGTGTAGTTTTCTTTTCTTGTAGGGTCTTTGCCTGGCTTTGGTATCAAAGTAATGCTGACTGCATGAAATGAGCTAGGAACTATTCCCTTCTTTTCAATTTTTTGGAAGACTTTGAGAAGGATTTGTGTGAATTCTTTCTAAATGTTTGATAGAATTCAATAGTGAAGCCATGCAGTCCTGGGCTTTTCTTTGTTGGGAGGTTTTTGATTATTGATTCAATCATTTTATTAGTTATACATCTGTTCATGTATAACTAGTATCATGTATAAATTTTCTATTTCTTCATTATTTATTCTTGTTTGGGTGTGTATTTCTAGGAATTTATTTTATCTTGCTTATCTAATTTGTTTGTGTACAATTTTTTCATTGTATTCTCTTATAATCCTCTTTTGTAAAAATCATTCATAGTGTTCCCTCTTTAATCTCTGGTTTTATTTATTTGAGGTTTCTCCCTTAGTTTCTATCAATCTAGCTAAAGGTTTGTCAATTTTATTATCTTTTTCAAAGAACCAACACTTGGTTTTGTTGATTTTCCCCATGTTTAAAACTATTTTGTTGAACTCTGCTCTAATATTTATCATTTCCTTCGTTCTGCTAGCTTTGAGTTTAATTTGTTCTTTTTTTCTAGTTCCTTAAGGTGTAAAGTTAGGTTGTTGATTTGAGATCCTTGTTCTTTATAATGTGGAAGCTAATAGCTACAAATTTCCCTCTTTGTACTATTTTTAATGCATCTCATAAGTTTTGGTATGCTGTGTTTTTATTTTTACTTGTCTCAAGATATAGTCTAATTTCTCTTGTGATATCTTTTTTGACCTATTGGTTGTTTGAGTTGTTTAATTTACATACATTTCTGGATTTTCTAGCTTTCTTTTTGCTGATTTCTAGTTTCATTCCACTGTGATTAGAAAAGAAACTTAGTATGGCTCCAATCTTTTAAACTTTATTAAAACTTATCTTGTGGCCTAACATAGGTCTACCCTGGAGAATGTTCCATGTGCACTTGAGAAAAATGTGTGTTCTGCTGTTGTTGGGTGGGGTGTTCTTTATATGTCTGTTAGTCCAAGTGGTCTGTAGTGTTGTTCAAATCTCCTGTTTCCTTATTGATCTTCTGTCTGGTTTCTCTATCAATTATTGAAAGTGGGGTATTGATTCTCCTACTATTATTATGTTGCTGTCTATTTCTCCCTTTAATTCTGTCGTATATTTAGGAGTTCTGATGTTTGGTACACATATTTATAATTGGTATGTCACATTAGTGAATTGAATTAACTCTTTTTCTTTTTTTTTTGCCTTACCGTGAAATATATAAGTCCTTATATTTATGACTTCTGAGTTTTCTGTCTTGTTTAGAGAGGCCTTATCCACTTCAATACCAATGAATGAACTAACCAATGCTTTCTTTTAGAACATTTTGTTTTGTTTTGTTTTAGTGTTTGATCTACCCAGTGGTCCAAACACTATTATTTAACGTGGACCTGGGCCTTTAACACTCTGAACTGACTGTGACCCCTCACATAAGCGCAACCCCCTCAGCTCTCTCCCAGTTTTTGGTCTGCCTGGCTTAGCCTTGCCTTACTCTTGCCCACTTTACCTACCACTCTCCTACCAAAGTCTAATCAATTAATTGTCTCTACCCACCTCCAGAGTGGCCTATCTCTGTCTTTGTTGGCTTTCCGTATCTGTTAAATAAAATGTGGGATTCAGCCAACATTTTACCCTTGCCGGGCACAGTACCTGGACAGTGTAAATACCTAATAAAAATTAATTAAGTGGATACATGAAAGATTGCTGTGATCTGGATTCCACACATATCCTGAGGATATAAAGAGAGACTCAGAGACAAGAAGATGAGAGATTTGCACGTCACACTCAAGTTCGGGCCAGGTCAGTCATTCTTTAATGTCACCTGGTCTGGGAGTGGAGGGCTGAACCCAGAGAGGAAGTTATTTTTGCATGGGATTCACCACCTTTCCCATGAAGAGGGGAATGTTGGTGTTTTCATCCTTGATGATGATTAAGAAGGGCATGTTGAAGTTGATGGTCAGATGCTCAGACCAGGCACTCTCTTCTGAGTGGTGGCCTCAGCATGTTCTGTCCCATTCTCACTGATGCTCATCATAGCCTTATGAATGGCCTGGAAGGGAGAGAGGACAGAAGCCTGTTGGAGGCAGAGACAGCCTGCACCATCCCCCACCCAGACCTGGGAGCTGTCCTGAGGCTCAAGGAAGAGCTCCCTCCAGAGCATTTTAAATGAAGAACCGCATGATTCACAACTGAGTCATCATGGTGTAATGGAATGAACATGACTTTCCATCACAAGGATCTGGGTTCAATTTTCCCCACTAACTCACTGTGTCACTTCAAGGAGAAGACTCTTCTTGAAACCCGTTTCCTAAATAGGAAAATCAGAGCTATGGGAGAGGATGACCCACGGCCATGATGGTGCTTCATGTGAGGAACTTTACTCAGCGTAGGTGCTCAATAAATGTGTGTATGTGTGCACAAGTGTGAGCATGTGTGAGAGCTGTGCATGTGTGTACATATGTGTGTGGGTGAATAAGGATAACAAAATCAAGATCTTTGCCTGGTAAAGCTCCATGAGCTGGTCACACTTACTTTCCCAACCCCATCCCACACTCCTCTTCTTAACCCTCCCCTCTCTGGGGGACTGGTCTGTTCTTTGTCCTTCATCACCATGCTCATGCCTCTCTCATCGCCTGGCCTGTCCTCCATTCCTGTCCTCATCTCCCTGCAGGGGACACACAAGGTATCCCTCTCAAGGACTTTGTCTGACCCACCAGGGCACCCTCACCTCTTCCTGACCAGCCTCCTCAGCATCCCTGGGAAGCAACCCACCACCTCGGGAGGTAGAAGATTTTCTTGTACTTTGTCTCCTTGGCTCCTCTCTTGTTTGTAGAACCAGATTCTAAACTCTTGGGGACCAGGACTTTGATGGGGACCTTCACACGCCTCATCCCCACCCAGACACTCGGTTCAAAGTCACTGAACTGCAGTTGTTTCTTTGGGCACCTGTAATTCTCCTGCATAAATGGCATCTTTGGTCAAAATCACTCTGTAACTCAGACTTGTGACTCACAAGTAGCTCCTGGTGTCGCAGACACAGGCGCCAAAGGTCCTTTGCAATCCCTGAGCCTAAGCGTCTCTCTGTAAATAGGGGTTTATTGGGACCCAAAGAAGGAAGGTCCCTGGTCAAGGATGAGACACAGGGTGAGTGACACAACCTCAGAGGAGGTCCCTAAAATGCACTGAGCACGTGAGGCCCCCTTTTCCCCCTCCGTCATCTGACCACATTGCAGTCTTGGTGGAGTGATGGCATTCCTCAGGGACCTCAGTCTGCAGGTGTGCCTGTGTCCCTTTGTCCCTTCCTCAGCCTCACCCCTGAGCTGCAGCCCCCGTGCACATTCTGACGTACAGACATCAAGGACCCACTCACCTTAGACAGCTTCAGAGGCTGTTCCTCAGTGACCCCTGGGAGATCAACCCCGTCATTGAATACCCTGGTGATGCCCAGTTTGCTCAGGACAGTTTTCAGATCATAGGTTCCAGAAATGGACAGTTTGGGCAAATGTAAATTGACAAACCTGTCAAAATGGTTAGAAAACAAAGGACCTTCACAGAATTGAAATATTTCCTTTTCTGGCTGTTCCTCCCACTTGGTGCCCTGTCCCTCTGCTCATACTAGGATGTGAGGTCAGCCTTGGTTTATTCTACTTTTAGTTCCTCTACATCCGAGGTCAGAGGATTTTAGAATCACAGGGGTCCTCTTGTCCTGCAAAGCCTCTCAAATGCCACCTCCTCTGAGAAGGCCTCCTAGAGTATCAAGGGTGTCTTCTGGAAGGACTGTGTGTACTATTTCCCTGCAAGGTTTGGTCACCCCCCAGACTGGGACTTTTCCAGGGCTGGGATCCCAGGGGACCATGAGACATGGTAGCATGTTCTGAGTGACATCTGTTCAGTGAATGATGAGTACTTCTCTGTATTTTCATTTTTGTTTTATATTGTACATGATAAAATAGCTCATCTGGGCATGGGCATGTTTATAAATACAGAGACATGGCTAATTTGGGGTGCATGACAGGGACCTGATCAAACCACACTCATATAATGACAGAGGAACCAGAACCAGCCTCAAACATGTCCTGGGGTTTCCCGCTCTGGGCCTTTGCTTTTCTGGCCTCTCTGAGCAGGTTTTCCCCTGTCTTGCCATGGACTTTCTATCCTGTAACTCCACACTCAACTGCCACCTTTGCCAGGAAGCCCACCTCTTCCTTCTGGGTTTGCCCACGACATGGGTTGGCATTGCTCTCCCTGCACTGGGCAGTGGCCACCAGGAAGGGGCAGTGTCCAGACTGCAGAGGAAGTCCTCAGGGACAGGACTTTCACTCCTCACCCCTAGACACCATCCCTCTTACAAAGCCTGGTCAGTGCTTCCTGAAAGGATGCTCAGTCTGTGAACGTAAGATGATGTATAGGATCTGGGTCCCCCCTCACTCCCTTGGGCCAGGCCCAATGAGGCAGCTCCTGGGTCAGCCCTGGCCTGAGAATCACCGTATCTCAAGGTATTTGAGGATTCTGGTAAGGTGCTTCTCGGAGAGCCCGTCCTCCAGCAGCTGCATCTTCCCCAGGTCGGGCAGAAGCAGGAAGGTGGCCATTCTACCCTTGTAGTGTTGCAGCAGCACCCAGCAGGAGAACTTGTTGTCTTGGTACAGGTGGAACTTGCCCAGGCAGTTGATCATAGGCACCTTGACCATGATCTTCTCGTTCATGTGGAAGTCTCCTGTCAGCAAGCGCTGAGCCTCAAATTTATCCTTCCATTTGCCTAGAGAGAGATGAAGGTGCACATCAGCTAGGGGTAGGAGCAAGTTTAGAAAAGTGCGCCAGATAAAGGAGCCCTGAGGCCCCCTGGTAACATGCTGGTCTCTGAGCCGCAGCTTAGCCATCTGTAAATTGGGGCAAAAACAAAATCATCAGGCTCCTGAAGGGCTTTGTGAAAATAATTTGAGGCTAGGGAAGGATCCAGAGTTTCTGTATTGCAGAGGCTAAATGGCTTCAACCTGGGTGGGTTGAACAAGCATTTTTTCTTGGATATGATGTTTATATAATGCATGGTCTGAGGCTGATTAACAAAAGTTATTGGGAGTGGTTGGAAGCTCCCCAGGTCATACTGGGAAACTTCCAGTCTGAATCTCCCTGCCCCTTGGTAATTGGCACTTCTTATTATTCAGGGAAATCACTCTTGTCCCTACTCTAATAGCCTTTCCCTGGACGAACATGTGACATGCAGATGCCTGGGCAGTGCTCCCTCTGCTCTACCAAGAGAATGCCACTATCCTGCTAAGACAGGGTGGGATGGTGCCTTGGGGACCCCGGGGCCCAATTTTCCCATTTGTTTGGAGGAAGAGACTGAGGCTGGGGGTGGTGAAAGCCACGTGAAGTCCCATGGCAGAGCTGGGACCTGGGATGTGCTCACTTTGGCCTTGGCACTCTCCATCATGCTATTCTCCCTCTAGAGCAAGGAGCCAATGGTGTGAAGGAGGTAGCCCCAGCCTTGATTCTCACCTCCCCTACTAGGTTACCTCCATGTACTGTTTAAACTGCCTTAGAATTCCCTCTGGGGCCCACAGGTCCTGACATTCTCATCACTCAGAGGGAGGAAGGCAAGCTGGGATTCAAATTTATTTGAGCATCTTCTGTGTGAGCGTATAGTCCCATGCTCTTTGTAACTTATTTTTTTCCCTCTAAAATTCTGATAAGAAGGGCATTATTATGTCCATGTTACAGATGGGAAACTAGAACCTCAAAGAGGTAAAATGACTTGCCCATAGTCAAACAGCTAATGTGTCATAGAGGCACAATGTGAGCCCTGGTCTTTCAGTCTCCAAAATTGTCACTATTTCTACTACACAAGAGCTGTCAGAAGTGTCTTCTGTGAAATCCTATTACCTTCATATGCTCTGCCAAAATTTGTTTTTATGGCTCTCTATTTTGAGATATTGTATATTTTGCCTCCCTCCCTGGTAGGGATTTACAATGCACATTAGGACATTTAAGGCTCTGAAAAGTCCTGCAGAGAAGATGATGATTAGACTGTTTAATCCACAGTCTCCTGACCTTATTTGATCGTGTAAAGTCCTTTTTTTTTTTTTGCCATGCTGTGCAGCATGCAGGATCTTAGTACCCCGACCAAGGATAGAGCCCGTGCCCCATGAGGTGGAAGTGCGGGGTCCTAAACCCTGGACCACCAGGGAACTCCTCACGCAAAATCTTTTAATGGTTGTGTGTAGAAAATTGAATAACTGAGATTCATAGCTACATTCCATCCACTGCCAAGGAAAATCTAAAGAACCAGCTCAGACTAGTTGTGCAACCTTACTGTCAAAAATTATGTAGTTCACCAGAGCAAAAGCCGTGTCTTCATCAAGCTCTTTGACCAAATCCACAAGTTTTCCTTGAGTTCTTATCTCTATTTGATGGTTGATCTCTTTCTTCGCCTCTTTGATGTTCCTGAAGTTGATAGAGAGGGGTCTTGAGTGGTACAGCTTTTTGACATCGTCCAAAAACTCAGGCTTTTGCTTCAGATGCTTGTCGATGAATAGCATAGCGCTGGCAGTCAGGTGGAACTGATTGTTTGGCTCCTTAAGGGTTTCAAGGAGACTTCCTAAGCCTTTGTAGATATCAGCCTTAGGCACTTTCTTAAACTTGAAGCCTATGCCCTTTAGGATCTGGGTGTAAGTATCATCTTTGGTTCCCAGGGAGAACCATAGGCTAGAGAGATGCTCACTGGGGAGAAGAAGATGTTGTTGTTGGAATGACGGACCAGTTCATGGTACAGGTTAAAGGCGAAGGTGGAGAAGTGTGGGAGATTGTTTTCATGAATATCAGGGCTGGATTGACGCATGGCGCCAGGAACTTGACCACACAGGACTGCCAGCAGGAAGAGGCCCCACGTGATGGAAGATGCCATTGTCCTGCAAGAGAGAGAAGGGGGTCAGGCCACACAATGAGTCTCTTGGCCACTGATTGATGCCATGTCAAAGCAACCACTGCTTATTGAGCATCTATGTGCCAAGCACTTTCTTACCTCAGCATCACTGAAAGACTAAGAACAATGGCAAAGACTTCATGGCGATTACCACATGCCAAGTTCAATGCTAAGCACTTTTCTGTCTTATCTCATCATGTTTTGGCAACAGTCCTATGAGGTAGGTCATATGACAATCCTGGGCTTACAGATGAGGAGACCAAGCTCCTAGAAATTGTCACTTGTCCAAGGTTCCAGAGCAGAGAAGTAGCAGGACCAGAATCACACCCCCAGGTAGCCTGGGTCTGGAGTCCATGCTCTCAATGGCTCCACTAACAACTGCAATGACCCCGAGGTATAAGTGCCACAGCCCCTATCTTGCAAAAGAGGAAAGTGAGGAAGTAGGTGATTATCCAGGAAGTGAGCCAGATCAGGCCCAGAGATGACTGGACCTGGAAGAGCCCAAGGAGGACTTCCACTGAACCCTGTTTTTTAATGGCCAGAGAGGCTGCAACCCAGAGTGGGAAGGATCTTTCCCAATGACACACAGCCAGGACAGAGAAGAGCTGTAAGGAAACCCATCTTGCCTGATTCAGGCCCAGATTCTCCCTACCTCCACACACTTCCTCCATCTCCCTTTTTCTTGAAACTATTACAGCCCACACTTTATAAGCCACGTGAGCCTGGTTGCTATCATCTGATTCTATAATGCTCTAGGCCTGGAGAAGGCTGTTCAAACACAGCACCTGAGACCCTTCCACCTCATGGCACTCACACACATTTTGTCTCATGGAGTGTTTTGCTATCTTCATTTTACATGATGTGAAAAGTGAGGCTCGGACAGGGTCATTAACTTGCTCAAGCCTGCATAGCTGGTCAAGCAGAGCTGAGACAGACAGGTCTTGTGCTTCTTGGCCTGGTGGTCTCTGTGTCCAGCGGATTGTTCATCCGATAACTGCCTTCCGAAGCAGGAGCTTGGCTGCTTCTAAGGGCTGGGCACACAGGGAGTCAGGAGTCTCAAGCTCAGTACTATTTCTGGGCCAGAAAGTTCTATGCTATGGGGGGCTGTCCTGTGCATTGTTGAGTGGTTAGCGGCATCCTAGATAAAACTAGATCCCAGTAGCCCCTCCCCAACCCTCAGGTGTGCAATCAGCAATCAAAAATCATTCAGGCATTGCCCAGGGTCCCCTGGGGTCAAAGCACCCCTGTGGGCCTCCCCTATTGAAGGAGGAAGTTCTCAGAGCATGAGACCTACTTGGGAGGCCTCCTTCTTCCCAGTTGAACAGACTTTTCTCATTTCAGAATGGGTTTGGCTCACACGATTCCCATTTGAATTTGCTTATTGGGGCCAAAGAGTTTAGTGGACCTCAGTCAGTTTGGGGTGTTCATCCTTCTTGGGTGGGGACCTTGTCAAGGAATCCCAAGATTCTGCTGTGGTAGGTTGTGCCAGGTCTTTGGGAGACTACAGAAAGGTCTCTTCATCTGTCACCTTGGGAGCTCAGATGCCTCTGTGGTCCTTTGGCTGCCAGGAGCTTGATGACCAGCACCTTTAAGATGCTTAATGCCAACAGCCCCTGAGTGTCAGGCCTGTTCCAGCCAAACACTCACATGCAGCCACAGCCTCAAGAAGCCTTTCTTGAGCTCTCTGGGGGAAGGGGATGGTGGGTTTTGCAAACTAAAGCCTTTAGGATCAGTGAGGGGCCAGCAGATAGAAGACAGGGCCATGAACCCAGATAAGAAAGGGGAGGAGGTGACAGAAAAGCTAGCAGGGTTATCTGAGGAGTTAATGAATACACCTTAACCTTTCAGAGGAGGAGTTCTAACAATGAGGTCAAGGCCAGGGGTCCACTATGCAGGAGGGTGGGGAGACCTTAGGTTCTCCTCTGAAAATCTGGGGGACAGGCTATCATGGCGGAAAACTAAAAGGGGATCTGCTTTCTCCAATAAGAAGTAAGTGGTGAGGCATGGAATCTACAGGGCGAGGCCAAGGACTCTGGCTCTGGCTGGAATTTAAAAGACCAAGGTAAGAGAGAAGACTCTTCTCAATAAAAAAAAAAAAAAAAAAAAGAAAGAAAAAATAAAGAGGAAATAATAGTACCTACCTCCAAACAAAAACAAAAACAAACAAGTAAAAAAAAAAAAAAGAGAGAAGCATCCTTAGGCAGAGAAGCATTTTAAAGAATGGGGAACAGGGGTGGGGGGGTCCTCCAAGGGGCCTTGTCCCTGCCTTCTGCAGGGGGGAAGCACACAGGTGAAGACCACCGAGGCCACGGGGTTCTGTCCAAGCCTGGGGAGGGTGGGAGAAGGAGAAAGTTAACCCTGAAGCAGCCCTGCCTACCAGCCTGTATTATTATAGGGGCCTCCTGTGTGCTAGGACCTTTTCTTTTTGTTGTTAAATATTCAGCTATATTTTCATCAGGTTGTTTGTGTTTACATTTTTTTGCCTTTATTTTGTTTTATTTTATTTTATTTTTATTTTTATTTTTTTACCTACATCCAGTAAGTTTATTATAAGTTATCATTTCCTTAGTTTTTAAGTAGTGAGGTTGTTTCCAATTTTAGCATTAAAAATAATGTTGTAATAAATGTCTTCCTGAATTTAGCATCTTCCACACACTGGACTATTTCCTAAGGATGAATGTTTCGTACGTATGCTTTTTCAGGGCAGGAACCATGTCTTTCTTCTTTCTTCTTAAGTTCCATGAGACTAGCAGAGGGTCTGCTGGTGTTGGAGGGTTGCCTGCAGAGGTGGGGGGCAGCTGTTGCTCACCGAGGAGACAGGAGCACTGGCTGGCAGGGGTTCAGGGAAGTGCTCATTGGCGTGAACCCTCCCAGAGTCCTTGCCTTTATTTTATAACATTTACTTCCTACCCCCTCAACTTTATTGAGATTTAATTGATTTATATCATTGTGTAAATTTAAGGTGTACAATGATATTTGGGATTAACATAGACACACTACTACATATAAAATAATCACCAGGGACCTACCATATAGCACAGTGAACTCTGCTCAATGCTCAGTCATAACCTAAATGGGAAAAGAATCTGACAAAGAATGGGAGGATTTGAATGATGTCATTCCATCCTCCCCATCGACTGTGCTTAGGCAGAGCAGCAAAGGCTTGACTGCCTGTCTTCAAATTCTGACCCTGCAAATTGGAGCCAAACCTGCCCGTGCCTCAGTTTCCTCCTCTGTCAAGGTGGCCCATCCTTACCCACCTGTGTCAGCTCAGGACGGGGCTGATGGAGAGCTACTCACTCAGCAGATGGACATCACTTCTTCCTCTGGGAGGCTTGCTGGGCTGGACTCACCCCACAGGCTGTCCCACACTGGCACACGCCTTTGCCTGCGTATAGGGCAGCCTCAGGGGGTTGGGATGCTCAGTCCTATGGGCCCCTACCCCCCACCTCCCGAAGTAAATAAGCCTGGGGAGCCTCCAGAGCTCAGCCAGCGATCTCGTCTGAGGGCCTTGCTGTTCTTCCCTGAAGTGGTCTAGTCCAACGGAACCGGCAGGTACAAGGCCACCTGGGAGGATGGGGTGGTGGGAGACTTACGACAACGCAAGACCAAGGGTTCATCTCTCCTCGAGACCCACCTCCCAGAGCTGTTGAGAGGCATAAGTGATTAAAGTCTGTCCAGAGTCTAGAACTGTGCCTGATGCATGGTTGACCTTTCTTTCTTTTTTTTTTTAAAATTTCTTATTTATTTATTTATTTTTGGCCACACTGCACGACGTGTGAGATCTTAGTTCCCTGACCAGGGATCGAACCCATGCCCCCTGCAGTGGAAGCACAGAGTCTTAACCACAGGACCACCAGAAAAGTATCCCATGGCTGACCTTCAAAAAGCGTCAGCTGCCTGAAGTCACAGGTTTGTCACTAACAAGGTCTCAGCCCTAGGAAACCTCACACTGGGAGCCAGAATCTGTGTTCTTTGGGGATCCAAAGCCCATTTTCCCAGGCACAGAAGGGAGCTAGGCAACTAGCAGGTGCCAAGGCTCAAAGAAATCATGTGAAAGAATGACATTGGACCATCCTGATGGAGTTAGAATCTTGCAGAATATCAGGACCTTGAGCAACCTTAATGCTCACATTTTTGCTGGTGATAAAACAGAGGGACGGTGATGTCTCTGGCTCCTGGGGCACGTGAGTGGTAGAGCTGTGAGACAAGATCAAGGGAAAGGGAAAGCAAGTCCCCAAAATATTACTTTTGGAATCTGTAGTCTTGATTAATGTTTAATATTTGGTAAGGGCCAGCACTACAAAAAGACACTTTGCACAATCATCCAAGAAGAAACCAGTGAGTTAGGTCTCTTTATCCCCATTTTGCAGGAATAGAAACTGAGGCACACAGAGACCAAATGACATGCTCAGGGTTGCACATTCATTAGAAGGCTGATTTGGGATTCCTGAATTCTTTCTACTTTGTTTATACTGCTGTTAGCATTTTCATCCTAACATTGCTGAAAATCACCTCCAAATTAAAGGAAACTGCATCAATAATATTGATAAAACTCCGGAGCATTTTTTAGGGCTATTAACACCTGAGGACTAAAGAAGAAATCACTTTTTTAAAACTTAATACATATTTCTAACTTGCTCTGTTTACTGTGCTCTCTGTAAAAGTCACCATGACATTAAAAAAATTCTGATGGCTCTGATTTCTCATTATATGATGTTCATATTGTTCTTAGAAAACCCAAGTGATACCAAATAATAAGGGAGTGCCTGGCCATGGAAAGTAAGCTTTGCCTTCTGAGAGCAAATGCCCTGGTAATCAGCTCCACCTGGGTCAGGGCCTCCCCTATGGGACTGACCTGCTGGTACCCTGTCCCACATGACTCAGCCTCGCATCCCCCAAATTTTCTGGCATGTTCTCACCACCACACCTGGGCTGACTGTCCCTGGCATGTACTTAGCACCCCTTTCTGGTACCTTCTAATTTGATTCCCTCCTAAGGATGCTCTTCAGCCTTTCTTTTCTGTCTTAGTCATCACTTCAGTCTTGCTTCTTAAGTGAAGACTTCTTTGAGTACAATTTCTTGAATTCTAGTTGTATTAGTCAGGATGGGCTGGGTTATGCTGCAGTAACAAAGAAGCTCAGAACCTCAAGGGCTGAACAGAGACAAGGTGATTATCTTTTTCACTCTACATATCTCCTGTGGGATGGATGCAGGGGCTCTGCTTATCACAGTGAAACAGAGACCAGGCTGCAGGAGGCTCCAAGTTCCTGCTTCAGTTCTTCTGACTCTAGTTCCTTTGCTCATTCCTTATGTAACCATTGCTACAGCAAGCAGGACACCAACAGCAACAGTGGTAAGAGTACTGCTACCATCAGAGTGCCTGCTATTGGCATCTTTCAAGCTTTATTAAACAGCCTTATCTTTTCTGCCTAACTGCCAAACCAGGTGAGTGAATGGACAAAAATAAAGCCTATGAGGACATATAGCACCTTCATTTTTGATAAAGCTCATTTTGGAACATGGGGTTTATTTCTGTGGGACAGCGGGCTTCCAGAAACTTGCCCCTGAGTTAGACAGCTTGCCACCCTCCAGCATTGTGAGACTGAGGCCAGGTCTCCCCATGACCTGACACCCAGCCCACTCTCTCCAATCTCTATCTGTTCACCAACCCCAAGGCTCTCTGAACCCCATCCTTTTGGCTCTTTTGGAGGCTCTGTTACATAGACACGATTGATTAACTCACTGACCATTGGTGACCGAACTTGATCTCCAATCCCACTTCCCCTCCCTGAGGTTGGGGTTTGTTTCTATGGCAACCAGCCCCTGACCTAGGAGCTTTCTAAAAGTCACCTCATTAACATAACAAAAACCACCTTACTGGTGCTCATTACTTAGGAAAATCCAAGGGTTTTAGGATCTCTATGCTGGAACCCGGATGAAGACCAAATGCATATATTTCTTCCTATTGATCATGACATCACAGCTGCATTCATTACCCATCATCCACAGCCAGAGACAAGCGTTTTTTGAGGGTGGGTCTCCTCCCCATCCCCGGGATATTGCAGATACCCAGTAAAGGTTTACTTCTCCTTGTTGAACTAATGCCCACCCCACAGGCCTGTGGAGAGGATCAAGAGAGCTTCTGGGATGGAAACCAACACGTAATCAGTATCTCCCATCTCTGATGTAGTGCGCATGTGTGAGAAGCCAGAAGCATCCCTGACCTTTGTCTTCATTTTATGAGTGAGTCTCAGATGATCCCACCAGTCAAGGCAGAGCTTGTACATAACCTCAAAGGTTCCTTTATTTACGCTTAAAAATCTAATTGGTATGTCTTTTTCCTGCAGACTAATAGGGAGGTGGAAATGTCCCTTCTATGTTGTCCCTGTCTGAGCCCAGAGCCTGCTTGTGTGTTTCCCTCTCATCTGTCTCAGAGCAGAGCTGGGTTCCTGCCTGGAGGGGCAAACTGACCTGGACCAGCCCAGAACCCCTAGTAGCTGTGCTTCAGCTGGTGCTAGGGCAGAGAGGCAGACCCCCTGTGGAATTCTTCCTAAGGTCTCAGGTGGACTGGGGAATATATGGCATGAAGGTAGTAGCTTAGGCTGAAGAGCAAGGGACCTGCCTTCCAGGACTGTGCTAGGCAGGTCTCCCAACCTGCTGGACCTCCACTTCCCCATCTGTACCTTGGGGATGACGATTCCCAGCTGGGTCCTTCAAGGACCAATTTTGAGGATCAGACTAGGCAGTGAATATATTTAAAAATTCTAAAGAGCAGGCAAAGCTGAGGCTTATGGTTGTCCTGCCTGGTTTGCAGCACACTCTTGTCCTCCTTATGACTTTGCCCCCACCCCCAATGAATGGACTCTGTTGGTTCCCATATGAACCAATGAAACCCCCTTTGGGACTTTAAACTAGTTTGAATTGGGTCTCTGCTAACCAGAGTCCAGACGAATGTAATGACAGGCCATTCTTTGATGTGAAATGATGGTATCTTAGGTGAATTCCCTGGGCTCTCAGCAATTCCAAGTGGCCTTTGCATCTGACCCTTTACTGCCCCAAAACACCAGTGTTGCGGAGCATGCCTTGTTGCTTGTTCAAGGCTGTGAGCCCTTTAACCTTGGATGGGAAGAGCTCCAGCAGATCCAGGGACTGTTTTTCTTGCAGAGACATCCTAGGCATGTGCTGTGGGCCCCCCGCACTCCTCACACTTAGAGGAGGAACTTATCTCTGCCTAAGTCCTGCATGGCCCATCTGGCATGATGTGGTGAGGTCTGGAGGAACAAGGAGAGCCTCCGAAGCCAGGTCTACCACTTACCATGACCTCGAACAAGACAATGAGCCTCTCTGAGCCTCTGTGTCTTCATCTATAGAACGTGCTGCATATAAGAGCAGAGCAGTTCCATTCCCAACACCACAGTGCAGCCATGAAGATTCAATGAGAAAATATTTGAATGACGCCTCCAGGGAGCCAGACTTAGAGAAGGCGCTCATAGAGGCAGCAAACATCGTCCCTTACACTCCCCTGCTGTTCTTTCTGTTTTAAAACTCTGATGTGAACTCCACTGCAACTCCACGTAGGTTTTATAACCATGATGAGGATACTGAAGATCAGAGAGGTTTGTTGACTCTGCTAAAGTCACACAGCCAAAAAGTAGCAGTTTGAACTTGATCCAGGTCTTCAGACCCTAACGTCTGGCATCATTCGGGTGCTGGATGATGTTTGTACCTATAGGAGTTGGAAGTCTCTAGTCAGAGAAAACTCAAGAGGATAGAGACTTATTGGAGAAACAGTCCAATCTTTATCCATTAGGTTAAGTTATGTGAAATTGCACAGATGTGGCCATTTTGACTTGAACGGTGTAAATTTTATGCAGCTCAAATCCCAGTGAGCAGCTAGATGGTGATCACTGGATTTGCGTAGGGTTGGGCAGTCCTTCCATGGGACATATGTATTCCCAGGAGAGTTCAGGGAGCTGGCTCCTTCAGGCTGGGCTCCAGCCAGGCCTCCTGACTGCAGCAGCCCTCCAGCAGGGCCTGGGAGGACCAGAAAGAGTCACGCGGCCCTTAGTGAAAAGGTTTGCTCCCAGGACATCCTCTGACTGTGGCCTAGGGAGCTGTGGTTTTCCTCCAAAGACCATGAGGAGGGAGCACCCTGGGGCAGGAACAAGGCAAGTGGAAATGTGGCCCTGGACACAGCTTAGCTAAGGGAGAGCGGGTGGAGCACTGGGGGTCGAGTGTCTACTCTACTTCCTCTCCTATGACCAAGGAATCATTGTCAGGGCTTTCCAGAGCCCTCCAGGGCACCCTGGCCCTGTGATCGGGGAAGACAAGAGGGTGTAGGGTAAGTGGTCTGGGGGCTAACATCTTGGGTGAGTTTGAGCAAGTAATACAGACTAAGACCTTCACTTCACTGGGGAGATGAGACCTGCTTCTAGGAGTGGTGTGTTTGAGGGTCCTGGGGCAGGGATGGAGTGACAGAGACAGAAATAAGTGTCCCCAGTCCAGCCCCCTGGAAAAGGGTCCCTGGAAAAAGCAGCCAGAGCCTTTTGCAGGAAAGATCTGTGAGTGGTCAGGGCTCAAGCCTGGCTCAGGTGACAGTGTGGGACAAGCAGAGGACCCGGTCTTCTCCCTCTGCTGCTGGCGACGCTGCAGCTCAGTGTCCCCATGTGAGCTGAGGGCTCTGGGAGCAGTGGCAGCCCTGCAGGGTGAGGGGCTCTCGCCAGGGGGCGCAGTGAGCACCAGCAGGTGGCGGGGGTGGGGGGGTGGGGCGGGGTGGGCGGGCCGTGGAGCACTGGATGCTGAGTAGGACCTGGCGGACGCCGGGTGGAGGTGGGGGCCACCCGCTGGATTCTGAGCCTGTGCGATTTTCCCTTGGGGATCCCAGAGGAGACTGGAAAGCCTGGAGCTTTTCCGCACGGACTGGGGCAGAGTCAGTAAGCTGTGGGTTTCAGCCAGCGTTTCATCCTGGTCTAGCCCAGGGCTGGACAGTGCAAATGCTAATAAATCCTGATGCAGTGGACACTTGAATGACCATGACCTGAATTCCACACTCATCCTGGGGACATAAAGAGAAACTCAGATTCAAGAGGGTGAGAGATTTACACACCACAGGCAAGCTCAGGCCGGGTCAGTCATTCTTTAATGTCACGGAGGGAGGGGACCTGGCCTGGGAGGGGACAGCTGAACCCAGAGAGGCAGTTATTTTTGCGTGGGATCCACCACCTTTCCCACGAAGAGGGGAGACTTGGTGTTTTTATCGTAGATGAGGAAGATGAAGGGTTTGTTGAACTCGACGTCTGGGGGAATTGACATAGGGATGGCTTCTATAAACGTGGTCCCTGCAGCTTCTGTCCCTTTCTCATCGATGGTCAGCACAGCCTTGTGCAGTGCCTGCAAAGGGGAGAGCACAGAGGTCCCATGTGAGTGTAGACAGGCTGCCGGCCCCCACCCAGACCTGGGAGCAAGGCCTGAGGAGGAGAGCCTTGCCCAGGGAGGGGGCCCACTCTTTCCTCTCTCATCACCTGGCCTGTCCTTCTCCATTCCTGTCCTCATCTCCCTGCGGGGGACACATAAGGTATCCCTCTCAAGGACTTTGTCTGACCCACCAGGGCACCCTCACCTCTTCCTGACCAGCCTCCTCAGCATCCCTGGGAAGCAACCCACCACCTCGGGAGGTAGAAGATTTTCTTGTACTTTGTCTCCTTGGCTCCTCTCTTGTTTGTAGAACCAGATTCTAAACTCTTGGGGACCAGGACTTTGATGGGGACCTTCACACGCCTCATCCCCACCCAGACACTCGGTTCAAAGTCACTGAACTGCAGTTGTTTCTTTGGGCACCTGTTATTCTCCTGCATAAATGGCATCTTTGGTCAAAATCACTCTGTAACTCAGGCTTGTGACTCGCAAGTAGCTCCTGGTGTCGCAGACACAGGCGCCAAAGGTCCTTTGCAATTCCTGAGCCTAAGCTTCTCTCTGTAAGTAGGGGCTTGTTGGGACCCAAAGAAGGGAAGTGCCCAGCCAAGGATGAGACACAGGGTGAGTGACACAACCTCAGAGGAGGTCCCTAAAATGCACTGAGCACGTGAGGCCCCCTTTTCCCCTTCCGTCATCTGACCACATTGCAGTCTTGGTGGAGTGATGGCATTCCTCAGGGACCTCAGTCTGCAGGTGTGCCTGTGTCCCTTTGTCCCTTCCTCAGCCTCACCCCTGAGCTGCAGCCCCCGTGCACATCTGACGTAGAGACATCAAGGACCCACTCACCTTGGACAGCTTCAGAGGTACATCCTCAGTGACACCTGAGAGGTCAGCCCCGTTGCTGAAGACCTTGGTGATGCCCAGTTTACCGAGGAGAGTTTGCAGATTGTAGGTTCCAGAAATGGACAATTTGGGCAAATGTAAATTGGCAGACCTGTCATGATGTTAGAAAATAAAAACGTTTCACGGAATTGAAATATTTCCTTTTCTGGCTGTTCCTCCCACTTGGTACCCTGTCCCCCTACCCATGCGAGGATGGATTTATTCTACTTTTAGTTCCTCTACACCTGGGGTCAGAGATTGTTAGGGATCCTCTTGTCCTGCGAAGCCTCTCAAATGCCACCTCCTCCAAGAAGGCTTCCTGGAGGATCCAGGGTGTCTTCTGGAAGGACTTGCACACTATTTCCCTGCAGGGTTTGGTCACCCCCAGACTGGGAATCTCTGGGGCTGGGATCCCAGGGGAGCTTAGAGGGTGGTGGCAGTTCCTAAGTGACATCTGTTTGGTGAATGATGATTACTTCTCTGTATTTTCGTTTTTGTTTTATATTGTACCTGATAAAATAGCTCATCCAGGCATGGGCATATTTGCAAATACAGAGACATGACTAATTTGGGGTGCATGACAGGGACCTGATCAAACCACACACATCTAATGACAGAGGAACCAGAACCAGCCTCAAACATGTCCTGGAGTTTCCCGCTCTGGGCCTTTGCTTTTCTGGCCTCTCTGAGCAAGTTTTCCCCTGTCTTGCCATGGACTTTCTATCCTGTAACTCCACACTCAACTGCCACCTTTGCCAGGAAGCCCACCTCTTCCTTCTGGGTTTGCCCATGACATGGGTTGGCATTGCTCTCCCTGCACTGGGCAGTGGCCACCAGGAAGGGGCAGTGTCCAGACTGCAGAGGAAGTCCTCAGGGACAGGACTTTCACTCCTCACCCCTAGGCACCTTCCCTCCCAGCCACCGAGCCTGGCTTGTACCACCTGCACGGATGCTGGCCTCTGTTGGAAGCACAAGGTCACGCAGAGTGGTCGTGGCCATGGGACATGGGTCTACCCCCCACCCTCAGGCTGGACCCGATGTGGCAGCTCCTGGGTCGGCCTCTGTTTAGGGAAGTCACCTTGTGTATCTCTTTTCCAGGAACTTGGAGAGGAGTTCCTTGGTGAGCTTGTCCTCCAGCTGGTGCAGTTTCCCCTGGTCGGGCAGGATGAAGAGGGCGGTGGCATTGCCCATGTAGTCCATCAGCAGCACCCAGCTGGCCAGCTTGTCACAGTAGTGGAGGTCGAACATGCCCAGGCGGTTCATCATGGGCACCTTCACCGTGGTCTGCTCGTCCACGTGGAAGTCCTTCTCTGTGGTGTGCTCCACCTCGAAGGGCTTCTCCCATTTTCCTGGAGAGAAGGGGCAGTGGACATCAGCCAGGGGTGGAAGAAGCTTTCATAATGATGGTAGAATAAAGGAGCCCTGAGCCTCCTAGTGAGATACTTCTCTCTGAGCCTCAGCTTTACCATCTACAAAATGGGGCTAAGACGAGCAATCAGGCTACAGAAAGGACTTTTGGCAGGATAATGCAAGACTGGAGTAGGATCCAGAATTTCAATTTTGTGGAGGCTACTAAGTGGTAGAGGGAGGATTTGCATCTTGGTCTTTCTGACTCCAAACGTGTCACTATTTCTTCGGCACTCGAGTTGTCAGAAATGTGTTCCAGGATTTCCTATTTCTTTTGTACACTCTGCCAAACTTTGTTTCTCTGGCTCTCTATTTTTGGCGACATTGCATATCATATGCCCCTCCCAGGTGGGGATTTACAATGCACATTAGGACATTTAAGGCTCTGAAAAGTCCTGCAGAGAAAATGATACTCTGACTGTTTAATCCATAGTTCCCTAATCCTATTTGATCACAGAAAGTTTTAGTGGTCGTGTATGGCAAATTGAATAACGGGCAGAGATACACTATATCCCATTCTGCACTGCCAGGAAAATTAAAAACTGAGTGTTTGTGATTATTCTGAGGTGTTTCTGTGGGAAAAAGCTCAGGCTGGTTGTGCAAACTTACCTTTAAAGAATATGTAATTCACCAGAGCAAAAACTGTGTCTTGGTCAAGAGCATCTACCAAATCCACAATTTTTCCTTGGGTTCCCTTCTCTACATAATCGTTGATCTTTTTCTTGGCCTCTTCAGCATCCTTGAAGTTGATGGAGAAGGCTTCGGAGTGGTACAGGTTCTTGACATCCTCCAAGAACTTACTCACTATCTTCACACTTTCGTTGATGAATAGGCCATTGCCGGTTGTCAGCTGCAGCTGGTTGTCTGGCTGGTTGAGGGTGTGGAGAAGATGCTGGAAGCCTTCATGGATCTCAGCCTCTGCTCTTTCAGTGAGGTTGAACTCTAGGCCCTCCAGGATCTCGGTGTGAGTGTCGCCCTTGGTCCCCAGGGAGAGCATTGCAAAGGCTGTAGCGATGCTCACTGGGGAGAGGAAGATGTTGGTGGTGTTGGACTGACGGGCCACCTGGCGGTACACGCTGAGAGCGAAGTTGGCCAGGTTGGGGGCAATCTTGTGGCAGGCTGCTTCCTGCTGGTGCTCATGGTCATGCTGGGATGCATCTGTCTCCTGGACAGCGTGTCCTTGGAGACCCTCAGCCAGGGAGATGGGGACCAGGCAGCACAGGCCTGCCAGCAGGAAGAGGCCCCACGTGATGGAGGATGCCATTGTCCTGCAAGAGAGAGAAGGGTACCACGCCCAAGTCAGGCCACACGATGAGTCCCTTGGCCACTGATTGACACCATGTCAAAGCAATCACAGTTTATCGAGCATCTATGTGCCAAGCACTTTGCTACATCAGCATCATCGAAAGACTAAGAACAATAGCAAAGACTTTACAGTGATTATGACATGCCACGTTCCATGCTAAGCACTTTACTGTCTTATCTCACCAAGTTCTGTTGACAGTCCTATGAGGTAGGTCATATGGCAATCCTGGGTTTACAGATGAGGAGACCAAGCTCCTAGAGGTTGTCACTTGTCCAAGGTTCCAGAGCAGAGAAGTAGCAGGACCAGAATCACACCCCCAAGTAGCCTGGGTCTGGAGTCCATGCTCTTGATGGCTCCACTAACATCTGCAATGACCCCAAGGTGTAAGTGTCACAGCTCCTATCTTGCAAAAGAGGAAAGTGAGGAAGTAGATGATTACCCAGGCAGTGAGCCAGATCAGGGCCAGAGATGACTGGACCTGGAGGAGCCCTAAGAGGACTTCCACCGGACTGTGTTTTTTAATGGCCAGAGAGGCTGCAGCCCAGAGTGGGAAGGAACTTGCCCAATGACACACAGCCAGGACAGAGAAGAGCTGTGAGGAAACCGAGCTGGGGAGCTGTACCCCTTCAACACTCACAGTGAACCTCAGCCCCTCGTGGATTTTCCTGAGCTGGAGGGCTGCCCTCAGGGGGAGTCCATGGCCTCAGTTGCAGCAATGGGCTGAGTTAACGTAGCTGCTCATCCTGAGGCACCTGTGTCCTGGCTTTGCTCTCAGCGTGGATTTGGATGTTAGAGGTGCTGGTTCCTCCAGTCAAGTGGGGTTTGTGTGTGTGTGTGTGTGGGGTGGGGTGGAGGGCGGGTAAGATTTCTTTTCAGACAGACCTGGGTTCTAATCCGCATCTCTGCTACTACCAGCTGTGTGATCCAAGCTGAGTCATTTAGTCTCTCTGGTCCTCATTTTGTCACATGTAGAAAGTAAGATTGTTGGAAGAACTTATTGAAATAAGTTTAGACACCAAACCTTACACTGAAGGCATCTGAGAGAGATTGCATTGAAGTGAGGCTGGTAGGAGTGCAAGCTAGAAGCCTTCCGAGGATGGCGGGGAGGAAGATGAGCTCCACGGCAAGAGGAGACAGTAGGGAATGGCAAGCCTTGTGGCTGACCCAGCAAGGTCAGGTTCTATCTAGTGAGAGTCAAAGTCAGTGTCACCTGCAGCAACACAGGGCCAGCTCTGCCCCCACAGATAGCCCAGTCTTGGGCCACTAGGCTGAGGATTCCTAAGTACAACTTCCTCTCTTCTCAGATGGAGAAAATGAGGTTCGCGCAGAGGAGAAGGGTGTGACTGCTGCTAGCTGTTAGTCTTATAACTAAAACCATCATTTTAATAAAATACAAAGACAAAGGAGGCCTTGAACTTGGCATATGAGAACCTGAGGGGAAAAAGTTGGATATAAAGGACGCTGGGTTTCATCTACCCCCTTGGACTTTAAAAAGTTTCCTATGAAACAACAAGACGAAGCACAAAACTGGTTTCTTTCCACATCTTTTTTCTGGCCTTCAAGCCTCTAAATAGTCCAAATAGAGCAGGCCGCCTGTTATGTAACACCTGTTTATATTTTTCTTAAACGAACCAGTGGTTTTAGGGCTGATGATTGTGCTAAGATTACTTCTGTATATTTCCATCGTGCTTGGGTTTCTCTCTGCTTCCCCACTGGATTTTGGTGTGGTCCTTCAGGGTTTATGGAAACTCCCCATCTTTGCAGGGCTTGGAGATCATGAGGGATTTGGGCTTCTGCAGGGTGGGGACACTAAATATGCCAAGTGGTCTCAGGGCCAGAGGCTGTGGCTTCTGGTCTTGACAGGGCTGCCTCTGTCCACTTGGCCTTGGGCAAGCATCTTCCCTCTCCCCAACTGTATAAATGGAGGTGGGGGGACCTAAATGAGGTCCCTGTGCATCAGTGCTGGATTTTTAATTAGAGGGATATCTGGGTTTGGTGGAAAAAGATGGATTGAGACATCCCACGTGGGGGATGGGGTGAGGCGCCCTCCCACTAAGAGGGCTGTTGGCCTTAAGAAGGTAACAAGGCCGGCATGGGGCTGCGGTGAAGAGGGGCTACAGCTGGGGTGCACGCAGCCCCGCCCCCCCAATCCATCTGCCTGGGGGTTACATCACCTACTCTGGCTTCCCCCTTTTACAGTAAATGGTCTGAGGCCAGGAAAGGGTCAGTGCCTTGCCAAGGCCACACAGTGAGTCAGGGACAAAGCTGGTTTGAGCAAGCCTTGGTTTTCCCACCACGCGAACTATAGACGGGGCAGTGTGTCCCCAGGTCTCAGACTCTGTGAATGTCAGAGTAAGGTCCTGAGGACTCTGACGTTGGCCTTGAGTCCCTGTTGGCTTCATTTTGCCTCCCAGTCTGTTCCTTCAACTTTGGGGGCCTAAGACTTCTCTCTCTTCACCCTTCTATCAGAGACAGCACCACACACACCCCCAACTTCTAGTGCCGGGGAGCCAACCAGAGACGAGGAAGTAAATAGTGAAATGCCCAGAGGTGTAGGGACCAAACTTTACATCAATAGAATGAAGATGTCACAGTGACACTTCTGGAGTCTGGCGCAGGTCAGGGAGAGTAAAGTGAGACATCCCTTTGCCTAATCTCATGCCATTTCCTCCAGGACATAAAATGAGCAACCATGAGTGACCCAGTGGGGTCCAGGGAAGCGACTGTAGCCTAAGGTCACAAATTTTGCTGACACCTGGCACTAAATAAGCCCGGGGTGACCCAGCTCTGCCACTTACAGGCAAGTGGCCTTGGGCAAGTGACTTCGCTTCTTTGAGCCTCGGCTTCCTATAAAGTGGAGAAAAGAATCTCTTGCAGGGCAGATGTGAGGAATGAACAAGATGAGGAATGAACAAGGTGATGGGTGGGTGGGCACCCAGTGGGTGGGGAAGCCCTCCCCGTACCTGTACTCGGGTAGGGTTCAGGCTTGAGAACTGGCAGATTTCTTCCTGGCCAGTTGCCACACTAGCCAGGACCAGAGAAGGGAATGCTGCTCAGCAAAGAACAGCCTCTGCGATTGGAAAATGTTCAATTCAATTCTCCAAGGCTTTACATATTGCCTGTTACCTGCTAAACCCTATTCATCATCCAATGTTAGCATCCTCTTCCTCCTCTTCCTCTTCATCACACTTCATAAACAGCAGGCTTTTCCTGTGCACAGTCTCATATTATTATTAGCCCCATTTTATAGATGGAGAAATTGAGAACTACAGAAGAAGTAAATTACTGAAAATCACAGAGCTGGTTGCTTACAAAACTGGATTTAATCCTAGGTATTTCAATTCCCGAACCTGGCATGTAAGCCTTCTCTGTATAAAGCTGAATCCAGAGGAACTGAAATAGAAAACCTCACAGGTGGCCTGGTTAAATGAAGAGGGGCAACATTACTTTGTGGCTAAGATCAGAGGCTATGAGGATAGAATGCCCAAGTTCAATTTGCTATCAGCTGTGTGACCTTAGACAAGTTACTCAGCCTCTCTGAATCTCAATTTCCCAGAGATGATAAGGGGGTACTTCCCCATGGAGTTATTATGCAAATGAAATAAGCGCAAAGTGCCAAGAAATTTCTGGCACGCAGCCAGCTCTCAGGAGGCATTAGTTGTTATTGACATCGTGGCTCTTTCAGAGCCCCCTCGGGGAGCCTGGTTGCCTTGGCCTTGGTCATCTCTGTAGACCCCATCTCCAAAAACCAATGACGAAAAAATCATATCCTTCCTAAACTCCAGAGATCAAGGAGTTGGGTAGGAGCAGGAGGGGAAAGGTTATCTATTTTTTGACCAAAAGGACAGAGAGGTTGAGCAACTGTCCAGGGTCACCCAGCATTAGCGGGGGCTCGAGGCCGGCCCCGGGCTTCCCGTTCCCCAGCTGGTGCCTGCGACCCAAGGAAATATCTTGGCAGTGGGCATGGAGTCAGGAGCAGGGGCTCTGGAATGAGGTGGCCTGAGCTTGATTCCTGGATGGTGTGTAGTTGGGTCAAGTGATGAACTTCCCTGTCCCCGAAGTCCTTATCTGTGAAAGGCGAATGCCATAGTAACACCTCAGAAGGTTGTCGTGAGGCTTAAATGAAGCCGCTTGTCCCCAGCGAGGGCTCAAGAATACAGCTCAAAGCCTCCTGGTGATGGTTCCCCTCCCCGGCTTCCCATCTTCTGCTGTACATGAGGATGCCCAGAGGCCCACTGTGCACAGCGGGGGCCACTTTGGTACCTCCAGGCTGAGACCTGGTGAGGTTCTGTTCTGGGCATTTCTGCAGAAGATGGAGGCCTGAGGAGCCGCTGAAACTCTGGGCTTCTGGTTCAGCCTGGCTTCCCTACCAGGTCCCTACGTAAGCCTGGGCTTACTGTCCCCCTCTGAGCCTTATCTTTCTCATCTGTAGAAATGGAAAAAGATACACACTGGAGCAGAAGGGGAGGTGGCGAGACCTATAGAAGACAACCAACGGGAAAAACACAGGAGCTGTGCCAGCAGAAATGAGCTCCTTCCTGGGTCCCAGACACCAGAGCCAGCCCCCCACCCCCCACTTCCACTTCCTCTCACAGAGGGCCAGTTCAGTCACTGGGAGGTATTGGGGAGGCTCTGGACAGGCTTGGGGAGCAGGAAAGAATCCCCAGGGCTGCTGTTGCTATGACAACAGGAAGCTCAGCCCCAGCCCGCTCCATCTCCCTGCATCCTCAGGGCCTTCCTTGGGCAGCACAGGAATCCAGAGGCCTCTCTGGAAGCTCTTGCCAGCGGGAGGCATACTTACGATTTGCTGTCCCAGGTCGGGGCTGGTGGCCACCGCTGAGGAGACAGAGCCCTGTCCTTGCCCGTATTTAAGCAGTGGACCCAGAGGGACGATGGGGGAGGTTTCTGGTGAATATTAACCAGGGTCACTGCAGTTATCAGAGGAGCAAACAGGGACTAAGTCCATTGACTGGAGGCTGAGTCGCCTGCCCACGCTGTCTGAATGTGCTCCTCCTGGGCGGCTCACAGCCTCTATTCCATACACCAAAGTCAGTCCTTGTGCCCAGCGCATAAACCACAGCATCCTGCGTCCGAGCTGGGGTGGCATGTGACTTCAACCCTCTTTGGGACGGCACGACTTTGCTGGCCTGCGCTCCCGCTGGGGAGTTCTCAGTGGCTGCCCCACCAGTAGCAAGAGCTACCATTTACAGAGCCACCTCGAAATGCCCACTGCTGAAGATGCAGGGGGTGGAGTAGATTATGAGTCCAATTGGCAGATGGGGAAACTGAGGCCCAGGGTGAAAGGCTTCTCATCCATCCAAAGCCACCACACCAGATGCAAAAACTCTCACCTTCCCTGGCAAGAAAATGGGAACTGACTGCTTTTTTAAGGCTGCTGTGGGTGGCCATGGGCACAGGCCAGGCGTCAGAGAGTAAATCTATGAACTGCTGTGTGGCCTCAGGCAAGCTGCTCCATCTCTCTGAACCGGGAGGTATTTTCATTGGCATCGTAGGGCTTTGAAGGTCCCGCTTCCTAGCACGGTTGTCAGGGATACACAAGATCACTTAGGTAAAGTGCCGGGCACACACTAGCCTCTTGATTTTGGTCTGCACAGTCCTCTGTTCAGACCTTCTCTCCAGGCTTCTCCGGGCAGGAAGAGGCTCAGTTCCTGGCCAGCCTCAGGCCCGTGTCTGTTTCCACTGGATGCGGCTCCTGGCAGACTAAAGGGATCCACAGGTTGCTTGAATTTTCCTTGGGACCGTGGCCCCGTCCAGGAGCTACTTCAGGCTTTTGGGGGCACTGGTGGTGTTTGGGGGTGGCGGTGCAGGGTTGAGGCCAGGGGGGCCCTACTTTACCCTGACCCATTTAAAAACCTAGGGCAGTTGGCATCGCACTGTGTGCACTGCCCCACGCCCCCTTGGCACACAGTGTGTGCTCCGTGGATATTTGTTGAGTCAGTGGACAAGTGCGTCTTTGTCCTCCTCTTATTCTCCCGGTCCCATGTGTGGGACTCCACCAGGTAAATAGCCTGCAGGCTCCTCTAGCTCACGCGTTCAGACCAGGGATCCCAGCACCCCCATTCATTGGCTGTGTGATCTCAGGCAAGCTAACCTCCCCGTGCCTCAGTTTCCCCATCTGTAAAATGGGGATGGTGACAGTTCTTACCTCGCTGGGCTGCTGCAAGAATCAAATGCAGCAGTTTCAGGTAAGCTCAGAGCCCAGTGTCAGGGGTGCACAGTGAGCCCCCTGTGATGTTGGTGTCCCCATGCCTGTGGGTCTCCCTGGTGTCATTCTGGGTGGGCGGCAGTGGTGGGGGCGGGGAGGAACATTCCAGGAGCTTCCCTCCAGGCCTCCCTCATTCAGTAGTGTCAGTACCCCCGTGAGGGGGGTATGTACCACCCTCCATAAAGAAGCAGAAACGAACTGAGGGAGGGGCGGACTCCCCGCTCCCGTCCCTCCCGACTCCCTGGTTCTGCTGGCTTCAGAACCCTGACTCTTTCCCCCATGCTGGTTGAAGGGTCATCTCCCCCAGGGCTCTATATTTGCCCACAGTTTGGAGGCTAAGGGTGGGGTGAGGTGAGGCCCAGGGTGGGGTGAGGTGAGGCCCGTCCTCCGTATCTCCTGGGCATTTCTTTCCCTCCTCGTGCCTCAGTTTCCCCATCCATGCAATGGTCTCCCTCCACACCCGGCTGCCCCTCCCAGCTCTCGCACTGAACGGGCAAAGGCAAGTACCCAGGCTGTTGTCAAGCTTAGCCCTTTCAGCCAGGTGGCCTGGGGCTGGTAGGAAGGTTCCGCCGCTGCCCCCAACCCCTCCCTACCTTCGATTCCTGGTTCCTGCAGCAGAAGGAACTCCTCCTCCCCCGGGGCTCCTGGAGGCAGTGTGCTGCTGAGCACAGCGCACGGGCTCTGCCAGCACAGGAGGAAGGAGGCTCTGGGTGGCTTAGGCAGCAGGTCCAGGAGGGGCGGGGACCTGGGACAGGAAGCTGCCTTGCACAAAGCTGCCAGGAGACCGGCAGATGCCAGATTGCTCTTCCTGGCTCAGGCGTCCTGTGTGTCACTTGCTGTCCCTGCTGTGTCTGGCTGTGTGGTCCAGGATGAATCACCCAGTTCCTTTGAGCCTCTTACTGTAAGCGAGGTGGCTACACCTGGCAGAGAAGATGAATGGAGATGACAGGTGTCACCCTTTGGCCCAGAGCCTGGCATCAGCATCGCGGCAGATTTCCAGGGCCACCTGTAGAGGGAAGAGGCCTGAGCCATACTCTGAAATGCACAAGAGGAGCCCTGCAGAGATTGAGATGGGCCTGTGTATATGGGAGAGGTGTGCGTCACAGACCCTGGCTGCAGGGAGAAGGGATGCAAGGTGTCGGGGGACTGGGGCACTTGCAGGAGTGAAGAAAGAGCATGGTGGGGGAGAGTGGGAGAAAGTGAGGGGCTCGGGGTTGGGGCCAGTCCCTTCTGAGTCAAGGGCTCCAGGCTCAGCCCTTCCATGTCGCCCCATCCTCACACTTGCCTCTCCCCTAGTATCTCATGCTGCAGAGAGCTCCTCTGGACATGCATCTTGGGAAGAAGCAGTGGGATGATCTGGAAAAATGGGCAAGGACAGAATGCCCGGGGTGGGGGGCACCCAGTGGCCATTCTCCAGGACATGAACCACAAGCCAAGGTGGAGAAAGTCCTTTCCACTTGGTTACCTTTGGAATTGTCGATTGTAGCGTCTGGACTGATCCCTGGGAGTGAATGTATCCTAGGAAGATGCTGTGGGCTGGCTGTGAATAAGAGGTGTCTGGGGAGACCCTATCCCCGCATAGGCCTGTCTAGAGATGGGGAAGGGATGGAGAGAAGCATGAGCGCTGAAGTGAGGGGTCTGCAGCAGGAAAGGAGTGAGAGGGAGAGGTGTGCGAAGGGCCCTGGGACAAGTAGACCAAGGACCAGAGGCCCTGACTGATCCAGAGAGTGATGGTGAACTTCAGGGATGCTACACCCATTGGCAGAGTTCCCCATAAAGTGCAGGAACCAGCCTGTACTGACTGTTCCAAGCACACACAGAGACAGGTCACATGTATCCCCACGCTCAGATCCCCCCCATACTCACCCCCCCCCCCCAGGCACCAGCTCCCTTCTTCAGGGGGAGTTTTGCTCAGTGGTTCAGTCATTGGCTCAAGGGCTAAACATCTGAGCATTCACTCACCATTCTTTCTCTGAGATCTTAGCCATTTAACCTCTCTGTGCCTCTGCTTCCTCATATGTGAGATGGAGACTAAGAATGGTCACTTCTACCAGGATTGTGGAAAGCCAATGAAATGATAACATATAAGACTGAGGGCAGCCTCAGGCACAGATGGACCCTAAGTCAATGCCAACCACGTTTGATCTTTGATGTCCTGAAATTGGGATACCTTTGAGACGTGTCCCAGGGGCTGAGCAGGAGAAAGACTTGGGGACCAGTGCGTTTGCCCAGGGATACCCCTTCAGATTCAAGCTTCTCCGTATACCCAAAGGTTACCAATCCCCTCTTCTGGGGGCTGGGCTCATTTTGCTTCCGGAGGGCACAGGGCCAGGTGTGAGTAGTGTCTTTCTGAGCACCTGTGACCTGCAGAGGGTCGAGTTGAGTGAGGGGTGATTGGAGCCGGAGGGATTTGGATACAGGGGAGGACCTCATTTCAGTTCTCTGAGCCTCAGTTTCCTCCCCTGTAAAATGGGCATACTAAGAGTCTCTTTTTTTCATATGGTTGTTGTGAGGCTTAAATGTAGGGATGTTAGTGGGGTGTTTGACATCAGGCCTGCTCTGCTAGCATAACCGGCAATGTGTCTGTCTTCTCATAACTCCTTTAAATTAGTAGGATTAGTTGCATGGTCCAGGTTTTCACTTCCAGGAGGTGGACTGAGTTTGCATCATTGGTTGGCCTCCTCCTGGCATCTTGCAAATCTATTAACTTGCAATATCCTAGTGGACCCTCTTTCCTTCTGTACACAACCTCGACGGCTGCTTCCTGGGCGTGGTTCAATTTTCAATTTTTCTGGAACTATTTAACTTATTCACAGCTTCCTGTTTCACTTTTCATCCTTAGCCGGAGAAAAAGAAGGCAACTCTATGCATTGTAAGAGATGATACAGTTACGAGTAAGAATAAAACCCCCGGTTATTGCTTCCTCCCTGCTTGTTAAAATTAATAAAAGTCATGTTTTTGCAGACATAGATACACTACCAACTGTAAATAGATAGCCAGTGGGAAGTTGCTGTATAACAAAGGGAGATCAGCTCGATGATGGGTGATGCCTTAAAGGGCCAGGACAGGGAGGGTAGGGGGGAGTCACGGGAGGGAGGGGATATGGGGAAATACGTATAAATACAGCTGATTCACTTTGGTGTACCTCAAAAGCTGGTACAAGAGTGTAAAGCAATTATATTCCAATAAAGAGCTTAAAAAAAAAGTCAGGTTTTTATTATCACTAAGTTTTTCCTACACTTTAACTTTACACTTTTGAATGTACGGACCATTACGGCCATTATGGACTTTCAGCTTTTAGGATGCTCAACCTGTCCTGTTGAACAATAATTAGCATTTCCTTTTGAATGGTCTCAAGTGGTGGCATTTTGGCCAATAAGAGTCTCTTTAATTTATCTCTTTTCTCCATTCAGCAACGCTTGCTGATATCTCAGAAAGCACACACCTGTTTTCTAGCAGTGACACCATGTCCCAGGCCCATCTCCTTTTTCTTCTGCCCCAAGACATGGTGTCAGTGACCGTCTTAGGGAGAGGAAGAGAACAGGAGTGGTAAAGGTCTTTTGGGCACCACAGGGAGGGCTGGATGTGAAGGACTTTGGGACTTGTTTTTCAGAAATATAAGCCCTGCGTGGGTGTCTCAGATAACAGAGAGCAATAGGGCTCTTCCAACTTGCCCAACACAGACCTTGGGTTGCAATGGTTCGATTTACCTTGTCACCTATTATCCTGTTGACTTCAAACATTTCTGTTTGCTTGGTTTTCACAAGTCTCTTGATGCTTTCATTTTACAATACAACCCCCCACACTAATGCCAGTGTGTGGTCTGTCACCACCTGCATCACATCATGGCTGATCCTTCGTGAGCACTTACTACCCCCAGCTTCTGTTTCAATCCTGTGCAGTGGGTTCCATTAATGTCGCCATAGTACAGATGAGGAAACTGAGGCATAGTTAGCATGATGCTGACAATCAGCCCCTCTGCCTCCCTCCCTCCTCTGCTCCTCCCTCTCTGATTCCTCCCTTCCTTCCTCTGTCTATAATCAGCTTCTGGGGTCGTCTTCCTGAATTTCCTCATTTATTTATTTTTAACAGATGTGGCTGCATGTGGGATCTTAGTTCCCCAACCAGGGATCCAACCCATGCCTCCTGCATTGGGAGCACAGACTCTTAACCACTGGATCGCCAGGGAAATCCCTTCCTTATCTATTAATGCATCCGTTCATTTGTTCATTCACTCACTAAATATTATCTATTGACCACCTATTGGCTCAGAGTTTGAGAAGGTGAAAATGTGTGGTCCCAGTTGCTCAGAAACTCACAGCCTGGGGGCCCAAGCCCCCTGGGGACCACAGAGGCACTTTCAGACATCCTGGTGAGGGAGAGATGGGGGTGGGGGATAGATGTGAGAGAGAAACAGAAGGCAGGAGCAGCAGACTCAGGTAGACATTGGGAGTAAGTACCAGGAGGCACTGGGGTGGACCCCAGGGTTCCCTGGAAGCCCTGCTGCAATCCACATGTCCTGACTTTCTGTTCAGTTCTCTTTCTGCCAGCCCTCCCATTCCCTAGGTAGAGTCTCTCCCATTTCCCATGAAAAGAAGGAGCAAAGACTCCAAAGGCAGATTCATGGCCAGCTGACAGGGCCCTGCAGACAGGGGGATTCCACAGCATCCTTCCTCTTTTCCTCTTTTCTATCCCATCTTAGTTCTGGGGCTCAGACCCCCATCACCTCACCCAACTGCCTCTCCTCATCCTGTGTACTAATCAGGTAGCTGAGACCCATCTTCCCCATAGAGCTTACTTCCCGTGAAGTCCTCTCCAGTAGCGGCTGTTTATTCTACAACACACTTGCCATGAGAAGGTCCAATTCTCCTGACCCCCACCACTGCCTCCAAACATTTCCCCCACTAGCAATCATGTAGCTACCTCCCTGGACAGTCCCACTTCCCCCAGCCCCATCCTTGACATCCACAAGCCCATGGATCCCATCCTATTGATGCATCACAGGAGAAGGGCATCTTGCCCAGCCCAGTCTGTTCTGCATCACTCACCATCCATGTGGATGGCCCTCTGAGCCCCTGGCCCCGTGCTTCCTGTCCATCTCATCTCCCACAACCTCCTTCACTCCTCTCCACCCACTATGACCCACCTTGACCTTCGATGTCAGGTTGGAGGTCTCTTTTGTCAACTCTTCGTCTATGGCCCCCTCTTGGTTGCCCGCTTCCCTCTGTCCCTGATCCTTATGGGATTGCCAGTGTGGACACATGGCGATGGTGTAGTGTCATTTGCTTAAACCTCATGGTCCATCCCTTTGGTCCATTTCTGTCACTACCTTTGTGATCAATAGAATAACGTCCCCAGAGATGCCCATGTCCTAATCCCCAGGACCCGTGAATGTGTCACCTTACACGGTAAAAGGGATGCTGCAGACGTGACTAAGATTAAGGATCTTGAGATGGAAAATTATCCTGGATTATCCAGATGAGCCTGGTATAATCACAATCCTTATAAAAGAGGGGCAGGAGGGTTGGAGTCAGAGAAGGAGACGTGATGATGGAAACAGAGGTCAGGGTGACTTGAGGAAGGGGCCTCGGATCCAGAGATGCAGGTGGTTTCTAGAAGCTGTAGAAGGCAAGGGAAAGGATTTCCTTCTAGAGGCTCCAGAAGGGATTTAGCCCTGCTTCCACCTTGATTTTAGATTTCTGATCTCCAGGACCACGAGATAATAAGTCTGTGTTGTTTTAGGAAGTAAGTTATGGTAATTTGTTATAGCAGCAACAGGAAACTCATACAACCTTCAACTCCCTTTATTTTTCCTTTATGCCCACCCAACAAACTCTAACCCTCCATCATCTAGTCAGGCTCTGTTCCCCTCTTCTTACCTGCTACTGGGGACCACAGCTTGAGCCCCGACACTGGCTTCTTGTTGTTGTAGCTTCCACAGCCCAGCCCATCTCACTCCCCTGGGCTCATCCCAGCCTCCCCTCCATAGGGGTTGACAAATAATGTCCCATAGCCCCATCTGGCCTGCTGCTTGCTTTTGCATGGACACCAACCCAAGAATGGCTTGTTTGTGTTTTAAGGCTTGATTAAAAAAAATCAAAAGAAGTATAATATTTTGTAACACACACTAAAAAATATGAAATTCAGTTCTCAGCATCCACATTTAATGCTTTATTGGGACATGGCCACGCCCGTTTGTTCATTGCCCAAGGCTGCTTTCATGCTTCAGGGGCAGGGTTGAGTAGTTGTGACATAAAACCATATGACCTTCAAAGCCTAAGATATTTACTACCTGGCTTTCGCAGAACAAACTCACTGATCCCTGACCGAGACCACAGTCCCTTTCACACCTCTATCTCACTGTCACATTGTCATTGGCCTGGCATTGCCTCCTAGGCTGCCAGCATTTGCCAGGCTGCTCTCCATCCTGTGAGGGAAGCACCTTTCTCTTCCTCCTCTTGTGGCTGACATCTGGGTCCAGGACAGACTCATCTATAAGCCTTCCTGGTCCCCCACTCCCACATCCTGGTGTCCCTTCTGGCTGCTTCCACCTCCTTTATAACATTGATCATAATAGCTGACACTTATTGAGCACATTGTGCATGCCAGACACCATCCTAAGCATTTCAGAGAGACGAACTCTTCTTGTCCTCACTATACGCCTATTGAGGTGGGTACTTTTGTTATTCCCATTTTACAGATGAGGAAAATGAGGGTCATAGACATCAAGCAACTAGCTCCAGGTCATAGGGTCAGAGAATGGTGAAGAGGAGATTCAAACCAAGCTGTGTGACCGCAGGGCAAAACACAAACCCCATGACTCAGCTCTACCACCAGACCGAGGTTACCTGAGGCCAGGGCCCTGTTCTTTCCATCTCTCTGATCTGACTCTGGGCTGAGCCCAAAACAGGTGCTCACAGGGTGCTTGATGAACTGAGTGAAAATAAATGAAGGAGAATAGAAATGAAGCGTTTTTTTTTTTTTTTTTTTTTAAATCAAGTGGTTAAGGTGCCTTGCTGGGGTAAAAGCGTGAAAACCTTCAGGATGCTAAAAATTTGCACGAGGCATGCAATTTCTTAGATTAAAAAACAAGAAATTGTTTTGGCTATTCGAGCCTGACCAGAAGTCATCACCTGAGGATTCTGCCATGTGCCCCCACCATGGGAAGGCCGAGGGGAGAGTGGTGGCCGGTTGTCCCTTACAGCCTGGACCTGGAGCCTGGTTGTCCTGCTCGCCACGCCTGGCCTCCCCCCACCGCCCAGAGCTGCTTCCCCATCTGCCTCCTCCTCTGCACCACGAGAAAAGGGGAACAGTTTATGGGATGACAGCAGAGCGGGGGCTGAGCCATAGTGGTGAAATGCCACCGAGGGAAGGGTATTGTGTCATAGCCACTGTCCCCCCTTCCTTTCTCCCTAAGGCTCAGCCTGGTGAGTGCGGGGGCCTGTCTCCTTGGCCCAGGAGCTGACCCTGCCATTCCCCCTTCCCCCAGCTGCTCACAGCAGAAGCTCCCCAGTCTCTGCTTGGCTACTGGGAGCCGGGCACTGTGTACACAGACTCTCATCTTCCCAACAGCTCTGCAATAAAGACCTTGTTATAGCCACTCTGCGGGTGAGGCTCAGAGAGAGTAAATAGAATGAATCTATAAAACCTCCCTCTTGAACCCTCTTCTCAATTGCTACCACCTTGATACGTGCCATGCTTGCTTCCCTGCCTTACTTTTTATGTATTTATTTTCACCAAAGTGTTACTTACACCCAGTAAAACCATAAATCCTGAATGCACAGTTCAATAAGTGTTTACATTTGTGTACATCTGTGTAACTGCCGCTCTGATTGACATATAAAGAACAAATCCCTCAACCCAGGAAGTTCCTTTCCACCTACTCCCCAATCCCCTCCCCGAGGGTAACTTCTGTTTGGGTGTTGGTCTTCATAGATTAGTCTAGCCTATTCTAGAGGGGCATGTAAATGGGAGAATACGTTCTGTACATTTTTATGTCTTTTGTTCAGCGGCATGTTTTTGAAATTCATCCAAGTCATTGCCTCTATCAGCAATTTGCTCGTATTTCTTACTGAGTACAGTTCCATCGTAGGGATGGACCACAATCAGCGTATCTGCTGAGAATGTCTGGGTTGTTTCCGATGTTGACTGTTAGGAATCAAGCGTCTATGTGAATTCATGGGCAAGTCTGTGTGTGAACCTGTTTTCATTTCTCCCGGGTGGAAAGGTTAATGATAAGACCTCTTACACGGAACTTTATAAGGAACTGCCCTCTCTCCTCCACTTTCCCCTTCCTGATGTCCAAAAAGGCTTCCAGGATTGGAGCACAGAGGCAGTTCAAATCCAAGACCTGACTTTAGGAGCTGAGAACCTGGATCCAGTGGCCTCATCTACTCTGCGGAATGGGGATGGTGATTTGGCCATCATGGGGTTCCAGGGAGCATTGATCACATGAGATACCAATCATGAAAAGTCTGGTTCAATAAATACGATTTCCCTTTTTTTTCTCATCCTTGAGGCTGTGTGGTAGTGATTTTAACAGCAGGCAACTAGGAATGAAATAATTCAGTGAAATGACTGGGAACAAAAAATAATATTGCTCCCAGAATTTAGGCGAAATCAATGATTTCCATTCTACTTATTCAGGTTTTGGGGCCTCGTATTCAACCGTCCACCTTCCAGAATGTTGGGCAAGGAAGGCAAACACAGCTAGGTCAACACTGACTCCTGGGAAGAGGGTCTGTACAGAGCAAACAGTGAGGACGTGTGTTTTCAGGGCCTTCCTCTGCCCTCGTCCTCCACCTCTGGCCTCCATGGGGTAAAAGGGAAGCAGGTGGGCGGGGCTCTGTAAGCAGATGGGGGAGGCTCAAGCCCTGGAAATTGAGGGGACGGGACTCAGGGTGACGTGGCCTCCTCCCGTGGGCTGGAGCCTCAGGCTCCTCAAGGAAGCTGGGGCCATTCGGGGGGTCGAAAGCAAACACTTTGGGCACACACATGCACACACACACGTAGACATGTTATCCCCCCACACGGGACTTCAGGCTCCCCCTTCTTGTACGCAGAGCTCTGGAAAAATGGTGGTGCTGACACTGCCTGTGTCAGTGTGGACTTTGGCAAGAAGGTGGGATTTGGGGACAGTCAGAGCTGGTTTCAGTTCACTGTGAACAAATCACTTAACCCCTAATGGCTTCACTGTCCTTATCCGTAAACGGACAAGGTCGTAGGGTGACTGGTAGGGTAAAATCAGCGAGTATATGCAAAGGGCTGGCGTGTCGTGGACACTCAGTAAATATTGATTCCCCTTTTCTTCCCTCTTCCTTCTTGGTCTTTTGGTTTGGTTTGAACATGAAGAAGAGAGCAATGCCATTCGCAATACACTGTAGAGGGGAAGAACCTATAGATGTGGAAACTAAGGAATATGCATACAGGGCTCTGAAAGGAAACAAACTCCGGATTATCCTGGAATGATGCACACTTACCAGTTGGGGTGACTTTGACCTCTTTCTGCATATTCTTGTGTGTTCATGTTTTCATAAGAAGAATGGGTTGCTTCTATGAAAAAAAATACATCTTTGATTCTTTTTAACTTAACAACCAAACAGAAGGATGCTATATTCACATAGGTGACAGTTTCTTGCGGGGTCTTTGAGAAAGGAGATTGCCTCAGGACATCTCTTTTACCACTTTGACTTGGACGTCCACCCGATGGAGTGGAAAGGCTTCCATGTGGAGTCAGATGGCACAGGTCTCAATTATAGTTGACTGTTTACCAGCTGCAGGACCTTATGAAAATTACTTAATCTCTGTGAGCCCAGCAATGAAATAGAGATGGTGTCTATTTTAGAGTGTTCAGTGGAGCTCTGAATGAGATGATGGTGTACAGCCCAAGTGTATAAAAGCTCCTAAATGAAAGCAGTGGCAGTTTTCCTCCCATAGATTGTGTAGATCACAATCTTTGTGGCTATTGCCTCTGGAAGCCTCACAATAGCCTCGTGAAACAGTCACTGCCTGTTCTCATCTTGCTCTGCAGATGAGCAACCGAAACTCAGATAATTTAAGTGACTTGCCCAGTTCTGCCCTGGAATACCAGCAGTGTTCCTCCTTCTCTGTCTGTACATTGCAATGTATATATTATGCACACTATGGAGGTGTCATACTTTGGCTTTGACTCTGGTGCCTGGAGAGGTTCTAAGGTCTGGTTTGGCTTTCACTTGTCCTCTTGCACTTCACATCACATATGTTCCCTTAATCAGAGATTGGATACCTCCTTCGGGATGGGACTCCCCATGGCTAGACTTCCACATTATTCTGTTAGCCTTATTAATAAGGAAAGACTCTAGGAAATCCAGTATTTTTACAGGTAAAGAACATCTTCTGGATGCAAAATCAGCATCCATCAAGGTCCTTGTTCAGATATTTTGTCTTAATATCCAGCTGTGTTGGTCAACTGGTCAGCCAGGCAGGTTAGAGCTGTTCTCCTGAACAGCTGAGGGCAGCCATGACTCGCAGCTATATATGTGACAAAGTCTTGAATAAGCCTAATGGGCTTATGCATCTCTATTAATAAAATGAAAAAGTAGTATCTCCAATATGTTTCTTCATTTATTTATAAATTATATACATGTACGACTGCCCAGATGCATTATTTGCCTTAATGAAATACATAAAAATAGACATTTTTAAAAGGAGGAGATAAAAATTTTAATAAAATTTTATGATACTTTTTCTGTACTTTAACAGATCTATTGCATCCATTTGTGCACCCAGGGATTAGGCAGGGACAGCCATGTAGGGCTGCAGAAACCTAGAGCTGGGGCATCAAAGAGTAGGTGACCATCGCTGGAAATCCACATGGATATTAACATGAACAATGCAAAGTGTGAGCTTAATAAGCTCTATTTGGGCTTCCCTGATGGTGCTGTGGTTAAGAATCCACCTGCCAGGCTCTCTGGTGCCTCTTCTTACGGCACTAATCCCATCATGAGGGCCCCACCCTCATAATCTCACCTAAGGCCTCCCAAAAGCCCCATCTACAAACATCATCCCATCAGAGGTTAGGGCTTCAACATATGAATTTGGGGGAGGGAGAATAATTCAGTCTATGACAGAGACATTCTTTAAATTAATTCAATGCTTCTACAATCCTTCAACAAACAGTTAGCACCTAACACCCGCAGGTGCAGTGCCAGGCAGGAAGGCAGAAGAATGAAGAAGCCTCAAAGCTTGCCTTTACCAGTATCTGGACTGAAGAAAACAAGGGCATGTTACAAAACCACAGTGGGCCCAAAGCTTTAACTGAATAGGAGTTTTAATCAATGTTTACTGATTACTACTGCTCTGATATGGAGTAAGATATTTAACCATAGATCCACAAGAAAATACAAACAAAAATGTTTGAATATGGTTTCTGTCTCTAATACATGTGGCTGAGAGACTCCTAAGGTGGTCCCATCATCCTTGCCTCCTGGTGTCCATGGCCACATGTGAGTCTCTCTCCTTGAGTATGAGAGGGGCCTGTGACTTGCTTGTAACCTGTATGATACAGCAAAGATGACAGAGGTACATGACTGTGTGATGTGTGTACATGATTATGTGATGACATTACAAAAGATGGCAGTATCTGCCTTGTTCTCTCTCCTGTTGGCTATGAGGGAGCAAGCTCCCATATGTGTGGGGGTGGGGTGGGGGGGGAACCTCACATGACAAGAACTGTGGGCAGCCTCTAGGAGCAGGGGGAGCCCCAAACCAGCAAGGAAATAAGGCCCTCAGTCCTATATCTGCAAGGAAATGAATTCCACCAACAACCTGAGCCAGCCTGGTAGTGGACCCTTCCCCAGGTGAGCATCCAGATGAGACTCCAGCCCTGGGCAACATCTTGACTACAGTCTTGCAAAGGACTCAGCTAAGCTGTGCCCAGACTCCTGACCCACAGAAACTGTAAGATTAATAATAAGTGTTATTTTAAGCCATAAAAAAGAAAAAAGAACCCACCTGCCAATGCAGGGGACACAGGTTTGAGCCTTGGTTGGGGAAGATCCCACATGCCGTGGAGCAACTAAGCCCATGTGACATAACTACTGAGCCTGCGCTCTAGAACCCAAAAGCCACAACTACTGAGCCCAAATGCTGCAACTACTGAAGCCCTCGAGCCTAGACCTGGTGCTCTGCAGTAAGAGAAGCCACCACAATGAGAAGCCCACACACCACAATGAAGAGTAGCCCCCGCTCTCCGCAACTACAGAAAGCCTGTGCGCAGCAACAAAGAACCAGTACAGCCAATAAAATAAATAAATTAATTAATTAAATAAAAAAAATAAGCTCTATTTGCTCAAAAATGCATGGACACAGTTTCAACCCGAAGTATAATTTTGGTCAAATTATTGGGAATATAGATTTGGGAGCCTAAATTATTTTCCAGAAATGTGAGTTGGCCCATCTAAGCCTGACCACAAGCTTTCCTTGCAATTGGTGGATCTGCCTTATCCCAGAATTTGTGCACAGATCCTGACCTGCCAGAATGGCTTTGGTACTTGCCCTCATTGGCCTCTTTTCCAGGAATATTCTCCCCCCAGTTGTCCTTGTGCACGGCCCTGCATTGCATTGAGGTCATGCCTCAAATGGGTCTTCACAGAGAATGCTTTCCTTGGCCACCCCATCTGAAACATCAGTCCTCCTACCTTATGACACAATGTTTTTGACCTGCTTTGCTTGTCTTAATGGTACTTACCACAACCTGACATTATATTGTATATCTATATTTAAATTATATATTTTATTTCCTAATCGTATTATATATATATTTGTTCATTTGTTTATGTCTGTCTCTCCCACTGGAATATAGATCTTACATGAACCTGACACACTGTTTTACCCATTGCTGTATCCCTGGGTCCTAGAACAATGACTAGTATTGGGTTGGCCAAAAAGTTCACTTGGGTTAAACGAACTTTTTAGCCAATCCAATACAGAGTAAGAACTCAAAAACTATTTATTGCATGATTGTACTAGTGGAATTAAACTCTAAAATGCCAATGTTATCAGCCATAATTTGTTTTCAGTAGCATACTCTGCACTTAAAACTGAGTTTAATAATTTTGGCGCAATCTGAGGTCTGAATTCTAAAGACAGTTGCAGAAACTTAGAGCACCATTCCCATTAGAGTGTAGCCTCCATGAAGGCAAGGACCATGTCTGGTTTGTTCTATCCTGAGTCCCCAGACAGGATCACTAACACTAGCTCTTACAATAACTTCCACATCCCAGGGACTTAGCACAACAATGTTAGGGACGCTTCTCCATATCGTAGTTACACATTCTGGAACACATAGCTACCAAGGGGCAGGGAAAGACAGGGCAGGCACACTGGTTCTTAACTGCATTGGCCTGGAAGCCACACACTTCACTCAGCTCACTGCCCATTGGCCACATCTGGTCACGTGACCCTCACATTACTGCAAGGGAAGCTGGGAAATGAGGAGGACACTGTAGATACTTGTGAGTGTTAATGTCTTGGCCACGCCCAGCATCTAGTCTAGTGCCTGGCACATATATCACAGCCTTTGGAGAAATAATTGAGGAAAGCATTTATAATCTCTAAATTTCATGCATAAACTCCTCTGAAATTGTGACTTGTTTTCTACCCAACACTTTGGTAATTCTTGATGATTTGCAACTCTTCTGAGCTCAGGGCAGTTCTGAAATTGGTCTCCAGGTGTGATTTTCTAAGTCACGACTGAGGATTCAGTGTGAGTGTCTGCATGCCTGAACTCGTGAACGAATCAACAAAAAGTGCTCTTGGTATTTTCCCCTGCAACTTTAGGTTCAGTGTATTAAACCATCACATCAGGAAAGAGCAATACATCTGGGAGTCATTAGGGTTCTAACGGGTTGGATCTCTCAGAGCCCTAAAGTCTTTAATCTAAGTTGCTGAGTAAATACCTTTATTCCACAGCCTAAAATTTTCCGTTTTACTCCAACTTCTTTCCTTGGTTGCTTAAATTTGGTTAATAAAGGCCCTAGCAGGAAACCAGCTGATAATCTTGATTGTCTGTCTACCACACTGCAATGAGTCTGAGCAGCAAATCTCTCAGTGTGCCTTCCCAGGTGAATTTTCCCATGGAGGCTAGGAGCACCGCCGTGATCTTATGATTTACTTGAAATTATTATAATATTATTTCACCCTTTTAAAGAGTACTGATGGGCTGCATACACAATCACTTGAAATCTCCTTATCCCTTTAGTTTCATGGGTTTGTCCCACCCTGTGATGGGCTGTGAGTCATTACAGGAAGTTTAATGTACTTGGTGTGGGGGTACGCACATTCATATACACACACACGCACGCATAGGAGTTTAGCGCCTGACAGTCTAAGCACCTTGGAAATTACATCTATTCTGCATTTGCAACTAAGGAAGATGGGCCGGCCTCTCAATATGGGCAGCAAGGAAGTATGTAATGGAAGAAAAGGAGAAGCGACATATTGTCCTTCTAAATGCGTTATGTCTGGTCTTGATGTCAAGAAATTTAGCAAGTAGCAAGAGCCAATTCCAGAATTCCTGTGCTTCCTAGGTCCAGCCAATGGCTGACTTTACATCCTTTCCTGCTGGCAACTGGAGGAACACGTGCACCACAGACCTGAACTGAGCAGGGTTTACAAGGCTGGGCCATTTTATGGCCAATGGACCTGAATAGACATTTTTCCAAGGAAGACATACAGATGGCCAACAGGTGCATGAAAAGATGCTCAACATCACTAATCACCAGGGAATGCAAATCAAAACCACAATGAGATATCACTTCACACCTGTTAAATGGCTATCATCAAAAAGATAAGAGATAAATGTAAGGGTGTGGAGAAAAGGGAACCCTTGTGCACTGTTGGTGGGAATGTAAGTTGGTGCAGCCACTATGGAAAACAGTATGGAGGTTCCTCCAAAAACTCAACATAGAGCTACCGTATGATCCAGCAATTCCACTTTTGAGTGAATTTCCAAGGAAATGAAATCAGTATCTCAAAAAGATTTCTGTGTTCCCATGTTCACTGCAGCAGTATGCACAGTAGCCAAGATATGGAAACAACCTAAGTGTCTGCTGACAGATAAATAATAAAGAAAATGGGATATATACGCGTGTATAGATAAACCTGTAACCAATGTACATGAGACAGAAATTTTGTCACTAAGTCACTACAATGGTGGAGGATTTCTTTGCTGAAGCATAATCTAATCTATCCTGACTAATACAGTATGACATTGATTATTTTCTGAAGCTACCTCATGCTACGGCTTGGTTCTTCTTGTCACTAGAGAACTCCTGTTATAAAAAGTGTCATTTTAATCAAAATAATAAACCTCTTGTTTACCTGGAAGTGGTCAGGGTTATTACTTTGGTTTTCAGCAAACCACAAATAGGAATAATGATTCCTTATGTTTGATGTAAGACTAGACCCTAAGCCTTATTAATACATTGATGGATGTATGATCTCAACTTTTACATTTTAAGACCAAACCTCTCAAAATTATTGTACCAGCAGGAGAGATGTTTCTACTTACCCGTGTGATGGCTTATTAGGCAATTAATTCTTTTCTATAGAATCTCAGGCACATCACATTTGGGGTTTTTATGTGGCTTCTATGAAAGTTGTATAGAATCTATTTTAATGACTCTCCAAATAAAGCTGATTGCAGTGTGTCTGGACCACAAACAAATATTTGGGAACAGCTAATGTAGGTGATGTGACTGGCAAAGTGAAGTGAGGGCTGGCTCACATGTCAAATGATTGTTTCCAGATTTATGCTCCAGTCTGTTGACCTTGCATCTCCTTCCCTGACAATTCTTCTTTCTTTTTGTCCTTCCTATTTCTGTGAACAGTGCCACTGCATTCATCATCTCACCCCTAAACACTTCTTATTCGTATGTCATAGTATGTTAATTATCAGCCCAAGCTGACTCTTGAAAAACCCTCTAAATTATATAGCTGCTATTTCTCCATCAGCTTTCGCAACTATTTTACAAGTACCAAGTCAGAACCTGCAAACTGACATCCACAACAGGACATCTGCTTGTGAACACTGGACACTGCTCTCCAGCGGTGATGACCCTTGGTTGAATTTACCTGAAGGTATTAGTTTCCCAATTGCATCCTGAGCTGTGGAGGTGAAGTCACTCAGTTCTGAGATGTGCACAGAAAACACATCATGGCTGGAACTGAGTTGCACAGATTGATAAATAACAAAGACAGATTTCTCAAGGTCAATCAGCAAAATCTGTTTCAAACACAAGTGAGGCTTGAAGAGTATTGCAGTGCTTAGATCCCAGCAGCCAGGGGCCTTACCTAATGACTCTGGGTAACAATTGTCATGGAAGTAACTGTGAACAGTGTTTGACTCCAAACCCTGCCCTGAGAAGTGGCTGGAACTCCAAAGATCCCTACTCAGTGGCTGACCTTCTCTCTTTCCCTTGGCAATGAGCTAGGCGATTGGCACATTGTTCCTGGAAGCTATGAATCCCCCGGTGAGAATCAATGCCTCTCTTCTCTGCTTTAATTCACAGTGATGCCCCTTTGGCATCCTCTCACGCCCCAATCTAATGCTACCTCTCCCTTATTTCCTTATCTACAAGAGATCACACCAGTCTCTAAAATCTTAGGGTAATTTCATTCTTAGCTGTTTTATGAGTAACCTGAGTTCAGGGAAAAGGTGAGGTACCAACCCCTTGGCAGATTACCAACATTGACCCCACCTTTTCCAGGGGCCTTGGGTCACTGCTCTGTGTGTTTGCACCCAGGGTCCCTGGATGCCCACCCTTTCCCCATGGGATGAGACTGGTTCCCAATATAGCTGAGCAGGCTCACTTTCCCTATTAGGGGCTTCCAGTTTCTGAGGGAATGATGGCCAGGAGAGAACAGATTGAAATTACTCAAAACTTTTCCACTATGTCTTGTGTGTTCCAGTGGGTGGTTCTGCCTAAAGCTCCCAACTTCACCTCCCATCACCCCACAGAGAGAACAGAGAATCCCTTTGTCTCATGTCACAAACCACATTATGAGTACTTATAGGAAAGGGTGACTTCTGAAACCTGCTTATTCATCTTTGTGCATCCTGGGTACCTGCCACAGTGTTTGACAGGAAGATGTCCTGTTTGTTAGCTGAAGGGCATGATCAAGTGGAGAAGAAACTATTGATGGTGCAAGGGTGAGAGGGGAGTATTCCTGGAGTGTGTTCCTTGAGTTGGTGAAGGAGGTGGGTCTGGTACACAAGTAGAGGTGTTGGCCTTGGCTGGAGCATGGATCCTTCAGCCATAATTAAACTGTGGGGAAGGAAGAGCTTAGAACATATTTACAAGAAAGTAGAAGAATGTTGAGCTGGAACCTTGTAAAAGTTCTCTTTTGATTGCTTCAATTTTCTCAATGCATTAAAAATAAAGTCATCAGCTGAGGAACAGAAAAATGGGAAAGAATGGATTAGAGATACACAGTGTAATTTCTGAGTGGCGTGAAGGGTCCTTTGGGCTTAGGGTGAGTGTAAAGTTGAGGAATGGCCAGTCACTATGGCCACGTGTTTTTCTGTATCTCTTTCAGCTGTGCAACTGCACACATGGAGTAGATGAAGAGAGGGATTTTTATCAGGGTTTGGTTTTGCCAATAGAACAAAGGGAGAAAGGAGCATGTTAGTTGGGTGATGGTAACAGTGATCACACAGTCATTGGTAAATAAGAGATCAAGGGTGTGACCATGGGAGTGAGTGTCTTAGACAGAAGAGAGGGAAACATCACTGGAGGAGAGGAGAAGATCCAGGAACTGGAAAGTTCTGATTATGCAGATGTTGAAATTGTCAAGAATTTAAAAAGGAGGAGTGTTGGAGTGACAATGAACCAGTAGCTAAAAATCTTCAAAGAAAGATAAACAAATAGATAAGATACACGTTATGTCAAGAAGGAAACTAACAAGGAACTAACATGAACAATAAGTGTGTGTATGGTAACCCACTTTCAGTTGGGTGGTCAGGGAAATCATTTATGAAACAGTGACGTCGAGTCAATACCTACACGGCTGAGATAAAGACTGAAGGGGAAAACATGCCGGGCAAAGGACACAGTAGCATGTGTAAAGGCCCTGAGGCAGGAAAGAACTTATCCCAGGACCTACAGGAAAATTCGTGTGGCTGGAACATAATTGCAAATGGGAGTATGGTGGGAGATAATTGTTGCAGAGAAGGCGAGCAGAGGCTAACATACACTGTGAACCTCATATTCCAATATGGATTTCTTTAAATTCACCAAAAAAGCCTAACAAGCTCTGGGCCTTCTTTTTCATGGTAGGTGGTTCAGGGTGCAGCAACTTGCCTTTTGTCTTAGAGAGGGTATCTTGACATGGCCCAGACCACTGAATCCCCAGGATCTCCTGTGAGGCGGCAGGCCTCTGACTGCCTGCAGTATGCATGGGTGTTACTAAGGCAGCTAAAATCCGTGTTATTTCCTGCTCACTGGATGCAATCAGCACGGTGTCATCAATGTTATGAATCAGTGTGATTATGTTTGTGATACTCCAGAGTCCTTCTCCAACATCCATTTGACTTCGGCACAAGCCAGACAGGGGAGGAACTGGGTCTGGAGTCAGAAAACAAGCATCCCAGTTGAGCTCTGACACTAGTTCCATGGGCAACCTTAGCAGGGTGCTTCCCCAGACTGGACTTCAGCATAGGATTGGGTGAGTCTTTAGTGGTTACTTCAACTTTCCCTACGTGGAAGAGCGTCCCCTGCTGGACGGATGAGGGAAACAGAAAGTAAATGTTGCAGGAACTTGGCTGCGAGGGACCAAGGTATCTAAAAAAGACAAGAAAAGGCTTAGAAGACAGCCTGCACCCACCCTTGGTCACCCTTTTCTGAATCCTGTCCTTTACCAATGGGGTCCCCTTTTTCAGTCCCATCCCTTCTCCCCAAGCTCCCTGAAGACCTGCAGAATTCCCTGCCCTCTCATATCACAGACCTGTTCTCTGGAGGAACTCCGACCATGGGACACATGGTAGGAAAGACTGCTAAGGCTGGGAACCCCGCTGCTCCCTGTCCTGCTCCCCTGGTGGTGGAGTGTCGGGTATCAGTGATGAGCCAGCAGGAAGGTACTGAACAGTAGATTCCTTTCCAAGTCTTCTTAATTTCCAACAAAAAATGGTTGACTTTATTCCTTGCATTCACTGCTTTAACCACTTGTGTATGGGGTGGTCAAGGACCCCTAAAAAAAGCTGATGCATCATTTTGGCTCGTCTGCTCAGAATGCATGTACACAAGTGTGCAGGAGTAATCCAGATGCCAGCAGGGGTGTAGCTGTCCCTTGAGGGCTAGGGACCGCTGTCAATGGGAAGGTTTTAATTCCGTGAGATTAGCACACACCCTCAGCATAAAAGCAGCTTTTAGCTTGCTTGTGCCTCTGGATTCTTGCCATCTTATCTTTTTGTCCCAGTAATTAATTTTGCTTTTTCATCTCTTTGATGCTGTTAAGAATTCTATTTAAATGCAGGTTTTCTAGTTGTTATCAGCAGCAGAGTTGATTCAATTAAATAAGGTAGCCATTACCTACCTAGAAACGGGTCTTATTTAGTTTACTAGTTATCTTTTCATCACAGTAGATGCCTGTGTTTCCCCTTTCTTATCAGCTGTGGGAAAACAGAAACCTGTTCTCGTATTTCTCAGCCCTATCAAAGCAGCCAGCAAAGGGTCCTTTTACCAAAGCTCTCTCTCTGGTGGTCCTGAAGCAAAAATAGTCCGTGTGAGTGCGTGTGCGTGTGCGTGTGCGTGTGTGTGTGTGTGTGTGTGTGTTGCTCCCTGCAGCTTTTTAATGAACTTTTAATTCTCAAATAATTTTAGATATACAGAAAAGTTACAAAGATTGAGTTCCCATATACCCAGTTTCCCCTCCTGTTACATTTTTACATAGCCATGGTACATCTGTCACACTAAGAAACCAACATTATTATATTACTATTACCTAAACTCCAGACTTTACTCAAATTTCCAGTTCTTTAAAAAATTTAGTTGCCAGTATTCAACATCAAGAGATTTTTCATTTTTGCTTAGAAAATTAGACGATCCAGAAGCATTGGTATGTTCCTCCCTGGCAAAAACTGGCTGAGGCCAAATAACAAAAAAAAAAAACAATAACCATAAAAATAGTTAGCATTTATTGAGCACTTATTATGTGCCAAGCACTGTTTTAAGTGATTTACAAGTATTACCACATTTCCTCCTCATTACAAGTCTGTAGGCGATTCCTGGCATCATCCCTGTTTTACAGATGAGGAAATTGAGGCACTGAGAGGTTATATGGCAGGTCACCCAGCTGGAGTGTAGGTGAACAGGGTCCAGGGCCAGCTGTCTCGTGTCCCCAACCACCACGGGTACTGCCTCCTGTCCCTTTTGGGTTATCGTCCGCCATCTGACTATTTTACTCATTTACATTTCTTTTCAGGTCTCTGTAGACATTGGATTTCAAAACATCTGCTTTATGGCAATTGTCCCAGGCAGCCCTTCACAGTTTATAAACCCATCCCTTCACAGTTTATAAAGCACATGCACGCCAGTGACCTCATCTGATCCCTAGAAGTGAGGCTACTCTACCCCTGAGGGGCCTTCCTCATGGCCCAGGGGCGGGGATGTGGAAGAGCAGAGATACTGGAAAAGATGCTGTTAGAGTTTCGGGGGTGCCCCCAAGTCCCGCTCCCTCCACCTAGTTAGAGAGTGCCAATCATCTCCCAGCTTGGCCAGCCTCTGAGCTGAGAGGAACTTTAATGGCTTCAGCCTCTTCCAAGACCCTCCTGAGTTGCAAGTAGCAGTGGCCCCTACAAGGGGAGGGCCAGGCCTGTGCACAGTCACGGGAAGCATACCTTCACCCCAAGTGACCTCTATACTGCATAAAATGACCCCTGCCCACTGGACAGTGGTAGGTGTGACCCTATCGCTCCTCTACAGTTGGAGCCACACAAGTCACCTAGGCAGTGCCGGCACCAGCTCAAAGAGATTCACACCAGCCTGAGGTCCCTTCATCCCCGACTTCTGCACACCGGACATCATCTCAGACCTCTGGGCCCAGCACTGGGCTGGGAAAAAAAAAGATTTCAAACAGTTTGATTTAGATTCTTATGAATCTAGCCTCAAACTGGGTGCAATGCAGAGGTAAGATAATATCAGTGAGTGAAGAAGACACTTTTTGGCTGAACTTAAACTGTGTCATGGGCTATATATGAATCCCAGGTTTTCTGCTCTTGCTGTGTCCTTTTGTTAGAAAGAGAACTGTGAACTGACCATTTCTGGTAGCATTTATTCATGACTTCCCTGTGAGGTAGATAGAAGTGGCCAGAAAATAATCTAAGTTTCCCAAAGTGGACACTGAGGTCCCCTTCATGTGGTCCCTTAGCGGACTGGCTGAAAGGGAGGCTTGGTACTGAGACCACCAGACACATCCTCCTGATGTAGCCGTTTGCTTTATACTAACTCTATCTTTGGCGCCTGGTTTTGGTCTCCTTCAAAGCAGCTATTATGAGTGCTTTCTGTAGGCAATCTGTTCTGCCTGTTCTGTTAGAAGTGTGCTTGCTTGTGGTTATATGCCTGTTCCTTTCTACCCAGGTTGTATGGAAAAATTGGTATTAGAATTGCAAGTAGAAGATGGGAAAGTTCTGGGGTAAAGAATAGAAACTGTACAAAGAACTGGGAGGGTTGTTCAGGATAATCAGTCACACATAATTACAGGGTGTGGAGTGAGTCCAAGAGAGTGTGTGGTAAGAGGTTCAAAGGAAATACTCAACAGCGTGGGTTCAGCCTGTCATTACATGGCCGATGATGCAACTGGATGGCTCCACCGGCTTGTGAGATGAACAGAGTAGAAGAAAAAGGTCACGTGTGGTAGGAGAACGGTAGAGAGACAGAGAGTATCGGGTCTCTCGTGGCCTGAAAGCCAACTATCTCCACCACGTTGATTATCTTGGCTCTGGTGATCACTTCCTTTCCACGTTTTAAATAAATGTTTAAAAGGTCTTGAATTCTTCTCTAGGAATGCAGGATGACTAGGAATGGTATCTGCCAACCTGGTCAGATGTGGCACCTATAACTTTATGCCTCGAGGTGGTGAGGTCTTTGGCAAGAAGACATCAGTGAGGATCCACCAAGGGGTTGCCGTGGGTTGTTCTAGCTCTAAAGGAAAGAAGCAGAAAGGTTAACCCGACGCCTGCCTCATCCAGCAGAAGACTACCCCCGATGCTGTACCAAGCACAGTTCAGCTCTGCCCGGAGAATCCCCTCTTCCGCGTTTGTTTGGCTGGATATCACCCAGGACTGCCTGGGTCAGCGCTTTTCCAACTCTGTCATCAGATTCCCCCAAGCTGTGGAGGAGAGTAGATGTGTTTTCCTGGGGTCTGAAACAGGTGGATTCCTTTGAAAACTTGGCAAACTTCACCTTTTGCTCCATAATAAATCAGTGTTTGTTCTGACATGAAAACGTGTTAATCAGTTACTATTGAGTAAATGGAGGATCCCGTTATCTCAAGGCTGGTTTAGGACTTGGCACATGCTGTGGACCATAAGCCAGGCACATTGATTTTCTGTCAGGGTGCAACCTCTCTCTCTCTCTCTCTCTCTCTCCCCACCCACCCTTTCTCAAGAGAATCCCTGGTTACTACCATAGAGAATTAATAGGACAAGAGAGAAGTAGTGGCAGTCTTCCTGACCTGCTGGATTTTGAGTTTCTCCTAAAGATAGTCTTGACTGTGAAACCCCATCCTGCATTAAAATCCTGGTGCAACTTCTGTCCTCTTGGTGCCGGTACAAACGCCCACTTCCCAACCTCTGGGCTGCCATGCGGTCCCTCCAGCTGACCTTCCCCTCCTGTGCTCTGAAGCAGCTGGTTGAAACTCTGGCATCTCCTCCAGCCTGCTCTCATCCTGTCTGCTTGGTCTTAGCAGCCAAGGTCACCCACTACTCCCCTGAGACATCTGAGTTGATTGGACAGGATCAATCTCATTTTCTATCCTTGTTCTTCCTTTTATGAAAATTGAAGTAGAGTTGATTTACAATGTTGTGTTAGTTTCTGCTGTACAGCAAAGTGATTCAGTTATATATATATATATATATATATACACATATATATATATATATTCTTTTTATATTCTTTTCCATTATGGATTATCACAGGATATTGAATATAGTTTATCCTCATTCTTCCCAACTTCACTGCATTCTTTCTCCCCCACTTCTCTTCAGTTACAACCACTATTCCTTCTGCAACCTTGAATGCAGTCCCTCTGGGCCTGTTCCTTCAGCTTTCCTGTCTCCTTGTTTGTTTCACTTTTTCATTTGTACTTGCCCATGAGTTGCACTTATTGTAGAAACAACTCTTTCAAGCTGTGATATGAATAGTAAAAGCCCTGATGCAGAGCCTAGTAAGAGGCCCCTCACATAGCACAAGACCTTACCTCTATCATCCACATGGGTGATAACTTTATAAAGTACCACACCTTAATTCACTCATTTCATTTTCCAACAGCTGTTGAGGGCCCACCATATCTTAGGCGCTGGAGCTACAGAAATCAATAATACGGGTGTCTTTCCTACCCAATAGAGCTTAGACTCTACAAGGAAACAGATAAGAAAAAAAAATCATAAAATAAATACACAGTTACAAGCTGCTGTGATAAGTGCAATAAAAAAATAATATAGGGTGTTCTAAGAGTTTAACAGGGTATAATTCAGATTTTGGGGGGCTCACCAAAGACATTCTTTTTAATAAAACGAATTCTACCTAGGCCAATTGGAAACCCCAAATCTGATATAAAACATGATAATATAATAAACAAGGGCAAAATTGTCTCATTAAAAACTGATTTTATGACTATGAGCTCTTTTAATAGGATTTCCATTTATCCCCCAGTTGTGTGAGTGTGTATCTGAAGAGTTGCTAACATTATTAAACACTGTGGTCCTAGTTCCCTCTTTAAGTAATTAATACACATTCAAAATGTAGAGAATGTTTAGACACCATGATTGGAATGGTTATAAATAGTTACATTAAGTGCTATAAGAATAACATTGAATTAACCAGCCAAATGCACCTCAATTCTTAGTTATACATCACCTATATTTAACGTGTGATTTGGGTGCATTTGCAATGTGGGATAAAAATGAAGCGATCTTAGACCTGCTGTAGATATATTCTCCATCCCCTGCCAGGCCCAAAGTGTCCAGAAAAAAATCCATCATCTTTCTTCCAAACCTCACCTCCTTCCTGTGTTTGAAATCTCAATTGAATGGCTCTTTTGTCCATCCTTTTGCCCAAGGCAGGAACCGGAGAGTCATCCTAGATGCCGGGCTCTCCCCAAGGCTAGATTGCCAGTCTTTGTGAGCCTCAAAACTAGAGTTCATCTCCTCCATTATGTTTTTGCTCTTTTAGTCTCTCAAGTCACATTTGGATGACAACAAAAGCTTTCTGATGGGAATCAGTGCAGGAACTCTTTTTAGGTAGACTTGAGTTCAAGTCTCAGCTCCAAACATGAACAAACTCAGTGATCTTATTGAGTTTTGAACCCCCCCTGGACCTCATTTTTCTCCTTGGGAAAATGAGATGACAAAACTTCCCTCTTACCGTTGTGTGAGGATTAACCAGGAGATCATGCAGGTAAAACATCTAGCAGGGCACCAATGGTCAACTCTTAACACAGCGGTCCCCAACCTTTCTGCAATCAGGGACTGGTTTCGTGGAAGACAATTTTTCCAGACCGGGGTGGGGGTGGGGAGATGGTTCAGGCAGTAATGCCAGGTAATGTGAGGGGTTGGGGAACCCTGTCTTAACACATGGTAAGTATGGTGATTGTGGTCTCCCTCCCTCCCACTTAGCCCTCCTTCCAATCCATCCCCCGCCCTGTGGCCAGAGATCTTTCTAAAACGAGTACTGCTCATTTACTACCACCACTGACACCCCTACCACTTTAAATCTCCAATGATTTCATTTCTTTTTTTTTTAATGTCTATTTATTTATTATTTTTTGGGGGTACACCAAGTTCAATCATCTGTTTTTATACACATATCCCCATAGTCCCTCCCTCCCTCGACTCCCCCCGCCCCCCTCAAGTCCCCCCCACCCTCCCCGTCCCACTCCTCTAAGGCATCTTTCATCCTTGAGTTGAACTCCCTTTGTTATACAACAACTTCCCACTGGCTATCTATTTTACAGTGGGTAGTATATAGATGTCTGTGCTACTCTTTCACTTCGTCTCAGTGATTTCATTTCATCAAAAGAATCAAGTCCAAAGTTCTCAGCACCAGCAGCCTTGTTGGCAGGACTTCCGGGTCCGACCATGATGGAGGAGCTGGTATTATATTTACCTTTCCTGCCATAACAAAACCCAATGAATATTTTTTAGGAAAAAAACCAACTAATCACTGTAGGACTATAATCCTTATAACCCTAAGAGATGGGAGGCACATGACATGAGCCCACACTCACTCCAGTTTTCTCCCCAACACTGTTTTCAAACTTATCATGAAGGAAACAAAGCCCGAGGAGTAATGGTTTCACTCTATGGAGAATACAGAAATTTGGATTAAGGGTTGCCAAGGTGGCTGGGACTTTTGGCTCAGAGTTAATACAGTACAAATTCACATAAAAATGCAGAAGCTTTGCCCTTGAATAGGTCTGTGTCCTCTCACCTTCACACACATCACACTGTTATAGGAATTGTAATTTGGTCATTATGTGACATCCATTATATTCTACCTACATCTAACCCCCACAAGAAAATGTTAGAATTTTAGTTTTAAATAGGCCTAGCTATTTTGAAGAAATTGAGGAAAAAATGTTTTTATGTTACCCATTTATTTACAAATTGAGAAGATTTTCTCCTGAAGATCCAATTTCCCGAGGGTATCAGCCTGATGAATTTCTTGTGGTTTCTGGTGGAAGTGAACGCTTTTAGTTTTTTCTTTGTCTGAAATTTTCATCATTGTGCCTTTATTCTTGAAGGATATTTTCTCTATGTCTATAATTCTGAGTTGACAGTCCTTTTCTTTTAAAGCCCTAACTCCCGGGCCGCAGACAGCTACCTGTCTGCAGCCCGTTAGGAACCGGGCTGCGCAGCAGGAGGTGAACGGCAGGTGAGTGAGCAAAGCTTCATGTGCCGCTCCCCATCGCTCACGTTACCGCCTGAACCATCACCCCTCTCCCCTCCGTGGAAAATTGTCTTCCACGAAACTGGTCCCTGGTGCCAAAAAGGTTGGGGACCGCTGTTTTAAAGAATTGTCTTAAGATCCCTTCCACTGTCTTCTTGTCTCCCTAGTTCTGATGAGATGTCTGTGAAAATTCATATTGTTATGATGTATCATTTTGTTTCTGGTCACTGTCCAGGTTTTCTAATTTTGGTTTTTAGCAGTTGGACGGTCATGTGCCTAGGACAGTTTATTTATTTTTCACTCACTTATCCCATTTGAAGTTTATTGAGATTCTGTACATTCATGACTTCCACCAAATTTTGGAAATTTGGGCCATTATATATTTCCTGTTCTATTCTCTCTCTTTCTCATGCTTCTGGTACTCTGATTTTTGATATCTTAAATCTTTTGATATTGTAACAAAGGTTCTTGAGACTCTGATCATTTTTTTAAACCTTTTCTCCCCCTCTTTACCAGATTGGATAATTTTTACTGATACATTTTCAAGTTATATATAGCTTATTCCTCTGTCATTTCCATTCTGCTATTAAGGTCATTTGGTGAATTTTAATTTTTATTTTAGTGCATTTTCAGTACTAAAATTTTCATTTGGTTATTTCTTACTCTCTCTCTCTCCTGAAATTTTCCATTTTTCATTTCAGTTGCCATTTTCCTCAGTGAGCATCATTATACGAGTTGCTTTGAAGTCATTGGCTCTGTGTTTTAAATAATTTTGGATTGTATCCCGGACATTATGAATGTTATGGTGTGAAGATGCTGGATTTTGTTCTATTTTTCTGAGAAGTGTTGTGGTTTTGTTTTAGCAGGCAGTTGACTTGTTCAGACCTATGACAACATAGGTGAATCTCACATATATAACACTGAGTGAAAGAAGTTTGACACAAAAGGCTATGTATTGTGTTATTCCATTTACTTAAAGTTCAAAGCCGGTCTAACTAATCTGTACTGTTAGAAGTCAGGGGCTTCCATGGTGGCGCAATGGTTAAGAATCCACCTGCCAATGCAGGGGACACATGCTCGAGCCCTGGGCTGGGAAGATCCCACATGCCGTGGAGCAACTCAGCCTGTGCGCCACAAGTACTGAGCCGTGCTCTAGAGCCTGTGAGCCACAACTATTGAGCCCACATGCCACAACTACTGAAGCCCATGTGCCTAGTAGAGCCCATGCTCTGCAACAAGAGAAGCCACCACAATGAGAAGCCCGCACACCGTAACGAAGAGTAACCCTCGCTCACCACAACTATAGAAAGCCTGAACAAAGACCCAAAGCAGCCAATGAATGAATGAATGAATGAATAAATAAATAAATAAATAAAAAGGAGGTCAGGATGCTTGCTACCTTTGAGGGAGAATTAATGATTTGAATGGAGCACAAGATGGTGGGGTAGGAATTTCTGGAGTGCTGGTCATATCCATTTCTTTTTAAACAGTTTTATTGAGGTATAATGGACATGTGATAATTGTACATCTTAAAAGTGTGCAATTTGATAAGTTTTGACATATATATGCACTCACGAAATCATAACTACAATCAGTAATTATGAACATAACCCACCCCCAAGGGTCCTGGTGTAACTTCACTTCCATCCCTGTCTTCTACATGCCCAGGCAGTGACTGATCTGCCCTCTGTCACTACAGATTACTTTGTATCTGCTAGGATTTTTATAAATGAAATTGTACGTGATGTACCCTTTTTTTGTCTGATTTCTTTCATTCAGCATCTGTGTATCTTCTTTGGTGAAATGCCTGCTTAAATTCTTTTGCTCATGTTTTTAATTCAGATTTTTTGTTTTCTCATTATTCCGTGTTGAGAGTTCTTACACATTCAAGAGACAAGTCCTTGAATATCTGCAAATATTTGCAAATATTTTCCCTGAATAGTGTCTTGTCTTTTCATTCTATTAACAGTATTTTTCAAAGAGAGAAGTTCTTATTTTTGATGAACTTCCATTGAATTCATTTAGTCTCTTATGGACTGTACTTTTGGTGTCATATCAAAAAACTTTTACCTAATCCAAAGGTACAAAGTTTTTCTATGTTTTCTCTTAGAAGTTAGTGGTTTAAAGTTTTAGATTTACTTCTATAATACATTTGAGTTAACTTTTGTATAAAGTGTAGATATAGATCAAAGGTTTTTTTCTGTCAAATTGTTTCAACCATTAGTTGAAAAAAATATCTTTTGCCCATTGACTTGCCATTTGCAGTTTTGTCAAAAGTCATTTGAGCTCATATTTGTGGGTCCATTTCTATACTTTCTATTCTGCTCCTTTGATCTATTTGTTTATATTTGTGGTCTGTGCTCACACCACATTGTAGCTATACAATGTCTTGAGATCAAGTAATAGAAGTTCTCCAACTTTGTTCTTTTTTTTCAAAGTTGTTTTCTCTATTCAATTTCCTATGCTTTTCCATAAGGATTTTAGAACAAGCTTTTCAATTTATTCATTAAAGCACGGTGGCATTTTTTTTTTTGCAATTGCATTGATTCTATAAATCAGTGTGGTAGAATTGACATCGTAACAATCTTGAGTCTTCTGATATAATACATGCATTTTCTTCTGTGACAGAAAGAAATAGAATGACATGAAAAGGCATGAATCAGAGTTTGGGTTTCCTGAGTGGCCTCAGGCATGATACTTCCCTGCTCTGTGCCTGTTTCTTTTCCTGTAATTGAGGGAGAATAATGCTTTGTGTGATCAAAGCAGATGATGAGAGAACAGCTGGCAGCGTTTCAAGGATAACAAAGCACTTTTCACATACTGAGCATTATTATTATACAACTTGTGGGTTTGTCAAAATGAATGTCCAGTATTGAGGACATGGTGCTATTTGGGTATTATGTCCTCGTCCTCCTCATCATTATAATCATAGCAACTATCACATCACCCACTGCTAAGCCTTCCAGGTGGGTTTCCATGTACTCATGAAGTCAGCCATCAGGCTCATTTTGTGATCACCCCAATTCGATGTCCATTAAATGACACTCACAGCATCTCCTCTCTCGTTTGAAATGTTCACTGTACTTTGAGTCTAATTCCCAAGTCTTTCAATTTCCTTCTACATGCTGCCTATTTTTCTGACTGCTTCTGTGGACTCTTGTTTCTATTTTCTCCCTCCTTTCCTGGTAATGTCTCTTTTACCAACCTGATGTTTCATTTTTAGCTGCCATGTGGGCTGGTTCCAAAGCTAGTTCTTGCTTTACCTCCCTGAGTTTTGTGCCACCTAGTGGCTGCTGGGACCAGAGGTTCTTGGAACAAGGGTTCTGGCTATTACCTGTGACCAAGCCCTGGCTGGGTCCTAGCACCTGTTTCACGTGTCCATGGATTCTCTCTCCTTGTACACTTCAGCCGGTGCCAGCTGCAGCTGTGAAATCAAGCTGCTCCAGGCACTGACTTCAGAAGATCTGGTAAAAACATTCTCGTTTCTCTCTCCATAACTGTCTGGGCTTAGGACTCAGATGCCACATGTGCCAAGACTCATCCCTATTTATTCTACTTACATCAAGTGGAATACTACTATATTAGGATTTAAATTTACCATTTTCTACGTGCTTTCTATTTTATCTATTTAACAGTCCTTTTTCTCTCCTTTCTTGCTCTATATAGGATTGATATTTTTATTATTTCACTTTCCCCCTCTCAATTGTAAGATAAACACTTTTATTATTCTTTTAGTGCTTACCCTACAAAGTGCAGCACGCATTCTTTGATTTATCAAGGTACAATGCTAATTGGTACTTTGACCCTCCTCCTGGGTAAAATGAGGACCTTAGAACACCTTGATTTCATGTACTTCTCTCCTAACACACAAGCTGGTGTTGTCATTGTGCATTTCAGATTCCTTATATATATTATGCAATTATGTTATGCTTGTTGTATACAGCCAACATGTAGGCATCCTGCATGTTCTTCCTTTAGACTTTCCCTTAGTGAGGTCTGCTATTGGCAAATTCTCTCAGCTTTTTCTCATCTGAAAACATTTGACTTCACCTTCATCCCAGAAAGATATTTTTGCTGGTTGTAGAATTCTGACTTCCTTCATCAGTTATTTTCACTTCCTATTTTATCTATTCCTATCGCCTTCTGGTTTTGCGCTGTTGTCCTTGAGACACCACAGGTCAGTGTCCTGCTCTTTTGAAGATAATGTACCCCACCATCTGGGCTGCTTGAAAAATTATCCTTCTTTGATTTTTGGCAGTTAAAAATGATGCTGGGCCTCCGTTTTTTTTTTTTTCTTTTTTTAAAAATTAATCCCCTTGTAAGATTTATTAGGTATCTTGAATTTTGAAATTGATGTCTTTCATCGTTTCTGAAAAACTCTTAGCCGTTATTAAAACTTCCTTCTGCCCATTCTCTCTTTTCTGTCTTTTTGGGGATTTCAGTTATGCGCATCTTAGAATTTCCTGTGATATGATTCATGTCCACTGACCCCCTCTTTGTATCTTTTACCCTGTGATTGTGTCATCCTGTGTTCTGGAGAGTTTCTTCTGACCTATTTTCCAGTTCACTTACTTCTCTCCTTTTTTCAGAGCTACGAAATTACTTTAGAATTTTTGCCCAAGATTGCATACATAGTGAACATGGGAATAAAGTACTATCTCTGTAATCTCAAGTGAAAAGCATCAAAAGCTACTCATTAAATTTTCTTTAGATCATACTTTCAAGCCACTGTCTGAAGAAGAACAGGGGATGTGCTTATTTATTTATTTACTTTTGATGTACAGCTGATTTACTATGTTTCAGGTGTATAGTAAAGTGACTCAGTAGGTCCTTGTTGTTTATCTGTTTTACATATAGCAATGTGTACCTGTTAATAGCAAATCCCTAAGTTATCCCTCCCCTGCTATCCCTGCTGGTAACCATAAGTCTGTTTTCTGTGTCTGCGAGTCTATTTCTGTTTTGTAAATAAGTTCATCGGTATTGCATTTTAGATTCCACATATGAGCGATGTCATATATTTGTCTTTCTCTGTCTGACTTACTTCACTTAGTGTGATAATCTCTAGGTCCACCCATGTTGCTGCAAATGTCATGATTTCATTCTTTTTTGTGTCTGAATAATGTTCTGTTTTATATATGTGCCCCATCTTCTTTATCCATTCATCTGCCGATGGACATTTAGGTTGTTTACTCTTGTAAACAGTGCCACTAAGAGCATGGAGGTGCACGTATCTTTTTGAATTACAGCTTTTGTCTTTTTCTGGATATATGCCCAGGAGTGGGATGGCGGGATCATATGGCAACTATATTTTTAGTTTTTTAAGGAACCTCCATACTGTTCTCCATAGTGGTTGCACCAATTTACATTCTCACTGACAGTGTAGGGGATGCTTTTACAAGAACATGTTTGTGGAAGGACCAGGATTCGTTAGGTGAATTTGTGCTTAGCTGGCCACATCATATACCACATTGCTCCTATTTTAAAACTGGTTCTTCCACAGAAAATTTGTTTTTGCAATATCATACAACCTCCAAATAGTCACAGGAAAATATGCCTGTCTCCTGTTACCATGATGCTGAGTTGTTTCCCAGCTGGGCTCAGAGCTTTCTGCTTTTACAACATGATTCTCTATGTGATCTGCATGATGACTGGTACCCCCGTTTCCCTTTTTGAGTAAAGAAGGGAGTTTGTATGTTTCAGCCAATGTTTCCAATTCCTGAATATTCTGTATGTTTTGTGATCCAATTTTTTCTCTTTTGTCCACAATTTAGTCAGATTGTGTCTTTGCCTACTTTCCACAGTTCCGTGGTCATTATGTGATAAATAATCACAGTGTATCTTGTCCAGAGCTTTCCTCCAGAACTAATCTTTGCAGTCCAATCATTTGCTCAGAGAATGTGTCTTAGCCCAGACCAGCTTTATGTTAAAGGCTGTCAGTTTGTATGGGCTGATATAACAAAGTACCATTGACTGGGTGGCTTGTAAACAACAGAAATTTATTTCTCACACTCTGGAGGCTGGACGTTCCAGGTCAGGGTGCCAGCATGGTCGGGCTCTGATGGGAGCCCTCTTTCAGGTGGCAGACTTCTCATGTCTTCATGTGGTGGAAAGAGGGCAGTTGAGCTTTTCTAAGGGCAGTGATCTCATTCATGAAGGCTCCACCCTCATTACCTAATTACCTCCCCCAAACCCTACCCCCTAACACTATCATCTTGGGGGTTAGGGTTTCAGTGTTGATTTGGGAGAGAAATATTCAGTCCACGGCAAAGGCCCCTTGTGCCACGATGGAGCATTGGGATCCTGTAGGTAAGGGTAATAGTGAGTGTGAATATCCTTCACCATCACATTTTTTCTCTCTTTCTCCTACTGTGTTGTAAGTTCTGTGATGAAAGGGGATTTATTATATATTTACTGGTTACCCATGGGTTTAGAACAGTGTCTGGAACATATTAGGTGTTTAAATAGTATTTGTTCATAGTAAATAACATTTGTTGACCTACTATGTGACAAACACTCTTTTGCTGTCAAACTTACCCATTGAGTCCTTAACTTATTTTCTTTTTTTCTTTCTTTCTTTCTTTCTTTCTTTTTTTAAAGGTTTTCTTACCAGCAGGGTGACGGGCTGCTGCAGTCAGCGGCTCCATTTTTTTTTTTTAATAAGTATATTTATTTATTTATTGGCTGTGTTGGGTCTTTGTTTCTGCACACTGGCTTTCTCTAGTTGTGGCAAGGGGTGGGGCTATTATTCATTGTGGTGCACATGCTGCTCATTGTGGTGGCTTCTTTTATTGCAGAGCACAGGCCCTTGGGCTCTCAGGCTTCAGTAGTTGCAGCACACAGGCTCAATAGTTGTGGCTCACGGGCTCTAGAGCTCAGGCTCAGTAGTTGTGGTGCATGGGCTTAGTTGCTCCATGGCATGTGGTATCTTCCTGGGGCAGGGCTCTAACTTGTGTCCCGTGCGTTAGCAGGCAGATTCTTCACCACTGCACCACCTAGGAAGTCCCGTTCTTAACTTACTTTCAGTTCTAGAATTTATTTCTCCCAAATCTGCAGTGTTACTTTTCATATTTTCTAATTCCCCGTGAAGTTTAAAAGGATTATTTTTAATCTCCAGATACATAGTTGGTTTATCGTTTTTATTCGGTAATTCCAGACTTTTTTCCTTGTCTGTTATTTATATTTATTTTTGTCTGTTGTATTATATCTTCATGTTTCAGTGTGGTTATCTTTGTGCGTGTGTGTTACATCGTATTTGAAAAATTATTTGAAGGAATAATCTAGGATAATGGTATCTTCCTCTAGATAGGATTTTTTTGTTTTGTTTTGACCAGGTGTCCCGGATGTGATCCAGATATAATTTCGAGACCTAAATTGCACTAAGGTGATCCCAGTTCACTGGTACTCCAGACGTGCTGAGGTTGTCAAAAATGCTGCTCAGAAAAAAAAGGCTACTCAGCCTTTTAGCAGTCTCCTTGCAATCAGAAGCCTCTTCTGGATCAGCAAACATCCACTTGTTAATGGTGGTCCCAGGTGGTCCTCTTTTCCTGGAACTTGGCTCAATAAGCCTCACTATCCTGACAGCTCTCTTGATGCTTTAAGGGAAAGTTTTGAAAAATATTTAATCCAGATATTTTAATTGTCTTTAGTGTGAGGGTTGATTCAAATTACTTCATTATCAGAAAAGGAAGAAGGTTTATTTTGTTTATTTTTTGCTTGTTAATTTGTTGTTAACCAGACTGTTAATACTGGCGGTTCCTGGAACATGGGATACTAGGGGAGAGTTTTGCTTCTTGTGTTGTACACCATTTGTGTATTACTTTTATAATTAAAAAATGTAATTCCAGAAAAGAAAGAGAAACTATATGCAGAGGACTAGCACATATTGGGCATGTTTTCATTGCTCAAAAAATGTGATCTTTCCATTTGCTGTCTTCCTCTTCTTCTCATCCCCTCTGCCCGCATCACCACTGGGATAACACTCTGCCTTTCCTTGTCTTGCTGTCCTGGAGAGGCAACTTCCTCCTCTGTCACAGGAGCCCTGCATCTGCTCCCCTGCCTTCCTGCATAAACCCAATCTTCAGTTGTGGCTCAGAGCTCATCCTCAGCAGAGACTGGAGGAATTCCCTTGTCCTTGGAAAGACCAAAAATGTCATGGCAACATCAAGAGGTAGTGCTCTAACCACCTCACCATGGGAGAGACCCTATAGCTCTAGGGAGTCAACACTTGGGTAACCTCATAATCATGGAGCTGACTAAACCTGGAATAAATCGCACCAAAGACATACTGATTTTATTGACTCTTTGCTATGTCTTCCTAGAATAGGATTTGGCAAATGCCACTCTTGCAATCTTCCTGCAAAAGTGACAGTGGCAAGACTTGAAGCATCTGATAGCCTTTATTTCTGAAAGACTCATAGGAATAACCACTAAAGCACAAGCCCTTTGACTCTCCACGGAAGGGATGTGGGGGATTCTCCTAGTCTGTCAACTCCAACCTACTTCTGGTGCCTTTGCTAGAATCTGCCTGTCTTCTTCTTGGTGTCTAGTAGCATCTGAATTTTTCTACTTGATTTTCCATTCAAGTTTCACCCTATTTGATATTTGTTTTCCTGTTGAAAGCAGCCTCAAACCAAGTGTGGAAGCCAGGAACAAAAATGTCACAAATCACAGATAAGGGAACACAGGTGCTTTTGTGGCTTCCTCTGCCAAGGTAGGGGTGTGTTTCTGGTTCACTTTGGAGATGCAGTAACTTCCAGCTAATGTTTCTCACTCAAGTGCAGTAGAGTTTACTTTTATTTAACTAACACTTATGGCAACTATATTCAATATTTTAAAAATATTTACTTATTTATTTGGCTGTGCCAGATCTTAGTTGTGGCACTTGGGATTTTTAGTCGCGGCATGTGGGCTCTTAGTTGCAGCATGCGGTATCTAGTTCCTTGATCAGGGATTGAACCCGGGCCTTTTGCATTGGGAGTGCAGAGTCTTAACCCTTAATTAATTAATTGACTGCATTAGGTCTTCATTGCTGCACATGGGCTTTTCTCTAGTTGTGATAAGTGGGGCTTACTCTTCATTCTGGTGTGTGGGCTTCTCATTGCTCTGTCTTCTCTTGTTGTGGAGCATGGGCTCTAGGTGCGTGGGCTTCAGTAATTGTGGCACACAGCCTCAGTAGTTGTGGTGCACGGGCTTGGTTGTTCCACCACATGTGGCATCTTCCCAGCCCAGGGATCAAACCTGTGTCCCCTGCATTGGCAGGCAGATTCTTAACCATTGCACCACCAGGGAAGCTCAGTATCAAACTTTTTGTAAATTGTAAGTAATAAATTTTATCTGAGAGTTTGAAGTCAGTGGTCAACTTTCCTTTCCTCCTGGGTCTGATATGAGGCCAGCTGATTACATTGTGGACATAAAGACAGGGAAATGCCAGGAGAAAAAGAAGCAGAGCCTTATTATCTATTAGTATGTAGCTTCAAGCAAATAATTGGCAAATCTACTGGCATTCTCACCAGTGTGTCAGAAACAGCCTCGTCCTGCTGACCTTCCCTGACTGTCCAGCATGCAGGGAGCCTGCCTTCTCTTGCTGCCTGTGAATCTGGGCTCGGGAAAGACAAGCCAGCCAGGTGTTTAGGCCCCATCAAATGTTGTCTTAGATTATATCCTGAAGGCAAACAGACCCTGCTGGTGGGTTATCAGTAGATGGAGGGACAGCCATCAATCATTGGAAAGGGACAATGTTTTGGTTGGTTGGCAGGTTTTTGCTTTAGATTCAGTTTTCTTTTGTTTTAACAATTGAGTCTGTCCACTTGTTTTGCTTTGCTTTGCTAGAGCTGCCATAGCAAAATACCACAGAACGGGTGGGTTAAACAACACAAATTTATTTTTCATAGAACTGGAGGCTGAAAGTCCAAGATCAAGGCACCAGCAGGGTTGATTTTCTCTGATGCCTGTGTTCTTGACTTGCAGGTGGCTGCCTTCTTACTGTGTCCTCACATGGTCTTTCCTCTGTACATGTGCATCCCTGGTGTCTCTTTGTGTGTCCAAATTTCTTCTTCTTATAAGAACACCAGTCATATTGGATTGGGCTCACTTTATGGGTATTATTTTAACTTAATTACCTCTTCAAATGCCCTATCTCCAAATACAGTCACATTCTGAGGTTCTAGGGGTTAGGACTTCAACATATTAATTTGAGGGGACACAACTGAGCCCATCACACCATGTTTCTGATTTATTGGAGGACTGCTCTACGATGATGCTTTTTTATTTCCTTGCACCAGTTATCAATATATCGCCTCTCACCGCCACGTTCGCCTTCCAATCCAAGCTCTGTGGCAATGGGACAATGAGCATGATTCCTTTAGACGTTCTGCTTTACAAAGTTAAGCTTTCTTGGTAGGGGGCGCTGGAGAGGCACTGAAGCAGGAAGAGGGCTTCCCCTCGGCCCTGTCCAGCAGCTGCCCCTGCAGTTCATGGTGTTGGTGGGAGGACAGCAGGAGGACCACAGTGTGGGTGTGAGACCATCCAGTGATGCTTTGTCCAAGAACACACAAGGAATGGGCAGTCCCTCGGCCACCTCCCAGCCCAAGCCCAGCACATGGTTGTCACTGGTCCCTCCACACTGACTCCAGGCCTCCTGTCCACACTGGCGCCCCCACTGCCCCTGCTTGCATCTCCCTAGGGAGTTCTGTCTCCTGTGGCCTTTCTGATGCTGCGGTCCTCCCGATAAGGGCACCATGTAACCTCCTGTCTGTACAATAGCCCCCACTCCCTCTGTAAGCCTGTACACCCAGCCACCAACTGTGGCCTCTCTGTGCCTTGGAGGGCTGCTTCCTGCTTTCCCAGTGCCTACAGACAAGCTCTGGCCTGGGCAAACCAGTGGCCTTCTCTCATACCAGTGGGATGCACATGCACCTTCTCCCCTTGGGGCAGAGACCCTCCCTTCCAAGTTTGTCCTTCCTTGGATACTCTCTGTAAGTCCTACAGTACCCTCTAGAGTCCTTATATATCTTACAGTTGCTTTTTTATCATGGCTTCATAATTCTTTATATTAAATTGCCCTGTTTAAATCATAAGATGGTTTCTGTCTCCTAAATGGATGCAGATTGACCAGAAATCAACATGTAATTAGCACTTACTATGGGCCATGAAGTTTACAGATGCTATTTCACCCTATGTACTTAATTTCACTTAATGTGGTGTGGGGTAGTGGATAAAAGCATGGGACATGGACTTGGGTACCAGGCAGGTGTGTACGACAATTCTGTCTCCACCACTTACCATCTCTGTCATGTTTGGGTAGAGGATGCTGTGATGCACCACACCCAGATCCCCCTTCAGGGTCGAAGTTCTCATCCATGCAGCTGCCAACAACGTTGGCTGCTAACAGCTCATGGCTCTGTTTTGCCCCGAAATTCATTTTCTACTGAAGGAAGCTACCACGTCCAAAGCGACAACCCCTCTGGAGAGAAATCCGCACCAGTGGCTGGTTGATATGGGGCTGCAAACACCTGGTCTCGCATGCCTTCAATAAGCCCATCTCCGTATCAGAGTGTCCTGTGATCTGAAGTTGCTGTTGCAGTTGCATCAAAGCTCCCCCTCTGTCCAGACTAGCTTTGCTTGCTCCTTCACAGGGATGGTTCCTGAGAGCATTCCCCAATAAAACTCCTGCATGCGCATTTCAGAGTCTCAGAGTGTGTTTTCTAGGAACTCAAACTGAAACAGTAAGTTATTGGACCCCTCTGAGCTTCTGTTCTTTCACTCACAAAAGGGAGAGGATAATTGCAACTATGTCAGAAATCCCTGGGGGGATTAAATGAGATAATGCATGGAAACTGTGGCAAATTACTTGACACACCCTTAGCTCTCAAAGGAACTCACTATTAAGATCGTTGATAAGATCCCCATTTCATACAGGAGGAAACTGAGGTTCAGAAAGTTTAAGTAACTGTCCAAAGTCACATAGTAAAGAGTGGATTTAAGCCTATAAATAGTTTTTTTTTTTCTTTTTCTTACCACTTTGTGCTGTCTCTTGCTCTTTGGAGCTAACGTATAAGTTCTGATAGAAGTTTTGATTCGAATAAAAAGTTTGTGGTGGAAGTCGGGAAGGGCAGGTACACGGTTGTCTTGGAGGCTTGTGGAAAATGTGTGACCATCAGCATCAAAGAGGCGGAAAGAGGACCCAGAGAATAGATGTGTGCGAAGGCTTGTGTGGGAATCGAATGAAAAAATGTTAAAGCAGTGAAGTTTAAGAAAACGCACCAAGCCATTGTTTGGACTGCCATTCATATCGTCGAAAGGGAAAAGTGGAAGCAATGTACCTCCCAGAAATTTTGATGGTTTTTAGAGTTATTTTTAAGTACTTGCTAAATTCTTAGAACTGGGGGAAAAAGCTATTCGCGGTTTTGCTCTTTCCACAGTTTGCACATCCACAGGTGACTTTGCTTTTCCTCTTTCCACTCTGGGATAATGGAAATAATAATTCTCTTTGTAAAGGATTCTCCTGAGCACCTCTGGTTGAGAGTAGAAGAAGCATAAAATGAAAAGCAAAATGAATAGGCAGCCCTGACTGTAGAATTGGGAACCAGCAGGAACCAGCAGGCAAAGAGACAACATTTAAAACATCAATGTAACAGTTGTCAATATCCACTCCTCTGGGCGTTACTGTCCCCAAGATACTTCCTGTGGGCTGAGATCTCACTATTGATTTGGTGCAGTGCAAGATCTAAGAGGGAATCTGTGAAAGCCTCTTGATCTTTCACCTCTGCCTGCTCTGTTCTGGACCCCACAGGCCACTTAAAGAAAGCAAACATCACATTGAATGAGCACGTGGGTAGAAACATCATTAGCTGCCCCAAGATACAGCCTAGGGACAGGAGAGGCTGGGCAGTGCAGTGGATCACAGATGGGCATCCTCTCTCTGGAAGAGAAGGCAGTTCTCTCAGGCTGAATCAGGGGAGCTTGAAGGCCACTACAGTTCGTGTGATGGGGCATAAAAAGGAATGTTTAACCAGGAGCTATTGTGTGCACCAAGTCACACTTGTCTACAGATGCAGATGGATCACAGCCTCTACAGGTAAAGAATTGGAAGCTTTGGGCAAGGAGAGTAAAAATCCAGTTTTAGAGAACTTTCCACCCAAGGCCACCTTTGGCTGAGGATAAGTGATAAACTGTTGCCCCACCCTGCTTGCAGATCCAAATTTCAAGATTCTCCCTTCCATCTCTGGCCCTGAGTGGAATAAATCATTTTGAGAAAACAAAAGAATCATTTTATGCAAATGACCCGTGTTACAGTGCTAGAAAAGCCAAGAGAAAAAAACTGAAAAGTTATTACATATGATTAACACATTCAAAATATTCATTAAGGTCAGTTAAGACATGAGTCTGTAGTTTTCATATAAATGGAAGAAAAGGCAGAGAGCAAACGAAGGACAAAAATTTTACAAGAGTAACAAGATGTGTAATACCCTCATGGGTGACATTAACAAGAGATGTGCTGGATCTTTTGAAAAAGAGGAAAAGAAAAAGGAAAACTTGGTTAGGGCCACATACAGATGAGTAAGATAAGAGATTCATCTTATCCTTTGATGGAAAGACTCTACAATTTATAAGATGTAAATTTTCTCTCCGTTGATTTATACATACAGTATAATTCCTATCAATGACCCAGCAGAATTTTTCTTGGACTCTGACAAGGGGATCCTAAAATTCATCTAGAAGGCTCATTTTATTTAAAAAATCCTGGAAAAATCTTTAAAAAAATGAGAATAATGTGGGGGAACTTGTTCCATACAATGATACTAAAGTATTAACACACAAAGTACCAGGTACAAAAACACAGACAGTTCACTCCAACTGTGATCATGTGTGGCTCTGGTAATTAAACATTAATAATAAAGGCAGCTTGTACGGGGGGGATTGAAAAGCCCTCATTGGTAGAGTAGGTATGTCTAGTTTGCCGAAGCATACAATTAATGACATCACTGTGTGTCCTATTTATCCAGCCATGGGGCATTTATCCTAAGGGAGCAGCAGTGTCTTGGCAGACAGTGAAAAATCTGAACCTCCATTTAGTTTCCTATTTGTCTCACCTGAAAGCTGAACTTCAAAGCTCAATTGCTCACATTGTCTTTTGTAGTTCAGCCAAAGCAGACATCATGGCATCTTCTTGACCTTTCTTTCTGATTGCAGGCATCAGTCATTTGAACAATGCTTCTGTGTCCCTTAAAATCAGAGCAGGAAAAATTGAGTTAATACAAAGACCAACTGGAGCTGGATTCCAAGAAGAAATAAAATAAGATTTTAATGCCCACAAACATCTATGCTCTCTCTAAGCGCTATGTAGCTGACATATTTTCTTTTGCTTCGAAAGCCAAGAACTTATATTTAAATTCAGTGTACATGTATAGACAATATAAATGATAGACAACTTCTATTTCTGCATTTTTTCATACTTTTAAAATGGCCTTTCTTGCATTTAAAAAAAAAAATCTTGAGTTATGTTCTTTCATATTATTTCATTCCATAAACAGCTTGAAATCCTTTTGGAAGAAAGTTAGATTTGGGAGCCCTTCCCAGGGAGGCTGAGAACAGAAACTGTGACCTTCGGAGATATGTATAGACAACCTGGCTTGTAGGGAGGCACAGAGATTGTTACAGAGCCCGTGCCGCAAGGTCGAGACTCAGTCCTGCAGCAATAGTGGGGGGTGTCCTCCTAGTGGCAACACTGGCAGGTGCAGTGGGGTCTGTCTGATTTCCTCTCATTTGTAAGGCCATAAGGGGGAGCACTCCCAGCACTGAAGACTCCGGCCTCAGCCTCCAGGGTGGTTGAACCCAGAGGAGGGGGAGCCTGCCGTGGGTGGAGGCATCTGAGCCAAGGATGGTGTCTCCTCCAGCATGTGGAGGGCTGCAGGCACAGACAGTGAGGCCCAGTGGTGGTGGCTAAGGTTGCAATGGGGATGTTCATTCCATCACTCAGTGACAGGGAGCCCTTAGTGTTACCAAGTTCCTACTGCTCGCTGCTCAACAGGCCAATAAATTGAGAGACTAGTTGTTGAGTAGACCAAGAAGATGGTGGACTAGTGTCTCAAAGAACCATCTTACCCAAGTTAGAATTCAGGCTTCTTTTACACTAAAAGAGGAGGAGGTGTGGCTGGTTGTTGCAAACTTCTTGATGTAGGAATCCTTTGTTCTTGCAGCTGTCTATTTAGGTATGGTCACAAGGTTCCTGTAAACCTCCAACAAGACAAATATTATTCTCTGTTCTGCAACTTTTTATCTCTATATGAATGGGAAAACATTATACCTTTATAGGTCAGAGCCTTGAAAATGGGATATCATGTATATTTCAGGCTATAGGCAATATTCTTTTACAAAAGTGCAGAGCCAGCATGACTAAGCACAGGCAACAGAGCACAAGAGTTAGAGCTAAAGGAATATGGAGTCAGGTTTGTTCGTCTCTGTTACATTTGCTGTTCTCTGTTATATTTGTTCTTATCTGTTACATTCTCTGGCTTCAGGGGTTCTGACCCTTCATCAATGCACCAGACACTCATGGCCCATCTGCCAATTCATTCAACCTACTCTGACTTGACAGCCCCATTCCCCTGTGGTCCAGCCTCTGCCTACCAGGTGCAGGGAAGTTACCCAGGGTTTATGCACAGGTGTACAGAGATGAACAGCAGACACAGAGATGAACAGCCAGGAGCTTGTTGCTGAAACTTGGCCTCTGTTCACCAGTGCCGAATGGAAATGTGGAGACAGGGTTTTGGGTGAAGTAGAAAAGAGTAGCTTTTATTATTTTACCCGGCAAAGGGGGCCACAGAAGGCTAATGTCCTCAAGCCTGCGTCCTGCCCTGGAGGGGGCAGCGAGGAGTCTTCTAGTGTTCAAGGAGCAGGGCATGATCAGCTCGTGGACATTCTTCTGATGGGTTGGTGGTGAGGTAATGGGGACTCAGCATCACCAACATTCTGGTTCCAACCGGTCTAGAGTCTAAGTTCTTGTGGGCAGCAGTTTTCATCTGGTGGGGGTCTGCTTCCTGTAAAAACAATTTAGGAATTGTCTCAGGGCTTTATATCTTTCAGGAAACTGTGAGTTTGGTGATTCTGCTGCGTGGCAGATTTATCGTCTAAATGGCTAACAGCTCCCCAGCCCGACAGTTATTCTTTGTTTCTACATCTTCACGTTTCCCAATCATTAACTCTTGAATCAGCATTTTACTTCAAAAGACAAGGACACCAAGGGCTTGTACATGGTTTCTAGCTCTTTCTTCCAGGGAGGTCTCTCTCACTCTGGTCTTACCTGTCTCGCAATCAGAGGGTTTATCTGCTGTCTGCCTCTCAACCCCCATAATCTCTCACACCAGTGCCTATCACTTAATGCCCAGCAGTGATAGCTACTGTTCTTTTTTTTTTTTTTTTCTTGTATAAATAGTATAAATAATGTTGCCTAATAGTCTGTGCTGGAAGGGCACCCTGGTCTTAGTCCAACTTTGTCCCTAAAAATCTGGGTGCTTCAACGCCCAGACAACAACCTCTTTAGGCCTCAGGTGCTTCTTAAAAAAAGGAAAATAAAAAAAGGAAGAAGAAAGGACAGTAGATAACATAAGCAGACCACAGAGCACTTTTCCTTGAAGTGGGTCACACAGAACACCAAATCTATGGGATGTTAAGAAGTGTTAGAGACAAAATTATTTCTGTAATCAAATGACCTTGATAAACACTGGATTAAATGAAGCAAGGAGGTCTGGCATTGAGACAGAGCCCAAGCAGGGGAGAAGGTGAGAGAGAGGTTATCCAGTCTGATGACTCTACAGTTTCCACTTTTCCACAAATGCTTATATGGCTTGCAGAGGGTTCTTTGATGGCCCTACATCCTTACAATGGATACCTCGCTTCTCAAACTAGCCTAAGTGGTTTTCTGCTTCCTAGACCCAGACGACCACCAACAAATCCCTTTGCCAGTGCTGAGAGTGAGAAGGGGCATTCCGTTGCCCATCTCTCTCACACTCTCTGTCTCTCTGCTTCTGCATTTCACATGTGGCCTTTAATGGCTGACCCATGACCTTTCAGCTCTGGCACCACAGTGCTCTTACAAATTGCCAGGAAAGGTCTTGATCGGCCTAGCTCATCTTTTTGAGCCAGGCTACAACTCATGGGTAGTCAACCAATGGCTGGGTTCCCCTTGAATCAAGTCCCATACCCTTCTCAGCTGACCCTGTCCAAGGGCCTTCAGGGCTGGCAGATTCCCTGAGATGGGGACATGAGCAGGTATCTCAAAACCTACCACTTTAGTCTTTGGGGAGGGAGGTGGGGTGGGGGAAGACCTAGAGAACTTGGGCACTCAGGTACCACAACTCACCATATTGTCTTCTCCGTCTGGAATTCTCAAGGTCCATCCCCACACTGGTTCTCCCTTTGTGTCAGTTACCTGTGCTCTATAACATATCACTCCAGCAGTTAGCTCATGAACCTGCAGGTCAGCTGAGTAGTTCTGGCCTGGACCAGGCCTGCCTGATCTTGGCTGGACTTGCTCAGTATCTGTGGTCAGCTGTCAGGTCAGCTGGGCCACTGGTTTAGGATGGCCTTACTCACAGGTTTGCAAGAGACTGGATGTCAACCATGGGGATGGAGGCTCCTGAGCCATGTGTCTCTTCTCTTTCAGCAGGCCAGCCTGGGCTTGCTCACATGCAAGGGTCCTGAGCTGGCTCTGCCTCAGAGACTGAATCCTCTTTTAACTGAATTCACTGCTTTTTCTACCCTAATGCCCAAGCCAGCCTGCCCTCCAGCATAATGCACCTTTATTTTCTTCTGACCCCCTCACAAATATTGACCATTTACACCCCTCCCTGGGTTGCCAGATTTAGCAAGTAAAAATATAGGACAATATTAATTTGAATATTATATAAATAACAGCAAGCTTGCTTTTTTTTTTTTTTTTTTTAGTATATAAGTATGTCCCAAACATAGCATGGGATATACTTATACTAAAAGATTACTTGTTGAAATTTAAGTTTAATTGGGTGTTCTTATTTTGTCTGGCAACCCTCCCCTCCCACAAATCCTTCTTGGCCCAGCCTCAAGGGAGAGGAGAGGGCACTGGGCTGCTTCCAGGATGAATCAATGGTCCTCTGTAACCAGAAGGGGGCAGGGCTGGCCTTCGATAATGGGTGTGGGATCAACATCTTTTCTTCTCACTGAGTCTCTCCTTATAAATGGTGGGTGATAAAACGTGGGCTGAGGGTACCCATGGTTCGAGGGATCCCTATGACTCTGAGAACCATTTCCCTCTCAAATATGAAGCTGATCAAGGCATCGCCATAGATACACATGATTCAGTGTTACCTCATGAATCTTACTCTATTTGGTGCTGAAGTCCATGGACCTCTGGACCCAAGCTCTCCTGATATTATTTAAATATTTAGTAGCCTGGATGCTTTAGAGGTATTTTGAACTGGTGGCCCACATGCTGAATTCAGGATTTGGATTTGGGCCCATGGGTGCAGATCCAATCATCTCTGGCGCTCTCTCCACACAGGAGAAGGCTCCACTATGACACTCACTTTCCAGTGTCTCTGTACAACTACAGTAGTAAGTCAGTCCAGGCCCGAGCACTTCAGGCAGGCTGTCAAGAGGGTCATCCCTTCCTTTAACTTGGGGGGAGGGCTTTTCTTCTTACATGGACCCCTCTCCCCCATCATACTTTCAGCATGAGGCATTGGGGCAAATATATCCGCTCTTTGAGTACATTCTCACCCTGTACTCCCTCATCCCTCCATCTACCACTGGCTTTCTATCTTGAACCATCTTAATAGTAAGATTCCAGATTGGGTTTGGGGTTTTGGAGGAAATAGTTCTTGTGGGTCTGAGACAGATGACATGGGGTCCAGCTCAGCTGACCAGGGTTTTGTGGATGATATTGGTTCAAAGCCATTGGCTACAGTAAAAACAAAACAAAACAAAACAAAACAAATGAACAAAAAACAAACCTTGGATTTCCATTTGCCTTTTGCATCTTGTTCAAACATCATTATCAGGAAACTCTTGGAGAGGTGAAACTGTGAATTGGCATTGGCCGTGGGTGTTTCCAGATCCCTGTCCTTTTACAATTTTAATAGCACATTGGTTTCTAACACATCTGTGAATGAGGAAAATAAAATTCCTCCTCTATAATGTTGAGAGATCCAGGGAAGTGGTAACAAGATTTCTTATTACCAATGGTCTTCTCACACAGTGGAGTTGCCATTGGAGATTGGAGATGAGTTTGGTGGGGTGTATTAGTCAGGGTTCCCTAGAGAAACAGAACTAATAGGAGATTATCTCTATCTCTACCTATCATTATCTATCTATATCTATCTATATCTATTTATTTATCATCTATCTATCATCTATCCATCTATCTATCATCTATCTATCTATCTATCTATCTATCTATCTATCTATCACCTATCATCTATGTGCATACGTATGTAAGTACCTATCATCTTTACTTATTGGAATTGGCTCAGGTGACTATGGAGGCTGGTAAGTACGGAGCTGATGTCCTAATTTGACAGCCATCAGGCAAGTGAATTCTCCCTTCCTCAGGGGAGGGTTGGTTTTTTGTTCTATTCAGGCTTTCGATAGATTGAATGAGGCCCACTCACATCATGGAGGACAATCTGCTTTCCTTAGTCTATTGATTTAAATGTTAATCTCAAAAAACACACGAACACTCAGAATAATGTCTGGGCACCAAATGTCTGGGCACTCCGTGGACTAGCCAAGGTGACGCTAAACACGAGGTTATCACAGCTGGCATGGAATCATAGCCCAGGCTTCTCTTCATACGAAGACATCTGGCTTCTGACTGTGAGACAGAGGGTAATATCAGACTAATCCTTCCTTAAGCAAAGTATAAATGTTGAATAAAATACAAAATATATATGGTTAAAGGTACTGGAGAACAATGTAGAAACATGAGGTAAGGATGGAGAGGAGATTCCAGAGAGAAACGAAATGTGTTGCAGTGAAGCTAACGTTTGCTGCCGCTCTTCCCTCGGGGACTTTTGCTGATTTGCACTCTGGGGCACAGAGGTGGGCAGGACACAGTGGCCTAGAGTCTGGAACAGTGTTACTAGGCTGGGAAAACATAAATGAGCTCAGAAGCAACAAGAAGATAGGACACGAAGGACCAAGTTCCTGGAGAACAGAGAACCACAAGAAAGTGAATCCAATGTTCTGCATGCAATTTCCCTTCAAGGAATTTTCAGACTCCTGAGGGGTGAATGTCTGGGATGAGATACTGAATAACCATGCGAAAGTCACCAGCTTAAATGACAGAGATGTTACTAGGCTCATAGGACTCAGGAAACAAAAATTTGTGTCTGAACATGTGAAGGGGCCAGGACTCTGGGAAACAGTCCAAGCGTTCAGTGGCGACCCGCTCACTGCTACATTAGGGGAGAGCCCAAATACACCAGACCTCAAAAGAGACCGCAACCCTGTCTTGACTTATCAAGGGAACCTTTCTGTCCCCCATCTGCTCGAGAGAAGACAATCGAACCTCCTCTTGAGGAAGAAAGCAGCCACAGCTACCTAATTTTTGATACACATTATTCAGCATCTAATAAAAAAGACCAGGCATAACAAATTACAGAAAAAATAACTGAAAGCAAAGAGAAAAGTAGAACATATTCACAGGTATACAGCCATTATCAAACACAGACCTTAACCGTGCTTATTCTGTACAATGAAACAGACGAAAAGACAGAAAACTTCAGAGAAGTAGAAACCAAAAAAAGAACCAAAATTCTCGTACTAAAAAATTAAAATATCTGCAATTAAGAATTCAACAGAGGTATTTAACAGCGAATCAAATAGAGCAAAAGAGAGCAGAAGTGAGAGTTGGGCAAGTGGAAAATATCCAGATTAAGCCCAGAGAGAAAAAAGAATACAAAATGCACAAAAGCACATAAGAGACATTTGGGACATGATTGACATATCTAATATATGTATAATTGTGGTTCCAGAAAAAGAAGAAAAAATAGGAATAAAAGCAATTTTTAAAGAGATCGTTTCTGAGAATTTTTCAAAACAGACATCAAATTGCATTTTCAAGGAGTTATATGAACCCCAAGCAGGATGAACACATGAAAAACTGCATGTAGGAACATTATTTTAAAACAGTTGAAAGACCAAAAAGAGAGAGAGAGAATGTAAGGCAGCCGGGGGTAGGCGGGGGAATCATTACCTTCAAAGGATTATAAAAAATATAGATAACTTTTCAATCAAAAACGCGAAAGTCAAATATAATGGAATGACATCTTTCCAGCACCGAGAGAAAACATCTGCCTACTTCAAGCTCCATACCCAGTAAAATTATCTTTCAAGAATGAAGGCAAAACAAAGGTGTTTTTTTAACATGAATCCATCTGGTTCCTTGATCAGGAAAACAGAGGCACTGCAAGTAGTTTTTGTAATAAATTGTTTTATTATAGGAACTGGGGCTCCTGTGCGTGTGAGTGGACTGGGGCGTGTATGAAGTTTTGGAAGGCCGCAGCTGGGGGAACAGAGAAAGTCACCAGCTACTTTAGCCTGAACTACTGGAGTGGACAGGATAGCAAACAAACATTGAAAGCAAGACAAATTAAAACAAGTGAACAAGGACTTCTGAGAAACAAAGCCGGAGGACTTGACTTAATATCAAGACTTACAAAGCTGCGATAATTAAGACGGTGTAGTATCAACATAAGAAATGACACAATAGTTCAACAGAAGAGTATATAAGAGTCTAGAAAACATCGGCTCATACAAAGACAACCTTAAAGCTCTCAGCTCAGTTCCTGGCTGGCATGAAGGGAGAACATTTATGCCTATTTTCGTGGACTCTGTGAAACTCATGGAACTTTGAGGTAGGGAGACAGACAGTGGCTTTAATGATATTTTCCCCACAGGGTCTTGTGTATTCCTGTAGGCTGGACCTGGCCAGGGGCTTAGTCCTAACATTCAAAGCCTATTTACCTGCAACCCAGGGACAAAATAAATGTAGCTGGGACTCTGGAACATCACAAGATCTTTAAAAATATAAATTTTAGGTAGCTGTTGACTTACCTTGAAAATGATCAGATTCTTCATGAGCTTATGGTTACCAGGGAGGAAGTGTTCGTGGGGAGGGGAGATAGATTGGGAGTGTGGGATTGACATGTACACACGGCTATATTTAAAATAGAAAAGCAACAAGGACCTGCTGTATAGCACAGGGAACTCTGCTTGATATTCTGTAATAACCTAAATGGGAAAATAATTTGAAAAAAAATAGATACATGTCTCTGTATAACTGAATCATTTTGCTGTACACCTGAAACCAACACAACATTGTTAATCAACTATACTCCAATATAAAATAAAAATTAAAAAAGAGAAAATGATCAGGTTCTTCCAGATGGTTAAAAGTTCAGTTTGGAGTATAAATACATCTGGAATCTCCACTTGGGGAGAAACTTACTCAGTTCACAGATAATTGAAAGCGACAGCTTAATAAGAGAAGGAAGAGACAGCACAGTGAAGATCACTAACAATGATGTTCCTAGAGAAAACCCTCAGGGCTCTCACCCTGATCCCTGGGCCAGCGGCTTCCTCTGGGTGCCACAGTGTTGTCACGGCCAATGTCCCTGTCACAGCAAATGTCTCTGTCACAGCAAATGTCCCTGCAGCAAGAGCAGTCTCACCCTCCAGATGAAATCTTTCATGCCCGGGCAAAGTCCCTGAAGGCTCTCCATCCACACCTTTGGGTTCTGAGGATGTGTTACCTATGTGGTTTCACTGGGAGGGGTCACATCTTGCACCTGGACCAGTGGCCACTTGGGGGATTTGGATGTTCCCTAGAGTTGAGCTATGCTCTGTGAGAATAAAGGACAGCCTTGAGGGCTGGAGCAGCCAAAAGAATAGGGTGGGGAATAAACAAATGTTCATTGAGCACCTGCTGTATACCAGGTGCTTAACGCTTCACACCCATGACCTTATTTGATTTTCACAATTCTGTAAATTGGGTTTTATATTTTCCATTCTTCAAAAGAGACTGAGGCACAGAGGGATCAAGCATCATGTCCAAAGTTGTCCGACCAGTAGGAGGTGGCAAGAACTCCCTAATGTCCGGAAGTCTGCCTCAACTGGTCTCCCAAAGGGAGGGGAAAAGAAAAGATGGAACAGCTTGAAGGGGAGTGGCTTCTCCACCACTAAACCCTCCATGGAACTCTGTGTGCCCTTAGACCACGTCCTTCACCAGGTTGTTTCCTTCCCCACCTCTGTGTCTTTGCCTTAAAATTCCACCACGTGGCATAACTACCCCCTCACAGCCTTACTTTTGTAAAGATGTGCTAGTGCCTGACTCAGGTAATGGCTCTAAGCAGATGAATGGGCCCGTCTCTGTCCTCCACCCATGCTTCTGGGTCTTTCCCTGTAACATCTCCCCCAAATACTCCTTCTCATGGGGTTTCTCTCCCTCCTCCCTCCTCCATCCTAGAAGGTCAGATCCTTGCTGGGTAGGAGCCAAGGAGGTGTGACTCAGTGGCTTTTGAGGTGTTCTCCTGAGAAGAGGTGTGGCCTGGAGGTGAAGTCTAGGGGCTCTGGAGCCAGACAGCCTGGTTCAAATCAAGGCTCTGCCATGAGCTAGCAAACCATGCCTCAGTTTCCCCATTTGGAAGATGGAGGCAGAGCAGAACTAATTCTCATGATTTGGGGGAGCAGCTACTAAGTTTGTTGATATCTGTCAACTGCCTAGAAAGATGTCTAATCCATAGTAAATGCACAGTGAAACAGTAAGGGGTACTGGACACAGAGAAGGAGACTTGAAGTGTTGGTCAGTGGTTCTGTGATCACCATACCTGGGTCGGAACAGAGAGTTAATAAATATCTCTAGACCACTGACCACCTTTGTCTCAATTAAGTGCCGTTTTTCCAGAAGAGAGGACTGGGTTCCACCTGTTGTAGTTTCCTTTCCTATAAAGGATGAAGGAGGATATATTACACCTTCGGCTGAAATCCAGCTTCATCACCAGATGCTCTGCTCAGTCACCATCGAGGGTCCAGCTGCCGCTTTACGAGCATCATAGGTGCACTTTCCTGGGTGTATTCTTGTCCACCGAGAACTCATCCTCACTGCTCTCTCTCTAGTGTATGTTTTATTTACCTGTTTTGTTTACTGTTTGTTTCCCCCACTAGAATGTAAGTGCCACGAGGGCAGGGCTTATTGTCTGCTTAGTTCACTGCTCTATTCCCAGTGCCTAACAGTGCCCAGCGCTTAGTAGGTGTTCAGCAAATCTGTGTTGAGGGAGCGAATGCATGCATCCCAATAAACATGCATGGAGCCCAGGTAATGGCCACCCACATGCCTTAATATAAGGACTGTTCAATGTCCAGCTCCCCTCTAAGTCTGTGAGCCGCATGAGGATGGGACCTGTGTCTGTCAGTTTCCCCACTCCACTCTCAGAATCTTCCAGAATGCCTGATCAGGAACCTCTTTGCTTGATATCTTGGACTTGCATGTCCCCAGGAAAACCAGTCACTTAGTTCTGCAGGTGCCAGTTCCACTGGTGGAGAGGATTTTGGCAGCTCTTCAAGCATTTGATGTAGCTCTTATTCAATTTTTAGTTCAAAGCAAGAGAAAGGTTTTGTGCCTGGCAGGTTGCTAGGACACAGGGCGGGCCTCCTGGGATCCCCTCCTTTCTAATAAAAGCGGTGTCCACAGACCCAATAGGCAGGGAGGGCAGGGTGGGGAGGGGTGCAGAGGGTTCAAGGGGGCTGGTTGGACATGGGGTCGTGTGTGCTGGTGGCCTGTTGGAGGAGGGAGGTGGGACGAGCCAGGACAGGGCACATGGCAGGGGTGGACCTCACAGTGCAGTGCCTTTCTGGCTGCCCCTCAACCCGGCTTCACCCCACTTGGTCTCATCCACACCCAGCTGTCGGAGGATTCTCCACTCACCGCTGTGTCCGTACTCACATCTGCGTCCGTACTCACATCTGCTCACGCAGGCCTACAGTGCCTCCCACTGTCGACAGGACAAAGTCCACACCCCTTACCCTGGCATCCAAAACCTCCAACCCTTTACCTCCGAAACCCTCTCCAGCATAACCTTCTGCTGTGATCCTATGTGAACTTTCTATTGCTGCAAAATTGGTTTTCTCTTCTTTTCTCCGGTGGCCTTTGCCCACAGTGTGTCTCCTCCACCCTCTCTGGGACTATCCTACCCTCTTTCTCGCTCTCTCTTTTTTTAATACTTTATTTTATTATTATTTTTTAGTTTTGTCTTTCTCTTTATTTAAGCCTTCCCTGGCTTTTAAGACCCAACTCAAACCTCACCTCTTTGGAGTGGGGGTGGGGAACTTTCACCACTTGTGACTTTTGGTACAGCTTCTTCCTGGACACGTATCACCCACAGTCACTCTCTGGGCCTTCGCACCGACTTCATTGTGGGGACGCGTTGCCACATGCCTGGTATTGAATACGTGCAACTAAGTTGGCATTTCTGAGTTTCCCCACTACTTCCAAATAGATGCCTGTTTACAGCTGGAGGGGCACACCTTGGGAGTGGGACTTTTGACCCCTAAAGGATGCATCATTGCATCTGAATAGTGTCCCCAGATTCATCCCACTGACCAAGATCGTGCCTTAAGCCCACTGTCTCACCAGGACACGTCGACCCTTCCGCTTCCTTTGATCTTGGGGTTGTCCTTGGGCATTTGACCTCCATTTCTGGATTGGCCCATTATTGCACTGGTGCATCCTCACCCCCTTCTTTTCATGGAGCTTGGCTTAGAGCCCCTGCCCTGGCCTCAATCTCCTCTCAAGGTGAACTAACTCCTGACATCGAGGCAGTGACATTTCAGGACACAGCACTTTGCTGCACAGCCAACATCGGCCACTGTGAAGACTCGCTTATTCCTCTTGATGTCCTTTATGCCTTTTCCTAGGACCTTTATCCAAAGGACACTCAGGAGAGATCAGCAGTGGGGGCAACAGTGGTGGACGTCTCTGGGGAGGTGATAATCTGAGGCTCTTCTCATCTCCAGCTTTCTAACCACGATTGACACCAGATTGGAGGCGATTGTAGAGTGAATCGCAAACCGCTGCTCTGCGTGCTGACCACTGCACCCCCATCCCGTAAGCATCACCCCTCACCGTTCACAAAACCCAAGGTCCACTTTATTAGCATCCTTGCACACTGATTAACTGGTCCTCACAGCAGCCCTGAGATGCAGGTTGGTGCTGGCCCTCCTGTTTTTCAGGGAGAGGATAGGACACCCCTTGGCATCCCATCACGGTCACCCAGCAGCTGGGTTGACGACTCTTCCCAGGAAAAGTAGGCTGTGGGTGGTCACCTCCCAAAGGAGCACCAGGAAAGGCCGGTTGAAATGGGCATGTGGGGCCGAGGTCGCGTTCAGAGACTGGGGCTGGGAGAGGAAGCCGGAGGCCGCGCCTGCCTCGGTTCCCCGCTCACTCATGTCCATTGCTGCTTTGTGTGACACCTAGAAGGAAAGAAAAGGGGCAGACACAGCATCAGGTCAGGGTGCTTTGAGGGGGCCAATGCCACCTCTTGCGGCACTAGGGAGATGGAGGCGGAGTCACCCTCTTCAAGCCCCACCTTCCCAGGAGGCAGCTCCAGCCTTTATTTTGATGGGGAGACAGATGGGCCTGAGCTGGGCTGGGCTGAGGGCTACCTGAGCATGCACCAGGCTGCAAACACCCAACAGTGACTTTTAGGAACATTTCCCAAGCACCTGGGTGCATGTGGCACAGCCCTGAGTGCCATTTTCTGCTATGAGCTGCATTTGCCCTCTCTAGGCCTCAGTTTTCTCATCTTTAAAATGTCTTGCTTAGCCTAAGTCAATGGTTTTCAAAATGAGCTCAGCTAAACCAGGTTGTCTGATGCGCTGAGCCCTCTACTGGCCTCTGTGAAAAGAATTCTTATTTTAAAAAAACCTCATTTTCACACAACTCCTTAAGAAGGATTCTGAGGCTTTAAATAAAATAAAATTGAAAACCTTTGGTCTTGACAATCTCTTTCATTTCCAAAAAGGTCTATGAAGAGATAAATCTAACATCTAAGGTCACTGTGGAAGAAATTCTATAAAAGGCTAAATTATTTCTTTTCATCCTTGTTCACCTTCTCCACAGTGGATGCATGTGCGCGCACACACATACACACACACACACACACACACACATACAAGACCACGTCCTTGTTCCTTGGTTTCACATTCCAAATCTCAGCTGGTCTTCCCCAAATCAAAGACAGTAAACTTTCCTTACAAAATTTCTAATAAAGGCTCAACTGAAAATGCCTCTATCTTAGGAAGATAACAGAAGAACAGTGAAGGGTATTTTTTTTCTTCCCCTCTATGGAAAATTGCATTATTCTTCTCAAATATGAACTCTCCTTCCCTGTAGGATGTCATCAGCCCTCACCCATGCCCTGTGGCCTGCAGTGCCTCCTGCAGGAGAGCACAAGCCTATGGCATTGATGGCGGTCTTGACTGTGGGACTTGACTTAGCCAATGGCATGTGAGTGGCCTTGACAGAGGCTGGGGTGAGGAGACTTGTTAAGAGACATTGCACATTTTCTCTGCTTTTTTTTCCCACTGCTATGAGAATGACATTTCCCAAATAGAAGCTTCTCCTTTAACCTACATTCTAGATAGAAGAAGATGGGAGAAGTAGATCTGTAGCCAGATGGTAGAGATACACCTCTAGAGACATGTCACATGGACAGGTAATAAATCTCTGTGATGATAAGGTACTGAGATTTGTGGATGGTTTGTTACTGCAGCAAAGCTGATGGATATACTTCTTGTTCATGCCCTCTACTCTCTACAGCTATAACAGAGGCAGGCAGGGTCTCGCTGCCTGCCCATGGAGGAGGTTTGAGGGATAAAAACAAGGCTAGTCCCACAGCTGGGGAAATTCTGGCTCCATGGATGCGTATGTACTCTATTCAAGACTGCATTCCTTCTTTGAAGAACACAGACGTCTAGAAGAAAGGAGAGTGGAAAGGGAGCTGCCCATGAAAAGAAGGCTTAAAGATTGTGATATTAAAGAACCAGAATAGAAAAAAGGGGCAAATGCTCCTTATGTCAAAGGAGAAAAAACACCCCCCTCCCCACTGGCCAACACATGCATCCACGTTCACCACCTTACCCTGGAGATAGTTCTGTTGAGCTGCCCAGTGATTCCGGAGAAGTCAGCTTCTAAGTTGAACAAGTCAGTGAGACCAATACGGGGAAGTATCTCTTCCAGGTTATATGTTCCAGAGATGGAAAACCTTGGCAAATGCAAATCCAACAAGCTGGGGAGAGAATCAGACGGAGAAGCGCTGCTGTCTTGTTATCCGTGCTGCTCTTGCCCTATCTGTGGGAAGCCTGAGGTTTGGGAGGGAGATGTGCTTCCCAGAGTGGGGGTACCAGTCTTCTCGTGACACTACCTGCTATGCCAGGACATTCCATGGCCCAGAGCCTCCATCTCTTTAGACCTCATAGAGTGTCTGTGTCTGGATCTGAGAAGACTCCTGGCACAGCCATAGGTCTTCATCTTTGTCACATTTCTGGAGGGCTTTCTAGGTGCCAGACATTGAATTAGGTTTCTAAGGCTTCACTGATCAAAGCCATGTAGTAAGCGTGGAAGTTAAATACTGTTAACATTGTCCCACCTCCATATTCGATTCATCAGCAAGTTCTGTTGGTTCAGTTTCTGAACTGTATCCTAAATCCATCTACTGGCAATCCCCTAAGAGAAGCTACACCATCTCTCACCTGTCTGCACTTCAGGGGATATTGACGATCTGATGACAGATCATGCGTGTACAGTGAGGGCGCAACTCTTTCAATAACTCTTCCTCCTGCTACCGTCATGCCTTTGCCATCAGATTGCCGTATTTCTTGTGTTACGTTCACAAGTTTCTTTTAACCCAGAGAAAATGTGTCCCTTTCTTCCTGGGATTATTCTTTTCTGAAATTATTGTCTGCCACCTGCAAGCTTGGTTAGTTAATAACCATCTTGGAAACTCCTTCCTGAAATGAATTCAGATTAGAGGTGCTAATGCAGGTTAGAGTATTTTTACTGGTTTCACTCCTGGGCCAATATGAAAGTACAGAGGTCTAATTGAAGTGAGAGATAGTTGGACGTCTGGGATCGAATGGTGAAAAAAGGAAACAAATCTGGACAACAGAAAACAGGGCTTACTTGGTATAATTTTTTCACAGGTAGAACTTGGAGGGCAGGCCCCACCGTGGAGGGGGTTTTGAGTACAGTCTAGCTGAAGGGGGTCTGGCAGAGAGCCCAACACAGTGTAGGTGTTCAATCGGTATAAATGAAGAAATGGAGTTACCAGGAAGCATGATGCTCCTGGGCCCACTAGCCTTTCTCACAGCCGAATGGAGGGAAACCTGGCAGCCTGAGCTTTCTACGTCTGAAAGCCCATTCGGTTGCTGCCATGATATTGTAACTCTCTGGCACAAGAAATGTTAGCAGGGAGCATCAGAGGTTTAGAAAAATAACTTGCGTTGGTTCTGATTTTGGAAGGTCAAAGTTGGAGGTCAAAACAGATCCTTCCTAAGGGAAAACCTACTGGTCTAGAAGATTCTATAGTACTATTCTATACTCCTGTGGTGGGAGAAGGGGCCGTTCACTGCAAGGGAGCTTGAGAATATGGGACTGGAATCAGAAACTGACCACAGCTCTGTAGATTCACAGAAAACAGGAATAATACTTTAAATCCTGGCTTCTGTTCTTGACCTGTATCTCTTTTATTTGGTACTTGAATCTCTACCCAAACACAAAACACCCTTTCTCTATCCTTGATACCTCAATGTCATTGGGGTGTTTAGAGAAGGCTCCTGTGGGCATGAAGGTGACTGATGCCTACCAGGTGGTGATGGTAGATTAAAGATAGCCATCAAGAGCTTTAGTCTAGGACTTCCCTGGTGGCGCAGTGGTTAAGAATCCACCTGCCAATGCAGGAGACACAGGTTTGAGCCCTGGTCCGGGAAGATCTCACATGCTGCGGAGCAACTGAGCCCGTGTGCCACAACTACTGAGCCTGCGTTCTAGAGCTTGCAAGCCACAACTACTGAGCCCACGTGCTGCAGCAACTGAAGCCTGCGTGCTCTAGGGCCCATGCTGTGCAATGAGAGAAGCCACTGAAATGAGAAGCCCATGCACTGCAATGAAGAGTAGCCTCTGCTCACCACAACTAGAGAAAGCTGGCATGCAGCAATGAAGACCCAACACAGCTATAAATAAATAAATAAATAAATAAATAAATAAATAAATAAATAAATAAAAAGTTTAGTCTATACGCTACTCCCCCGCCCCTCACCTTGAATCTGGTGGGTTCTGTGAATACTCTGACCAATAGAATATGGCAGAAATGACACTGGCTAATTTCCAGGCCCAGGCCTTAAGGGAGCAGGAGCCTTCACTTCCTGGTTTTTAGAATGCTCCTTCTTAGAACCATGAACTGTCATATAACAATATCAACTGTGCTGAGCTTCTGTGCAGAAGCCCAAGCTAGCCTCGTGGAGATGCTGCACGGAGACAGAGAGAGAGAAAGAGGTGTGTGCTCAGCCCTTAGCTAAGCCAGCTGGCCAGCCTGGCCTCTAGACATCCGAGTGGAGCAGTCGTCAATGCTCCAGCCCTGGCCACCGTGTGACTCCATCCTTGAGAGCCCCATGTGAGAACCACCCAGCTGAACCCAGCCCACCCACAGAATTGAGAGATACACCAGATAGGTTTCTTTTTCCCCACGTCATTCCGTTTTGGGGTGGCTTGTTATCCAGCAAAAGGTAACAAGAACTTGAGGACTGATTTTATCCCAGAGTGCCCCATAAAGGAAGATGTGCTTCAAGAATGGGCTAGCTGGAGTATGTGCTTTAGGGAAACCAGAAAAGGCTAGAACCACCGTGAGAAAACCAGAACCCAAAAAGCAAGTGAGATGGAAGGAGGTAGGTAGAGATTCCCCCAAGCCGGCAATTGGCATTTTGATTTTTACAATGCTCTTCTTGGTATTTACTTTCTTTAGGAAATGTTTTAATTAAAAAAGAGGCACTCTTAAGAAATACCCACTGTTCTGTGGGGGTCATAATTATTTGTAATAATTGTCATTGATCTGATGTGTTGCCTACATTTACCTACCTTCTGGCAGCAAATTATTATTTGGAGAAAAAGAGAAGAGGAAAGGCAGAAAGATGTCTGAGAAGGGATAAGAATGATGAACGCCTGTGAGCATTTCTCCTGCACTCTCATATTCTACATATATTAACTCAAGTAATCCTCCAACCAGCCCAATGTGGTGGTTATTATGGCCCCATTTTACATTTGAGGAAATCTGAGGCTCAAAGGACCAAGAATTGCCCAAGATCACACCGTTGGTTAACTGGCAGGGCAGTGAGCCAAAGCAGGCCTTAGGGTCTTGTCATTGGAGTTGATCAGGACCTGCTCGAGTTCTTGAACAAAGTTGACCAGAGTCCTTCCGCTCTGGCACTTACCTGGGGAGGAGGAACCGATCCCATTTCCTCAGGGTCTCTGGCTGCAGAGCGGCCTCCACCTGTGCCATCTTCCCCGGGTCAGGGAGGATCAGCAGGGCCAGGGCATTTCCGCTGTATTCCAGCTGGAGGACGGTGCAGGCCACCTCCTGGTCGTATAGGAACCTGTGCATTTCCTTTTGGTGCATCATGGGGATGCGGAGGGAGGTCCTCTCATCCACAAAGAAGCTCTCTTGCTTCTGGGTCTGGTAGCGATGGAAAGGATGTTTCCACTTGGCTTAGGACACAAACCCCACAAAACCATGAGAGCATACTCTAAGCGAACAAGCCTGGGGGATTATACACTAAACCACACTGGTAGGGATGCAGAATCTGTCACAGTCCTATGTACGTGTGTAGTAGCTTCTCTCTTTCTACTTATAATGTCCACCCACAACCACCTCCTGACTTGACCTCCTGAAAGCACCAATCTTGATGACAGGGGGAGGGACTGGCTCATCCTGTCCCTCATGGCCACCCCCAATCAATGACCAAGTATTGCTGATTCTGTCTCCAAAGTCACAACTTTATTTGAGGCCACCGTCTTACTTTGAACCATTTCACGAACCTAACTTGTCTCTGTTTTACCCTTACTCTCCTCCAAATCATTTTTCAGATTGTGGCCAGACTGAACTTTCTAAAACAGGTATGATCGTGTCACTACATCTTAGGATTCTGGGATCCTAAGGTAAAGTCTAGGGTCTCCACATAGCCCCTGATTAGCTTTTTATTGCAACTCTCAGCACTCCAACCTAGTCATTCCTCTACTGTGTTCTATGTTCCAGTCCAACTAAATTTGTTTGTTTCTTGAAAATGGAATGGTAATTCTTTTCCATGGACCTTTGCACATACTGTGTTTTCAACCTGAACCCTCTTCCATTCACTTCTCCCACAGCCTCTTTGCCAGAGTCAGTTCAACTCATCCTGTATGTCTCAACTTAGATGCATTCTCTTCCAGGAAGCCTTCCCTCATTCCCTGAGTCTGGAAAGCTGTATCTTTCAAGAGCTTCAGGGCATCCATACCTACCCAAGTAGAGCATCACTTTCCCACTAAGTTGTAATTGTGTTTTTTACTTATTGACAACTCACATGGGACTGTGGCTACACAAGAGTGGGAAAACTCTATCTTATTCATAGATTTCCCCCAAAGGCTAGCAAAGTCCTTATGATGTAGTCAGTACTTAATGTATGTTTTTGAATGAATGAATGAATAACATTCCTAGGCCTTAAACATGAGACCAAAGTTTAACTTGAAATCATTCATTCAGTAAACATTTAAAACATCCTTGACCCTGTGTCAGACTCTGGAGAATCAAAGATAATTCAGACTCACACCCACGGGTGTGAAGGATACCCAGCAACCGTGGGATAGTGGTTGCCTCTGGGGAGGGATGGAGGGAGGCAAATGGGACCAGGGAAAGTTTAAAAAGGAATTGAACTGTATCTGCAATATTACATTTAAGTAAAAGTAAAAATCTGAAATGAATGGCAAAATGTTAATATTTGTTAATTCTTAATGGGGGAGTGCATGGTGGTTTTTATATCATTCTCTGCATATTTCTGCAGGCTTGAAATAGGCAATATTATAAAAAATAAAATGTTTCTCAAAAAATGAATTATTAATAGAAAAGTGAAATTGAGTATAAATTGTACTAAAAAATCAGGATAAAAGTAGAATAGAAAAAACATGGCAAAAGAAATCAAATATTGATAAATTAAGAAGTAGTCATATAAGGGACTTCCCTGGTGGCTAAGTGGTTAAGAATCTGCCTGCCAATGCAGGGGACATGGGCTCTATCCCTGGTCTGGGAAGATCCCATATACCACGGTGCACCACAACTACTGAGCCTGCACTCTAGAGCCTGCAAGTCACAACTATTGAGCCTATGAGCCACAAATACTGAAGCCTGAGCACTGTGCTCTGCAGCAAGGGAAGCCACCACAATGAGAAGCCCACGTACCACAACAAAGAGCAGTCCCTGCTCGCTGCAACAAGAGAAAGCCCATGCACAGCAACAAAGACCCAATGCAGCCAATAAGTAAATAAATATTTAAGAAAAAAATAAGTCGTCATGTAAGACCATTATTTAAATATACGGAGGTAACTTCCAGAAGAAAAGGCTGGAGACTTCTAGATAGGTGCCTTTTAGGGACAGGGCAGGAGATGGAGGAGCCCAAGCCAGCCCTCACCTTTGAAGAAGATGTAATTCAAGAAAACCATGAGCGTGTCTTGGGCGAACTCCTCCAGGCAGTCCACAACCTGCCCGTACGTTTGCTTTCTCACGTAGTCGTTGATCTGACCCCTAGTTGTATTGGAGTCTGTGAAGTTGGCAGAAAAAGCAAAAGCCCGATACAGCTCCCTGATGTTGTCCAAAAAGTGCTGCTGAGGCTTCAGCTGCTTGTCCAGGAATAGGGAGTTGCCCACTTTCAGTTCAAGTTTGGGGCTGGGCAGGTCAAGGGTGTGGATGAGGCTCTGGAAGCCCCGGTGGATGTCAGCTTCTGGGATCTCCGTGAGGTTGAAGCCAAGGCCCTCCAGGATCTGAGCGGGGGTGTCCGCTTGAGCCCCCAGAGAGAGCAGGGCCAGGGTGCTGGAGATGCTCACCGGGGAGAAGAAGATGTTTCCTGGAGTTTCTGCTGCCAGCTGCTTATACAGACGGAAAGCAAAGTTGGTAATGGTGGGTGTGATTTTGTGGTAGGCAGGGAGGGGCTCTGAGAGCTGACCACGGCGGGCTTCAGGCACCCCCAGGCTCTTATCTCCATGGGCAGAAAAGGGCTGACAGTGGACAGAGGCCAGGATCTCCGCTCCCAGCAGCCACAACCACGCTGGCCCCATCCTCTGAAAGCAAGATGGTGAACATGTCATTCTTCTTCTTAATGGCACCCCACATTTACACAGCAAATCTCCCATCCAAACCGGTCCCACAGAGACACAGGCAGGGCACTGTAGAGGGTGAGGTGGGGGTGAGCCAGCGGGCCCCAGGCACTTTCCCCCAGGCTCCAGCCAGAGCAGCAGCCCCCTGCCTGCTTTACATATTGATTTGTCTATAAGATTTTGTTGATTTTTCTGGACTATAAAAAAGAAACAAAAAATTTTCATGGTCTTTTCTCCCTGCATCAATCTTTCCTCCTTCCTTCCTTCCTTCCTTCCTTCCTTCCTTCCTTCCTTCCTTCCTTCCTTCTCTCCTTCCTTCCTTTTCTTTTTTTCTTTCTCTTTTACAATCATTCTTCCAATCATTCATTAACTTTTAACGTCTGGGGTGACCCTCAGTACTACAGAACAAATGGTCAGGACACTGTGACATGAGAGATGCCTCCCCTGCACCTACGTGTGGCCATTAGGTAGAATCTTGCCAACTGGAGGGGAGAGGATAATGTGAGGTACGCCTGGGCCAGGGTCACCCAGAAGGAGGAGTGCCCTCCACTCTTCTGATCTCCATTAGCTGGAGTGTGGATGTGATGATCAGCCTTGGGGACCTTGTGGGTGGGGGCAGCTCATGAGGATGAGGGGTGGCAAAGCCGCAAGATGGGTGGAAACTGAGGGTGGGAGAGAGACGAGAGAGATCAACTCTGTCTCCATCAAACTTATCTCAATTACCTCTTGTCACGTGCAGGGGCTGAAACCTGTATCTTCATTGATGGAGAGGTTAAGGAAAGATATCTGTTAAATTATTTCCCCCACCCCACAGATTCAGATGTTGAAGTCCTAATACCCAGTAGGTCAGAATGTAATCTTATTTGGAAATAGGGTCATAGAGATGTAATTAATTAATATGAGGATGATATGGGCCCTAATCTAATATGACTGGTGTTTTTATAAGAGGGGGAAATTGGACACACACACACAGGGAGAACGAGATGTAAAGATGAAAGCAGAGATCAATCACCATGATGCTTCTACAAGCCAAGGAACGTCAAAGATGGCCAGCAAACCCCCAGAAGCAAAGAGAGAGGCCTGGAACAGACTCTCCCCCAGAGCCTCAAAAGGAACCAGCCCTGCCGACACCTTGATCTTGGACTCCTAGTCCTCAGAACTGTGAGAATCAGTTTCTGTAGTTTAAGCTGGGCAGAGTTTGTTACGGCAGCCTGAGGAAACAAATACAATATAGCTCCTGCGCTTTAAGTTATAAAATGCACCGGAAGAGCCTTTGTGCTACCCCTAGGGGGTCAAAGTGCTTCAGGGTTGGGAGTGAAGCTCCAGCTCGAGGTGAAGCTGCAGTATAGACAATGCTTGTCACACACACATCCCCACGTGCACACCGAGCACACACACAGACTCCCATCCCCCGCTTTGCTGTCCTCCATTAGGAGTCTTGTCCCCTTTCTCCGCTCAAAACGGACCCTTCCTTTGTCCCATGCTGCAGCGACTGCCCACAGCTAACCACCCCATCCTTGTTGTTCATCTGATCTTATAAATTTTGTGTCTTAATCAGCACCTTTAATACCTTTCTCCCAAAGCAATGATCTCTGGGCCACTTACATATTTTTGTAGATGATTTATAGCGCCTGGTGCCCTAAATACCCGACCAAACCCCCAGGGCCAGTTATTGGGAGGGACGAATGGAGCCTCGTTATCGGTTATGTTGAAACAGGTTTGCTGGTCAAAGTACTTCAGGCAAATTCCCAACGCCACGTCCTACCCCCTCCAGGACAGTTTGGTGTAGGCCCGTTTAGTTTCTGTTCATATTGGGAAGGAGAACAAAATAAAAATTGGTCTGTTCCTGGAAAAATCAGAAATACAGCTGTAATAAAACTATTCCCGATTTATTCTTTTTATCCCAATGAATTCACCACCATTTTCTACTTACCCCACCCCCAGGATACCCAGACTTCAGAGGATCTGTTTCCCAGAGGACTGAATTGTAAGTCCAGCGGCCTGGGTTTGAATCAAGGCTCTGCAGTTAAATCACTGGGTTATCACTGTGTGTAAAGGAAGCTCTCTGAACTGTAGTGTGTTATTTGCAAAACGCAAATGACAATGCCTACCTTCTAGGGGTGGGTTGCTCATGGATTATAAAATGTAATATAATGTATAAAGCACCTGGCACATAGGAAGTGTGCAGTGTTAATTTTCACTCCTTTCTACTGAGGCTGGATGTAGTTACACCCAATTTATTCCTTTTCCAGAAAGATCTCAGAGGAAAATTCAGAACTCCATGAATGAATTATATTATCCCTCTTCATTGTTTCTTTTGTGATGGGGATATTAGCTACATTGTATCACTGGTTTCCAGCCAGATTTGTTCTCAAATGCAGGGGGAGGGATGGGTGGGAAGAGGGGATGGTATTTTGCATCATCTCAAAGTCTGGAGAAGGAGGAGCTACCATTAGCATAGTGGGAGCAAGTAAGTTCTGGAAATGCCAGAATAGTCACAGGCAAAGAAGAATGGTCCATCCCACATGCTAGCAGCGCCCCAGTGTAGAAAAACTCACTTCATGTCTTTTCATTGAATCCTTATGAGAACCTGAAGACCTTGCTAATATTATCCCAGTTGTACCCATGGGGAAACCGAGCCTCAGGGCCGAGACAAACACATGCTAAGTGACAGAAGCATGGTTCAGGTTCCAGACCAGGCCCCTGAAACGTCACTTTTTCATAGAACAGAGTTTCAGGTAAAGTTGCTACAACGATGTTATCATTTTGCTTTGGGTTGTATAGTTCCATTTTCTTATCTAATTTCGAGAAATACTGGGAGTTTCTTCCTCAAAAAATTTAAAGGCCAAGTTATTCATAAAATGTGATTTAAAACCTGAAGTTCCTACTTCAAGGCTTAGAAGGAGTTCATCATCGCGTTTTTCCTTTAGGGGACTCAGTTCTCCCATTTACGCTGCCAGAGTGAGAGAGAGAGAGAGAGAGAGAAAGTGCACTGCCACCCCCGCCTTCATCTCAGACACAAGCGTGGTACTCACAGCAAGGTCCCTCGGCTGGGGGCCCTGGGTCTTCAGCACTGCACTGCCTCCTACCCACAGGAAAAGTGTTTGAAGATCATGACAGCCGAGTCAATATTTGTCAGGTCAATTCCTGGAACCGGTATGAAGACAGGAAATGACCTTTTCTTCAAAGTTTTCGTCCTATTGGCCTGTCCTACAAAGTGAATTGTGATTCTGGGCCCAGCTCGGTTTGAGGATGTTGTCATATTGATGGTGATGGCAGAGGGTCGTGATGCAGTGGTTACTGATCCGTTCCTGGTGTTTTGTGTGTTCCAGGCAGTTTTCTTTTTCTTTCTTTCTTTCTCTTTCTTTCTTTCTTTCTTTCTTTCTTTCTTTCTTTCTTTCTTTCTTTCTTTCTTTCTTTCTTCTTTTTCTTTCTTTTTCTTTCTTTCTTTCTGTCTTTCTTTTCTTTCTTTCTTTTTCTTTCTTTCTTTCTTTCTTCTCTTTTTCTTTCCTCCTTCCTTCCTTCCTTTCTTTCTTTTTTTTTCTTTCTTTCTTTCTTTCTGTCTTTCTTTTCTTTCTTTCTTTCTTTCTTTCTTTCTTTCTTTCTTTCTTTCTTTCTTTCTCTTTTTCTTTCTTTCTTTCTTTCTTTCTTTCTTTCTTTCTTTCTTTCTTTCTTTCTTTCTTTCTTTCTTTCTTTCTTTCTTTCTTCCTTCCTTCCTTCCTTCCTTCCTTCCTTCCTTCCTTCCTTCCTTCCTTCCTTTCTTCTTTCTTTCTTTTTTATAGACTTTTTTTAAAGAAATTTTATTGAGATACAGTTAACATACAATAAACTGCATAACTTTAGAGTGTACAATTTGGTATTTTTTTTCTTATGAGTAATGTATATATGGCAATACCAATCTCCCAATTCATCCCCCCGCAACCCTCCCTGCTTGGTGTCCATATGCTTGTTCTCTACATCTGTGTCTCTATTTCTTCCTTGCAAACCAGTTGATTTGTACCATTTTTCTACATATGTGTTAATATACACATTCTAGGGATAAACCTCACTTGATCATGGTGTATGATACTTTTAATGTGTTGTTGGGTTCTGTTGGCTAGTACTTTGTCGAGGATTTTTGCATCTAAATTCATCAGTGATATTGGTCTGTAATTTTCTTTTTTTGTAGTATCTCTGTCTGGTTTTGGGATCAGGGTGATGGTGGCCTCATAAAATGAGTTTGGGAATGCTCCTTCCTCTGCAATTTTTTGGAAGAGTTTCTGAAGGATGGGTGTTAGCTATTCTCTAAATGTTTGATAAAATTCACCTGGGCATCCATCTGGTCCTGGACTTTTGTTTGTTGGGAGATTTTTAATCACAGTTTCAATTTCATTACTTGTGATTGGTCTGTTCATATTTTCTATGTCTTCCTGATTCAGTCTTGGAAGCTTATACCTTTCTAAGAACCTGTCTACTTCATCCAGCTTGTCCATTTTATTGGCATATAGTTGCTTGTAGTAGTCTCTTAGGGTGCTTTTTATTTCTGTGGTGTCCATTGTAACTTCTCCTGTTTCATTTCTAATTTTATTGATTTGAGTCCTCTCCCTGCTTTTCTTGATAAGTCTTGCTAGAGGTTTATCGATTTTATTTATCTTCTCAAAGAACCAGCTTTTAGTTTTATTGATCTTTGCTATTGTTTTCTTTGTTTCTATTTCATTTATTTCTGCTCTGATCTTTATGATTTCTCTCTGTCTACTAACTTTGGATTTTGTTTGCTCTTCTTTCTCTAGTTTCTTTGCTGTAAGGTTAGACTGTTTATTTGGGATGTTTCTTGTTTCCTGAGGTAGCATTGTATTGCTATAAACTTCCCTCTTAGAACTGCCCTTGCTGCATCCCATAGGTTTTGGATCATTGTGTTTTCATTGTCATTTGTCTCTAGGTATTTTTTGATTTCCTCTTTGATTTCTTCAGTGATCTCTTGGTTATTTAGTAGCATATTTTTAGCCTCCATGTGTTTGTGATTTTTATGTTTTTTTTTTTTCCTGTAACTGATTTCTAATCTCATAGCGTTGTGGTCAGAAAAGATGCTTGATATGATTTCAATTTTCTTAAATTTACCAAGGCTTAATTTGTGACCCAAAATGTGATCTGTCCTGGAGAATGTTCCATGTGCACTTGAGAAGAAAGTGTAATCTGCTGTTTTTGGATGTAATGTTCTATAGATATCTATTAAATCAACCTGACTTAAGTGTCATTTAAAGCTTGTGTGTCCTTATTAATTTTCTATCTGGATGATCTGTCTATTGGTGTAAGTGGAGTGTTAAAGTCCCCCACTATGATTGTGTTACTGTCGATTTCCTCTTTCATAGTTGTTAGCATTTGCCTTATGTATTGAGGTGCTCCTATATTGGGTGCATATATATTTATAATTGTTATCTCTCCTTCCTGGATTGATCCCTTCATCTTTATGTAATGTCCTTTCTTGTCTCTTGTGACATTTTTATTTTAAAGTCTGTTGTATCTGATATGAGTAATACTACTCCAGCTTTCTTTTGATTTCCACTTGCATGGAATATCTTTTTCCATCCCCTCACTTTCAGTCTGTATGTGTCCCTAGGTCTGAAGTGGGTCTCTTGGAGACAGCATATATATGGGTCTTGTTTTTGTATCCATTCAGCCAGTCTGTGTCTTTTGGTTGGAGCATTTAGTCCATTTACATTCAAGGTAATTATTGGTATGTGTGTTCCTATTACCATTTTCTTAATTGTTTTGTTTTTGTTTTTGTAGGTCCTTTTCTTCTCTTATGTTTCCCACTTAGAGAAGCTCCTTTAGCATTTGTTGTAGGGCTGGTTTAATGGTGCTGAATTCTCTTAGCTGTTGCTTGTCTGTAAAACTTTTGATTTCTCCATCGAATCTGAATGAGATTCTTGCTGGGTAGAGTATTCTTGGTTGTAGGTTCTTCCCTTTCATTACTTGAAATATATCATGCCACTCCCTTCTGGTTTTCAGAGTTTCTGCTGAGAAATCAGCTGTTAACCTGATGGGAGTTCCCTTGTATATTACTTGTCATATTTCCCTTGTTGCTTTTAATAACTATTCTCTGTCTTTAATTTTTGTCAATTTGACTACTATATGTCTTGGCGTGTTTCTCCTTGGTTTTATCCTGCCTGGGACTCTCTGTGCTTCCTGGACTTGGGTGGCTATTTCCTTTCCCATGTTAGGGAAGTTTTCAACTATAATCTCTTCCAATATTTTCTTGGGTCCTTTCTCTCTCTCTTCTCCTTCTGGGACCCCTATAATGCGAATGTTGGTGTGTTTAACGTTGTCCCAGAGGCCTCTTAGGCTGTCTTCAGTTCTATTCATTCTTTTCTCCTTATTCTTTTCCACATCAGTGATTTTCAGCATTCTGTCTTCCAGGTCACTAATTCGCCCTTCTGCCTCAGTTAATCTGTTATTGGTTCCTTCTAGTGTATTTTTCATTTCATTGTGTTGCATATCTCTGTTTGTTTGTTCTTTAATTCTTCTAGGTCTTTTTTAAGCTTTGCTTGCAACTTTTTGATCTTTGCATCCAGTCTTTTTTCAAAGTCCTGGATCATCTTCACCATCGTTATTCTGAATTCTTTTTCTGGAAGAGTTCCTATCTCCCCTTCAATTAGTTGTTTTTCTGGGTCTTTATCTTGCCCCTTCATCTGGTACAAAGTCCTCTGCCTTTTCATTTTCTCTATCTCTCTGTGGCTGTGGTTTTGAGTTCCACAGAATGAAATACTGCTGATACTGCTTAATACTACTGTCTGCCCTCTTGTGGAGGAAGCTATCTAAGAGGCTTGTGTGTGCTTCCTGATGGGAGGCACTGATGGTGGGTTGGGCTGGGTGGGCAGAGCTCAGTGACACTTTAATCTGCTTGTCTGCCAATGGGTGGGGCTGTGTTCCCACTTTGTTTGTTGTTTGGCTGAGGTTACCCAACACTGGAGCTCACAGGCTCTTTGGTGGGGCTAATGGTGGACTCTGGGAGGGCTCACACCAATAAGCACTTCCCAGAACTCCTGCCGCCAGTGTCCCTGTCTCCTCAGTGAGCCATAGCCATCCCCCACCTCTGCAAGTGACTCTCCAACACCAGCAGGTAGGTCTGGTTCAGTCTCCTATGAGGTCACTGCTCCTTCCCCCTGGGTCCTGGTGAACACACTATTTCTGTGTGCCCTCCAAGATTGGAGTCCCTGTTTCCCTCAGTCTTGTGGAGGTCCTGCAATCAAACCCCCTGGCTTTCAAAGTCTGATTCTCTGGGGATTCCTCTTCCCATTGCCAGCCCCTCAGGTTGGGAAGCCTGACATGGGGCTCAGAACCCTCACTTTAGTGGGTGGACTTCTGTGGTATAACTGTTCTCCAGTTTGTGAGTCACCCACCCAGTATATATGGGATTTGATTTTAATGTGATTGCACCCCTCCTACCATCTCATTGCAGCTTCACCTTTGTCTCTGGATGTGGGGTGTCTTTTTTGGTGAGTTCCAGTGTCTTTCTGTCAATGATTGTTCAGCAGTTAGTTGTAATTCCAGTGCTCTTGCAAGAGGGAGTGAGCGCACATCCTCCTACTCCGCCATCTTGAACCAGCTCCTCAGGCAGTTTTCTTTATGAATCACTCTCACAATAGGAATGTGAGATGTTAACTAAACTTATTGTGGTGATCATTTCACAATATCTATAAATCAAAACATCATGCTGTATGCATTTAACTGATACAGTGATGGATGTCAATGATTTCTCAATAAAACTGGAAAAAAGAGAAAGCGAGAGGCATGATCCTTTCTGCTTTACAGATGGGAAGCTGAGGACTAGTGAGGTCAATAACTCATTTGCTCGCTAAATGGGTGGTGGGACCGTCCTCAGAAGACAGATCTGAAGCCTCAGCTGAAGCCTTCACTGCAACACGAAACCACTGAAGTATTTTACTGATACTTTAAATAAATATGATCCATCTACAGGAAAAAAAAAAAGCCTGTAAGGAAATGCAGAAAATAGAGCAAAATCTTCTCTCCTGCCATATCAAAAGTCCCATAAAGTGGAATCACTGACTTTTTTTACCCAAGATCTAGAAACAAGCCTGGGGCTAAATGAATATTTTTTTAATGAGTGAGCCTTTTGGTGATGGAATTGGGTGACTTTCATATTCTTTGTAGACTTTGGCTTCTCTTAATTTCTCATAAAGAGCATGTATTTTTTTATAATAAAAACAATAAAACATTGTCAAAAAGTAGAATTATTTAATTGTATATGTAAAGCAAAATAAAAGCTCGTCCAGGTTGGTACAGTAGTTCCAGTCAAGAGACACTTTTAAAACATAAAGGCTCGCAGAGTACTGAATCTGATTCTCTGATGGGGTGGGGCTGAAGGTGCCTCTGACCTGTCTTGCGTGTGAAAGCCTCAGGTGGGGAGTAGAAGGTACTCACAGTAAGACCCAGCTGGTGTGTGCTGGAAAGGTGAAGCCCAAGGACATTTTAGCCAGACTTTGAAGGGGTCTGCTACACCCACTGATGTTGGAGACCCTACCCCTGGCTCTAGAACAGTGCTTAGAACTTTCTGGGTGTTTTATAAAGACACATTTGCAGTATGAATAAACAAGAGAATTGAAGTATATGGCCAGAGTTCCTTTTTCACCTAAGAGGCATCCAGTTCACTCTTGGCTTGCACATAAATTACTTGGCTGTTTACAATTATCTGTCACACACTAGAGAAGAAGAAACAACCCCGGGAGACTCATATTTTTGGAATCTATCACAGACTCTGTCACAGTAGAGCCCCCCTCACAGAGCTGTGGTGGGAATGAAATGTTTGTACATGGGCAATGTCGATGCAGTGCTTGGCCCAGAGCAAGGGGGAGAGAGAGAAAGAGAGAGAGAGAGAGGTTTTAAGGAATTGGTTCTCTCATGTGATTATGGAGGATGGCAAGTCCAAAATCTGCATAGTAGCCAATCAGGCTGGAGACCCAAGAAGAGTGGACATTGTAGGTCAAGTCTGAAGGTTGCCTGCTGGTAGAATTCCTTCTTGCTCAGGGGAGGTCAATCTTTGTTCTACTGAGGCCTTCAACTGATTGGATGAGGCCCATCTACATTATGGAGGGCAGTCTGCTTTACCCAAAGTCCACCAATTTAAATGTTTATCATCTCCCCAAACACCCTCACCAAAACACGCAGAAGAATGTTTGACCACATATGTGGGCACTGTGTGGCCCAGCTAAATTGACACGTAAAATTAACCATCGCACACGTCACGTGTTGGTAGGGAAGAGGATTGAGCACCACATCCTTGGGTTGCTTGGTTTCCTTCCTGGAGTGCAAACCTTTGACCTTGGTGCACAGACACCTGACTTGTATGTCCAATCTCAAGAGTCAATAGGCAGGAAAACGTGCCCTTACACACATGAAAGTAAACGCCTCTCACCATCAACTTTGGAATCGTGCCAGCTCATTGCTGCAATCATAAAAAAGCCTACCCTGGCATCTATCTAGTGAAGGCGCCACATGTTGTGGCACCAAAGTTTGTGAGATGGCACAGCTCACCGTGAGTTTGGGCAGATGGGCTTGGTTAAGTCTGCAGAGTTGAGCCGGGTGCCTACTGCTTCTCAGTCATTTCCCGGGCTTTTACTTACCTGTGCCAATAATCTTCTTGTTTCATGGGTCACTGCCTACCTCCCTTTAGCGTGAGGGACCCTGGACCCTCAATATCCTCCATGGACACCCTCTACTAAATGGAGCCAGGCCCTCAACACCCTCCACGTACACATTCCATCTCTGCTTCTGCCGTGGATGTGCTCAGTTTTGAGCCATGCGCAAGCATGGATCTTCAGGCCTTCCGCCCTCTGGTTATGCTGCTGACCTACTTCCTCCACATTTTCTAGAACAATCCACCTCACTGGTCCTCTCTCAAGTTAGCTCCTTTACTGAGCTACTCCTCCAAGCTGCTTTTGCAGCCCATCCTCAGGCCTCTCCTTTTTTGGAGCTTGGGTTATAAGTGGTGATGCAAATGGCAAGCTCTTTTCTTGGGTGTTTGAGCATCCTTGTTAAAGGGGTGAAAGTTCTAGCCCTGAAGTGACTCCTCTGGTAGTGGATGGGGTTCCTTCAGGGTCACATTGTTCCCAGAGGAGAACACTTTAGTTGTGTCCTAAACCCCACCACAGAGGCACTTTTTGTGCTTTGGTGGGGCCAGGCCTCTTTCATCCAGTCCTAGGCCCCTGGGTCTAATGGTGTCTCCCCAGGTGGCTCTGGCTTGGTCATGTCATCTCATGCTCTGCAGTCAGTACCCCCTGCTCCATCTTTGGCCTCCAATCTCATTCCTGGCCTTGTGTTTTCAGCACTGAGCCTGGGTTCTCTACCAGAAGGGTTTTATTTCACCCTTTGGCCTAGTCTGCTCTGGGTTGCTACACTGAACTAGCCCACCCAGGCAAGGTCTAGCCTCTTGGGTATCACTCTTGGGTCAGCCTGGTTGGCCAATTTCTTTGACAGCTGTGCCACGGCCTCTAGATCTGACTTCTCTTGTCAAATGTCTGGTTGCCATCGGACCCCATGATCCCATATGTCCAAGGCAACTCACAGCCAGTTAGCTAGTTCTCTAGGCCCAGCCTCTCAAACGCATGCACACACACACACACACACACCATTCTGTGTGACTGTCCTGTCTTTTCTTCCCCATCAGGTTTACTTCCTGTCCAGTTGGAGGCAATCGTAACTCCCTCATAGACGATTGTTATAAAGGTGAAAAGAGACCAGAGCATGGAACAGAGAAGATGCTGCCAACATATTTGGGATCTTCTGCCTCTTTGGGTACCCCCTTTCCCCTTGGAGCTGGGTGAACACATGGAAGCCCTCTGAGGTGACTGTGGGTACTGACCCTCTTTCCAACCTCCTGTCTGTGGTGAGACCTGCCTGCGGGAGTTAGTACGGCTCCTCTTGTACAGATGAAGGGACAGGCTCTGACTGCTGGCTGGGCAGGAAGTAAGGCTGATGAGACAGCCACCGATGGAAACAGCTCCTCCCTGCACCTGCTCACCCCTCTCAGAATTGCTTCCCTGCCTACATCAGCCTTGTTCGAGGACAGAAGATGCCCCAGCCAAATGTCTCTGGAAGGCCAGCTTCTTATCCCACTCTGTTCTTGGACAGAAGGACAGCAATGACCCGTCCCCAAGCCATTCCCCACCACACTTCTCAGGCTCAGGCTCTTTGATGCACAGTGTGGTGAATTGTATTCATTTTATTCACAACCAGCTAAGTTCCTGTGCAGCACAACCTGACCCCACCTCTACTCAGTTTTGGGATTTAAGACTTTGCCCACAAAGAGGTCTCTTTGAGTCATCTGATCTTCCACAAACAGCAAGAAGGGTCTGTTGAAGTTCACGGCCACGGGTACCTCCTTCATGTCCACGGGGACCTTCCACATGTCCACGTACTTGGCTGCATCCGTGGTTAAGCCATGTTCGCTCACCTCTATCTCGGCTTGATGCACGGCCTGGAAGAGACAGGTTCCCTCTAAGCTCTGGGAGTGAACTCACCTGGCTGGCCCAAGAACAAGCCAGGGTGGTATGCCCAGCGATCTCCTGTGGCCAAGACAGGGAGGCAGCCTCCCTCCACGGCCGATGGCAAGTTGGGGAGAGCTGGCTTTCATTCCTAGAAAACAGCCTGGGCTCCCAGTGGCTGGGTTCGCCATTGAAGGCCAGATTCCCTGTGGGTGGGGTTCATACTAGGGTTGGTAATTTTTGAGTTCAGACTTTTCCAGCATGGGGCAGACAGCTCAAGGTGTTTGCATGTTTAAAAGGGAGGAAAAGGGAATAAAACACAGAGGAAGGCTGGGTGGTCTGAAGGTTTAGCAAAAAATCCCATAGTATGACTGAGAGTCATTTCCAACACTTTCAAGAAGGATGTGATGAGAACTACGAGGGGGCTAGTTTTTCTTGTCTCCATCCATGCAAAGGCAATTTCCCCTCCATGTAAAAATGCTTGTGCCAGAACACGCATGTCAGCTCCTCTGATCTGCAAGAGGCCTGCTGCAGAACATGGCCATGACATTGTTTGCATTACTGGTGATGGTTCAACATCTCTCAAAGCCAGCCTAGCCCCCAGCACTCAGTGCACCCACCTGTAGAACCCACCTGCTGGGTGGGTTCTGTTTGAATTGGACACAGTAAGTGGTGCTTACACCCGTTGGTTCAAGGGAAGAACTGCATCCCCTTGGGGTCCCAATCCTGGGAACTCCATCCGATGTCTGTGAGTGACAGGTCCCTCATCTGTCAATTAAAGAACAGGACCCCTGCCCTGTCCCCGCCCCCAGGATCATTGGGAGACTCAAGCTAAAGAAACCATGAAAATGTGCTTTGTTATTTGTCAGGTGCTGTACCACCGTGAGGGATTGCGATTGCTGTTTATGTCCTGGGCAAATTGTTACAAGGTGGCCACAAAGCAGCCAGCCAGTTAGTGACCTTGGTTGAGTTATTGGAGGGCAGTCCCTGTGCCCACCGGCATGGGTAAAATTATCTCATAAATAAATGCTCTCTGGCATCTGGATGTCTAACTGGCATCCCGAGTTTAGCAGAGCCAGTCTCTGCCTGCTTCCCCAAACCACTCCTCTTCCATCTTTCCTGGCTCAGGCATTGCCTCCATCATTTCCCAGGCTCCAGTTTACAAACCCGACTCTTCCCTCCCCACTCCTCAGCTCTGTCTTCAGAAGGCACACAGAGCCTTCTCACCATGGCTAACCCTCCCTCGGATGCCCAGTGCCGCCTCCTTACCTCTCACCTGGGTTACCCGCCAAGCTTCCTAATGGGTCCCCCCCTCCCTCCAGGGTCATTGCCTATTCTCCATACTGCAAAAAGTGGTCTTTTGTAAAACACCTGTCTGCTCATGTCGATCTCAGTGGTCTCCCATGTCAGCCAGAATAAACCCCAGTCCTGTCCAGGGCCTGGGAGACCCTCGTGACCTGGCCCTGCCTGACTTCTGCCCTCACTTCCTACCAGGCTCCAACTCACTCACCACTCTAGCTGCCTGGGCCTTCTTGGGTTTCCTCAAAAATGTCAGGTTCACACCCTCTCAGGGTACACTTGTTATTCTCTTTGCCTGGAACACATGTCCCAGGTATGTGGCCCCTTTCTCCCTCCTGCCCTTCCTTCAAGCCTTGGCATAAAGGCCAACCCATCCATTCTCAAGCCTGCTCACTGCACCCCAGTGTGCTGTTCCCAGTTCTCTGCTTTGCTTTCTTCACAGGAAGTATCACTGCTGGACATAATACGCATCTGTCTGTTGGCGTGCTCACTGTCTGCCCCTCCAGACTGAATGGGACATCTGTGAGAGTAGGATGTTGCCTGGCTGGCTCATGACTTCACCCCCAGTGCCTCCAGGGCTTGATGCAATTACTTCTGAGTGAGTGAATGATGAAAGAACCCCTAAAGCCCAGGGCCCCAGGCAGATAACTATAACTGCTGTATAAAAACAATTGTTTTCCAATCAGGACTGTGGTGGATAAAACAGAGACTCTAGAAATTGTCCCACTCACCTCCAATTTAGATAGGGAAGCCTTCTTTATGATGCTCCAGGAGTCTGCTGTTGTAGTAAGCATACCTTTGATGTGAGTCTTGAGAAGGAGATGTTTTAAGTTTGTTTTGGAGGAGATCTTGAACTTGGGCAAAACTAAGTGCACCAATCTGTTGAGAATGAAAATGACAAGGAAGCTGAACCATGTCCCTCTCATGAGGTCCAGAGGAAGCACTTTGCTTAGGCTGAAAGACCTCTTTCGAGTAAAAAGGTAACAGAAGCATTTGTTCTCAGTGCTGGCTTGTGGGGAGATTAAAGATGCTGGGGTATGAGCTGCAATGCTGAATTTTCAAGCAACCACTTACTCAAAATACACCTTACTATTTAAACAATTCCCTTCACAAGCTCTCTATGCAAGAGAGGGTGAGGGTCAGACCAAGAGCATTCAGCCCTGAGTTCCTCCAACCCTCTGTCTGGAAACAGGGGCTTAAATTGGGCAGTGACCCTAAACGTGGTGAGGGAGATGGAAGGCATGAAGTCCCCTTGCCACAGGTAGAGCAGAGGGAGTTTTCACAGGAGAGGAAGTTCCAGCCTGGATGACAAGCTTTCGAACAGAGAGGACTTCTCCTTCTACAGATCAGCAACTCTATGACTAAGAGAGAGTGTCAGAAAGCGTAGAGCCAGCCCTCTCACCCAACATTTTGGTTGCTCACAAACCAACCCATTTTAGCCTATGTCAATGCGGTGCTGAGTTTCTGATTGGCTAACAAGCCATTCAGTTGGGTTCCTCCACTGCTCTATCTCCTCTGTCCCAACCAGGAACGCTGTGGGAGAAGATGGCAGATCCACACTGCTGTGGCCCTCAACTGTCGGAGTAAACACCATTTAGAGATTTCTTCCCAATCTACACATTTATTGCCTGAAGACCGTCCTCCCACCCCTGCCACTAAGATCAGTGGGCCACTGAAAATTGTGCTTTCACTATTTAACTTATCCACGTGTGATTGGACCTTGGTGGACATCATACCCAAGCTGGGTCAATTCAATTCTCTCTTCCAGGAATATGTAATTGGAACTGAAAGATGCTAGAGTTAGCATGGGGTGGAGCATTTGATTGAATGGAAGAGAGCCATGTCAGTCCACAGTGGTCTCAGCTTGAAATTTACCTGCTTAGGCTCCTTCTCTGCCCATCATACCTAATTAAGAGCCCTAATTAATCCTCCACCACTGAATTCTCTGTTGTCTCTACTCATTACCTCCTTAGCTTTTACTACAATTTGAAATTGCATATTTGTTAGTTGACGTTCTATACCTTTTCCACCAGACTGAAAATTCCATGATAACAGAGATGTGTTTGGCTAACTATCGTATTCCCAGCACTAAGCAGTTTCTGGTATGGAATAGATGCTCAGAAAATATTTTTTGGGTGAGTGGATCATGTGCTAACGTGTGTGTGAAAAGCTGGTTTGCTGAGCTACAGAGGTTTGAAGCAAGGACTAGTGACATCAAGAGAGATGGGATTCCAGGTGACCTTGCTGTCCCTTGTTCCAATCCCTCATGAGACCTGGCTGTGTTTATTTCCTGGGGTTCCATGAAATTCCCATGTATCTTTCCAATAAATTCCTCTCCTTTCCCACCTTGAGCTTGTATGAAGTGGGTTTCTGATACTGTACATGTAACCTAAAGAACCATAATTAAAAGTTTAAGGGACTTCTGGCTGGTAATGGGATTCAGGCTGCTACTCTTCCTCTTTGGTTTGTTTCATTTTCTACAGATACGCTAGGAAATAACCAGATGCAAAACTCCACCCCCCCCCCATAAGGCTTTTGCATAGAGAAAGTGAGGGCCGAGCAAAAATCCAATAGGAATATAGAATGTTCCTCCAGAATAGCATACCTGAAGTCATTGGCCTTCTGAAGTCTAGCTCGCTTAGCAGTTATCTCTTTTAGAGTAAAGTTGAACTGTCCTGCATCTGGGAGCACAAGAATTATGGACACATTTCCTTTCAAAGGCATCTTAACCATGGTAGCAAGCAGCTCCTCTGAGCGGCTGTAAATCATCCGTTCTGTCTTCCTCATCATGTCCACCTGCACTTTGGTGTTTTTATTCACAAAGAAGTCCTCCTTCTGCGTGAGGTTGGTCTGAAAAGCTCTTTCCCAAATGCCTGGGGGAATCAGGAAGGAAAAAGTCAAAGAGTAATCTGGTGGAAAATTTATCACCATCCCCAGGTTTGGGGATCCCAGAGGTCAGCGGCTTGGGAAGGAAGTAGTCTATTTACGGTGATACCTTGATCTTAGTGAACAGAATATTTAGAATTCTAGACAGTGCAATGGAAAGAAAGGCAAACACATGATTTTCAAAAATATTCACCATAGGGTATCTTTAAATCTGTATTTCTCAGAAGATGTTTACCAAAATACCTGCCTCTGGAACTAGAACACCCAGAAAGGATTTTATCATCAAATAATTTAGGAAACTTTGACCACAGCATCCCTTCTTTGAAAATTCCCACTACATTTGAGTGTATTAAGAGTTCAAAGAAGTTCTTTGGTAAAGAAATCTGTTTAAAATTTATTTAACATATTCAAGAAGGGAAACTTTTCATCTGAAAGACACATACCTGCGTACACAGGCACACCCCTGTGTGAAATCCTTTTTTAAATAATGTACTTCCCCAGTGGATTTTAAAAAAGATTCAAGATACACACAGTTAAAAAACCCATCTGTCACCCAGATTGATGGCCATCTGGTTTGGTCTAGAAACTCTCTGCAAGTGTTAGCCTTGCTTCTGACTCTATAGCTAGGCTTATGGTCCTCTCTGTTCTGTTTTTACTGCTTACCTTCTAAAGAGCGATATAGATAAAGCTTTTGAAAAGCTTTAAGAGGGAATCCTGCCAGAGAGTTCTCTGAAACATCCAGAGACATGATCCCTCCAAGATCATTTGTGGAGTACTTTCTATGTCCCAGACACCTAGTTTGGAACTGTGGGTCCAAATATAAATAATGGTCCCAGTAGCCTGAGCAAGCATCCTGTGGTGCAAAGCATTGTTTTATGAGCATATCCTTCACCTATCATGCAAAGAACAAACAGTCTTCATGTCCTGCTAGGAACCCTGTTTACTCCACAACAGGACACCTATTAATTGACTCATTCAAAGCTGAAATTTCTTGAGCTCAAGAAATTTTCAAAATGTGCCAGGTACCATACTAAGTACTGAGGTTATAGCAGTGAATAAAACAGAGGACCTCTGTGTCCTCATGGAGTTTACTTTCTAAGGGGGATACAGAGAGAAAAGCAACCTGCCACGGTAAATGATTAAAAGTATGATGAGCATTAGGGAAGATGCAACTAAGGAGCTGAGTGTTAACATGGAAGGACTTCCTCTGGAAGGCCAGGGAAGGCCTCCTTGAGGAGGGGGCATTGAGGTGAGTCTTAAAAGAAGAGAGTGCTCCATCTGGCAAAGAAGGGGAAGAAGAACATTCCTAGGGAAGGAACACCATGGACTAAGACAGGAAAAAGCAGGATGCATTTAAGGAAGAAGGGAAGGTCATTGTGGGCAAAGCATAACAATGAGCGGGATAGAGATGAGGAGACACTGGAGGCATCAGCAGGGCTCAAAGCACGCGTAGCCGGGTCTGGGAGGGATTGCATTCCAAGTGCAAAGGGCGCCATGGAAGGGCTTTAGGTGGGGGAATGATGTGATTTATGTTTTAAGAAGATTGTTCTGCCCTTTTAATGGAGAAAGGATTGGAGGCAGGCACAAATGGAAACAGAGTGATTAGACAGATGGGGCAAGTCATCTAGGCAAGAGGTAGTGGTGGTCTTGGCTATGAACGTGGTAGACCAGATGGTGAGAAGTGAACACATGCCAGATGAACCATGCAGGCAGAATCCATAGGACTTGCTGTGTTCTTGGATGTGGAGGCTGAAGGGGAGGTTTTGTCTGGAGAAGGTGGGTGGATGGCACTGTGATTCTCTGAGGCAAGGAGATACAGGGCGTGGTTGGGGGACTGTGTTCAAGGATATGTGAAACATCCCAAAAGAGATGTCAGTAGGCAGATAGATGAGTAATTAAGTCTGGATCTCAGAAGAGGTGGTCCAGACTGCACCTAGAGACTGGGGAATAGTCAGAGTACAGATGGCATTTGAGATCGTGAGCCCAGGTGAGGTGAGAGATAGTTTGAGAAGTCAGAAGAGGAGAAACCAGCAAAGGAGACAAAAGAGGCATGAGCTATGGGGTAAGAGGAAAGAGGGGGAGTCGTTGGGCAGGGAAGATGGAAGGGGATCTGCCTTGAAGAGGGGGAGGGGACAAACACTCCTTCACTGTGATGGGAGAGGAGAGTGAGAGGAGAGGTGTGTGAGCCTTGGGCAGCACAAGGAGGACACGCTGTCTGAATTGCTTTCTTGTCCCCATTCTGGCAGGAGGAGAGACCATTGGCTGAGAGCTCCTGGAGGAAAGAGACTGGTAATAATAAGTGGAGGAAGAGAGTATAAATAGATGCTCGTGAGTGGTAACTCTGATCCCACCTGAAGAAACATGGGCAATGTCAATATCTGTGACCAGGAATTTAAACTGATATTTTAGACACCTGGTGTTTGACCCTGAATTCAACACTGGACATAACTTCGAAAAGCATCTTATCTCACGCTGATTGACCTTACAAGACAAGTGAATTAACCGATGATCATGCCTCTGCAAAAAGATTTCTTTTTCCCTTTTTTACCAGCAAGAATCATCGCCTTTTACTCCAAAATGTCTTAAGCACTGCAAACGAGATGACTGAGAGGAGAAACACTGAAAAATGCTAGGCAATACAATGATATCAGAGTCAATTAAAAAGTTTTGGATCTGCTGGCTTCTGGGAAAATGGGATATACTGACAAAAATTATATTTTGTCTGACTTAAACCTTTTAGGAAATACAAGGGCAAAGATTACCCCAAATGGAACTTCATACACTTAATAAACCTCACCTTTGAAGAAAATGTAGTTGACAAGACACAGGACGGTCTGAGGGTCCAGGTGGGTGATTACGTCTTTGATTTTCTTATGTATTTTTTCAGCCACATAGTGGTTGATGGCCTTCTTGGTTTTTTCTGTATCTTTAAAGTCAATCACCTGGATGTCCACTTCATGTACCCTGTCTATCTCCTGCAGAAACATCTGGTTGATCTTCTTGTTGTTATTGATAAAAAGAATGTTCTCGTGCTTCAGTTGCTCCTGCTTCACTAGCTCATGCTGGTGCATGTCCAACACTTGGATTTTTCTAAGGTGAAGTCCCAGATCCTCAATGAGGTTGGTGCATGTTGTGGATTTGATCCCCAGGGAGAGGGTGGCCATGGCGATAGAGATGGCCACGGGGGAGAAGATGATATTCTCTCTGGGATCCTCAATTATCAAAGCCCTGAACAACTCTTGGGCAAATGCCTTAGAGCCAGCTTCCATCTTCTGGGAGAGAGATGAAATTTTCTTTAATAAGGCTAAGTTGATATCTTGTTGGGAGTCTTGTTGCTTTTCACAGAAGATACTATTAAAAAGGCCACAGAGGATGAGGACTAGAGACAGTGCCACATGCATTTTCCCGTGGGACATTTCTGCAACAATCCAGAGCTGTTATTGGGAGGAAGAGGTATACGGGTGAATATTCTATGGAATGTGTTCTCAATGGGATTGAAAAATGCTTATTCTTATCTGGGTGCAGTTCACCTGGGTGGGGTTGCTATTAGTCCTTAATTGGAGGATGCTAGCTAAGTCTAACAAGGAGAGTCTAATGAGGATTTTGGAATATGACTTCAGACAAATTAAAGATAAGTGACCTGATTTAGAAGGGTTCAGTTCTACCTCTAGCCTACACTGCAAGTGGGCCTTCTCCATCCACAGTGGGGTTTCTTTTACCTTTTTCTTTTTTCTTTTGCCCTTCTTCTTCCTTTTTTTTAAAGTACAGGGTTCATGACAAAATCCTGAAAAGTGTGAAAAGGAAAGAAACAAGAGGAGAGAAAGTGCAAAGATTGCAGAATCAAACACCTAAGAGATCTGTCCAGAAATACCCACATGGAAAGACAGCAAGTGTAATGCAATAGGGTGTGCTGGGGACTGTGGAAAATGGGCCATTGTGCTCAGGCTGAAGAGGCAGGTGTTACTCAGCTCCAGCTGTGATTAGTGGCAGTGCTGGGTCAGTGGTGCTGGATTTTTTTGTTTGTTTCTGAAGCATCTAGAAATCCAGATTTTTACATGAAAATTCAATCTTGTCAAAAGCAACTTGCTAGCAGCATGAAGCCCAGATGCAGACCAGCCAGATCCAGCTTGAGGGCTGCCGATGTGATTTCTAAAGTAAAGCCTAGGTGGTTCTCAGCTAACTTGGACATCAGCTGAACCAAGAGCCTGGCAAATGTCATCTCAGGATATCCTGGTCACCTCGGTTAAGCCTTCCCTGTATTCACAGCTACTGATTCTCACCTACTGTCAGGGAAAAATCCCTCTCTGTCCCAATATGTGCCCCCCTCCCGCCCCCTCATGATTGACTGAGACCAAAAGTCAGGCCTTGCATCTGAAGGGGGTGCCAGTGGTGGGATTTCTGGCCTCACCCACGGGAAAGGAGATGAGAACCATGACTTGAGTTTGTGTTCAAGTTTCACCTCTTTAGGGCAGGGCCATGTCCTCTCTTCTTTATTTTTCTATGATATCCATCTCAGCTCTGGGTACAGGGTCCACTTATCTGCATCATCACTGCCACCACTGGCATTTCTTGTCATGGCTACTGAAATAGCATCTGCTGTGGATTGAAGGTTTATGTCCTTCAAAATTCCCATGTTGAAATTAACATTATTACATTCAGTTAACTCTGAATGTAATAGTATCTGGAAGGAGAGTCTTTGGGAGGTAATTTGAGTTAGATGAGGACACGAGGGTCCCTTGGGTGTGGCCATATATTAGTGCCCAAATAAGAAGAGATGCCAGAGTGTAGGCTTTCCCCACTCTGTCCCTGTGTGTGCACCCTCAAAGATGAGGTCCAGTGAGGACACAGTGAGAAGACGGCCATCTACAAGCCAGGACCCTCACTAGAATCCAGCCATGTTGGCACCCTAATCTTGAACTTCCAGCCTCAGAGCTGTAAGAAATTAAATTTCTGTTTCTTATGCCACCTAGTCTGTGATATTTTGTTATCGCAGACTGCCACAACAGCATCTCCCCACTATCGATCTTTCCCGCCACCAAACTTTCTGGCCACCCTGTAGCCGGAGCGAGCTCCCCAACGTGTCAATCACTTCCTCTCTTGGTTCCCCATGAGTTTCAAGGGGATGGAGTCCAAATTCCTCAGGTTGCAGAGAAGCCTTGTCATGCCCTGGTTCCTGCCAACCAGACTCATGGTCTTCAGCAATCTGCCCCACTCCCTCATTGTCTCCTGCACGCCCACCCCTCCAAATGGCCCCTACCTCACACTGCCAAACATTGTTCCCCCAGACCTCCATCCTTCACCACTTCCTCCGTCCACTTCATCTGAGGTGGGGAAAGGGTGGTGAGAATGGAGGGCACTGTGGTTGAGGGAGGCAGGGAGTCAGAGGGGGCTCTGGGGTAGGGAGAATAGTGGATGGAGGAAATTCCAGAAAATATGCACACATGCTTATTATACTGGATCCTCCATCAACTCACCTAAGGCAGATGCTACTTGAACTATAGCAAAAGAGCAATAAGACACCTACCCATGTGGACCCTCATTGTCCCCAGGAGGAGACAGGTGACTTACCTTCCAGGGAAGCCTGCTGTTGTCTATTGCTGTTGTTCTTTGCATCTGTCAGTGATTTATTTATACTGCCGCTGGTGTAGTGAAATGGATAAACCCAAATTAATATTAACTTGGCCCAAAGATTGTGTTCAAATATTGTCCAGAGCAAACAAGAGCTGAATCATTTCAGTTCCCAGTGAAACAATGACCAAATTAGTGGATCGTGGTACTATTTGAGCTAATGTTCATTAAATTACTCATGTGTTATTGCAACAAACACTTACTTAGCTGCTACTAAGAGCCATGCTCTGGGCTAGGTACTGGGGCAACACGATGCTTAAGGCCTGGCCTCTATCCTTGGGGAGAACCCCTGACTTCAAGGACATCTTGGTTTTGAGGAAGAAACAAACATGTAAAAGGACTATGGGCTACATTTTGACTAGTTCACGAATAACACATGTTACCAGTAAAGGGCTGTGCGTGGAAAGAGAAGGGCACAGTTAATAATCTAGGACAATTAAGAGAGATTGAGTAACCTTTCCTTTAAATCTTAAAAAAAGTAGGCAGGTATCTACGTATTGTCAGGGAAGCCTGATGAGGGAACTGGGATGCTGGGGTGGGGTGGGGTTCCCTTGGAGGGTGGTGGTTGAGGCCGGGTTTTTTCAAGTCTAGGAGAAATTCACTTCTGGCATGGTGGAGTGAAGTGACTACCAAATCTTCTCTTCAATAGCAACTAAAGAGGTGGACAAAACTGTCAAAAACAACCATTTCAGTGCTATAGAAAATCCACCAAAAGCCCACAACAAACAGATAAGTGTTCATTCATGAAAAGTAGTAAATTCTGTGTAAGAACAGCATGAGTCTGTGGCGGGTGTGTCTGAGGGTGCTTCCACCCTACTCCAGCTCTGCCGGTGGGTGGTCTGACCAGAGTGGGGCTGCTGCTGCTGGAGCAGACTCACTTGCCTTGAAGCATTGTCAGTTAAAGTGATGATATTGGTGGCATGCAAAGGATGTGTGAGTGTGGGTGGGGGGCAGTGGTTCTGTTAGCCTGCAGTTGTGTTTGGAGCAATAAATGGACTAGTGGATTAGCAGGGGATTAAACAGGCAGTCCCAAGAGGTATGACAGTTACCAGGGACTTGATGAGCTCTCAGCATATGCCAAGTTCAAAGGAGCTTCTGCATGTGTGTAACAGAGTCTGGAGCAGACCCAGGCTACTCACACCTCCCTGGACCTTGGGGAAGTAAGAGAGAAAGGCGGAAAGTAAAATACAATGGTAACTGAGGTTTGAATGGGCTCATCAGCCTACATACAGATCTATCTTACAGATCTATCAGCCTACATACAGATCTATCAGCCTACATACAGAAAGCAGAACTTTTATTGGCTCAAGGTGTTTGAAAATAATTTCTGACCAATATGTAGCTGAACAATAAGCAATACAGACAGAGGGGTGACCTCTAGAAGGCAGGATTAAAAATAAAGAAAGACTGAGAAGAAACATCATTGGTCATAAATCACAGGGGAAACATACTTCACAGATTGAGTCCAAGCAAATTACTAAACAAACAAAAACAAAAACCTTCAAGAGGGAAGAGTCAGAATGCAGAATTACTGCTATATGCTATCTAAAATGTCCAGCATTGAACAACAAAAATTTGTGAGAAATGCGAAGTAAGAAAGTGTGAGGAAAAAATAAGTCAATAGAAGGGGTCTCTGAGTGTCCCCAGATGTCAGATTTAGCTGCCAAAGACTTCAAAGCAGCTATAATAAATATGTCAAAAGAACTAAAGGAATCTATGTTTAAAGAATGAAAGAAAAATATGAAGACAGTGATACAACAGATAGGGAAACTTAATAAAGAGGTAGAAATTATTTTTCAATGGAAATTCTGGATTTGAAGGTACAATAACTGAAATAAAAATTCACTAAAGGGCCCAGCAGTAGATTTGAGATGGTGGAAGAAAGAATCAGTGAACTTGAAGCTAGACCAGTAGAAATGATCCAATATGAACAGAGAAAGGAAATTTTAAAAATTGAAAAATAAATGAACAGAGCCTCATTGACCAGTGATATAACATCAGGCATACTAACATAAGTGTAATGGGAGTCCCAGAAGGAGAGGAGAGAGAGAGAAAAGGGCAGAAAAAATATTTGAAGAAATACTGATGGAAAGCTCCTCAGATTTGGTGGAAAAATGTTAATCTACAGATCCAAGAAGCTCAAAGAGATCTACAACTAGACACCATAATTAAATTGCTGAAAGTCAAAAACAACAAGGGAAAATCATGAAAGCAGCAAGAGAAAAAATAATTTACCACATGCATGGGAATAACAAAACAATTAGCTGGCTGGCTTCTAGTTAGAAACAATGCAGAAGGAATGCAGTTGGACAACATAGTTAAAGTGCTGAATGAAAGAAAATCCTGTCAACAGAGAATTCTATGCAGCAAAACTCCTCTTTGAAAATGACAGTGAAATAATAACATGTACAGATAAACAAATATTCAGAGAATTGTTGTTAGAGAACCTCCTTTACAATAAATACTAAAGCAAGTCCTTCAGACTGAAAGAAAATGACACCAGATGGTAATTTGAATCTACGGGAAGAAATAGTCATAAAAATGGTAAATATGTCGGTAAATATAGAGACTCAATGTATTTTCTCATTATTCTCTTAACTTCTCTAAATTACATAAGATTGTGTAAAGCAATAAATACAACGTGTTGTTGCATTTATAACATATATACACACAATATATATACAATAATAGCAAAAAGAGGGGGAGAAATGAAGCTGTACTGGTCTCAAGTTTTTATATTTTACTGAAATTAATACTATTTTGAAGTAGATTGTGATAAGTTAAGATGTATATTGTAATCCCTTGAGCCAACAAAAAGAAAAAAATTTCAAAGAGGAATTAAAGTGATACACTAAATTTTTTTACTCACCCACAAAGAAGGCAATAAAGGAGGAACAGAAAAGTAAAAAAGGCATGAAGGGGCAAAATGTGAGATATAATTCAAATACATTAATCAATACATTAGATATGAATGCACTAAACATTACATTGAAATGAAACCGACTGTCAGGCTGAATGAAAAACAAGACTCACCTATATGCTATCTATGAGAGACACAGTTTAAATTCTAAGACACAAATAGGTTAAAATGATGGGAAATGTTATTTAGGATAGTATACAGATTGGTCAACAAAACAGGTCTCACAATAAATTGAAAAGACAGAAATTGTGAGAAGTATGTTGTCTGACTGTGATACACTTACAACAGAAAGAAATTTGAAAAAGGCATAAATATTTGGAAAACTAACAAAGCACTTCTACATGACTCATGGTTCAAGGAAGACATCACAGGGGAAAGTAAAAATATTTTAAACTAAATGAAACAAAAATCAACATATCAAAATTTATGGGATGCAGCTAAAGCAGCTTTTAGATGAAAATCTATAAATTTAAATAGCTATATCTGAAAAGAAGGTGACAAGATCATTAAATCAGAAGAGAGGATTAGTCTTTTCAAGAAATGGTGTTTAGAAAATTGAGTATTTATATGCAAAAGTTAAACCAAAAAACTTATATCCTTACCTCTCAACAGATACCAAATTCAACTCAAATGAGTCATAGATTTAAGTTTGTATTAAAATCATAACATTTCCAGAAGAAAACAGAGGAAATTATCTTCATGACCTTAGTTTAAGCAAAGTCATCTTAGACTTGATGCCAAAAGCATGATCATACAAGAATAAAAAAATTGATAAATTGGAATTCATTAAAACTTTGGTGCTTTGGACATAAAAAAAAATGAAATATCTAGGTACAGACTGGGAGAATATTTTTGCAAAACATATATCTAATTAGAAACTTGTGTCCTGACTATGCAAATAACTCATATAACTCAATAATGAAGAGAAAAACAACCCAATTTAAAAATGGGCAAGACTCTATAGACATTTTACCAGAGAAGACATATGAATAGCTAACAAGCACATGAAAATGTACTCAGCATCATTAGTCATTAGGGAAATGCAAATGTAACATATGATGAATTACACTCCCAGTAGAATAGCTATAATAAAAAAGAAAATATCAATTGTTGATAAGGATGTGGAGAAACTGAAACCCTCATACATTATCACAGGTTGAAATGTAAAATACTGATACCTGCTACAACATCAATGAACTCCAAAAGCATTATAGTTTAGTGAAAGAGGCCAGACTCAAAAGACTACATAAGATACCATTTATGTAAGAAATCCAGAAAAGGTAAGTTTTTGGAAAGAGAAAGCAAATTAGTGGTGGCCTGCAGCTGAGAATAGGTATTAGGGTAGGCTGAAAATGGGCTTGAGGACATTTTTTGGTAGTTGAAATGTTCTAAACTGGATAGAAGTGATGTGCAGAATGTTATGAATGAACGAAAAATCATTGAATTATACAAGTACAATGGGTGGATTTTACAGTATGCAAATTATGAGCTAGTTTAAAAAGCTATTTTTTCAAAAAAAGAAAGATGAGCAGTGGCCACAGGCTTTGTGGGAAGGTTGATGGGCTGGGATTGCATGGACCTGAAGGTGAATACCAGAGCCTTGACTGGCGTCTGTGGGGCCACCTTGAGCAAGTGATTCATCTTTCTGAGCCTTAGCTTCCACCTCTGGAGGGAATAGTATCTATTTTGCAGCTTGTTCTTAGGGCTTGATGACTTAATGTATGTACGCAGTAGGCACCCAATACATGATGCTTTCCTGGCTGACATCTGACATTCTGTGGGGTTGAGTCCCCTGGGAGCCAGACGCTGTTCCTCCTGCCTGGAACCCTATCCCCACTCCTCCTCCTTCTCAGGCTAACTCAGCTTCTACCCACTCTTCAGGATTCAGCTCAGATCTCTCCTTGAGAAACCCTTTCCTGACAGCCACCCCTTTCTCCTTCCACCCGGCCCAGATTAGGCTCTGTGAACTCCCATCATACCCTGTGCTCACCTCTCAACATGCTGGCTCACAAAATATTGGATTCATTTCCTCCCAGCCTGTGAAATCTTTGTTGGAATAATCTGTATGTAATTCATGATTCTCTCCTTTGTGCTGGCACACAGCAGATGTACAAACATTCAGCAAATGAACAAATGAGTACATTACATTCCTTTGAGGGATGCTGTCTTCACGGACATCCCTCCTAAGGGCCATCCCTCTGTCTGTATGAAGTGGCTCCCAAGCTTGAGGTACTTGCTGGGAGGCAGGGGCTGAGCTAGAGGAGGGAGGGGCTGCAGCATCCAGCCCTCCCTCTGCCTGGACCCTTGTGTATGTTGAAGAGCAACAGTGGTCACCCCTGTGCCAAATGCCACTGAGTGTCACACCTGATCTGCAGTATCTCATTTAGCCCTCACAACAGTCACACCAAGGCAGGTAGTATTATTACTTTTCCTGTGTTAGAGCTGTGGACCCAGGCTCAGAGAGGTTCAGTAACTTGCCCGTAGTCACACAGCTAGTAGGGGACAGAGCTGGGATTCACACCCAAGTCTACCTGACATCATAACCGTGTTCCTAACCCAGAGTCCCCTGGCCAGTCATCTCTTTTTTGGTAACAGATCCTGGACTAAAGGGGTAGTGAGCAAATATTCAGATATAAAGGCTTTTTAAAATTCTTTAAATGCTTCCTCTAGTCTTCAGCAATGACATTATTTATCAAGAAGGGCAACATCGACCTCCTTTCTTAGGTAAATTTTATTTAAGTTCCTTGATACAGAGAGATTTTAATTTTTGGCTTCAACCAATAAATAAGCCCCGCAGTGTTTCATTTTAAAGCTGGGCCTCTGAACACATTTTCTGTGGGATCTGCTGAGCTGGGGGTGGGAGGGTATATTAGTACCAGAGATCAGCCCCACACGGGAGCATGAAAAGGCCCCCCCACCCCGGGTTGTAGATGGTCCTGAGTTCTGAGTGGGACAGAGGATGCTGGGCACACTGTGAGGGATGCTCTGGGGGCAAAGTTCTGCACAAATGTGTGCCTTTTCTTCTCAACTCCCAGCTGGGAAAAGAGCTAAAAAGAAATGCCTTTGTTGTTTTAAAATGTTCCTGATTTGGAAACAATAGGAGCAATGACATTAATGGATAGCCTGCCCTGGGCGCTGACAATTTGCAAGGCATTGTCCTGAGACTTTCGTTGTTGAGTCACATCACCACCCAGTGATGCAGGAACCCTGGGTTTCAACCGACCGACCGTGACTGCGAGCCGGAACTGGAGCATTTTGAAATACTCCCCCCCACCCACCCCGCCGCGAGCTTCACCCCCTCCCCAGGTTCGTCTTGCCTTTTCTCCCCCCTGGGCTGTGTTAACTGTCTTGCACGGGGGTGGAGGTGGGAGAGGTCACATATGCCACGTCCCCAGGCCCAGGTTTTCTGCCTGCCTTCGTCCAGTGCACTCGGGGGGCTTTCTCAGTGCTTGCGCCCAAGTGAATGCTTTTGAGTCACATCAATAGCTCCAGTTTCTTGTCCTAAAATTTCGTTAAGGGCCGTGTTGAACCATCACCTACAGTATCTCCCCCTCCTCCACTCGAATTGTAAACTCCACGAGGCAGGCTCAGTTCCTTGCTGCAGCCCCAGCTTCAGCGTTGTGTTTGGTCTACAGAATGTGCTCAATTTGCCTCAAGGCCTGCATGTGGAATTCACTGGGCAAGTGACTGGGCAGGTGGAGAAGCAGCACCCACCTAGAAAAGCCGGATGTTCCAATGTCTTGAGTGGTCATGCTTCTATGATGCCCTTTAAAACACTCCAACACAGACGTAAGGGAGGTGGCAATTGTTTTCATGTACATTCCAGGGATAGTTAGTTTGTTAACAACTCAGTTAAAACAACTGAGGAATCCCGTTACTAACAGACACTGCGGGGGACCTAGCCTTCAGAAGAGGCGGCTGCCATGCTCTGGCTGATAGCACCAACACCAGGCTGACCTAGAAAACCGGATCAAAAGCCATGTTAATAGTGGCAGGGCAAGAATAAAGAAGCAGACGTAGAGAACGGACTTGAGGACACGAGGAGCGGGGGAAGCTGGGATGAAGTGAGAGAGTAGCATTGACATATACACACTACCAAATGTAAAACAGATGGCTAGTGGGAAGCTGCCGCAGAGCACAGGGAGATCAACTCGATAATTGGTGATGACCTAGAGGGATGGGATAGGGAGGGTGGGAGGGAGGCTCAAGAGGGAGGGGATATGGGGATATATGTATAAATACAGCTGATCCAGTTTGTTATACAGCAGAAGTTGTACATTGTAAAGCTATTATACTCCAATAAAGATCTGAAGGAAAAAAAATAAGGCTAATGGATGGTGTGTAAAAAAGTGATTTTCCAATGATGAAATGACTGGTGTGGGAGATGTATGGATTGGCTAGAAGTGCTGTTTCTTTCTCTTTTTTTAAATCTTTATTTTATTTTTTTTTGGCTGTGCCTTACTGGCACACAGGGTCTTAGTTCCTCCCACTAAGGATTGAAACTGTGCTCCCTGCAGTGGAAGCATGGAGCCTTTCATGGACCACTAATGAAGTCCCCATTTCTTTCTGTGTAAAGAACTTGGAAAAGAAAATGTGACGCCCCCTGGCACATCTGAGGTGGTGTGGGACACTGGTGCCCCCAGAATCTGAAAAAAAAAGGAGTCAGAACAGCCTGCCTGGCAGAGGAGGGTGGGGGAGGGGGAGGAGGGAGGAATGTGGAGTGGTCTCTGCCTGACACCTGTGGCCACTGCACCCTCTGTGGCTCTGATTCTGAAGAATCAGAGTAAGGGAGCCAGGCCATTGGCATTCCCAACCAGCAGGGAGGAGGCTGAATGCAAGGGGTGTGTGTACGTGTGTGACAGCATCAGAGCCAGGAAGGCAGCAGCCATGACTATGGAAAATCATTGCACAGACTCCTCACAACCCACACCTAACCCTTCATTTTCCTGTTTGAGAAACTGCCCTGCCCCCCACCCCGACAAGCCCAGACCCCTTTCCTTGGACAATAACACCCTACACAGTCTGACTCCCTATACCTCTCTGACCTGGGTTCTGCATCCTAGCTGCAAGGGAGTCCTGCTGTCCCTCCAACACACCTGCTCCCTCTGGACTCAGCCTTTGTGCTCAGAGAAACACCCCCTCGCCGTCTTGTTTCCTTCAAATCATCTTATCCTGTGCCTTCACAGCACTGACCATTAACTGCAACAATCACATTTATTTATAGGTTTGGTTTTACAGTTGTGGTGGTGGCTGTCTGTTGCCCCCGCATAGGCTCAATTGGCCGGAGACCTTGTCTGTCTGGTTGACTCCTAGCATATAGTAGGTGATCAATAAGTTTGTGTTGAATGAATGGATGAATGAATTCTTGCAGCCCCTGAAATGTCACATATTAACAACCCACCACTGCAAGTTAGCTGATAAGCCATCTTTAGATGAAGACCCTGGAGGTGTATGGGAACACTGTTGCTGGCTAAATTCGCATTTTGGGTTTATTGAATTTATAACTGTAATTCTGCAATAAAGGTGACTGACCTATATGTCACCCTTTCCAGGGGCTCTGAGGACTGGAAATACACCAACCCAGAATTGTTCCCTGAAGCTACCACCCGGGAGGACTTGTGGGAGAGAAAGAAACTGGGGGTTAACAGGGTTTGGTTTGAGATGGGGGTCTCTGCTGCCTTTGATGACTGGGTTGAGTGCAGCTGTGCTGGGTTGGGTGGAACCTCAGAGCAGAAGGCAGCAGGCTCTTCCGTCACATCAGGGGCATCAGGCAGTGTGGATAATCACCTTCTGTGCATGTCAGTGCATCTTCAGATGACAGGCCTTTTCCCATCTAGAGCTTAGCGGGGTTTTCAGCTTTCCCGAGGAAGACCGTCGTCCTTTGTGGCTTTGCTTGTAAGCAGCAGCATGAAGGACCTACTGAAGGAGATGGTGGAGTAAGAGAAGCCATCCTTTGACTGGACTGTGAGCTTGGTGGCGGTGGCTGCTTTGGGCTGGGTCCCCTCCTCACTGACGTCTAACACAGCCCTGTGAGCCACCTGCCAAGGGAAAAGCAAACATCAGCAGGTCCCATGCAGACACCTTTATTTACTGACTTTCGGTGTTTCTCCTAGCAACGGGGCACCCCCCTTGAGAGGCTCCAAGGTGATACCTGGCATTAGGTTTGCTCAACTAACTGCAGCTGTTGTGGTTACTGGTCCGTCGGCTGTTAAACACGGAGTTCAATGGTTACAAATACAGACCGGAAAGACCTGGTTTGAGTCCCAGTTCTGCCACTTGTTGTTGTAAAAGTTATGTGGGTGCCATGTGCTTCTCTTTTCAAATCTATAAAAGGGTGATCATAACTGCATCTCTCCCACAAGTTTATCCAGTGAGTTAAAGACCGTACAAAGCAAGTGCCCATGAACTTGCTAGCAGTCCTAACTGCTACAACGATTGCGTGGGAGACCTGGGTTAGGAGTCACGAAATAGTGGATCCCTGCTTGGTCTTCTAGAGAAGAGATTAATGTACTGCTCAGCTGCAGGGGGCTGGAGAACTCCCGACAATGATAATCAGTGCTTTTCTTTTTCTTTTTTTTTAAATCTTTTTTAAAATTTGAATTGTAATCATTGTGTTTCATATGTGCAGAAAAGCATATCATGGGAAAGGTCCATCAGGGTCATCGTCTTCCAGCGGGACCTCTCTGCATTCTTTCCATGAACACCAGTAACAAAGATCCCCTTCTGTGGCCCAGGACCACTTCTGACCACTATAATCTCTTACCAAAATAAAATCTTGGGTCAGGAAGCAGAAACTGATATGTAGACGGGGCTGGGCAGGTAACCCCCATGAGATGAGGAGATGTCTTGTAAGAGCAGGGGGCACGTGGGGAACCCAGAAGGCATGCTTGGGCTGACTGTTTGGGCTCAGTGTTGCTGCGTGGGAACTGGGCTTGATGACTTGTTTCAAGAGAATCAGAATCTAAATCTTTAGGTCCAATATTTTACATTTTAGAAGTCAGCTCTTTTCCTCCCTCCATCCCTCCCTCTCCTGCCATCCTTCCCTACTCCCTCCCTCCCTTCCTTCTCTCTTTCTTTCTTTCGGCTGCAGACCAAACACAACTCATGGCCTATGAACAGCTCACACCAAGGTCATAGGCCATAGCCAACTCACAGTCTATGACCTTGGTGTGAGCACCTAGGCTTCAGGGAGGTGAGGTTGAACACCAGGGGGGACTGCTCACCTGCAGCAGGTTTGGGGCAGCAGCACTGCTTGCTGAGGAGAGGTCTAGTTCTCAGAGCCCTGTGGTTGGACCTAGGAACATTTATTTGAAGAGGGATAAAAGATACCTGTGTATCAGTGGTATGATGGCCATAAAGCCACGGCCTTGGCAGCCATGAGATCCAGCCCTACTTCTGTTACAGAGAAGTCACTTGGCCTCTTGGGGCCTCTTGTTCCTAATCAATAAGAGGATGGTGCTCCCTGAGCCAGTCTCTACAGGCCCTTCTGACTCAAGCTTTCATGCAAATATGCTAATCAACCAACTCACTTTGGAAACTTGCAAGAAGTCTTTCCTTGCGATTGCAGAAAAATCAGCGTTTTTGCCTAAGGCATTCTGGATGCCCATCTTTGGGAGGATGGTTTCCAGGTCATAGGAGGCAGAAATGGAAAATTTTGGAATGAACACCTCTAACCACCTGTGGGAAAGAAGAAAGGACAAGGTGTGATCACAAGCCCATGGTGACCATTCTAGGTGGCATTTCCGGAGACTCTGCTCTTCCTCCAGGTGCTGGTTGCTGCTGGAGGGATCAGCACATCCCAGACGGCCAACTCAGGTTGCTCTGGGAGTAAGCCTCCTGGATGAGCAAGTCCAGCTTTGAAGATACAGAAGATGAAAAATGGGCCCCCTAATGAAGTAGGGGGCAGAGCTGAGAAGGGGGCCCAGCAAAGGAGACCATGGCAGAGGCCAATGGGAGGCTCTAGGCAGCGATGGAAGTGTGTCTACCACCTGGCCCAGAGTGTGCCGCCCACTTGCTAATCCCTGAGAGCAGCAAAGTCTAATAGAACATTCTGCAAAGTTGGAAATATTCTCTATCTGTGCTGTTTAATATGGTAGCCACTAGCCAGCCCCATGTGGTTATTAAGCAACTTAAATGCAGATGGTGCCAAGAAGTAAATTTTTAAATAACAACATCTATTAACAGCAGCATAGCCCTAGAGTTTGGCCCACTTTTCTCTTCCTCTGCGATGGTTCTTCTGAATCAAGTGTGGATAGCTCACATTTACTGAGCATTTACTATGTGCCAGGCATTGTCCCAGGCACATTCATCAACATTATCTCCATTTTAAAGATGGTAAATCTCAGTTTTAGTGCTTTTCCCAAGGCCATGAACTTAGTGAGTCACAGAAATGAAAGCACAAAAGTGTTGGATGAACACTTAAATTCCTCATTCGGGGACTTCTTGTGACATCTAGCACAAGGGACAGCTCTATCTTCCCTGTTACTATCTCCTGCACTGGTTTGGCCATCTCTGTCTTCTCTCTGCTCTGTCTGCTGCTCTTTAGAGACCCCCACCTCTACCCTCAGTCTCCGTGTTGCCTCCTCTTCCTCTATCCAGGCCTGGCTGCAGTCTGAGAAAAGAAGAAACCTCTGAAACATCCTACTGTATCTCTTGATCCACAGTTTGCATCTTTGTGAGTGCTGTTTCCTTTACCAAGATGCCCTTTGCAAGCCCCTATGTCCTTTCCATACCTCATGTCCTATCCATACTTGTGGCTCAAATGTGCCACCTCCTTGAAGCCTGTCCTCAATCCCAGCTGAAAGTGATCTTTCTTTGCTCAGAAGCACCTTGGAACTCTGCCCACCCACTGACCTTTGTCTTTCTTGAATTACAATTATCCCTAAACTACATTTTCACTCCTCCTAGGCTGTGAGCACCTGGGAATGATTCTAACAATGCCAAGAAAACATGGCTAAGAGATTGTGCATAAGACTTTGACGTGACTTTTTATCTTGAGGTTAACATCCTTTTCATACTCCCCATAATAACTACAGAACTACCAATAACATTACGATTAACTAACATTTATTGAACACTTACTATCTCCCAGGCATTCTTCTAAGCACTTTACAAATAGTAACTTATTCTATTCTTTCAACAACCTATAAGTTTGATAATATTATTATCCTCATTTTATAGGTGAGTAGCAATGTTTTTTAGTGTGTGTGTTTACGGGATAATTCTATGGAATTCAATATCGGATTGGCTGATCGAGTGAGCTCTATCAGCACAGAATACCTATGGTAACATCATACTTTTGCAGTGACCTATTAGCTACATGACCTTGGGCAACTTGCTTCCCCTTTTGGAGTCTCTATTTCCTTTTCTGTGAATGGAGGTGATAACACTTCTCATCTGTCAGGTGATTGTGAAGTTCAAGTGAAAGCATGTCTGCACAGCCTCAGGTTCACTCTCCAGCATGTAGCTGGTGCTCTATTTGCAGGAGTGATTATTCAACAGCTGTTATCGTGACCTTTGCCTCATCCTTGGATGTACACTGTCACCTGATTCAGGCCACAGCAAATTGACATAGATACCCACCTCTTCTGGAGTAAGCGGCTCCACTTCCTCAGCATCCTGGCTGACAAGGCCTGTTCCAGCTGCCTCATCTTGCCCTTGCCAGGGGGGACAAAGAAGACCATGGTGTCTCCACTGTAATCCATCTGCAGCACAGAGCTGTTCAGCTCTGGATCCACCTCAAAAGCAAACTGTTCCACCTGGTGCATCATTAAAACGTGCACAGGGGTCCTTTTGCCCACCAGGAATGGAAAGCTTTAACTTTTATACGCGGGGTTAAAGGGCTTCTCCCACTTGGCTAGCACGAAGAGAGAAGAGAGGTCTTTATGTCAAAGTACAATTAGTGAGGTGAAGACAGCAAGAATGGTGAAGTGAGGGCCTCTGAAAACTCTTTCTTCCATGGAAACAATGAGAAAACTGCCTGCAATGGTCAGAATTAACTTTTTTAGAACTCTGGAAGTTAACCAAATGCTTTCAGAAAATTGAGGAACAATTTATTAAAGAAAAACAGCTAAATCTTGGTAAGATCAGTGAGCTTTATGGTATTTTAGCTTGCCCTAGTTCCATTTCCCACTCCCCAGCTCTTTTGTAGCCTGTGAAAACAATGGCCTGAGTTTGCAGTGAGATATAGCAGCCTGGCAGTCACTGAAGGGAAAAAATAGGGCTGGAACCCTAGAACAAAGTTGAGGACTGACACTAGCCAACTTCAAGACTTACTATAAAGCTACAATAATCAAGACAGTGTGTTATTGATAAAAGAACAGACAAATAGATCAATGGGACAGAATAGGGAGCCCCCAAATTGACCCACATACATACAGTCAACTGATCTTTGACAAAGGAGCAAAGGTAATACAATGCAGCAAAAAGTCTTTTTAACAAACAGTGTTGGAATAACAGACATCAATATGCAAAAGAAAAAAAAAAAGAATCTAGACACAAAAAATTAACTCAAAAAGAATCACAGACCCAAATGTAAAATATGAAACTATAAAACACCTAGAAGATAACACAGAAGAAAAGCTAGATGATCTTGGTATGGCAATAACTTTTTAGATACAACACCAAAAACATAATACATGAAACAAATAATTGATAAGTTGGACTTCATTAAAATTAAAAACTTCTGCTCCATGAAACACAATGACAGGTAAATGAGAAGACAAGCCAGACTGGGAGAAAATATTTGCAAAAGATACATCTGATGAAGGACTGTTATCCAAAATATAAAAAGATCTCCTGAAACTTAACAATAGGAACACAAATAACTGGACTTAAAAAATAGGCCAAAGGCCTTGGCAGATACTGCATCAAAGAAGATACACAGATGGCAAAAAAACATCTGAAAAGATGCTTCACATCATATGTCATTGTGGGAATGCAAATTAAAACAACAGTGAGATACCACTGCAAACCTATTCAAATGACCAAAATTGGAAACACCAACAACTCCAAATGCTAGCTAGGATGTGAAGGAACAGAAACTGTCATACATTGCTGGTAGAAATGTAAAATGATACAGTCACTTTGGGACACAGTTTGGTGGGTTCTTTCAAATACAATTGTTCTCTTGCTATATGACCCCACAATCATGTTCCTTGGTATTTACTCAAAGAAATAAAAAACTATGTCTACACGAAAACCTGCACATATTTTTTTATTTTATTTTATTTTTTTATTTTTTGGGGGGTACACCAGGTTCAATCACCTGTTTTTATACACATATCCCCGTATTCCCTCCCTTCCTTGACTCCCCCCCCTCGAGTCCCCCCCACCCTCCCTGCCCCAGTCCTCTAAGGCATCTTCCATCCTCGAGTTGGACTCCCTTTGTTATACAACAACTTCCCACTGACTATTTTACAGTTGGTAGTATATATATGTCTGTGCTACTCTCTCGCTTCGTCTCAGTTTCCCCTTCACCCCCCGCCCCCTCCCATACCTCAAGTTCTCCAGTCCATTCTCTGTATCAGCATCCTTGTTCTTGTCACTGAGTTCATCAGTACCATTTTTAGATTCCGTATATGTGAGTTAGCATACAATATTTGTCCTTCTCTTTCTGACTGACTTCACTCTGTATGACAGATTGTAGTTCTATCCACCTCATTACATATAGCTCCATCTCATTCCTTTTTATAGCTGAGTAATATTCCATTGTATATATATGCCACATCTTCTGTATCCATTCATTTGTTGATGGGCATTTCGGTTGCTTCCATGTCCTGGCTATTGTAAATAGAACCTGCACATATTTTTTATAGCATTTACTCATAATTGCCAAAATTTGGAAACAACCAAGTCACCCTTCAATAGGCGAATGGATTAAAAAACTATGGTACAAGCAGGCAATGGAATATTATTCAGAGATAAAAATAAATGGGCTATCAAGTTATGAAAAGACAAATAGGAAATATAAATGCATATTACTAAGTGAAAGAAGCCAATCTGAAAAGGCTACATACAGTATGATTCCAATAATGTAACATTCTGGAAAAGGCAAAACTTTGGAGACAGTGATGGGGGAGGTGGTGGGGGAGGTGAATAGGCAGATCACAGAGGTTTTTAGGGCAGTGAAGTACTCTGTATGATATCGTAAGATGACTACATATTATTATACATCTATTCAAATCCACAGAATGTAAAATACTAAGAGTAAATATAGACTATGAACTTTGGGTGCTATGGTGTGTCCATGTAGGTTCATCAGCTGTAACAAATGTACTTCTCTGGTGGGGGATGTTGCTAACGGAGGAGGCTATGCATGTGTGGGGGGAGGCGGGATACAGGAAATCTCTGCACTTTCACTTCAATTTTGCTATGAAACTAAAACTGCTCTGAAAAAATAAAGTCAACTTAAAAAAGCTATCAATAAAAACTTTTCCTGAGGAAGTCCAAAGACTTTATTTTTTTTTAACTCTTATCGGATCTTTAATAATAGACATTTTTAAGTGTTTTGCCATTTACAGAGTTATTGTTTTACCTAGATGCTTTTACAAAAATGTTCCTGAAGGGGTATATCATCTTCAAGGAGATTCATGGAAAGGAATTTTGACAAATACACGTTTCTAATAACCTTAAGACCATAAACCTGAACTGGGTAAGAATTTACAGAACTCTAAGGAAAAAATAGATTCATAAAACTGCTAACAAAAGATCAAGATCAACAAGAATTAATAATATGGGACTGAATGAGTCGATAAGGATGATTATGATTTTTGTGACTTTGTTTTATTGCTGGTTCTTTAATGTTTTGCTTTTCCCACATTTAAGGAACTTTTTTCTCTTAAGCGTCTATGACTTACAGTAATTTAGTAAAATATATCTTTGTGAACAAAGCTAAAACAGATCCCTCCAGAATTCAGAAACATTTAGTTTCTTATTTTCTTGACAATATAGTTATTTGCATAAGTCCAATAAAAATCTGTTCTCCTTGTAACAGGACACGACTGGAAACACTGGTTATATTACCAAAGCTTTGACGGGAATGTCATATTTGAGAGATGTGCAGAGACTCAGATATGATCCGACAGCTTTAAGGAGCTAAGGCTGACTTTAAGGAGCCAATAAAGCCCTTTGGGAAAACTGGCCTGGAACCTTGCTTACAAGATTACCAGCAATCTTACCAGGTGAGTAAGGAAGGTCACTTCCTGGCAGGGGCAGGAATTTCAGGATATTTGGGGGACCTCCATAAAACAGGATTCACTCAAATCTACAGGTATCGCCAGGTGAATCCGATGGTGTTGACCTAAAACAAAACAGCCAGTTATTTTACCAGCAAAATGGGTATATATGGGAACAGCAAAGAATTGCAATTTGGGACATACAACCTATGGCAAATCACAAGCAAATCCAAAGAGCAAAGGAGAGAACCATTCTTTTACAGAGGAGAAGGGGGAGCTGGGAGGGGCTGTTATAAACAAAGCATCCATTGGAGGAAACTGGGAATTTGAAGTGTAGTGGCTTTTCATTGGCTGAGTTGTGGCAGTCTCTCATTGGCTGGGCTGTTGCAGGGCAAGGAGAAATTCTTCCTTCCTCCTGCTGGGTAGTAAGTAGCAAACTTCTTCTGTTGGAGATGCAAAAGTATTTCCTGTTGGGTCTTCTGGTGTTGGAGGGTTGCCTGCAGAGGTGGGGGGCAGCTGTGGCTCACCACAGGGACAGGGACACTGGCGGCAGGGGCTCCAGCAAGTGCTCATTGGCATGAGCCCTCCCAGAGTCCCAGACAAAGACTTTAAATCAGCTATTTCAAACATGTTCAAACAGCTAAAGGAAACATATTTAAATAAAGGAAAGTATGAGAATGATGTCTCACCCAATAAAGAGCATAAATGATGAGATACGTTTTTAAAAAGAAACAAGTAGAAATCCTGGAATTGAAAAGAACACTAACTGAAATGAAAAAAAAATTCTCTAGAGAAGCTGAATAACAGATTAGAGCTGGCAGAAGGAAAAAAAATAACTGGTGAACCAGAAGACAGTGCCATTGAGATTATATAGTCAGAGGAACAAAGAGAAAAAAGAATGAAGCCAAGTGAATAGAGCTCAGAGACTGTGACAGTTCGTAAGGCATACCAATACGGACATAATGGGATCCCAGAAATAGAAGAGAGAGAAAAAAGGGGGAAAGATTATGTGAAGACATAATGTCCAAACATTTCTGAAATTTGATGAAAAGCATTTGTGTACAACATTCAAAACTCTCAACAATATCCAAATAGTATAAACTCCAAGAGATCCATAACCTAGACACATCATAATCAAACTTTCAAATGTGAAGCCAAAGAGAGAATGTTGAAAGCAGCAAGAGAAAAGTGATGCATCATGTACAAGTTATCCTCAATAATATTCACAGCTGATTTCTCATTGGAAATCACAGAGGCCAGAAGGTAGTTGGATGGCATATTCCAAGTACCAAAAGAAAAAAAAAACTGTCAACCAGGAGAATTCTATATTTGGCAAAGCTCTCCTTCAAAAGTTAAGAAGAGGACTTCCCTGGTGGCACAGTGGTTAAGAATCCACCTGCTAATGCAGGGGACATGGGTTCGAGCCCTGGTCCGGGAAGATTCCACATGCTGCGGAGCAACTAAGCCTGTGTGCCACAACTATTAAGCCTGTGTACCGCAACTATTAAGCCTGTGTACCACAACTACTGAAGCCCACATGCCTAGAGCCCATGCTCTGCAAGAAGAGAAGTCACAGCAATGAGAAGCCCACGCACCACAACAAAGAGTAGCCCCCTCGTCTCAACTAGAGAAAGCCCCAGAGCAGCAACGAAGACCTAGTGCAGCCAAAAACAAAGAAAAAGAAAAATAAAATAAAAATAAATAAATAATAAATCTTCAAAAAAAATAGTTAAGGATATTGGAAATTAGGATATTTTCCAATAAACAAAAAGAGATTTTATCACTAGCAGACTTGCCCTATAAGAAATACTAAAGGGAGGCCTTCAGGAAATGATGCTATACAGTAACTGGAACCCACATAAACAAATAAAGAACAGCAGTAAAGGAAATTACATAGTTAAATATAGAAGAGAGTATAAAGCATTTTTGTTTGCATTTTTCTCTATCTTATTTAAAAGACACCTGTATAGAGCAATAATGATACATCTATGTCAACAACTACACAACTTATGAAGATATAATTTGCAACAACAACAGCATAAAGGGAATGAGAAGGAATGAAACTATTTAGGAGAAAATTTTTCTATACATTAATCCAAACAAGACTGTTATAAATTAAGATACTAATTGTAACCCTTATGGTAGCCACTAAGAAAGTAATTAGATAAAATATTGAAATAAATGATAAGGGAATTAAAATGACACACTAGAAAATATTTCTTTAAAGCAAAAGATGGCAGTAATGGTGAAACTGAGGAACAAAAAGACATAAGTGTATACATATAAAAGAAATAGCAAAATGGCAGACATAAGTCACACCTCATATTTAATGTAAATAGATTCAACTCTCTAATTAAAAGGAGAGATTGGCAGGATGGATTCAAAAAATACATGATCCAATTATATGCTGTCTACAGAGCAGACAATAAGCACATGAAAAGATGCTCAACATCATTAGCTATTAGGGAAATGAGTATCAAAACTACAATTATATACCTCCTCATACTCATTAGGCTATAATAAAAAAGATAGTTGACAAATGTTGGTGAGAATTTGGAGAAATTGGAACCCTAAAGTGTTGATAATAGAAATTTAAAATGAAAACAAACAAAACCCCCCCAAAACAAACAAAAAAATGGTGCAGCTTTTGGAGAAAACTGTTTTCAGTTCCTCAAAACTTTAAAATTACCCTATTATCTAGCCATTTCACTTCTAAGAATATCCAAGAAAATTAAAAAATATATCTCCACAAAAAAGCTTATTCACTAATGTTAATAGCAAAATTACTTATAATGGCCAAAAAGTGGCAACAGCCCAAATTTCCAGAAAGTGTGTATGGATACACAAAAAAAGTGGCATTTTCATCCAATTATATATTGTTCAGCCATAAAAATAATGAGGTACTCATACATGCTCTATGACAAGAACAGACATTGAAAACATTGAAGAAGCTTATTTGACTAGGAAAAAAAGAGGAATAGAACATTAAAATCAAAATCAACCTCTCAGAGCCTTGCCTTTAAAGAAAATGTGGCTCACCAGGACCATGGCTGTCAGAGGTTCAAGATCTCGGATTGGGTTCACAACCTTGCCTTTGATCTCCTTCTCCACATAGCTGTTGATCCTCTCCTGGGCAGTGGAGGTGCTGGAGAAATCTGTAGACAAAACTTCCAAATCATATAGCTTCTTAACGTTGTCCAGGAAACTTTTCTGCAGCTGTATCTCCTTTTTGATGAAAAAGACCCTCCCCATCTTCAAGTCCAAGTCCTTGCTGGAGACATTGAGGGACTGGACCAGATGCTGGAAGCCCCGGCGGATGGCAGACTCTGGCGTTTGTGTGAGGTTGAACCCCAGGCTCCGGAGGATCTGGGTCTTGGTGGCTGAGTGGGTCCCAAGGGAGAGCATGACCAGGGAAGCAGAGACACTCATGGGGGAGAAGAAGATGTTTGGACTCAGAGGCTTCAGTACCAGCCTCCGGTACAGATGGAAGGCAAAGCTGGTATTACTGGAAACCACCTGGGAGGTGGGAATGATTTTTGTGGTAGAAGGGTGGGCAGATCCTCTGCTGGGGGCACATTGGAACACAGAGGCTAACGACTAAGAAAACTTGATACAAGGAAGATGCCATTTTGGAATGAAATAAATCTGCAAGAGAGAAAAGAACCATTGAGGGGAGGCAAGCTGAGGGTCCAACCCCTGAATCGTGACCTTGCAACACCCCACATTATCAGCAATAGGATGGGGACAAGCAGGACCGTTCACAGAGAGTAAGAGCCTGTAATCTCATTGGATCTTCACAACACCCTCCTAGTGTAGATGCGATTGTTGTTCTTGTTCTACAGATGAGTAAACAGACCCCAGAGAGGTGGTGTAACTAACTCCAGGTCACACAGCTAGTCTGTGTTCTGCCTAGGATTCTAAATCAGGTCTCAGATCCCATGATCCCAAATCCAAATCCCGGATCCTACGCTCTTTGCTTTTTCTGCTTCACAAACTTATTTTTTAAGAAGTGAGACAGTGAATCCAGATTGCAAAGTCCCAATCTTAGCTGCCAGAAGTGATCTCTTACCCTTTAGAGCTCCCTCCAAATATCCTTTGTCCCTTTTGTGTAGTGCTAATCATTTTCGTTTCTTTTTTTCTAAAGATTTATTTATTTATTTATTTATTTATTTATTTAATTTTTGGCTACATTGGGTCTTCGTTGCTCTACAGGCAGATTCTCAACCACTGCGCTACCAGGGAAGTCCGAGCTAATCATTTTCTCACCATGGCTGCCTCTCTCTGGTGAGAGGCATTTGCTGGTGTGTTGATATCCCTCAAAAAGTGGAAACCCAGAGCAGGAGGCTGCCTGCAGCTGCGGTTCTCCAGATTCCTGCTCCCCCCACAAGCCTCATCCCTTAGGACAGGCACTGGGAGGATTTTAGACTAAGTGACCCAACAGCAGTTGGAAACTCCAGTAGTTTTGGAGTAAGTCAGGGTTGGGCTTGTATCAACTCTGACATTCACGATGGGCACGTTTTTAACCCCTCTGGACTTCAGTTTTCTTTTCCTGCTCTGTGACGTAGGGCCAATTATCTGTACCCTGTAGAGCTGTTCAGAGGACTGAGAGCAATAGGGTCCTTTCCTGTGTTGGGGCAGTCCTCACGTGATAGCCACGTTCCCAACAACCTCTTTGTTGAAACTAAATTTATGTAAATTGGATAACATTTTATCATACCAAATATGACTAAAATTAGAGGAAACTATATGAGGAAACTTTTTGCTGAATGAGTAATTCCTTTAGGAAACTGCAAATTTCTCTCCATTTCCATTTATCTGATTTAGCAGTTTTTTGATTTGTAGCTTTGTGTCTGATTAGAGTTGAGTTTTCTCTCTAAGCTATGCTCACATAGATCCACCCACCTCCTGGACTCTTCATCCACAAGTCCCAAGCTGACTCGCTGAGCTATCCCCTACCCTGGCCCCAGTGGACATAGATCAGAGCTGCTTCTCCTTCATGGCTCTGGTGATATTGCGTTCTTCACTTGGGAGCGGGGCGGAGGGACAGGCTTGCTGCTGGATGTTTGTGACTGTGAGAAGGGATGAGGTTGAAGGCCAAGAGTGTCAGCTGGGCCCAAAGGGAAGGAAGTTGCTGCCAGGTACTGGGATGAGGCACCAGGGAGCACCGGGCCATCCTACCAGGGATCTGACCCCCATTCTGGGGAGGTCTTGGTGGGGTGGGGCTCTCCAGGGCACCCGTTAACACCCTGTGCCTCCCTGAGGGCCCACGTGCCCATCAGCAGACACGGCCTTGCTGGAGGACTTCGGACTCCATGCCCCCAATCCTGCCAAGTGGGGATCTTGGCTGAGTAGGGGCACCCCTTGAACTGGTAGCCTCTCAGTGGTGTCGGCTGATACGTGTCCCTCCCCATCAATGGCATGCCTCCAGGTGACCTCAGGCAAGTTGCTGCTTCTCTCTGGGCCTCTGGGAGGAGTTCTTAAAGGGCTCCTTCCTGGACAGTCTGGGCTCCACGTCCATGGGCCTCAAGATCAGGTCCTTGTGTTCTTGGAAAATCTCTGCAAAAAAGCTCATTCCATTGGCTTTTAAAATCCAATCTCCTGGGACTTCCCTTGTGGTCCAGTGGTTAAGACTCGGCACTTCCACTACAGGGGGCTCGGGTTCGATCCCTGGTCAGGGAACTAAGATTCCACATGCCTCGCAGCGCGGCTGGAAAAAAAAAATCCCATCTCCTTCCCCGCTTGGCCTCTCTCCTCCCAAACTCCTGTCCACCCGAGGCCGCGCCTGCTCTCTCCCAGCCCCACAAACACCCTTATCTCTCTGTGGTGACACAACTGTGGCCTGGGGGTATGTGTGCATCCTGCCAGGAGCTTCGCCTGATGGAGTGACAGGGACGCTCCGTCCTCCCTGTGCTCACCCCCTCTGGGCTCCTCCCACCCAGCCCCTACTGCCTTCATCTCACCCTCCACAGGCTCCCAGCTGCTCCATCTCTCACTGTCTCCCAGCCCTGGTCACTAACCACACTGCAGACAGCCTTAGCTTCCTCCAGAGGCAAATCTCGGGTGTCACCCACCTGCGTGGATTCCTCCATGGCTCCCCACTGTCCTGGGGAGGGATGCCCAACTCCTGGCATTCAAGGTCCTTCTCCATTGGGCCCCAACTTACCTGTTCCCTCCCCTCCCCCCCCAGCTTTATCCTGCAACACACAGCTGGTCCTGTTTCCCAGAAAAGGTTGCATTTTCCTCAGTCCACCCACCCTCCCCTGTCTTCATTTGCCTCCTTATCCAGCTTGGCTGTTAAAGAGCTTCATTTCATTCCCAATTCTATGCTCCCCGGGGCTGCTGTGTCTGTGACATGTACTTCTGGCGAGGCCCCAAACCTGGAATGACCCACCTCTCTGCTCCTTCTCTGCCAAGTGCTGCAGGGAAGGTGGATCAGCAAGGCAGGCTGGCCCACTATGAATTCACAACCACCCACCCTTATTTGCCTGGCAACATAGCTCTCATCAACCCACTCTCCCATGGACTATGGGGAATCTCTCAAACTTTTCCTTTTCCTTGAGATGAACTCCTCACTGTGCCACACACATATGTGCACACGCGTGTGTGTGCATGCACACACACACACGCGTGCACCAGAAAACTTTGCCTCCTACCTCACATAAAAGAGAGACCCTCAGAAAAGGGACTGCCTTCACCTCCCCCGTTAGACATACCCCTGCTTTCCCCAGCACCCCCCTCCCCCACTGCTTCTAAGGTCAATGTCCCTCCCCAGACTCCAGAAACAATGCTTTATCCCCATCTCAAGACCCTTACACCCCATCTTTTCTGGATTTAAACACTACTTCTCAACTGGATCCTTGCCACTGGCAGTTTTTAAAAAATTAATTAATTTTTTTTTTTACTGAAGTGTAGTTGATTTACTACGTCGTTAGTTTCAGGTGTACGGCAAAGTGATTCAGTTATATATATGTATATATCTGTTCTTTTTCAGATTCTTTTCCCTTATAGGCTGTTATAAGATATTGAGTAGAGTTCCCTGTGCTTTACAGTAGGTTCTTGTTGGTTACCTGTTTTATATATAGCAGTGTGTACATGTTAATCCCAAACTCTTAATTTATCCCTCCCCCGCCCTTTTCCTCTTTGGTAACAATAAGTTTGTTTTTAAATACGTTCAGATCTTGTCCATTAAGACAAACCACCACTAACAGCAACACATTCCTTTCTAGGTATTGCCCCATCTTCATCCTCCCTATCACGAACCAAATCCGCCAGAGCTATGTATTCACGGCCTCACCTCCCACTCACTCCCTGGCCCACTTCAGCCTGGCTTCTGGGTCCACAGAACCAGGACGAGCCCATGAGCGTACCCAAGTTCTCATCTTACCTGACTTTCCAGACTAAGCAGTAGTAAACAGAAAACTGGACAAAATATATGAAACAATTGAGACACTAAAAAAGTATGAAACAATTCAGACATTGGACAACAGGCAGAGAAGGGAAACAAATGAAGCAAGATCTATAATTTTTCAATTTTCTGCCTACAGGCACTCCCTGTATACAGGGAGGTGAACCCAAGGAAAACATGGCAGGTTTGCTTAGAAGACAGGCATCAGAGTTAGAGAACGCTGAGAAAGCTACAATTCGTGCAGCAAAAATACACATTAGCTTAAATCCAAAGCTAAGTGCTCAGCTCTGCACGCACAAAGTGAAACTCCACACGGTTGGTCAAAAACAAGAACAAAAACAAACAAAACCCCTGCTGTTAAGATGTAAGCAGAGCAATTTCCAGGATTCACATAGACAGATATAAGGAGATATTTAGGTTATGACCAGCCAGAGTGAAGAGACCTCTTGAACATTGTGGTATTCAGTAGACACCCTGGAAGTTCTGCATCTTGACATTAGGCTGAATTAAGTTTGGTTTAAATCTGCTCTAGGCACCCTAACAAAACATGAAAATATGCATTGACAGAATAAAGCAGTTTTGTAGGTAATTTAGTTCACTGTCAAAACCAATGTCAACATACCACAGAAGAAGACAACAAAACCCAGATCAAAAAATTGTAATGCCACAATGTCTGGCATCCAATCAAAAACTGTTAAATATTCTAAGATATTGGAAAATGTGACCCACTTCCAGAAGAAAAATTAGTCAATAGAAACAGAGATATGACTGAAGTTATGGAAATAACAGACAAGGACTTTAAAAAACTATTTAAATATGCTTAAATAATATTCTCCTGATGAAGTGGCAATCTTTTCAAGATCTTTTAAAGATATTTTAAGGCCACAATTTCACAAAGACATTTCGAATCTAACTTTAACATTATAAAATTTTTTCTTATTTATTTTTAATTAAAAAAACACCTCCCTCTGTGTATGCATCATGCTTCAAACCCATTAATAAGCAATGGCAGTGTGACACCAGAGAAGGGCAAGAACATGGAGAAATGCCAAGTGGGTGCTGCTGCACAAGCTCCTCTGAAAGCGCCAGTGGAGCAGGAGCACAGGACTTTCTGGCACCACAATATCTAAGCACAGGGGAGCAGCAGTCCCCTGGAGGAAGCTGAAATTCACAATGATTATCTCAAAATGAATCAAGGGCCTAAATGTGAAAATATAAAACTATAAAACTTCTAGAAGAAAACATAAGGAGAAGATCTTTATGATCTTGGGTTAGGCAAAGATTCCTTAGACATGACACCAAAAGCACAACCATAAAAGCAAAATCAATAAATTGGACTTCATCAAAATTTAAAACTTCTACTCTTTGAAGGACCGTCGTAGATGCCTCCCTACCAGTTATGTCGGGCTCCTTGCGGTCCTTTCTGGTGTCCGAGGTCGTCTGCTGGTGTTCAGTTGGTTCTCTGTGGGAATTATTGTGTCTTTTGGTGCATTCCCAATGCATCTGTGGAGAGGGATGGATTCCACGTCCCTCTACTTCGCTGCCATCTTTATTCCTCTATGAAGGACGCTATTAGGGGAATGAAAAGACAAACCAGAGACAGGAAGAAAATATTTCCAAGTCATATAATTGATTAAAACACTTATAACCAGAATATGTGAAGAACTCTTAAAATTCAGTATTGGGGGAAAAAGCCCTCAATTTAAAAATAGGCAATAGATTCGAAGATACATTTCACCAAAGACATACAGGTGGCAAATAGCACATGAAAAGATGCTCAAGATCATCAGTCGTTAGAGAAATGCAAATTACAACCACAATGAGATACCACTACCACTAAAATTAAAAGACTGATCATACTAAGTGTTGATGAGAATGTGGAGTAACCAGAACTCTCACACTGCTGGCAGGAATGTAAAATAGTACAACCACTTGGGAAAACAGTCTAAATATATGTCTTTATGTGATTCAGCCATTACATTCTCAAGCCATTGGAAAGCATGTGTCCACACAAAGACTTGTACACAAATGTTTACAGTAGCTTTATTTGTAAACAAATACTAGAAACAACCCAAAGGTCCATCATCAAATGATGATAAACAAACTATGGTATATCCATTCAATGGAATACTGTACAACTCAGAAATAAAAAGGAATGAACTATTAATAAACGCAGCAACACAGATGAATCTCAAAATAATTATATTGACTGAAAGAAGCCAAACAGAAAAAGAGTACACTGCATGATTCTACTCCTACAAGACTCTAAAAAATCAAACCCTAAGCACAAAAAGCAGATTAGTGATTGCCTGGGAACTGGGGATTGAGCTGGGGAAAGGCAGAATGGGACAGGAGGAAACTTTTGGGAGTGATGGCTATGTTCATTATCTTGATTGCAGCAATGGCTGCACAGGTGTATATCTATGTTTAAACTTATTAAAATGTATATTTTAAACATATACAATTTATTGTATGTCAAAAAATATGCTTAAACAATAAAACATTGATATAATGTGAGAAAAGTCAAATGCATGAAAAAGAATCAAATTGACCTTTTAGAGATGAAAAATTCAGTATCCGAAATGAAAAATTCACTGACTAGGCATGTGAGAAAATTTAAATTGTAGAAGAGGTCAGTAACCTTGAAAATAGAGCAATAGGAGCTATCCAAACTGAAGCGAGCAAACTGGGTGAAAAAAACAACAGAGTCCCAGTGACCTGTAGGGCAAAATCAAGTGGCCTAACATATGTGTGACTGTAGTGGGTGGGGGAGGACAGAAGAATCTTTGAAGAAATAATGGCCAGAAATATTTGTGTAATTTACCTTATATAAATTCTACCTAAGAAAAAAGAGACTAAATACACTAAAATGAAAGGAATGCAGCTCTGCCATTTCTTTCCCTATGCTGTATGATCACACATGATTGCCAGTCTGTCTAGATAGCCTTCTCCCCTCTCCCCACCTGACAAACTCCTTTCCATCCTGCCAGCTCCAGTTCCAAATCACCCACTCACCAAGTATTCCTGGATCTCACAAAAGTCTGCCCCTCCTTTTACAAACACTTGGAGCATACCACAGCAATTTACCTTCCTACGTGTCTGTCTCCCTGGTTAGATAGTCTAGACCCTGTGTGGCTTCCTTCAGGGCAGGGACTCTGATCAGGGAATGATGGGGAGAAGAATATACAGATGACGGAGGAGGCAGTGGGAGGAAAGGTGGGAACCCCCAGGCTCTGCTGACTCACCAACATCTAGGGACTTTTATAAGAGCTACAGTTGGTGAATGGTGGAACATGGGTTGACAACCTGAAAGAATATGGGATTTTCCAGTCTTGGCTAATTGTCAGGAGAGAATGTAGTCTTGTTAAAATTCAGATTCCCAGGCCCTGCCTAGAACCACGGAGTCAGACTTTCCAGGGAAAGATGAGAAGGCTTGGGAGTGGAGAAAGCTGGATACTCCCTCTCCTGATGACTTCTGCCCTGGCCCCAGAGAGAAGCTCTCCAAGATCACTTCTGGCTCTGCGCTCCTCAGCTGTGGAGGTTTTGGACTTCCTGGAAAGCAAAGGCCTGTTTCTCCCCAAATCATGAGACAATTCTTGCTGGATCAACAATAAAGCAGGGGCAGACCCCTATCTATGGTCCCATCAAGACGGAGGCTTATCCCAAGCCTGTCCTCCAACAGGGAGCATCTCCTGCCATGTCCTGGCCGCCCTAGACTCTTCCTTTCTAGGCTATCAGATCTCTTGCCTGCCGCACGTATCTTTATGCTTTGGTCCCATTCCTAGTTTATGAAGATCTTCATATCACTTCATACACTTTTCTCTTCCTATGTATATATTGAATGTATTCTTGCTGTTAACTGTGGAGCAGATTGGGTGCCTCAAGGCTGATCTTGCAATGCCATCTTAACCAGAAGTGACCCTTCAGAGCCTCCCAACAAGGACCCAACATTACTCACTGTGGACCTGAGCACCTGTCTCAAGGGGAGGGGCTCCCCAGAGCTCCTGACACCCTCTTTTGCTGCAACATTGCTCATTTCTTAGCCTGCCTGGATGGCCACCTGACTTTCAGGCATTTGAGCCAAGCTGAGGGTGGAGATGGGGAAGGAGGGTAGATCTAGACAGATGCCCAAGCCCTGAGGAGTTTTTTTTTTTTTTTTTTCCTGACTGTTCATCTGTTTCTGGTTGGTTTTGGAAAGGAGGTCTCTATTTCAACGTTATGAAACACACAGACTTCCCACTCCGGAAGGGATCTTTCTCCTGGGGGGGCCTTTTCCCCAGCCTATTCCAGGAATCTGTGAGTCTTTTGTTCACATCATGCCAAGAAAAACAACAGCCAAAATGTTAGCTGTGCTGGAAGGACACGCAGCTTTCATGGAAGAATACACAGTACAATTCCCTCCCCAGCCTGGATGCCTTTAACAGGCATCACAAATATGGATGGATACCTACCAGGTGCAAAGTTGATTCACATGCATCACATCATGTAATCCCCCTCAAATACCCTGTGAGATAGACAGGACGACCCCCACTTCACAAAGAGGAAAAACTAAGGTTTGGGCCCCATTAAGCGCCTTGCCTAATGTCACAAACCAAATGCAAGACAGAGCTGGAGTTTGAACTTCAGCCTGTCTGACGCCAGGGCCTCCTGCCAACCTCTAGCCTCTTGAAGCCCCTGCCAAAGTCTTTAAAGTGAAAGGCCATTAAATGCAGCACAGTATCTTGGGTTTGAGCCTGGAACAGACAAAAGGTTATTAGTGAGAAAAACTGTTGAAATCCAAATAAAGTTCAGTTAATAGTCATGTACCAACATTAGTTCCTTGTGTCAGATGTCTCGTGGTTATGTAAGAGGCTAACACTGAAGACATCGGAGTCAGGGGATGTAGAAACCCTGTACTATATTCACAACTTTTCTGTAAATCTAAAATTGTTCAAAAATTTAAAATTTATTTTAAGAAAGAAGAATGGCCAATCAGGCACATAAGTCACGAACACAATTCAAATTTGGCCGGAGACACCAGGGCGGGGGGTGGTAACTTCCATGAGCTCAGAGATTAAACAACCTCAAGTGCTTTCTGCCCGTGGCATGGACACACGCAGTGACAACATTCTTCCTTTACCAGCTCTCCTTCCTGATCTCCTCAAGGACGAAATCTCTCCTTGGTGCCAGCATATCTTTACAGCCATTGGATGACTGCTAACTTTCCTTTTTAAAAAAGTAGAGCAGGTTTCAGGTTCAGAGGCTGCAGGAGACAATCTTGGTGGAATTTAATCCCAGGCTTGGTTTTGTTGTATATTTTTACAATTAATTTTTATTTGTGTCAAATTTTTTTTGGTTTTCTACATATGGTTGTGATATTAATTTTTCTGCTTAAACAATTTTTTTTTGTTTTTTTAAACTGCGACTCAATTTAAAGATCAGTCTGGAGTAAATAATGGAATGAAAGAGATGGGGATTTGGCCACAATCATAAAAGTGGTTCAGGAAAGAATGAAAGTTGGGAAATTAAGTGGAAATGGAAAGCACGTTTCACAAAGAGAAAGGATGCCTTGGCTTTGGACTCATTGTCACACCTGACCACTGACGTGGTGACCCAGGAAGGTGGGAAGCACTCTCCTGGCTGGGCCTGAGCCAGAGAAAGCCAGCCATGGGACCCTAAGCTCTCTCCTGGCTTTTCCACGGTACCCTGTCTGGCACAGACTCAAATGCTCCAAAACTATTTGTTGACCAAATGAATGCATGGAAGAATGAAAATGCAGATAAAACTTTGAAGTCAGTTCTGTCATTTCCAACGTGAGTGTCAAAGTATTGTCTGAGATAGAAGGGCCTTGGGGCACCCTCCAGGGCCACCCCATCATGCCACAAATGGGAAATGGAGGCCCGGGAAGAAGGAGGTGTTTGCCCGAGCCACACAGTGTGCGGGAAAAGCAGGGCCGGGAAGGAGGGTTTCTCACCTGTGATTATTCTCACCAGCACGCCAGCCTGTCACTTCTGGTGTGTGACCAGAAGAATGACCTCAGCCCAGGCAGACAGGAAACCAGCCTCCTGGCACCTTGCGTGTGCTTGAAAAGCCATCTGCTCGGAAGCTGCACAAAGGCTTTCTGCATTACTTGGAAGGTCAAGTTGGATCACATCCCAGGGGACTTTTTACCCTGGGATTGAGATGTTGAGCACTTTCATCCTTGGCTGAGGCTAACTGCTCTCCTCTCGTCAAGTACACCCATTCGTGGGCATCTCCTGGGCCAGAAGACTCCAGACATGCATCATGCACCAGAGACCACAGAAAACAGAATCTCAGCGATGCCATCTTCCCAAGGAGGTGGACCTGACCACCACCAGTCCCTCCAATCACCCTGACCTGCTCCGGGCAATGTTCTTACGTATTTATTACTCGTATTGCTTATTATCTGTCTCGGTCTCCCAGCTGAGAACTACCACAAGGGCAAGGAGTTTGATATAATTTGTTTTCTGATACATCTCAGCCCTGGGAACAGTCCCTGGCAGAGTGGACACTCAGCAAATGTTGGCTGGGTGGATGAATGGATGGATGGACACACGTTCCAGAGTCCCAGCTCGGTGGCTTTCTAACTGTGGGGATTTGGGCAAATTAAGTGATCTTCTTGAGCCTCAGTTTTTTCATCTGTAAGATGGAAAGGCCACACTAAATTGAAGGTTCAGGTGTCAGAGGTTTGGGGAAAGGCCCTATGCAGTGCCGGGCTCCTGAGAGGCATTTAGGCAGTGCTGGTTACATCAAAGTCAAAACATATTGATTAGATGATGAGGTCTGTCAGTCCACAAACATGTGGCCTGGTAAGGTTTCTTAGAAGAAGTAGGAGTCGGCCTTTTCTGGAAGGTTGAGTAACATGCTGAAAGAAACTGGTGGGAGGGGGAGAGTATGGGGAACAAGGGGAGCGTCCAGGTGGGGTGGGATGGCAGGAGCAGAGGCAGGGAGGTGGCGATGCAGAGGGTGTGTTCCGCTCCGCAGACCCACATGAAGAAGCAGGCATGGCTGAGCCCCACGGCAGGCCGGCCAGGCTAAGGCATGTGGCCTTCCCTCCCCGAAGACAGGAGAGCTCTGGAGGGGGCTGTCCACGTCCAGAATATGGATGATTGCTGGGCCAGTCTTTCTTTTCAGCAAACACGTACAGAGCATGTTCTCCATGACATGCACTGGCCTGGACCCTGGGGACACAAGGACATCTAGTCTGCAGCCACAGGGACACATAACACATGGGTTTATCTGGGTCAGCCTCCAGCTAAATGCCTGCTAAAGCTCCCCATAGTCCTCCAGTTAGAGAACAGCACCCTCCCTGCAGCCCATGAGGCCCTGGCCTACCTCTCCAGCCTCACTGCCCACTTCCTCCTGCCTTATTTTGTTGCTCTGGCATGTTCATCTCATTGTAGTTTTTTGTCCACACCACCTTCCTACCCCAGGGCCTTTGCACATACTGTCCCCTCTGCCTGGTACAATTTCCCTCTGCTCCCCACCCCAACTGCTTCCCCCTCTTTTTTCCCCAGATAGAATTTATTTCTGTAGTGAAGAATGAAAATATGGCTGTGAAAGTAGGAAATCATGTGGAAAAATATTTAAGAGGTGCAACAGTCCTTTTTAAAGTTAATTAAAAGAAAGATGAATAAAGCAATAAGACATTAAGCTTCATTTCTATTTGAAACACTAACCAAGGTTTTATATATTATTAACTACATGAGGAAAAACACACCCATATGCAGTTTTAATTAATAGCTATGGTTCAAAAACAGACAGGCTCCCAGAGTTCAGAGCTTTTCCCAATTGTCAGGTTCCTAGGGCCTGAGCCCCCAGACTGGATCAGACCCTCCTGTGACAAACTCTTAAAGCACCTCATGACTGCCTCTCATCATGTTCACTAGAGCTCATGACTGTAAGTTTATGTGTGTTGTCACTCGATTCATGGCTGTTTTTTCACTGGATATTAACTCCATGAAGGCAGGGGCCAGGTCTGTTTGTATCAGCAACTAGCCCAGGGATTGCTGCTTCATAAGTCATTATTTCATGCAGGATTGCTTGTAACCCAGAGGCTGGTGGAAGGGAAATTCAGACCCAGGAGCCATCACAATTCGTGGAGGCGAGTACTTTATTGAAGGGCTGCTTGGTAGAGAAAATTCCATAAAGACGTCATAATGGATTGGGCATCGAAGGATGAGTAGGAGCTCGTTAGGCAGGAGGTGGGCATGCCCAGCAGAGGGAATAGCACCTTTCAACAAATGAGGGGGCGCTGAGGCTCAGAGGCTATTTATTATTTATTTATTTATTTATTTATTTATTTATTTATTTTTGGCTGCACTGGGTCTTCATTGCTGCTCGCGGGCCTCCTCTAGTTGTGGTGAGCGGGAGCTACTCTTCGCTGCGGTGCTCAGGTTTCTCATTGCAGTGGTTTCTCTTGTTGTGGCGCACAGGCTCTAGAGCGCAGGCTCAGTAGTTGTGGTGCTCGGGATCAGTTGCTCCGTGGCATGTGGGATCTTCCCGGACCAGGGATTGAGCCTGTGTCCCCTGCATTGGCAGGCGGACTCTTAACCACTGCACCACCAGGGAAGCCCCAGGTTCAGAGGCTTTACATGACGTGCCCAAGTCACCCAGCTACTTAGTGGCTTACCCTCCTGTCCCGTGTCCCCAGTGGCATATGTTGTGCACCTGAGCTGATCCCTGAGGGTTTTGATGTTCACCTGGTATCCTCCCACCCCCAGCCCCCAGGCTGGTGCTGAGGAAATGGTAATGGTCTGCAAAGTGCTCCACGAGGGTCTTTTTATCCCCGCTTCTGTGTCCCAGGTACAAGATCTCAACGTTCTCTCCCCCCGCCCCAAAGAGAGGCTGCTTACTCTGGTGCTTCTTGAACTTGGCACGTAGCAACCTGAACCAGCCCTATCCCTCCCCAGGCTGCCTTCCCTACCAGCTTGTGTGGGGGTTGGGCCTCCGGGGCCCTGGGAGTGCTCAGGACGGAGAGGAGGAGGTGCTTATTGAATACACAATACACACACACACACTCCAACCAGGACAAGGCAGTTCTCTTATCTCGGACTAAAGCTGAGGAATGACTAGCCCAGCTGCAAGGTCTATGTGGAAGCCCTCCCTTCCTGCCCCCAGACCAGGTGGCACAGTTGTCTGCTGCCTGAGGCTAAGCACGAGGACATAGGGAAGTCACTTTACCTCTCTGAGCGTCAGTTTCCACACCTGTCATATGAATGTCCATTCTAGCTGCCTGTGGGGTAGCTGTGACCAGAACACAAAAGGCACAGGGAGCTGTGAACTGCTAGGGGATGGCAACTGGTGCCAACTCAGACTTCTTCGTGCCAAGCCAGTGAGGATCCCCTCCTCCCCAAACACCTTCAGTATGGGCTTTGGGAATTCACAGCAGGAGACAAAGGAATCAGGTGCTTAAAGAAACCTCACCCTCCCTACTCTTGGCCCAGTGAACGTTGGTGCCCCCTCGTGGTCATAGGCAGACCCTGCAAGGCCATGCTTTCCAGGGCAGGTGCACAGACTCCATTCACTCTTCAGCTGAGCTTGCTGACAGGCTCAAACCCCAGGCTCTTCACTTTATGCCTGAAATAGTGGCTCTGGGGTCAGACAAACCTGGCATTGAGTCCTGGCTGCTGCTACTCTAGGATGCATCCATCTAACGCATGGACCAGCCCCACTCCTGTTTTGCCATCCTTCTGGACGCTGGGCTGAGCCCAGAGCTCCCATGTGGACTCTGTCGGGGAGATATCTGTGTAGCTCACATTGCAAACACCCAAAGTCAAGGGCTCACAAAGAGGAACTGACTTCTAAAGCAGTACGCTAGTTTCCTCGGAGCCCTAGAGGAGATCATTTTCTATTTCTATAGGGAAAGAGAGGCGCAGAGAGGGTATGGCTTTCCCAAACACACGTTGTTTCTAAGAGCTGAACCCAGGTCTCTCTCACTCCGAACCCCAGGTACTCTTCTTAGCTCAGCTTCCCCATATCATCCACCAACAGTCAGCAGACCTTGGGGGCGTTGTTTATTAAATCACAAAACCTCTCCACCCGCTTGGAGGGAGGGGAAAAGACCACGTCCAGTGGGTGGGGGTGGGGCATCTAATCCTGACATTGGAATGGGCAGAGAAGCGGCTAAGGGAGAAAAATGGTGCCCAGAAGCCAGTGGTGCTGCCTGTTTGGACAGTGGTTTGGGGAGCTTGTGATAATGTGAGGTTAGATGAAAAGTCCTGTGGTCACAGTCCCAGGGAGACAAAGCGTATTCAACCCCAGGACATAGCTGGGGTCTGTAGCAATTTGGATTTCCCCCTTATCTCTTAGAAGGATTAACGATCTTTCCAAGGAAGAGCAGGTTGTTCATTTCATTCTCCCTAATCATCAGCAGAAAGCGTTTGTTCATCTTGACCTCGAGCGGTGTCTCCATGGGCAGTGTCTGTGCTCCGGAGCCCGCAGCCGCTTCTGTGCCCTTCTCATCCATCTTCAGGATAGCCTTGTGCACTGCCTGCAGGAAACAGGAGTGAGATCAGTGCTTGTGAAGCCACTCAGGGGCCCTAGATGGGCGAAGGCCAGCAAGAGGTCCAGAGAGGGAAAGACCTCTGCCAGAGTCACCCAGTGCAGCAGTAACTTGGCTGGTGCCAGCTGCCCCAGGCCTCCTGGCTTTTCTGCTGTCATCACTGAAGGATACTCAACAAGCAGATGCAGCCTGAAGGAAAAAATGATGTAGGGGGAACATCAGCTACAGGGATGGAGACAGAGTGGGTCTGCTATGTTTCTTATGACTTTACAGGGAAGCGTCAATGGTAATAATGGCAGAAGGGCTATGCTGAACTTTGATGGAAGGGAGGTGGTGGCATCCCTGGCCCAAAGCCTCCAGTCCCCTCCACACTCCTTTCATCCTCCTGGTGGAATGTTAAGAGGGAGTCTGATTCCAGGGTAGCTGCTGGAGATGACTCAGACCCCAGATCCACCCAAAAGGCATCAACCTCTGTGACTAAGTAATCAACACTGGGAAATTGATGGGCTTCTGTGAAATATTGATACATTTCATTCCATTCTACAAAGCGCTAACAATTTTACTGGCAAGCCAATAGCTGATGTTTACATAGAGAATCGCAGCTATCAACACACCTGACTGCAGGAAAGAAACGGGCCACTGAACTCAATAAAGGCCTATAGGAAAGGGGCAGGTGGCATCGAATCTTTGTGCAAAGCCTGTGACAGGAAAACTTTTAAAAGCCATAAAATTCTATGAACCGTCTTTCCTCCTGTTGCAACCTGGAAAATAAAGTTGAGTGAGCGCCTGCTGTCAGCGCATCTTGACAACTCAGATCCCTCCCACTTTGGCTTGAACTTAGCCCAGCCAATCCCCACCCCCTAGGACTCCAGCCTTAGGCCATGCTGCTTTCCCGACTGGAAGATCTTCCCCACACCTGTCTCTGCTTGCTGAAATCTTCCCCGGTCTCAATGCCCTTTGAACCTAAAAGTAGGGTTGCCAGATAAAATACAGGATGTCCAGTTAAATTTGAATTTCAAATAAATGATGAAATTTTTAGCATAAGTATATCCTATGCAATATTTAGGCTATATTTATACTCGAAAGAAATTCATTCATCGCTTATCTGACACTTGAATTTCGCTCATGTCCTGTATTCTGTCTGCTAAATCTGGACACCCTGCGCGGAGTGGTCCTCTCTGACTGCCGCCAATAGGCAGGTGCTCAGCCTTGCTGGAGACCACGGGGTGCTTTGCTTGCTTATGTCTACGTTACATAGAAGATGTTCACAACTTACTCCTCACAAACCAGGGTCGGTTCTAGGCCTGATGAACATTCCACGCCTCCATCCATTGTTTGTAGCATTGAATCAACTTCCAAAGTAGGACCAGGAGATGGATGGCTCCGATTTTAAAGACTAGGAATGTGAGGCTTGGGAGGTTACGTGATTTGCCCAGGAACACAAGGCTGGTTAGGGGCAGAGTGGGATTCGAGCCCAGCCCGACTGGTGGGTGAATTCTTGGTTCGTACAGCTGCTGTGACAGTGGCTCTGACCTGGGGCTGTATGAAGGCTCCCTGTGCTGGAGGGGGCCGTGTCCAGGCCAGGCAAGCTTACCTCACCCACTTTCAGGCTTTGATGAGGGGAGATCCTGGTGAGGTCGCCGCGTTCCTCGAAGATTTTGGTGATACCCAGGTAGGAGAGAGTCTTCTTCAGGTCGTGGCTACCGGTGATGAACATCCTGGGCACAAACACAGCTGCGACCCTAGGGAGTAGAAAGTACAGAGGTGAGCAGCAGGGCCCTGCTGTTTTTCCAGGCAGGCTTCAGGATAGATGACACTGAGGCATTTGTCCTCCCAGCCCGTGAGGTCTCAGAACTTCTCTCCACCCACAGAGTGACGAGAGGCTCCTTAAGCCTGGGACGGGATTTTAAAACATCCATGCTTTCCGAACTGTGTTCCTACTTCCTATCAAAACTGCCTGCACCCTCATCCACAGACATGTGCTCGAGGCCCCATGTCTCAGGACCCCTTTGGCGCAGCCATTGAGGGTCTCCCCACTGTACCCTCAGCCGCGTCCACGCCCTGAGCCAATCCTGACCCCAGCAATCTGGTGCTAGAGGCGGCAGGGCCCTGAGATCAGAAGCCAGGCAGAACTGGGCTCCAATCCCCTCTGCCTGCCATGAGCTTTGTGACTTGGAGCAAATGATCTCCTCTCTAAGCCACTGGTATGAAAATGGTGGTGATGATCATAGCATCCATGGGACCAGAAGAGGGCTAAAGCGAGTGCGTGGAAGGTGCTCAGTGGAGTCAGTGATCTGCAAGTGTTCTCCCCTTGGTCTTCAAGGAGCAGTTTCACATCCTCCGTGGTTGGGACCTGGGTTAGCCTCCCTGCCCGGGGCCTGGGGTCAGAGGTCCTGAGGCACCTGTGGATGCTGGATTCCTGTCCACTTGTTCATGGACCCCATTTCTTCTTGCCTCTCCAAGGACCTAATTCCTGACTACATTTCCTTTTTCTCCAGCACCATCCATAAATGGCATCTAGTGGCTCACACTGGGGGCAGACCGCAGGCTCTAGCAACCCTCATCCTCAAAGCAAAAGCAAAGGACTTCTCTGGTGGTGCAGTGGCTAAAAATCCGCCTGCCAATACAGGGGACATGGGTTCGATCCGTGGTCCAGGGAGATTCCACAGGCAGCGGAGCAACTAAGCCTGTGCCCCACAACTATTGAGCCTGAGCTCTAGAGGCCGTGAGCCACAACTGTTGAGCCCATGTGCCACAACTACTGAAGCCCAGGTGCCTAGAGCCTGTGCTCTGCAGCAAGAAAAGCCACAGCAATGAGGAGCCCGTAAACCACAATGAAGAGTAGCCCCCGCTCGCTGCAACTAGAGAAAGTCCGTGTGCAGCAACGAAGACCCAACACAGTCAATAAATAAATACATAAATAAATAAGTAAATAAATTTATTAAAAAAACAAACGACAAAAGCAAAAACATCTCCCTTGGCCCCTAGCCATATGTCCAGCTTGCAGCCCGTGTCTTTTCTTTCTTTCAGAGCAGAAGTTGCCTCTATCTCTGTCTCCATGTCCTCCTATTATTGCCTCAGCCCATTTCTCCGGAGTTGCTGCTGACCTTGGCTTGCTAGAGCCAGTAGCCAAATCTCACAAAGCAGCGCTAGACATCATCTCCTTTTCCCTTTTGAAGCGTTCCCACCTAAGTCCATGCCTCTGCTATCCCTCCTTCGCCGGCCACTCCTTTGTCCTTTGCTGGCTCCACATCCTCGCCCATCTCTCATCCCCATAGTGTTCCGAGCCTCCCTGGTCCTCTTCTCTTTAATTTCTTTTCTCCCTCCTGAGGCATCTCATTCTGTGTCATGGATTTAAACACCAACAGTAAGCCCAATAACTCTCAAACGTATTTTTCCACTCATCTGTTCATTCAACAAATATATTAAGTGCCTACTGTATACCAGGCTCGGTTGTACAAGCTTAGATACATCTAGAAGAGGCAAAAATCCATGCTTTTGAACTTATGCCCTGCTAGGAAAGACAGACAATAAAACCACACAAAAAACATGTAACATAAGCATAGATATATGAACTGGTAGTCTCAGTAAGTGCTGTGGAAAAAAAAATACAGATTGACTTAGGGGGAGCAGGAATGTGGGAGTAAAGGGAAGATTTGAGCAAGCTCTCAAGGGGGCAAAGGAGTTTGGCAAGTTATTTTTTTTCTTTCTCTTTTTGGGTGGTTATTTTTTTTCTGCGTGAAATGGGGAGCCATAGTAGGGTTTTGAACAGAAGAGTGACATGGTCTTGATGTGGGTTTAAAAGGATCATTTTGTCTGCTCTGTCAAGCATGTACTCTTGGTGGTAGGTGTGGGGACAGGAATTGATGACGGGAGACCCTTTGGAAGCTAGAGAATGCAGTAGTCAGATGCTGGGAGCTGTAGAGATGGTGAGCAGAGGCCAGAGTCCAGACATATTTTGAAGTAGGGCTATTGGGATTCCCTGGTGGTCTAAACAAGGGGCTGAAGAGGAGAAAGTGATCAAGGAGGACTCCAGGGCTTTTAACTTGAGCATCTAAAAGGATGGAGTTGCCACTGAATAAGATCAGAAGCTTGAGGAGTTTCCGTGGGGGGAGATCGGGATGTTCATTCTGGACGTGTTGAGACTAAGATCTCAGCAGGCACTGGGGGAGATCCTGGGTAAGCAGATGGATATGGGAGAGAGGACTGAGGCTAGGGAGAGAATGATGGACATAGAGATGGTGTTGAAAGCTCTGAAGCTGATGCACACACTCAGCGGTGAGTATCGATGAAAGAGGGGCCTATAGAGCGAGCCCCATGGCACTCAACCCTGAGACCTGGAGGAGAAGGGGGTAGTGAGGGAGACTGAGCAGGAGAGAGGTGAGAGGAGCCACGAGATTGTGGCGTCCCGGAAGCCGAGTGAAGAACACCTCTTAAGAAGGTGGGGTAGCCAGCTGGGTCAAATGCCACTGACAGATAGAGAAGGAAAGTCTGAAACTGACACTGGATTCAGCCACATAGATGCCCTTGCTAACCTTGGTGATGGAGGTCTCTGTGGAGAGATGAGTGCAAAAGAGATGACTGGAATGGGTCTAAGAGAAGATGGGAGGGGAGGAGCTGGGGAAGGTAAGCAGAGGCAACTGTTTCAAGGTATTTCCCTGCAAATGGGAAGCAAAGAAACGGAGCAATAATGGGGGAAGTGAGGTCAAGTGAAGAATGTGTTTTGATGGGAGAAATGAGAGCATCTTCCTATCTGATGGAAACAAGTCAGTGGAGAGCAAAGACATTTACTGATCTAGGAGAAAAGGGAGTTTCTAGGGTGATATTTTTGAGTAGTGAGAGGAGATAGGATCCTGGGTTAATGGGGAGGTTGACTTTAGTTCATGCCAAAGTGGGAAGGCAGATGCCGGAAGGCGGATAGACATCCCAGTAAATATGTACATGTGTGATGGGGTGCTCAGGCGGGAGTGAACCCTTGAAATTTTTACCAGGAAAATAGATATTTCAAAGTCATCAGCAGTTTGGTGCCTCCTTTGGTGGAGCTTTCTATTCGCCTTTAAAGCTGAGCCTTTCCTCTGGGGAACCCACCATGGCAGGTCTCTGTGAAAAATCAAAGCAGACGTCTTTCTTCTGAGCAGACAGAAGAGTCCAGGCTCAAGTCACCCACAGCCTAAATTCCCAAGTGTCTTGCACAGACAGGTTATTGGGGTATGTCTTTTAGGTGTGTGTCTGTTGACTTGGTCACTTCTCCTGGGGAAAGTGTGAGTTTTCTCTTCAGCCTCTCGTAGAACACACACACGAGTCCATCCCCCTGCCCTCCCCCAGAGAGGACCAATGCAGGGGTCTGGACTTGACCACTTGTCCTTAAGACCAAATGAGCTCAGAGAGTAGGAATGTTGGCCTATCATTCTGATGAAACAATTTCCCCCTTGGGAAACATGGGCGAGACCACTGCCCTGCATGGTGATATGGAGTTTCCCATGAGGGGGTGGGCATTACTGGTCTCAGTCATCCTGGGGCCAGAAGTGACTGGGGAGGCAGGACCTCAGCTGGGGTTAGAAGAACACCTCTCCATGGTACTTCTGGCAGGAAGGCCTGGCTTCAAGGCACGGAGATGCTTGGAGCAATCCTAGCATGGTGTGGGGAGGCAGACCAGCAGCTAGCTGGAAGGATGCTCTGAAAGGGACCCTGAGAGCAGCCTGCACTTGGACTTCATGAGAGGCCACCTCCATGCCCTATAAGTATCCCAGGGCCCAGACTTGCTGACCTGCAGGAGATCTCAAAGGGCTTATCCAACACTTGTGTGGAGGAGCAAAGGAAGGAGGGTGGACCCCTATCCTGAAACCAGAGAAATGGTAGCAGTCCCCCAGGAACATCTGTGTGTGGTTAGTGGTGGCCTTGTTATGGTCTCAGCTCCAGGGGCTGCAGAGGGGCTTGCTGAGGGGAACATGAAGCCCCAAATGGTGGCTCCAGAGCTTCAGCCTGTGGGAAATTATCTGAAATGACTGGGAGATGGAGATAGAGCTCTAAGGATGCAAGTCCCAGTGACACAGCTGCCAGGTCTCAAGCCACTATGATTTCCATACTAAAGGACATGGGATCTGCTGGTGTCCACGTTTCACGAGGCTTGGACTTCTGGGTGAAATGGGGTGGGGGACCTGCAGTGCTTCCACATTCTTTTCCCCTTACATATCCCTCAACCCCCTAGGGAGGTCCCCAGGGCATCTCTGTGAGCAATCCCTGCATTAAGGGAGCCAGCGCCTTCACCTTCACCCGATGAGCTGACATCCTAGGATTCTCACCTGAGGGTAGGAGGACCAGATTTGCAAGACTCCTGTCATTCAACAAGGCTGATGTTCAACAGATCTGAGAACCTTGCAACTCTGCCTCTTCAACCCGTTAGAAAGGGAGAGAGAAAGGACCTCACTGTCTTGGTGTGTCCTCTGGGGGGGGCAGGGGTAACACTGTGCTCAGGCATGTTTAATTCTCTCAAGGGTCTTGTGAAGTTGGCATAGTTATGGCCTAGTCACAGATGAGAAAACTGGTCTCAGCCAAGGTTGGAACCCAGACTCTTCTTTCTGTCTCAGTGGCCAGACTCTGACAACCTGAGACCCCTGTTTTGCAGCAGGGAGAATCAGGGGGTGTTGCGTAGAATGCAAGGTGTAGCAACCCTCTTGGGATCAGCCTGCCATTTAGTCTGATGCTTTTCCCTCCCCTCCCCCATCCCCACCAAATAGTGACTTTATCTTAAGCATTTAGAACTAGAATTTCTCTCCCATGGGTTTGCAGCTAAATCTACCAGGCTGTGTCAAAAATTATCCTCACTCCAGTTATATTAAAACTTCTGTTGGCCACACTGTCTTATCAGCATTTTCCATTCAAGGCTACTGTCTCCCCAGTTACTGCTGTCAAGGTGTGAATGTATTACATTAGTTCATTTGTAACTGCGATGTGAGCAAAAATGGATGTCCCACTCGTGATTTGCATGGAAGAAGAGCAGCGTGCAGTGATTCCTGAGAATGTACCAGGTGCCATTATTTATCGAAGACTGTGCGCAGTATGTTTTGTCATGAAGAAGTGTGTATGAATGGGTAGAGAGATTCAAGGAAGTTTGCACAAGTGTTAGCCATCAAGAAGGAGCTCAACACCCGTCCATATCCACGGGTGATGACAACATTGCGTGATCACGTGAAATGATTCTGTCGAATAGACAAGTGACAGTTTTCTGGGATTCTCAAGGGCCAGTATTGGAACATTATCAGGAAAAATGTTTAACAATCAACAGTGCTCATTACAGTGAGATGCTTATTGAAGAGCTAAAGCCTAAACTTCGGATTAAAAGCAGAGGACTGCTATCCAAGGACGTTGTGATCTTGCATGACAATGCATGCCCGCACACTTCTGCCCACACTGTTGACACTCTGCAAAAAACTTCGTTTTGAGGTGTTAAAGCATCCTCCCTATAGTCCTGATCTTGCTCCATCAGACTTTCACCTGTTTGGTCCCCTGAAAGCAACCCTATGAGGACAAAGATTCACTTCTGATGAAGAAGTGAAGAAAGCTGTGCATTCATGGCTTGCAGCTCACCCTAAAACATTTTTTTTATGAAGGAATATGAAAGTTTGTTGACAGATGGAAAAGGGTATTGAAAAACAAGGAGATTATGTTGAAAAATGATGTATTTGTCTTTTCTAAAAGTCAATTAAAATAAATTCTACAGCCAGAGTGCGGATACTTTTTGACTCACCCTCGTACACATCTGAGATGCATTCTGCAATTCCTCCAAGGGTGTGTTCCCATGTGAAGGAAACTGCATTGGTTCAGTTACACCCATAGATAGTCCATCTCAGTCCTAGTATCACCTCTACCTCTCTTAGAACTCTCCTCATCTACTGACAGCATGTTGGGCATGGCAGAGGTTTTCAATAAACACCTTTTGGATGGAGAATGATGATGGGGTCAAAGTGGAAGAGATGCTAAAGGACCAAGGAGGAGGACATCCTGACATCATTCCTACCAAGGGGAGGCTGCCCTTTCCACCTCATAGACCCACTGAAATGGAGCAGGACCCTGTGGTCCTTGCCCCCTATGTCCTCTGCCTGCCTTTCTCCTGTGGAAAAACTTTAGGCAAAGAATAAGTTTATCAGAGAAGTGGGAAAAGGCAGAAACAAAGAAAACAGTCAAATGAAACCAAATAATAATAGTTTAGTCATTAAGCAAAGTCACGGACTTTTAGTTCCTCCTCAAGGGCTACAGATAATATTCTGAACCATATCTGTTGAGCTGTCGCATAGATAACTGAAAGCCCCACCAGGTGGAAGAGGTTAACTACATGATGACCAAAATGTAGCCCTGACAAAAGTTGTCACAATTCCAAGAACTTGCCTCAAAGAAGTGGGAACAAACCAACCCTGGAGCTAAAGGCTAACTGTACTTAAACAATAAAGATGACGCTGATCAGACCACCACATGACCAATTTCAAGATGACTGTCAGAGCTGAATGTGCCGTTTCTCCATCGCAGCTCCCTCCCTCCATCTATAAAAGCTCTTGCCCACTGACTGTCAGTTGTGGGGTGAGGAGTTGGCCTTTGGACAGGAGTCTGCTGCCCCCCCACCCTGCCCCGTTGCTGGCATCCAAAAGAAAGCAAACTTTCCTTTCCATCAGCTTGCCTCTTTTGGGCTTTTGAATGGCGAGCAGCTGGATCCTCACTTTTGGTGATACCACCATGACTCCTAGCTGCCACAGACCCTGTTCTAGCCCAGCAAATTTCAAGGCACCTTGCAGGTCTACACTGACATCAGGCCCCCAGGCCTTAACTCTAACTCTAGCTCTCACCTTTTCCTGAGAAAAGCTATCAGTGCCTGGGAGGGATTCTGGAGACTTACCTTAAATTCGTTCTAACTTTATGTTTTAAAAGAAAAGTATTTACTTACTTTAGTTCTTCAACTATTATTCATATAACTTACTTGGGACACACTTCACTGGCTTTATTATGACACCGCAGTTGAAAACATTGTATGTGCAATGTACAACTCATAGCTCCCTTTGACACCCCAAGTGTTTGTCCGCACAGTTTCCCTCTGCATGGGATTCTGTCGCTCCTCTCCCCTCCATATGTACCGCTATTCAGCCTTGAAGATGTAACATCAATGCCACCTACTTCGTGAAGCTCTCTCTGACCACCACCCCCCGCCAGTTTTTGCTTCATCCTCTGCACTCTAATAATGTTTAAGCATCTGTATTTCTCTGACTCCTTTTCTAGTCTACTTCCTACTGAAATATAAGTTCATCATGGAGCCCAGAAAAGGGCTTATCCACAGGGTAAGAGCTCAATAAATCTGGGATAGAAGAAGCAAAGACAGCAGAAGGAGAGAGAGGAAGAAAGAAGACACTGCATATGTCAGGCACCCCCTTTACCTTTTTATGAGTAGTTTCTTCCATCTGGCAAAAGTGTTCATCCCCAAGGCTTGCTCCACATCCTTCATTTTGCCCTCATCAGGAAGAATGAAGACCGCTGTGATGTTGCCCCGGTAGGGTATTTCCAGGACAGTACAGGAAAGCTGGTCATCATGACCAACTTCATACATGCCCATGTGGAACATCATGGGCACCTTCACTGCCTTGTTTCTGTCCAGAATGAAGTCTTCCTCTTTAGTTGCCTTTGGATCAAACTCATATTGCCACCTGGCTTAAGATGAAAGAAGAACAAAGTGACATGAGTGTCCTGAGGGAGAAGAGCTTACTGGATCCAGTTAACCCCTGGGTCTCTGTTCATATGGACTTAAGGAAGAGATTTGGATACTCTGGGATCTCAGAGTAGGTCCACAGGAATCCTTGACCTCATGCCATGCACTGTAGACTTCTGGTGAAGTGGACTTGGTCCCAATTATCAGTTCCCAATGAAACCAAGACTAGGGCTGTTGACTGAGAGGGGAGCTTTAGACTGTCCTAGGCCCAGGTGCTCCTGAGGCTAAGAAAGCCTGTAGATTCTGTTACAGAAGTAGGAACTGGATTACACTTAGTGGGGGTTATATGGGTCTGATGTGAGTAAAAATTCTCATCTATTTTAAGTCAGCCCAGGATGAGCCACTCTCATGTGAGACTAAGAAAACTAAATTAACAGGCTGCCCTTGGGAGTGTGCTGAAGAGGAGCGAACCCCTAAAATTGGGTGTTTTGACTCCTACTTTTTGACCCTGAGGACCCTTTGATGGCATAAACTTAGACCTGGGTCTTTCCACACTGCTGCTCTCAGAGCCCCCAACCTGAGGCCCTTAGGGCCAAGTCCCCGAGTTCAAATTCCTGGCTTTATTGTTCTCGAAGGATGACCTTGGACAAGTGTCTCAACCTCCCTGGGCTTCTGCGTCCTTACCTGCCAAATGGGGATGTTGATGGGAAGCTCCTAGGGCTGCTGTGAGGCTAGGAAAGGCAGCACAGCTCAGCGACTGTGTGTCATGAGTGCTGAGCGGAGGTCGGTCATCATCAGCACCATGGTCATTGTTGCTCTGGTTGGAATCGAGGGGGTGTAGGGACTCTGGGGAATTCCCGATTCTCCATTCTTACCTGCTCCGGGTGGACTGAGATTTCAGTCTACCATTACCACTCCTTTTTTTTTTTTTTTTTTTTCTCTAGCCATCAATCTCCTTGTGGATTTTGGGACTGCTGAACTTCTGTATCCAGGACCATATTGCTGACAGCCCAGCAGTGATCTTGCTTGGTCTGAGGGATGTTGGCCTCTCATTCTCACCTACGTTGGCCAATGTGTGTGTGTGTGTGTGTGTGTGTGTGTGTGTGTGGTGTGAGTGGTTGTGTATGGCGGTGGTGGATGAAGTTTGGATTTGGGAATATTTTTCCATCTTATTTTTCAGAACCTCAGCCTCAGACTGGGGAATCTATAACATGAGGTAAGAAGCCCAAGGCACCTACCAATGTGATCATAATCACCATCACCAACACCATGGCCATCTGGGGCGTCTACTTGGGGTGATGGAAAGCACAGCCCCCGGGTCAAGAGGAGTGGATTCTAGTCCTCACTTTCGTTGGCTGGCTTTGTAACTCTGAGTATGTCAGTTAACCTCTCTCCGAATTTTACTTTTCTGATCTAAGAAACGGGGAAGAGAATGTCACTCCAACCTCTATAACCAGTGTTGTGTTAGGATAATCAGTAATAATTAAAATGTACTTGTGGAGAATAGACTTCAAAAAATTCATTTCTCATTCATTTTCACTTTGAATTCCAATAACCAACCTATGAGCTATGTATCGAGGTACTCCATTTTCAGATAGGAGAAGTAGGATTCAAAGAGACTAATTACCTGTGACTTCAGGGTCACAGAGCAAGCAAGTGGACAGCCCATGTATTTAATTCAAGCCTACTGGTCATCCTATCCTTTTCATGCCAACATGCCCTAAGCCTTACCTCTAAAGAAAACATAATTGATAAGAAGCATCACAGTGCCAGGGTCTATCATCTTGATTAGGTTGCTGATTCTCCCCTGAGTTTTCTGGCTGACATAGTCATTGACCTGCTTCCGAGCATTTTCTGAGGTCTGGAAATTGGTGGGAACAGTGTCTGCCTTGTACAGTTTTTTGACATCTGTCAGAAACTTCTTCTGTGGCTTTAGCTTCTGGTCAATAAACAAGGCATTCCCGACTCTCAGCTTTTGGTCCTGGTTCCACCGGTTCAGCCTGTGGATAAGGTAATGGAAGCCTTCATGAAGGTCTTTCTCGGGTATATTCCTGAAGTTGAAGCCTTCCTTGATCTCGGCCAGGGTGGAGTCCTGGGCACCCAGAGACAGCATGGCGAAGGCCATAGAGATGCTCCAGGGGGAGAACAAGATGTTACTGTCAGGGCTGTTGAAGGACAGCTGCTTGAACAGCTTGAGGCCAAAGTCTGTATTTCGCTCTGCAAGCTCCTGAGCTGTCCTCCTTCCCTTCCTTGCTTGACCCTGACTCACAACTTCATTATTCTCTGGAGAGAAGCTAGGCTTCAGAAGACCTTCCACGGTAAGAAGGCCAGCCAGAAGCAGACCCAGGCCCAGCACAGGGTTCATTTTCCTTGGAGATTGTCCTGTTGAGTAGTAGACCCGAGGTTAACAGAAAAGGGAACAAAAGAACCCCATTACCCCTGTATTATCCACAAGGAAGACCAATGAAAGAAGAGATACAGTGACCAACATGTGCTGTGCATAGCAGTTTGTGAGTGCTTTGACATCCATTACAGCATTTAGCCTTTGCAATCACCTCGGGGACGAGAAATGACTGCATAAATGGGAAGTCTGAGTGTAGAGGATAGCTCTTTTTTTCCCCACCCCTGTCTTATAGTAACAGGACCTCCGTTCCTTTAAGGAACTGCTTCCTCCTCTCTATTGGATCACAATAAGAATACCCCATGGAGGGGGCATCTGACCCAGACTAAGCCATCATAACACTCCATTCCCCTGCCACACTGATTAGTTAAGAAATGAGAGGGTGACAAAAGTCAGATCAATTAGTGTCTTTCTTTGAGAAAGCAAAGTCCTCTTAACTCTGGGGTGACTGGCTTGATGGTAAAGCCTTGGACCTGAATGTGGACATGACATCCACACATAGAAGGAAAGACATGAGAGAGAGATGGAAAGAGAGAAATAGGAAGACATATTTGATGACATCTTTGGAGTTCCTGGATTGAGCTTTACTTGAAGCCCACCCACTTCTGTTTTTCAAAGTTGTAAGAGCCAGCAAATATCCCTTTTACAGCTGGCTGGCTTGAGTTGGATTATTTTTCCTTACAACCAGAGAAAAAATCCTTTATCTAAGACCACATGGTAAGTGCTAGATACCCACCCCAAGATAAGCCAGGTCTCTAGCAAACTTCCTTCCCTAGACTTTTCCAGGGAAGAAAAGGGGGAAGTGTCTTGGAGAGAAAAAGCCAAATCTGCCTGGCTCTAGGACTGCTGTTTCTTTCACCACCTCTCAGCTTTGACATCTCCCCATAAGGCTGTAAGCTTTTGGGGGACAAAAATTTCATTTTCTGTTTTCCTTTAATCTTTAGCCATTATGCTGCAGAGAGCTGCCAAAAGTGTGGTATTCCAAAAAGCTTGTTCATTTCTAAAGTTGGACATGTTGATGATTTTTTAGACCAACTTATATCAAATAAAGGCAGATTTCTTTGCTTTGTCCTCTGTTATCACTTCCTATGCTTGTTCCTGTAATTTACATCTTTACATACTGGTAATCTACAGGAAATATTGAGCTGCTCAACAGTAAAGGCTATTCTTGGTGGTTTTAGATTGGGTTCCTGAGAAGCAGAGCCTGAGACAAGGGTTCAGGTATATATTGTATAATGAGGGAATGATCTTAGGATGAGCCCCTCAGGAAGCAAGGGAAGCAGGGCTGGAATGGGAAGGATCCCAGCAAGGATGTGGTCTCAGATAACATCTAGTCTTGACTGGATCCACAGTAGGAGGGACCTGGAGCATGGACCCCCTGGTGGCATTGACCTTCTGAGGCAAGAGGACTGGCTTTTCAGAGGGAATCAGTCAGTGGCTGTGGTCTGGCCTTCAGGATGTAGGGCTTAGGGCATCACTTTCTGGGTCAATTAGCTCCTATTAGCCAAGGTAAGTTTTCTGGAGAGGAGAGGGCAGCTGTGAGCCAGTAGCAGCCGACTCACAGCATCACCAGCCCCAGGGACCTGGGCCCAGCTGAGCTGGGTCCACTGCAGTTAAATCCCTAGTGCCCAGCACCAAGTAGGCTCTTTCCGACTGACTGAAGGAGAGCATCAATAAACAGGAGCACAAGGCCCGCACCTAGGGGCTCCCCAAATCCCCACGTTCTTTGTGCCCCCAAACCCTCTATGCCAGGTCCTGTGAATACGGCCATCATCACAGCAGACATGAGTCTTCAGGGAGCTTGTGGCCCACTGCTGGAAAATTCTAGTAGATCCTACCATTGTTCCCCATGATCCCTTTCTGTCTTCCTAAGGAAACTTCACTTTTTTTTTTCAGATGTCTACCCTTCCCTCAGGCAGCTCACATGCCTCAGGGACAAGGACCCCATTTCCAGCTCTAAGGGTAGCTCTGAATGGGGCAGGGTAACCTCCACTCCCCTGCTAGTGACTAGTCCCCGAGCCAGGCCTAATCCAATCGGTGCACTGCGAGTTTCGGCCCTGAGAGTTGTTCAGGGAGGGACACGGGACTTAAGTGATCCAATGAGGGTGTATTCAGGGCTGTTTGTTGGAATTTTGGGGTGGTGCCCTCGCTCTGCCTCTGGATGCCGTGACCAGGGAGATGTAGACACCAGGGACTACTATAGCTCTTTGTCCCACGAGGGGAGTGACTCTAGGACAGAGTGACTCAAAGGAGTCAAAGGAATGACTCAGAGCCAGAACACAAAGAGGGTGCATACAAGGGCTTTGCCTAGAAACTGGAGCTGGGGCCCCAGGGTAAGTTCACCTGGAGCCTGTCCTACCCCTAGACTTCCAGTGATGCTAGTGTGAGTTATGTAGTCAGCTACTTCCAAGGTGAAAGCATCCTAACAAATACGAATTTTTTTCTTTTTTCTTCTTAAATCCTGGGACTACCAGGCGGACAGGAGTCCTGGCTCTGATCTTGCACTCAAAGCTGTGTGACACTGCAGAAGGGCCTTCCCCTCTCTGAGTCTAGGTGATCTCTAAATACCTTTCACTCCTAATGACTCACTGTTTAGTTAAAAATTAAAAACAGCCAGTGTTGAACCAGGGCTCTAGCGGGTGTCTGAAAACAGATTATAGAAATGAAGATCAGTAAAATCCCTGAGGTTTTTTCAGATAAAGGAAAGAAAACAGAAAGTGTAAAGGATTCAATCTCTCAGGTTAGTGGGTTGGGCTATACAAAGTCTGCCTGTGTTAGAAATAGAAGCTTCTCGTATTTAGAGTAGCCGGCTGCCTTTGTGTTCATTATTTCCCAATGTCTGGGAGTGAAGTCAAGACACGGCTGTCAAGGAGCTGAGAGAACATTCTAGCAGCAGGGTGACCAGCCAGCTGAGGTGCAAAGCAGTTTAAGCAGCTTGCCCCAGGAACTGAGTGTGGGTCAGTGCAGGACAGGGACAGAACTAGGAGCAGGGAAGCGAAACTGCTGGAAACCCCATCCCAGAAGCATTTTCTGGCACAGACGGCTCACATACATAGTTCTACAGCGATGCCCGGTCCGTGATCCCTGAAGTGTTTTCCTGCTTCACCAAGTTTCAGGAATAAGAACTGATTATGGAAATAGAAGACTGGATATTGCTCTTCTCTGGCTGCTGTGTTTGTTCTGTGGCTCCCAATAAGCCTCTTTACCCTCCAGAGCCTCAGGGTCTTCATCTATTAAATGGGGAGGGGGGGATACCCTGACCTTCTCCCCACTAGATGCTGCTAATCAGCTCGCCGTCCCCACACCTTAGGACACAGCTCACACCCTGCCAGGCCTCAGCTTCCCCCCACCTCTATGCACCTGTGTTGCAGTGGTCCCCACGGGTCTCCTGCTCAGGCCCACTCAGTGCTGACAGCCTGGACTTCCTCTCCTCCAAACACCCCATGCTAGTGCCATTTCTGGTCCCTTCCACCTGTCATCACAGGCACTAAACTGACCCAAACTTGGGAGATGGGTGTCATTCCCAGATACCCGAGTAGGCTAATTTTTAATCCTATCAATTAAAATACCCACAGGACTGGTTATTTCCCAATAAATTGATAGATTGCCCAAGTTGAGCAATTCTTTGTTCATTTTTATTTGGGAGTGTGTGCATTTGGTAGTCACTTGAAATAAAGTAAATAAAATATAGAAGGAAAAGAACAGGATAGAAACTGAACTCTGTGGGCTACACATGCAGCAGATAACGCTGTAATCATAATTTCAACTCTTTTCTAGCTATCCTGGTTCCACATTCACAAGTAATTTGGGAAAATAATTTTCTTCTCTTATGAGTAGATGAAGTAGCATGGCACTGATTCAGAAATCATTTATCCTAAAGACAGATCCAAACCAGGTATATTCCAGGTTTTATAAACCATTTTTGCCTACCCCCCACCCCCAACGCTGTCCTGCCAAGCCCAGTAGTTGGAATCCCCTTATCACAGTGATTAAGGGGTGGGGGCAGCAAGATATGATACCACTTTTGAAGGTAATAATATGTGTGATTTTACACAGTACTTTCATAATTATTATCACCAGTAGTTTGAGGAAAAAACACCAACAAATGGAGCACATACAGGGTACAGAAGAACTGCTCCATGTATGGCTGTTTGGAACCATTGGCTTCAGAGCAAAAAGACCTCCCCACACCCTCCCCAGGTCATCTGTGGCCTGAGTGTCCACTATCCTATCTCTCTTCTCTGTGATGAAACTGAGTGGCAGGGAAAAGTTTAGGTGGTGTCCATCCTTAAGCCAAGGAGACTAAAAAGTTTAGGATGTTTGGGACCAGGTCTCACCCCTAGTCACTTGAGCCCTAATGAGCCAATGTCCACCAGCCAGAGGGCCCCTGCTCAGTGAGGGGGTCTCTGCCTGCACAGTCTGGACACAGGCGTTCTGCCCCACCCCGAGGAACCCCAGGACTCTGAGACCCCAGCCTTCCACTAATCCTTTCTGCAATTCTCCATAGATTGCACAGTACCTGGATAAACTCAGAAGGGAGCTGAATCACCCTTCCTAAAGATGGGCCTTGGTATCCCAAAAGATCAGCACAAAAGCCCCACACTTGAGGAGACATCCCAGGCATGCCTTGTGGTCCAACCTGCTTTAAGGGATTGATATTTTTATAAGAGCTCCCTCTAGACATATTAGATGTTATTATTTTTCAAAGCAAGTTTAGAACTAAGTGGTGGTGAGACACATGCTCTTTCCCCCGATGGAAGTGAGAGAAGACCAACCCATGAAAGAATTCTAGTGACTGTGGCAGTAGATTTTATCCTCCTTCCTGGGAAACAAAGAGGATGGAACACAGGTCTATTATCTCACCTCCGCATTTGCCCTGGAGATTTCTGCCTTCATTCTTTTAAGAACTGTTTTGATCCTTCACTCTGTGCCAGGCACTGGGACAATGCCTAAGGAATGGTCCATGCCAGTGCTGCTGACTGGCCCACAGTCTCCTTTGAAACCCAAGCATGGAGCTTTCTCTCTTGAGAGGCGATGCCCACAGCCAGCCCTGCAGATTTCTGCAAATCCTCAAGCACTTTCCAGCTCTTTGTCTGGCCTGTTCCCTCTGCCTCCAGTGACTTCAGTCTAGGATGAGGGACTATGTGGGTTGCAAAGGTTGAGTGACCATTGACTTCAGGCCACTTGTGCTATAAAGGGAAAACGGAGGCCCAGGGTGGACAAGGGAGAAATCTGAGGTCGAAACATGCATTTTGATGGATCAGAATGGGAATCCAATCCATTAAGGCAACTATGCAAAAACATATGAAATGGGCTGCTTGGCCTCACATTCTCCATGAAACAGTAAATTGATGGATACAGCTTCTGTCTTTGGGGAGAGATAAAGATACACAGACAGCTCATAGACAAGACTGACCATGCCCAGAACTATAGGGCAGGGCCAGACCCGATTTGGAGGGGCCTCCTTCTCTCCCTAGACAACCCCCATCCCCACACCCACCAAGGTTTTTCCTCTGGAAAAGCAGAAAAGATAGACATTCATGAAATTGACCAGGGCCTCACCGCAGAGCTGCCCAGTGCACTCTTCAAAAGAGGGGTTTCCAAGATCTGGAACTCCTCCAGAATTTTCTTCTAGACACCTATCCTGGGACTTTACTGTACTTTCCTGTAATCTGAAACAAACTTTGTGTGGAATAAATGAGAAGCCCTTGACCCTTTCAAAGGAAGGACTTGACCCTTACAAAGGGAAGATATCATACTCACAGTACATTCAGAAGAAATCTACGGAGCCAGCCAAATGGATCTGCTTTTCTTGCTTTATTATTTATACTTCCATGGCCTCTTGGAAAATTAGATCGTAGGCCAATAAAATTAGCTGGGCTGATTGGGCAGGTGATGGAGGCTCAGGCAGCAGTGGCCACGCCACTTCCGCAGGGGCTTCTCCTCATCCCTGGAGGCAGCTGCATGATATTTAGACCACACCCACTGGGGTGCAGCTTCCCTCATGAAGTCCATTCATATCTTTTGCAACTACTCTATTTCCCAATCACGCTGGCTCTGGAACCTGGAGCATTCTACAGGTAGATCAGCTTGTAGTTCTGATGTTAAATATTCGACCCAAATATCACCACTGTCATCAGTGGGAAGAGGTTGATACCTGGGTTTTCTGGGGTCATTCTCTTTATTCCCCATTTCTTTCTTTTGCTGATTTTTTTCAGGTACTTTATAGTTGTCAATTCTATCTGCTTAGTTCACATGGAGTCCTTTGAGGGAAGAGAATTCAGAGAGAGATGAACAGACAATTAAATGCATAGTTTCTGTTATGGGGTAACAGGAATCAAAAATTCACATCAAAGTCTGTGATCATTCAAAAAAATTACAGATTGTTTTCTGATTGCATATTTGTCGCACTGGCGTAATTAGACTAGGGTTGGTTTTCTCCCTGTTGGCTTTTCTGTATTTTCCAAGTTGTCCTTTAGGAACAGGCATTACTTTAGAATTCATTTTTAAAAGATTCAAAATAAGATGGAATTCTTGTCTTCAGATTTATCAGAGGGTGGTGATGATGTCTGAGAACATTTCAGACCCACTGATCCCCGAATGGAAGAGCAATGAGTCCAATGGACCTATTTGCAATTCTGCTTTCACTAATGAACGCTAATAAGGAAAAAAATCATTCAGATCTTTCCTTCCTCATTTGGAGCTGCTTCATAATAGATATTGCATGACCATAGCACCAAGAGTTGCAGACAATGTTTTTCTTCTTTTGGGATGCTACTTGTAGCAAACGTGACTTTCATCTCCAACAATGTATGGAGCAGATAACCCAGTGATGCATTCTAGAAAAGAGGTGACACTGGCTCTTTCCTGGGCTTGGTTCAGCCCTGGATGCACTCACGGACCAGACCAGCCAGGCCATGGGGATGTTGGGTCTGGAGCTGCGGGAATCAGGAAGAGCCCCTGAAGGGGGGCCTTGTGCTGCCACCTTCTCTCACCCAGGGAGGCGGGCCTTTCTGTCGGGATGCATCTGGGTCAGACCCATGGCAGATGAGGTGAGGGCCTCCCTATATGGCTCTGTTCACTGAGCCCCTGACAGAAGGATGGGTTGAGGGGAGGGCGCTAGCCCCACGGTGATGGAGGCTGACAGCAGACCAGGCAGATGCTGACCCAGAATCTGGGTCAGGAAGGTAAGAACCCTGCCTGCTAATGACAGCGTGAGGCCTGTGGGAGTCTGTGAGCCACACCTGCTTGCTGCCCCAGACAGGTTCTGATCTAGGGCAAAAACTCCCACAGGGACGCATGGGAGAGGCTGGGAGGGACAGCACCGGGGCAGGTGGGGACGCCCGCTGAGCCAGACTGGGATGCACTGGGGATGCCCAAGTACAGACAGCGCCCAGAGGCCAGTAGGTCACAGGTGAAGGTAGTCAGGTTGGCTGGAGGCTAGGCCAGGCACTAAATCTCAGTAAGGAGCCGTTCACCCTTGCAGAGAGAAGAGCTCTGATGGAGTCCTCCATTAGCCAAGGTAGCCCTGCAGGCGTGGGTGTCAGTGGGGAACATCAGGGAGATGCCTATGGGAGGACCAGCCCCCACCCACCACCATCAAGGGACCACAGCCTAGACTTAAGGCTGCCCTGACCACCTGTGGATAAAGGGATTTGAGCCTGGTGTCCATCAAGGGCTGGGAGGATAAAGATGACAGTCCAGTCTGAGGACACTGTGGTGAGCTGATGGATGAGAGGCAGTGGCCTGAGGCTGGGCAATGGCCTGAATATGTTTTTACAGCATGGCCATGGCGAGGGGTGAGAGAGGAGCAAGGGGTTTCCAATTTCACCCTCGCTTTTTGGTTCTCCCAAATGCTGGGCCTATGAGAGGTCTAGGAACATATTAATGACCATGCCACGCCCTGACTCCAAGAGCCCAAGTCTGGTGGGAACACAGGAGAGCACAGAGATATAGACAAGCTTGGTAAAGGCTGAGGTAGAGGTAGTTGTGGGAGGTGAGAGCATTCCAGAGGCACCTGGTCCCTCCTGAAGTGCTCGGGATGGTTTTATAGATGGGACAATCTTCAACTGGGTTCTGAAGGATGAGTAGGAGTTCTCTAGGTGAAAACTGAGGGCAAGAGTAGCACAACAAATATCTTGAAGCCTAGAGAAAATGACTGTGTGATCTAATGCCTCTAGAAAATGTGACTTTGGGCTTATGCTTCCCTTTCTGCAAAATGAGAATATCCTAACTTTGAAGTAGTTGTCTCAGGCCTGGGAACACATTAGAACCATCTGAGAGCTTTAAGAACATTCATTTCCTGTATAGTCCTCCTGAGATTCTGATTTAGTTAGTTTGGGATAAAGCCAGCATGAGGGTGCTTTTAAGAACCTGTCCTGGGGACTATAATAAACCTCCAAGGTTGAGGTTCTCTGCTCTAAAGCAATAATTCCCACCTGCTGATGTGGGAAGGTTCTGGGACATCTCTGAAAACACTGAGCTTCCTTACACGACCAGATATCAATCATTGCTGTAAAGCTATAGCAATTAAGACAGTGAAGTATTGGCACATAGACACACTGCTTGATAAATGGAACAGACTAGAGAATGCAGGTCAGACACACCCAAGAAGAACCACCTGCTATGTGACAAAGGAACCACTGCAATTCAGTGGGAAAGGATGGTCCTTTCAACAAATAGTGGTGGAAACTCTGAATACCTACATGGGGACAAAAGGACTCTGACCTCGTCTCACTCCACATACAAAACTAATTTAAGAAATCATAGACCCAAATATGAAAGTTTCTAGAATGAACCATATAAACCGCTGATATTCAATGATATATTCACCTTAAAAACTACAGTTGTCAAAAAAATTAATCTTCTAGAAGAGAGTATAGTAGCATATCTCCATGACTTTGAGAAAGCAAAAACGTCTTAATTGGCACACAAATCACATTAGCCACAAAAATGTGATGGATTGATCTTCATGAACATTAAGAATTTCTGTTGACCAGAAGTCACCTAAAAGCATGCAAAGGCAAGTCACAGATTGGGAGATGGTACTTACAAGATGTTTGTGTGATAAAGGACTAATACTCCCTGATTTTTTTTTTAATTTTTTTTAAAATTTTATTGGCTGTTTTGGGTCTTTTTTGCTGCACGTGGGCTTTCGTTTATTTCTCAGTTGTGGTGAGTGGGGGCTACTCTTCGCTGTGGTGCGCGGGCTCCTCATTGCGGTGGCTTCTCTTGCTGCGGAGCATGGGCTCTAGGTGCCTGGGCTTCAGTAGTTGCAGCACATGGGCTCAATAGTTGTGGCTCACGGGCTGTAAAGCACAGGCTCAATAGTTGTGGCGCATGGGCTTCGTTGCTCCGCGGCATGTGGGATCTTCCTGGAGCAGGGATGGAACCTGGGTCCCCTGCATTGGCAGGCGGATTCTCAACCACTGCGCCACCTAGGAAGCCCACTCCCTGGTTTTTTAAAATTTCTATAAATCAATAAGGAAAAGACAACTTAAAATGTAGACAAAGACTTGAACAGAGACTTCATCAAAGAGGATATGCAAATGGCCAATAAGCATCTGAAAACATGCTCAACATCATCAGTCATCAGGAATGTACAAAGCCAAAACCAAAACAACAACCCACAACCAGATACCACTACCCACCCACTAAAACTGCTGAACTTAACAGGACTGACAACTCCTGGATGTGGAAAAGTAGAACTCTCTTTCACGGCTGGTGGGTGTGTAAACTAGCATATGCACTGTGGAAAACTGCTTGGCAGGAGCTAGTAAGCTAAACCTAAGCTTACCCATTGACCCGTTCATATACCTCTGGGTGTCTGCTCAGCAGAAATGAATTATTGTGGGTTCACAAAACACAGGTACTGGAATGTCTGTAGCAGCGTTATGTGTTAGCCCCAAAGTGGAAGTGACCCAAGTGTTCATTAACAGTAGAATGAAACAAACAAAAAAAGATTCCAGCCACTGTCCCAGATGATAATTTCCATTTCCATGGGTGACGCCACAATTCTCTGTTATTCTCAAGATCCCAATAGACGCTAGTGACAGATCAAGAATGTGGAACAGTACAGGGCCCAAATCACATTAGAACATATTTAAGTGGACATCCAAGCAATAAGGAAAGGCATGAGTTAATAAACACACGACTTTATTTTTTAAATCAAGCTTTAGTGGGAGAGTCATAGGTGACTGATTTTTTAAAAAATGAACATTTTTTTTTTAAGATTTTTTTTGATGTGGACCATTTTTAAAGTCTTTATTGAATCTTGTTACAATATTGATTCTGTTTTTTATGTTTTGGTTTTTTGGCCGCGAGGCATGTGGGATCTTAGCTGCCTGTCCAGGGATTGAACCTGTACCCTCTGCATTGGAAGGAGAAGTCCTAACCACTGTGCTGCCAGGGAAGTCCCTGAATGTTTATTTTTAAAGCAACTTCTAATAAGATCCTCGGTTATGGCAAAGAGGTTTCAGTATAAGATGTTGAAAATCTTTCTCCCAAAAATCTAAGCAGGTAAGAAAAAAAAAAAAGAAGAGAAATATAAACATAAGTCATAAGAAATTTAGGCATTGAGTGATACAGACATAGAGACAGACTTGTGGTTGTCAAGGGGGTGGGGGTTAGGGGAGGGATGGATTGGGAGTTTGGGGTTAGGAGCTGCAAACTATTACATATAAAATGGATAAACAACAAGGTCCTACTATATAGCACAGAGAACTATATTCAATATCCTGTGATACACCATAATGGAAAAGGATATGAAAAAAAAGAGAAATTTAGGAAGCATTCTGCAAAAACCATTACATCCAAGATGGCATTTCGAAACTATGGAGATAAGGTAATCAATTTTATAAATATTGAGAAATGATCAAATCATTTACAATTAAATTAAATTACAATTAAAATTATTGAAGGAAAATATTTTCATACTGTTAGAGTGAAGAACAGATGATGAACAGACCCGGGACTCAAAAATCAGGTCTTCTGGTTCCTAATCCCTGGTTCTAGGACATCTCTGGGGGGCCATAAATGAAGTCAGCGGCCACAATGCTTTTGTAGCCAACGCTGATCCCTGGAGCCCCTCTCCAGACTGGTGCTGTAGCCCATACAACCATACGTGGGGAAAGATGCGGGATGCCTATTTGAGCGCTCACCTCAGCCCTTAGTTCTCTCTCCTAAGACATACACACACACACACACACACACACACACACACACACACACACACACTCCTAGGTTAATCTCCCTAGCCCCACCTTTCCCTTGGTCAGTCTTTTTTTTTGGCCTTCCGCAGGTCTTGCTGCTCCCAGCCTCCTGGCCCTTTCCCTCTGGCCCTGCAGCCTCCCAGCCCCTCAAGCCTCATCTACAAACTGGGTGGGCCTCTGCCCAGGACCTGCCAAGCCTGCCTCCACCACTCCCACCCCTTCCCTTGGATCAGCCTGGCCAGCAGTCCCTGCAAGCATTCACGCCCAGAGAGCAACAAGTCTGGTTCACTTCTCACCCCTCAGAACAGCTCAGACCTGCTTCTCCTTCCCTTTCCCAAACAACACCTAGCACTGTGCTAGGCATACCTGAGGGTGCTTGACGGATGCACCACTGGGGCCTGGCTTGCTAGGACCGAGTGCTTGGCACCCAGTAAACCTCAGAGAGAAAGGTATGATTCCTCCCCCAGGGCAGAAGGACGAGGATGCTGGTGCCCTGGCGCTGTGTCAAGTACCAGTCACATGACATGGATGTTTGCTTGGTTCCTGCCCCACTTCCCAGGTGCAGTCTGGAAGCAGGCAGTCTGGGAGGTCTGGACACACGAGCCTGGGCCTGTGTCCTGGGATCCAGACATAGGCGACCCATGATGTACTGGGTGATGGGAAGCCATCCCTTGTCCCAGCCCCAGCTCTCAGTTTATCCATGTGTTCAATGGGGGCCAGGGGGATGCACTGTATCTATGGCTACCCCGAGGTGGCCAATCTCTTGCAAGTCATCATGAAACTATGCCTCACTGGCACAGAAGCTGGTGCCTTAACAGAAATCCTTGAGTGTGCCTTACAGAACAGCAGACAAAGGAGCAGCTTGTTAAAAACCCCTCTGCTTATAACCTGCTTTTACTGAGTAAGCTGCTATAATTTTTTTCTGCCTTTAATTGCATACCCTCCAAACTTCATGTAGCCTAGGTAACATATCACAAGACTTCTTAACCACCCTTAGAGATAACACTTCTGATGTATGGGTCACAAAAGTAATGGGGGACTTTAGCTGTTTTTCAGGAGCTTGGAGCCAGCTCTGGCCCAGTACAAGCCGGCCAAGATTGTTTGGGACCATTGACCCCAAAACTGGGCCTACATGGGTGTCTGATAGAAGACTGGTCGATGTTGGGGGGCTGAAAACTCCACCCCATATTATGCTCAGCACTTCCGTTTTTGAACATGTAACCCATGAAGAAGCATGTGACCCAGATATGCCTGCGAAGAACACTGATTACTTCACTTTTTCCCTCCTGCCAATCCCCTTTCTCCACACTGAAGACCACCCTGCTTCTTTATCCTATAGATACCACAAGCCTCTCAATTTTGGGGGTGCAGATCTTCAAGCCTCTCAACTTTGGGGGTGCGGATCTGAGATTGGTTCTTCTGTTTCCTCACTTGGCTGCCTTGTGAATAAACTTTCTCTGCTGCAGACCTCAGCTGTGTTTTCTGTGCATCGGATAAACAAGGCTCAGTAACAATGTTGTCAATCAATTCCACTTTAAATAACACAGACCCAAGTCTAGCCAGGGGTAGAGTCTAGTATAACAGTGAGAGGACAGAAGATATAGGAACAGAACATTTCAGAAAAATCTTCATGGGAGGAAAACTGTAAATGGTCACCCTTCCCCCGACACTCTGCCCCCCAGAAGATCCTAATCTAAGGTTTTACTACTTTAGGGTAAGTCCACTCTAAGTGTTCAGATCTCAATTTCAATCTGGGAGCTGCTGATTTAACCCCTCCCCTTAAACAATCCTCTTGATACCCACTGAGTGTCCTACAATTCAACTCCATTCTGACACTATGTACCAAGAGACAGCATCCGATCCCACAGGTAAAGGGTTCAGCATCCCCTCTCCCACACTTCAGATGCCAGTCACAAGTCCAAGTAGTTACCTGTGTTTCTGACCAACTAATCATAAATCAGAGTTTCCCAAGACCCCCTCTTTGGGTCTGACTAATTTGCTAGAGTGGCTCACAGAACTCAGGAAACCTGTTTACTCTCTAGATTACCAATTAATTGTAAAAAGATATAACTCAGGAACAGCCAGACAGAAGAGATGCACAGGGCAAGGTCATGGAGTTTCTATGCCGTCTCCAAGCTCCACTCTCCCCAAATCTCCCTGTGTTCACCAACCCAGAAACTCCCTGAACCCTGTCCTTTTGTGTTTTCAAGGAGGTTTCATTACACATTCACGATTGATTAACTCATTGGTCATCGGTAGCTGATTCGACCTGCAGCCCCTCTCCCCTCCTCAGGGGCCAGGAGGATGGGATGGAAACTCCCAACCGTCTAATCACAGGGTTGGTTCTCCCGGCCCGTCATCCTTAGGTTACCAAAGGGCTTTCCAAAAGGTACCTCATTAACATAATAGAAGACAATGTTATTGATCTAACCGCAGGATATTCCAAGGGTTTTAGGAGCTCTATGCTGGAAATTGAGGAAAAAGACTAAACACGTATTTCTCATTATATTACAATATGACACCTGCCAATTTGATTTCGGCAGTGTGTGCACATGGCCACACACACAAATGCACACACACATATATATATTTAATTCTCACAAGTCTATGAGGGAAGGACTGCTGTCACTCCCACTATACAGATTAGAAAACTGAGTTTTGGGATAGAGAACAATCTGTCGAAAACCATATGTACAGATGTACATCCTCGTAAGAATATCTTGATATAAAAGAAAGAAAAAGATTAAACGTAGATACCATTTGTGGAAAAAGTTTGGAAGAAATTGAGGAAACATTGGGACTCTCTCCACAGCTCCACACAAAGTCATTGCTATGAAGTTCTGAGCTCTTGAGAAGAGTTTACAGCATCTTTGTCAAACTCTCCCATCACACTGGGCTCGGGGACGGAAGGAGGAGAGAGGCAGGGGTGAGCAGGCTAGGAGAAGGGAGGGGGAACAGACAGGACAGGCAGAGACTCAGGTGGGGTGAGCTCACTGTTACCTGCACCCATCGCAGGTGCACAATGAGTGAAGTCAAGGCTTCCCCCAAACCCCCAGCAGCATCCGGCTCCCCCACCCACTCTCAGCCCCACTCTCAGGGAGGTACTGTGACACTGAGGTGCAGCTCAGGTCCTCAAGTCAGGGCGACCTAGGTTCTAATCGTGATCAGTCACGCATCAGCTGGGCCACCTTGCCCAGGTCACGTCACCTCGCTCTGCCTCACCGTTTCCATCTGTTCAATGGGATCATAAAAGTACTTGCTTTGCCACCTCCACCAAGATGTTAGCAGTGCTAGCAAATGCAATTGGCCGTGTGAAGCTGGCAACTTGATAATACTTGGTAATAATAACAGTAATTCATAATAATAGTAGTAGTAGTGATAATGCCACGCAGAACAGCTGGAAGCCGGACAGCATGGCGGCACACCGTGGGAGCCGGTCTTATTGTTTGATCATTATTACGTATCATTTAAATTATTGTTTTATGGTGACACTGGTCACGGAGATGGAGCCCCAGAAGGCAGAGCGCCTCCAGAGATCCTTCCACAGCTCCTCGCCCCACCCACCGCACCTCCCAGTGGCAGCTGGCACACTCTGGCAGCCTTGGACCTTCTGGACTGGGCACGAGGTGTCCACCACAGGTGCGTGGGCGGGGTTGGGTGCCAGAACCAGGAGGCAGGCACTCTCAGCCAGACCCTGGCGGCTGTGACTCACCTCTCAGGCTGGCAAAGGTGGGGAGTAATGTTCTGAACCTAATACTGGGTGGGGGTGTGGGGGAAACAGGGCAGAGCTGGGGCAGGGCGGGACCTGTGTGGGTCTTTGGAGGTGGCTCTGAAGCCGGATTTGGGCATGGTCGCTGACCTTGGGGCGGGATACGATTTGGGTCGATGTAGGTGCCTGGGAGGAGGCCTGCAGGTGGACCCAGATATTCTCTGGACCAGTGCATCTGGTCCCAGGGACTTGATCTGGGCCAGTGTAGGTACTTAGAGGGCGCAGGGGAAGTGCAGGGCTGAGGAGCTTCTGAGGTGGTGGCAGCTGGTGGCTAGAGACAGGCAGGGAGTGGAGCTTTGACTCCACGGTCATTTGAGTCAGGGCTTCAGTAGCCACCGGCGCAGGGGCGTGGAGTCCAGTCCTTGGGGGGTGGGAGTGGGCAGGGGGACAAGAGTTAGGTTGGGTGTCAGGACAGGGAGAAGGAGCAATAAGTCCAGACCTGGAAAACGGCTCTGATCGCCTAGCATGCTCCCTGGAACTCTTTGTCACGAAGACTGTTTTCTCCCACATTCTCACTCTGGCGGGGGATGGATTGGGGAGCTTTTTGATCCGGCTGTTCTCTCTGTGCTGTAGTCTTGCTCCATCTCCCTGAATTTGAAGCACACTCACTTGGCTTATTTCATTCATAGCCTTCAGCACTTCTGAAATGGTCTCTTTCACCTGCCTGCCTACTTCTGCATGGCTGGCCTTTGAGCGTTTGGATACCAGCATCTTGAGTACAGAACTTGGCACTGACCACAGCTGCACCCCCAGCTCTTGGAACAGACTAGATGTGTGCTCAGGGCATGGACCCATGGGGTGTTGGGATACTTGAGTGAGGCTGGGGACTTGAGACTGACGTGGACAGAGACTCATGAGATGGTGTCGTGGCAGGAAGATGCTGTGGGTTTTGAGTCAGACCCGGTTTAAATACCTGTCTCAGCTACTAGCCAGTTACCTCAGCCCTGGCAAATCCTTGCGACTCCTGGAGCCTCTGTTTCCTCATCTGCATCATGCAGGTGAAATTGCCCACTTCCTGGGATGGTTGAGAAGAGGAGCGAGGAACCCAGCTCAACAGAGCTTTGCAAGTAGGAAATGTCTCAGCTCACAGCATCCAAGCCAGCGGGAGATAGTGGGTCTCAAGAAGGCCCAGGATGCAAGAACTGTGACGTGAGGCTGCCAGAACCTTCCACCTGCCCTGCCCTTTGCACTGGTTTGTGTGCCAGCTTTCTCTCTGCAAACTGGCTTCCTCTGTGATCAACCGGACTTCCATCAGGGCAGCAAAACCAAGGTGAAGGATGGGAAATAAGGGATTCTTCCAGGGATGAGGTTCCTCAGGGTTCTGGGAGCTGGTGAGAAGTCCATGGAAGGTCCCTGCATCTGGCGGCCAGCCTGGGTCATTGCAGGTCAGCAGCATGGGCAGCTGGGAAGAAGCCCTGGGCATGAGGTTGGGGCAGGTGAGGACTGACCAGAAGCCAGGAGGACGTATCAGAGCCCCCATCTGTCGCTCCACCTGGGTGACACAGCCACCTGCGGAAGGAACTGGTATCCCCATCTGGTGGGGATGCAGAGAGGCCAAGGGAGGAGCCACTGTAGGGATGCTGCTTCATGATGACAGGGCGCCCCTGCGGGTGAAGCCAGCAGCCCCTGGCACCCATGCCACCCTTCAGAGGATGTTGGCTATCATTTAACCTCTGACTTCCAAACCTCCCAGATATTTCTCTTGTGACCAACCCTTACCTGGAACCACACAGGAAAGGGAATTCTGGGTGTGTGGTCCCTTCTCAGGTCAGTTGACACATCTGGCTGGAACTGTCACCCCCAACATCCTCCCAGGTGTGTATCTTACAGTTTCTGCATGAGAGAGTCTGCCTTAATTTTCCCTGGTCCAAATCCCTAATCTCAGGGCCCAGATCCTCCCTGCCTGCTTCAAGTGTCCCGCCCTGGGCCAAAAATCTCTGGACAAGAGGTCAGGGTGGCTCCTGCAGCCATCTGGGGTGGGGTGGTTTCCATAAGTAGGACAGGAAAGATGAAATTCTATGTCACCTCAGTTATTACACACACACACACACACATTAAATTAGTACAATGGGATAATGTAGGGGAAGAAATAGCACTAAGAAGAAGGTGGCCAGTCTGCTGACCATAAATGTCAATGAAGTTGTCCTTTGTGGGGAATAACCCACAGCTCTCTGGGGCCCAGTAGCCAAGGACCAGAGAAAGAAAGAAACTTGACCGCAAATAGCGCCCCAGGTCTCCGTGGGTGCATCTCCTTCCCTCCCTTGGCCCTGGCATCTGAGCATGGGCATGATGTCTAATACAACTTGGCACTCTTGGCAGGAAACACAGCACAGATTCAAGCGTGGGCTTGGGGGTTCATTCTAACCACCGCTGTCTCCTTATTTACCATCTGTCTCTTCAAAGTCAACAGGGCAGCTTTTACAGGTTTCTTTCCTACAGGAAAGCACCACCCAGCTTCCTGGTTACATCCTTCTTTAGCTCTCCTTCACTTCATTCATTTGCAAACGTGTATTTGGCACCTCCTGGGTGCTGGGCACTGGGACACAGCCGCAGGCTAAGCTGACGTGGGCCCCATCCTTGTGAAGATGAAACTGGCATCAGGGAGAGACACTCATCACCATGACCACCACTGGTCCAGGGTGTCCGCCTATTTGGGTGCCTGCTTACCTGTGTGTTGACTGTTTCTTTCTTTCTTTTTTTTATTGGATTGGTATTCCCCTTCCCTCCCCCCAGTACTGAAGCTTTGCTTTTTCCTCCCCTAGGGATGAGACATCTTCCAGATTTAAGATGATTGCTCAGCAGACTGGGCCCATGGGCTCGATTTGGGTGTGGAGCAGGCTCAGTTTCAGATAAAGGAGAACGGGATTCCAGCCTTTCATCCCCTCAGATGCCAGCCAGACATCAGCCAAGAAGCAGGTAAGGACTGTCTACCCAGACACTGGGGGGCCTCTCTCCTTGTCTGGGGTTGGGGGACTCTCAGCTTGTGGTGACAGTTCAGGCTGACACGCAGCTTTGAAATGTGTGGAAATGAAACCCATGAGCAGGTTCTAAACCTCAGGGGCCCCTGGCTGGGAGGAGCCAATGGGCCCCTAGTGTTCCCCTGGCTGGTAGAGGGAGCGGGGAGGAGAAAGGGAGAATACTGACAAGAGAGAAGTCTGTCCTTGCATTTAAGCACGGCACAAAGAAGGCAGGTTGAAAGCGTGGCCAACAGCAAGTACATCAAATTACGTGTCAAAACCATCCCAAAGTACATAACTCGCCTGATGGCCTGGTATCTGAGCTCCAGCCTTATGGCTTCATCCTTGGGCCACAGACAGTGCTTTGGAAGGGAGAGAGCATGTTTGGATGTCAGACCAGCCTGGCTGCAGCCCTTCTTAGCTGATGTGTCTGGAGAGTTAGCCTCTCAAGCTTCACTTTCATCTGAGGATGGACTTCCTACGCCCACACAGGGCTGTGATGAACAACAATGATGGGACTATCGAGTTTAGGGCTTGGAAGTGATTTTTATCAGCAACCACAAAATAGATAATCAGTCACAACCTCCTGGGTTTATTGTGAGATTCGATTTGTGGTTTTATTCATTGCTATATTCTTGGACTTTGCACTTAAAGGACACTCAATAAATAACTGCAGATTAAACTAAAGAATAAACCAATGAATGAATGTGATTTTCTCATTAAAATCCCCTTGCCTTTGAAAGAAAATCCAAGTTTTTAAAACAGCAACAGATAAGAAATGCTGTGTTGAAACATCCACACCTACCACCCCCATCCCCTCAATCCACCAGCTAGTTCAGCTTCCTCTCCCTTCTCTACACTCTAGAAGGACCAAATCCTTTGCCTTCTCCCCACCCACCCCCCTCCTCCCCCCAACAAGCCCATCCTGTCTTCATGCATCTGGGCCTTGGCTCGCAGTAACTGCTTCCCATTCAGCTGGGAGATTCTTACTCATCTTCAAAATTCAGTTTAGATATCACTTCCTCTAAGAGGCCTTTCCTGAACCCCCTTCTTCATTGCTCCCAACACCGTGCTTCCCTGCACTGGGTCCACGGTCCTGGGGCTTGCTCTTATCACTGCCCGGATCTCAGTGTAGAAAAGTTATTGTTTTCAAGTTTGTCTCCTCATTGAGGACATGAGAACTCACCTGTTCTCTATTTCTCCCTCCCTTCCTCTCTCCCTTCCTTCCTTTTTTTCATCCTTCTTCCCTCCCTCTCTTCCTTCATTCTTCCCTTTCTCATTTGCTCATTTTCATTCAATGATTCAGGCATTTTCCCCATACCTGGCACTAGGAATACAGTAGTTCATAGGGCACCAGAGACTTCGCCCCCATGTAGCTTGTATTATGGTGATGGTGGAGGTGGAGGTGATGGTGGTGATGCTGGTGGTGTTTGTGGAGGTGGTGATGGAGGTGGTGGTGGTGGAGATGGTGATGGTGGTGGTGGAGGTGATGGTGGTGATGCTGGTGGTGTTTGTGGAGGTGGTGATGGAGGTGGTGGTGGTGGAGATGTGATGGTGGTGGTGGAAGTGATGGTGGTGATGCTGGTGGTGTTTGTGGAGGTGGTGATGGAGGTGGTGGTGGTGGAGATGGTGATGGTGGTGGTGATGATGGTGGAAGTGATGATGATGGAGGTTGTGGTGCAGTGCAGACAGTCAACAAATCCTTATTCTAATAAATATTTAATTACAATTTCTGGCTGACAGAAAAAGTTCTGTTTTATCCATTTCCTCTTCTTGAAATTACAATATGTTTCAATCTTAGGGCCCTCAGCTTTGACATGTTCTCGGTCATCTATCCCCAAGTGGGAATGAAGATTCGGAAGGGAGCCAGGTAGACTTTGACAGACATGTGGGAGCTATAGCAGAGATTTCCTAGAGTGAGACGGGGGGTGCCAAGATGGAATTCCCTCCCTCGGCCTGCCCTCCACTACCATTCATTCATTCATTCACCCATTACAAGTTTTTACTGATGGTTTCTCTGTGGTAGCCTCTGGGGATACAGTGTTAAAAAAAAATTCCCCCATCTTGCCATAAATGTAGGTTTTCCCTAGAAAAAGTACAATGGTTCCTCCTCCTTTAATTGGAATCCAGTGGGAGAAAGGTCTAAAATTCACCTCTAGGTTTGCTACACCAAAGTCTGCTGATCTAGATAATGAAAACCCCAAACTTGGAAATTTAAAGGAAAAAAAAAATACAGGCATGTAATGCCTTGGCTGAACTCCTTGCTTGAGTGGCAAAGGAATTGAGGTGACAATCAGGGTGCCAGGAGTCTTGGGAATCTTTGGGGCTTCAGGCTTGGGCTTGGCAGGAAGTAAGGGGAAGGAGAGAAGCAGACCAAGGGGTCCAGGAGGGCAGAAGCCCCTCTGGGACTTGGAGAGAGTGCCCCTGTCCGCACAGGCAGGGGCAGGGGTGTCAGGAGGTGCTGAGCACGAGCACGTGCTCTCCAGGTTGGTGCGTGCAGCCCGATGGCTTTTCTCCCCACTCTGTCTCTAATCGAAGGGGTAAAGTGTGTCAGCAGCTCTCATCTCCCGCTTAGAGGGTAACAGCCACAGCCATATGGGTTTCTTTGGAAGATGAAAGCTCCACTCTGCCTCTGGAGGATTGAGGTAGAAAACAGCTTTCTCTGTCACTTTTTGGGCTGCTTGTGATCCTGTTTCCTTTCTGTCCTTCCCAGCAGTTTCTAAAGAGATGCCCTAAGCCAACTTTCCCTTGAATTTCTCTTTCAACGGGACTTTGATTCTGGAGCGGTTACATAACATCACTTTCTAAGGGGGCCCAACCTCCCACCATCAGTCTGCCTGGATGACCTGCTCCTGTTTCCGAAGCAGCCCCTGCAGGTGCCTGGTTCTCTGCTGCGGTGCTAGGTCTTCAAAGAGAAAGCAAGGGCAGCTTCCATCACTGGGTAAGTGCTTGTCCTCCCAGCTGAGCTTTTTGCAGTTCACCACTCCCCCATGTGTTGGCCACTACCCACCTTTCCAGAAGCATTCCTGCTAGCCCTACACATGTCTACACTGCAGCTCAATGCTGCACATCCCTTCTCCTAAACATCAGGGGGCTGCACTGTCTCTTGGAAACTCCTTCCTGTCCAGCTCCCTACAGCTGCAGACAAATAGACCCTTCAGGTCAAATTCCACCACCTTCGGAGAGCCTCCTGGATTCCCTGCAGTTAGAAGAGGCCCACACCCTTCTCTTCCCCACTGTACATGACTTGCACGTTTCCTAGGGCATGGATCACAGGTTGTTTGCTGCTTGTCATTTGCTCCCTGTCCTGGTTTCAACACCATCACCAGCAACAGCACCGGTGACCCTATGAAACTGTGTGCCCAGCCCAAGTCTGGTGGACATGGAGACCCACTGCCTTCAGCCAGGGGGTGTGGTCAGCAGACAGAGCCCTGCTCTTGGCTCCTTCACCCAAGCAAGATGGGGATTTAAAGGTCCAGCCAATTCAGCCCAGGATGGACAGACAAGTCTACTGAACAATGTTTCCTCTTGAGCTCCGGGGTTAGCCAAAGCTTTGTGGGGTTGGCACTGCAGTTCCACTTTCTCATCTGCCCCCATCCTGCCTCCTCTCACTTCCGTTCACCAGTGTTGATCCCCACGAAGCATCTTCTACACAAACTCCAACTCAGCACCCGCTTCCCAAGAACCCAGCCAGCAGCACTGGGCCTTCTCTTGGGCTTCTTTGTTCTTTCATTCAGCAAAGCTTGACCCAGCTCCGACCACGTACAGACACTGTTCTGAGCAATTGAACTTTGGCAGCAAACAATGTGGGACTTAAAGGTATGTGGGGAGAGAGACTAGAAACAAGCAAATAAATGAACAAGATAATGTAAACGCTGTAAGAACGGACAGGTAATGGATCAGAGAGTGACTTGGAGGTAACCACCCTGGATGGAGAAGGAGGGTGTGGAAAAGCTTCTCTGAGGAGGAGACTTTGATCCGAGTGCGGAAGGTTGAGAAGGAGCTAGCCATGGGAAGTGCTGTTCTTTCCAGTTATTTCTGTCTAACTGCCCTGGACATCTCGCCAAGTGCTCCCAGGCCCCCAGTGGCCTCCCCTGTCCCTAGTCCTTACTACACTTCTCTGCCTGTGTTCATGACCTCGGGGGACGCCACCCCTGTCCACCAGCCACTCAGCCCAGATCCTTGCAGTCACCATGCCCCCTCCCTCTCCCTCTTTACCAGGTCCTGATGCCACCAATACTCTGGGGCTACCACACCCCTGTGCCAGCTACATGCTGCCGGCACCTGCCATCAGCTCTTGCAATACTCACCTGACAGGTTTGTCCTTCTCCGTCTGTCACCATCCTCCTTGCTCTCGAGGTCCAGATCCAGCCTCCTTCCTTTATAAGCCCTCCACCTGACCCCATGCACACCTGCCTCACAAAACAAAGCACTCCCAACTCTGGGGTCACGCATCACCCGGTGTATTAATTTGCTGGGGCTGGTGTGACAGAGAACCTCACACTGGGAGGCTTGAACAATGGCAGTTTATTCTCTCACAGTTCTGGAAGCTGGAAGTCTGAGATCAAGGTGTCAGCAGGGCTGTGCTCCCTCGGGGACTCTGGAGAGGGTCCTTCTTGCCTGTCCTAGCCCCTGGTGGCAGCCGGAAGTCTTTGGCGTCCCTTGGCTTGCATCTACATCAGTCTGATCCCTGCCTCTGCTGTCACATGATGCCCTCCTGTGTCTCTTCCCATCCTCCTCCCTCTGTGCTTGTCTGTCTCTGTGTTCAAATTTCCTCTTTTGGGAAAGATGCAAGTTACATTGAATTAGGGTCCACTCTAATGGAGTCCTTTTAACTTGACTACCTCCGTAAAGATCCTATTTCCAAATAAATCACATCCTGAGGCACTGGAGGGTTAAAACTTCAACACATCTTTTCAACCCAGGACACCTGCCAAGCTTCTACCTTAGTCTTACACACATCTTGGCATAATCTTCTTCCAATGGGGCCACTCCCCTCCCTCACCCCCTTTTCAATATCAGATTTGCAACAGAATTTTTTTATTTTGCAGCACATTAAAACAATTTTATATCCAACTCAGATATAAAACACAAAGTGGAGATGCTCTCTGATGAAAGGGGAGGGTGGTGAGTATCAGAGGTAACCTCCCTGGCCGTGGCACCTTCACTAGCTGGCCTCTGAGGTCTGGGGTGCCGTGAGCCACAGTGGAAAAGCACTGGCTGGACAGCAAGACCCTTGGCAATGAGCCTGGGCCTTGGCCAATGGGAACCCTAGGATCCCAAGCCAGTACCCTCACTTCCTCAAGCCACTGCCCAAACTTCAGCTTCAGAGATGTCTCCCCTGATGACCTAGTGACAAACAGTAATGCCCTGCTTTCTCTCCCCCCACTCTATTCTGCCTTATTTTCCTCCCTAGCACTTTCTCCATACTTATTTATTTACTGTCTGTTCCCCCTGCACTAGAATGTAAGCTTTGTAAGGACAGACACCTCCTGGCTATTCTTCCAGTGGCCAGAGCAGTGCCTGGTAGGTAGTAGATGCTCAGTGAATATTTATGGGATGGATGGATCACCTTTTCTTGTAACAACTTTATTGAGAAATAACTCACATTCCATACAGCTCAGGCATTTAATGTGTGCAATTCAGTGGTTTTTAGCGTGTTCATCGAGGTTGGGGAGACACAGTAGACCATTATCATGAGATGTCCTACTCTGAATGATACCAGACAAAAGTACCTACTTGATACTAGCATACCAGTTTATTAAATATATTAGTGCATGAAAAAGAGAAAATCAGGATTTTGGATTGTGAGACAAACATAGACATGGAGTTTTTTGTGGGTAATATTTCTCTCTTATTTTGTAAGAAAGCATAGGTATTATACTAAGAAATCAAATAATGCACATAAGCTGACACCTTATGAATAGATAATAAAAGTTGTTATATAATAAAATACAGCAAATTCATTAACTTAAAAATATTAGGGACTTCCCTGGTGCAGTGGTTAAGAATCTGCCTGCCAATGCAGGGGACACGGGTTTGAGCCCTGGTCCGGGAAGATAACACATGCCATGGAGCAACTGAGCCCGTGTGCCACAACTACTGAGCTTGCGCTCTAGAGCCCTCGAGTCACAACTATTGAGTCCATGTGCTACAACTACTGAAGCCCGTGTGCCTAGAGCCTGTGCTCTGCAACAAGAGAAGCCACTGCAATGAGAAGCCCGCACACCACAACTAAGAGTAGCCCCCACTCACTGCAACTAGAGAAAGCCCTCACGTAGCAATGAAGACTCAACACAGCCAAAAAAAAAAAAAAAAATTAAACAGCTGTAGTTGATGCCTATTGTTTTTATTTGCTGAGAACCCATATCCAGAAACTTCCCCTTTCCCATCTCTGGATGTTTATCATTGCTATGGCAGCCGCCACAATGGTCCATTGTGTCCCCAGACTCTGCACATGGCTGATTAGTTCCAAGTGAGCTCCAGATGCAAGCTGGGCCCAGCAGAATCTGGACTCCAAACTAAGCCACGATTCATCTGACTGCTTTCCAGAATAAAAGAGATGTGAACTTGGAGCTCTTGGTGGCTTTGCTCTGCCACGTGGACTAAGAGGGAATAAACTGGTGGATGGTAAGAGAGAAAAATAAAACAATGGAAGAAGAAAATGGAGGTGAGGAGGAGGAGAAGGAGAAATAGTTGGAAGAGGAAGAGAGAGAAAGAAGAAGACAGATTCGAAGCACCCAGGATGCTCTCAACAGTGCTTAGGAGATGAGTTATTTATTACCACAATAATGCTGTGTAACAAACAACTGTAAAACTTCAGTGGTATACGATCAGCATTGGTGGTATGTGCGTACGGAGTCAGGTAGGGGACTGGGTGCTGTTGGTTTTTTCTGGGCTCGTTGGCATATCTGGAGGTTGGCTGACTACTACCGAATCTAAGCTGGCTTCCCCCAGGATGCGGAGTGACTCAGCTGTGGTCCACATGGCTCTCATTCTCCTGTAGACCCGCCTGGGTATCTTCTTCTCCTGGTGATGACAGAGGCAAAAGAACTCAAGTGGAAACATGCAAGGCCAGGGCTGAGAACTAGCAACCTTAACCTGTTGGCCAAAGTAAGTCTTGTGGTTGAACCCGGAACCCGAGTGGAGGGCACTGCACATCGATGTGCAAAGTGCATGTGTGCAGGGAGGGGTGAAGAGTCGGGGTGATGTTTGCAATCTACACCATGGATGCTTGACTGAGATCATGAACACGTATAAAAACGAGGACTTTAATGGTCCCTATTCTCAGTGAGATGCTCAGTAAATGTAACCTAGTGTTCCGATACTTATCATGCCCTTGAAGTACTTCACAGACCCCAATACCTAGTAAAGGGGGTCAAAACTATTATTTTCACTGCTACAGATAAACTTGCAGGAACTCAGGGACTTTCACCCTGTCAGTCACACAATTCCGAGCCCTCGCCTCCACCTCCTGCTATGAACTCACTTCAGATGCATCTCATTTCTCCTCTGCACTGACAGCGGTGATGGGCTATTCATTTCTATAAGTGATACATCCTGCCTGGTCTCCCCTCGACTCGCAACCCTTCCAGATTACTCAGGGCCTCCAATCACAGTCTATGCTTCAGTCCAAATTCTTGGTCCTTTTCAATATGGTCCCAACCTGCTCTGGCCTCTTTGCTCGTTTTTCTGCCATTTCTACCCTGTGGGTCAGTCAGATGGGAATCACTGCCCATGCCCTGCCACGTTTGACAAGCCCCACTCTCCACACCAGTCACGGGTTGGCTGCTAATCTCCAAGTCATCTTTTTACTCTGGAACCCAGACTCCTTCCCAAACATTGCCGGCGGCCATAGCGGTGGGAAAGAGTAGGGTAAGCTGCACATGCTCGTACATCCTGTTCCCAGAAGGGACCCGCATCACTTCTGCACTTATTTGAATGTCCAGAGTCAAAACAACTTTTCCCAGGGAGGGGGCAGCAGGTCTAGGCTCAGAATCCCTGAACCTTTTTGTTGGGAAAAAAATTTAAATAGATTGGAAAATTTTGTCGCCAAGTGTTTTCGAGTGTACAGATATGAGGATATTTGCAGGTGACACATTTACATGGCTTTCAACAACAACACTGCATAACCATAGAAATGTTTCCATACATCTGTTTTTGAGAGATTTTTCAATGCTTGAGGCTGGTTTTTATTTGCTTGTCTTCCGAAAACTGTTACTTTCTCACTCATAATTAAAACCTCTTTTATATCAAAGAGAGATTTTTTTTTTGGAAATCAATCCACTTGGAAATGAGACCCATTTTTTACTGCAAAGGAAAAAAATCAACAAATTTGAACACTTAGCCTGTGTAAAACAAAAAAAAAATCCATAACTCTTCCTTACGAATTATACTTTCAGGTACTTTACATAAGATAAGCAGAAAATTTCTGTGTGGTATCAAAGCTTTCAGTATAATTATGATTGAATTATATCTTACGACTCCTGAAGATTCAACCTGAGATATTCATTTCATAAAGCTCATTATATTGATAGTATCTTTCACATAAAGACTTTGAAAATGACACTCTTACTATGAAGTGTGTTTTGATAATATAGTATAATACGCATTGGTAATATATCAATCGTTTGCTTACACATATGTAAGGAAAGAGTTTCATATGTGGTGCTACTTTTACAAACATACCTCCCCCAAAATTCTTTGTATCTTCTAGTCTAAGCAAATACTGCATCTGAGCCCACACTCTTGCCCCGTAAAAATATTGTTTTGACTTAAGAAATAACATGATGTTGAAAATATATATTCTCCAGTACACCTTTCCTTTAGAGTTTCACCAAAAAAGTAATATTTTTTTAGGCATATTTCACTGCCGAAACAGAGTCTAAGAATCTAGCAAACATCGTAATTTGAGACATATTAGTCTCAATACTGTCATCCAGCTACAGAGCAAACCACCCACATGAGGAATTTGTTTGATTCAAATCCCTGCTTTGGATCTTCAGCAATGTTTTCTCTGGTTCAGTCAACAGTACTTGCTGACAAATGAGTTCATTTTAGTTTGTTGCCATATTATTTTCCATGCACTAGTTCAGTCATTTTTCTAAGACCAACAGTATGTGACCTTTTGTTTTCATAATTGAGAAAGATACCTAAAAAGAACCTTCTCCTGGGAAACTGGTCACATTATCTTTTTTGATCTAGATCCTGGCTATTTAGATGTTTCATTTTGTGAGTAATTAATGAATTGTACACTTATAATAGGTGCTTCTTTCTGAATGTGTATTACACTTCAATAAAACATATTTAAAGAGATTTCTAAAATGTGTTATTAAAATGAATAGCATTGGAATTTCCCTGGTGGCGCAGTGGTTAAGAACCTATGTCCCCTGCCGGGGGCATGAGTTCGAGCCCTGGTCCGGGAAGATCCCACATGCCTCGGAGAAACTAAGCCCGTGCGCCACAACTACTGAGTCTGTGCTCTAGAGCCTGTGAGCACAACTGTTGAGCCCATGTGCCACAACTACTGAAGCCTGGATGCCTAGAGGCCATGCTCCACAACAAGAGAAGCCACTGCACTGCAGTGAAGAGTAGCCCCCACTCGCCACAACTAGAGAAAGCCCACGGGCATCAATGAGGACCCAATGCAGCCAATAAATAAATTTAAAAATTTATAAAAAAATAAAATAAAAATGAGTAGTATTTTGTAATGTAACAGATTGAAATAACCATGAGTTTAGACAACACTGAAAAAATGTAGAGATTGGTCTTAGTTTTTAAATAGCTGGCTCATTGTGATGATTCCACACAATCAGAGCTAATATTTCAAGGAACGACATCTGCTGAGAGTCAACCTTCTAAAATTGTGTTCAGCTGCAAGTAAAACAAAACTTGACCAAATAACAGCTTAAACAAAGTAGAGGTGTTTTTTTTTTCTTTTAACAGAAAGATGACAGTTTTTGCATTGTTTCAGCAGCTCAGAGATGTCAGGACCAGTCTTTACCACTGTCTTGTCCTTTCTCTCAAGATCACAGTAGAGCTGCCACACCTCTCGTCATCACATCTGCATTCCAGGAGGGAGGGAGGGAGCCACAAGGTGGAAGGGCATTGCCTATGTTAGAAAAAGAAAATTCTCCCCCAAACCTTAGAAGATGTCCCATTATTTCTCTTTAGCCAGATTTCTGCTCGATTATCATCTTTAGTAACAAGGGAGACTGGGAAATGGAGCTTTTTTGTAGAGCACATGCCTACTGCTTATAAAACTGGGGTTCTGCTAGCAAGACAGGAGAGGCTGGCTGTTGGAAAAGCACTGAACAGGGTCACAAGGTGAGGCCTGGAATGGTTACTGATCATGGGTATAAACATATATTTCAAAAGGTCTTTGAGGCATTTTGAGCACTTTGGCTGATGCCTTGTGAGATGTGGTTTGGCCATGAGAGCCCTGTGTGTTGGGGCTGATGGAAAGCCAGTGCTAGGAGCAGGAGTAGGCCTGAGCAGCCTTTGGGCAGATGGGGAAAAGGCATTCTGTCTAGATGGACACAGCCCCACACTTGGGAGGAAGGACTGGCCAGTGGACTGTAGATGGATTTCAGCCCCCACCTGTCTCTTGCCTGAGTGCCCTTGTGCAGTTCACAACCTACACAACTATGTGCAGCAGCCTTTAGTGCAACACATGTCAGTTCTGCCCTTTCTTGTCTGTACAGTTCTCTTTGCATAATTAGTTTTATTATCCATAATCCAGAGCTGCTCTGTAGGAATCTCTAAGTGGGTTATTCATGTTGTGAGGATTAGTTTAATTAACCCCTGGGTAATATATTCTGTCAATGCGCAGAGCCAAGCACCCAGAAACTGCAATGTGAACCAATCATCAGAAACTGAACCAAGGACCAAGGACAGTACTGCCCCTTGCACCCCATGGGTTGTCCCCCAAGCAACATAACTTGGATTCTGCACGTGGGGTGTGCCTGGCTGCCAAGTGACTAAGTAAGGGAGCCAGTGTTAACCGATGTGTTACATACACGTAGAGCCTCATTTCATTCTTTTTTATTAAAACAGTAAAAGGTAAACAAAGTTCTAATATTTTCTTCCTGTCCCCAAGGGATCATCTCACATGCTTTGATTTGGGGACCCTGAGACCCCTATAGAGCCAGGTGTCTGCTCTAATGAAGGTTACATTCTAATGAGGCGAAACAGACAGCAGATAAACAGGCACAGTGGTTGCAGGTAAAGATCATTGCTTTGAAGGGACTAAACATGACACTATGATTTGGAGTGATTTTGGGGAGAGGGTGGGCAAAGCTCTTTCCATGGGGGTCCCCAAAAACCTCCTGAGGAGGCCACTTTGAGCAGAGACCTGCACAGGAAAGGACCCACCTTGGAAGGGTTCTCCCAGCAGGGGCAACAGGACATTCAAAGGCCCTGAGCTATGACCAAACTTAGTATGTTGGGGGAACAGAAAGAAGGGTAGGGAGGCGGAACTGGAATAAGTGAAGGGGAGGCTGGCGGGAGGTGAGGCAGGGAAGGAGGTAGAGGTCGGGTCATCTGATGCTCTCTGCGTCATCGGAAGGACACAAGACACCATTTCACATGAAACAAGAGGCCTGTGGGCCATGGTGCGGCTGAGCTCCTCCTCCCCAAAAACTGGCAGCAAAGTCTGCATTTGGGAGCAATGACTGGGACTGGCATTGCATCCAAGAGCCTTGCATTGTCACTGGCATGTAGGGGACTTAGTGAGGAACTGGGGGAACACAGGGCTGTCTGTCCTTCAGGCGCACGCCTGTATCATCTCTTGTCCAATGTACGAGTAAATGCCGCCTTCCCCTTAGCCAGGCTTCAGAACCCCATCTCCGGTGTCCTCCTCATCCCTGTCTGTCTTTTCTGACCATGCTCCCATCATGTGTATCCACAAGGAGGGGTCGCCCTCCATAGAACCCTTTGCTCCAGGCAAGGTTAGAAACAGGCACAGATTGGCATCTCTCTTATCTAGATTCTATTCTACTTTTAATGCAACTATCTTATAGAAATGACCCAAGCAGAGTAACACTGAACACCTACTCTATGCCGAGCAGGTGATGGGCATGATTTAACTTACTCCTAACAACAGCCCTACAGGACAGGTGTCCCCATGGATAAATGAGGAATCTGAGGCTTAAAGAGCCAACGGACTTGAACTGCCCCCAGCAATTCAGAATCAAAGCTGCGATTCAGCCCCTGTTCTGCAGCCCTTGAAGATGGCAGCTCTTCCAGCAGCCCAGTGGGATCCGGAGATGCTGGCTGGCTTCAGAGACCTCAGCTCAGATGCCTCCTCCCCAGAGGGGACCTGCTGTTCTCTCTCTGACAGTTTCCTTAGCTCTGCCCCCACCCTCAGGGCAGCTATGCGTTCTCTGACCCTCTGATGACCTCCCATCACTCCCTTCCAGCTCCTGTCCCTGTTTTTGTTATCTCAGCCCTATCCAAGCAAATGACAGCAAGAGGGCCCCGTGACTCCTTGGCGGAGAGGGCAGAGGGAATGAACACTGTCACCCACCCAACTGTGTTCTGACCCTGCCTCACCCCTGGATCCTCAGGGACTTTATTAAGCCTTGGTTTCCCCCCAAAAGTTGGAATCAGTCAGCTCTTCTCCATGTTGGGCTTGGCGACCCCTTGGAGAATGTGATGAGGGCTGAGGGTCCTTTCTGCAGATCAAGACAGAATTGAAGGACCCCAGGTGGGCCCATGGGGAGCTGACGTGAGAACCTCTCCTTGCTCGGTGAGTCAGACTCAGAGATGCACGGGGATGGGGAGGCACGGGTGCAGGTCAGACTAATGAGTAAAAGACAGAAAACCCTTAAAACCCGTGTTGATGTCTGTTGCAATATTGTCAGGTGGAAAAGTTAGCCCAGCCAAGGTCATCTGTATCTGGTAAAAACATGACAGGGACAAGAAAATGAGGGCAGTGTGGGTCTGAGGCTAAAAGTTCCAAAGGTTTATCAGCCTCAGAACCTTCAGGGATGAGGGAACTAAGACAAAAAACAAACAAAACAAAATAAACAAAAAAACCCTCACAATTATGCTTTTCATAGAGAGAACACGATGACGTCACCTAATTTGCCACCCAGCAGGTGTCGACTCTTCAAAGTTTAGGAACCACATCCCCATTCTTTACCTTGGGAAACATGTCCCCCAGCGATGCAAGGGAGCATTATTACTCCCATTCACAGATGAGCCACCTGCAGCTGGTATTTTTTTTTTTTTTTTTTTGGCCGTGCCTCGCGGCATGTGGTATCCTAGTTCCTGGGCCAGGGATCAAACCCGTGCTCCCTGCAGTGGAAGCACAGAATCTTAACAACTGGACCATCAGGGAAGTTCCCTGAGCAACCTGCAGTTGTGAGGAAGGATGGGACGTGGCCAGGCTGAGCAGTGGTGAAGACTGAAGTCAGAACATATTGGAGTGTCTGGCTTCAGATACTCCACAGATGAAGGGTGAGCATGGAGGTGGCACCCCTGGAGAGAGAGCACCTGCACAGAGCAACCTGGGCAAAAGTCGGGGGAGAATTGCCCAGCAACTCCTCAAAAGCAGAGTTCTTTGGAGGAGTAATTCTGGCGAGCAAAGTGTTCTCCGTCTTGTAACCATAAGATGAAATCACAAAACTCATCTACATCTGCTATTCTTCGGACACATAGTCCATGTTTTCCAGGATGCTCTAAATGCATCTGGATGTTTGTTTATCTGTTTTATGGTGAATTAATTCCAAGAACTTATGATCTATGAGAAAAGTCCTCTCTAATGGAATCTTTTCCTCCCAGTCTTCAGATCATCTATTCTAGGATCAACAAAAAGGCTCAATTTCTGATCATCTGATTCTGCACCCACAGCAGACATGACTAATTGATCCTAGGGCTCGTACCTGCTGAGCCCAGCACGTCTCAACCCCGTGCTCCAGGCAGCCGTTAACATCTGATCAGGAGGCAATGCCAAGGTGCACCTGTCGCTATTGCCCATCTCCAGACATGGAGGGGCCGATTCAATCCAGTTCAGGCAACTCTTCCTGAGCACTTCTGCTGGATGCAGGGAGAGAGACAAAGAAATCAGACCCTCTGCCCTCAAGCATAGGTACTTATAAACCCTCATCACAGAGTTTTCACCTCATCTTATCACCACATCCTATAACCATGCTGGGAAGCCACCAAAATGTTAAGCTCTCCCTCTGTGTCCTCAGTTTACCCATCTATAAACCGAGGTTTCTCAACATCCACACAATTGACATTCTGGGCTGGATCTTTCCTTGGGGAGGCTGCCTATGTACCACAGGGTGTTCAGCTGCACCTCTGGTCTCTACCCACTAGATGGCAGCAGCAACCCCTCCTCTAATTGAGACCGTCCAAAACGTCTCCAGATGGAGCCAAAGGTTCTCTGGGGGGCAAAATTCCTGCCCCCTCCCCCTCCAGTTAAGAACCAGGGCACTAAAGCCCCTTTCAGAACCAGATGTTCAGGGTAACCCAGGGCACAGAGAAGATGAGGATCCACAGAGGCCTGGGAAGGATTTCCGCGCCATCTGCTGGCGACTCGAAGCCTTGTCCTCGCCAAGCCTGGTGAGCTGCCCTGGCGTCAGCCAGAGACTCAACCTGGGGAAAGGGCTGGAGAAGAAAATGGAGAATGTAAGACTCATGTGTGTGCTTTGTATACGAGTCACAAATTAGGGCAGAAACCAAGGCTGACGGGGTCCTTGGTGAAGAGATTTCGGCTTCTCTACCCCTGTGTTTCTCAATGGGGACAACTTTGCCTCCCAGGGACGTGTGGCTATGTCTGGAGAGGTTTGGGGCCATCACAACTGGGTTGGGGCAGGGGATGCTATGAGCACCTCGTGGATAGAGACCAGGGATGCTGTTAAACATCCTTCGTTGCCCAGGACAGCCCCACCCCCACAACAAAGAATGACCCAGCCCCAAATGCCAACAGTGTCGGGCTGAGAAACTCTGCTCTGAACAGAGCACTGAGCTTCCCAGCGTGTTCCTTGTCTCCTGGGACCGACCCTGGGCCTGGGTGCACACGTACACTCCAGCACATCCCCGAGAAGCCTGGGGAAGTGCCCCAGAGGTTATGGGGCGTTTGAAATAATGTGTGGTAGCAGGATTGCTGGTTGGGGGTGGGAAAACAAGGAGAGGCTTGCTTAGAATCCAGCCAGCAGGGTTGTTTTCCCTCTTCATGAGGCAAGCTGTCCACAAGCAGCACGTATTTACAAGACGATTCCTGCAGACGCAGCCCCAGGCTGAGTGGACAAATGAGTTGGTCACTGGGGCTGGCGTTTCTGAGGAATGCAGAATCTGGAGTTAGAAAGACCAGATTTGAACATTGGCTGTGCCACTTTCTTGCCAGGTGAGCTGGAGAAAGTAGCTGACCTCTAGAGACCTCAGTTTCCTCATCTGTAAAATGGGTGTAATACCAGCAGTGCTAAGCTTACACAGTAGCTGGGCTCATTTGGAGGAAGTAAGGGGGAGAGGGAGGGGCTGGTCGGCCTCACCGTCAGCTCACACTCAGGATTGGGACCGCCCTTGGGTGCCATCAGCTCAGCTGCCAGCTCAGCTGCGCCCCAGGATGGGGTGACTGTCACTGCCACGAAGGTGACAGCTCCTCCCTGCCTTTGCCTCTTCTCTTCCTGCCTCTGCATCCCCCGCTCCTCTGCAGCCTCGGGGCTCCTGGGCCTCAACACCCCACGCTAATGCACTCTGTGCCTCCCTGAGAGAGAGGGTCTCACTGGTCACCCGGTCATTGGCCAGGATCTGCAGCTTCCTGTGGCCCCCAAGACCTCTAGCCCCTGTGGGACAGGGAACGAGCTGTGGGTGAGAACCCCCCAGCCGGATCCATGGCAAGGTACTCGGTGGCACACAGCAGAGTCACCCTTGGCAGGGCTGAGGGCACGGCAGGTGCAGGTGGGGAAGGAGGCGGCACGTACAGGAGTATGTGGCCACGCACGTGCTATGAAGGGCAGGAGGACGCAGTCAGTGAAAGGAGATCCCGGTGATGGGAAGAGCAGTGGCTTCTGAAAAAGAAGGAGGTGCACCGGGAGCATGGCGTCTCCACTGAAATGCGCAGGCTGACGGGGTATCTGAGATCATGTCCACACGCTCTGTGTTTGGCCAGAACTTGGAGATTCACAAAGCTCTTTTCAGCTTCCTCTTCCAGCTGATCCTCAGAAACCCCTCTGTGCTTGGAAGGATGTCCTTATTTTCCAGATGTGGGAATTGAGGCTCAGCTGGGGAAATCGCTTGCCCCTGGACTTGAAAACAGCAAGTACCAAGGCCAGGCCCGCCCGACAGCAGGTCTGTCTAACCGCAAGCTTTGTACAGCACAGCTGCCTGGGGCCAGGGCCACTTAGGAGGGCGGATGGAAGCATCCCCTGCGTAGCCTGGAATGTCCCCTTCACGGCCTGGAGCCGCAGCGCATTAGCACTTGCAGAGCATGGGCTGCTACTTGGCTGCTGCAGTCGTGCTGAAGCATCGTCCCGTCTGGCGGCCTCTGCGTGGAGAGCACAGGCGTGTTTGTGGGATCGGGACGGGGTGGGGGAGGATGGGGGGGACTCCTTGGTACTATGACAGGAGTAAATCCTCCAGTGAAATCCTCTGCTTCCCTGCACCTG